>NC_052633.1:14536471-15136471 GCF_016161935.1 Mauremys reevesii | reverse complement strand
AAATGACGGCATGAGGTGCCTGGCAGCAGAGGAACAGGACCCAGAGTATAGAGGAGTTTGAGATGCCTGAAGAAGGGAACACTTGGGCATGTTGGGAAAAGCAGGAACATAGAATGATCCAAAGCAAGGCTGGGCTAGTTGGTACTTTCCAATGCCTAACACGTCTTGTTTTCCTCAGGAAGGTTAGAAACCCGTGTACTCTAAATCCTTTAAAAAGTCAGAGTAAAAACAGGGAGCCTGATCTTCAGCTAGGAAAAATAGTCATAGTGGCATTTACAGTAGTGAAGTTATGCCCATTGATTCCAGCTGACGACCCAAGCCAGAACACTGGACATCTCTTTGTGAAGTTAAACTTAATAAATTGTTGTAGTAATTAACAAAGAAGAGTTATTCAGGGGTCTGTAGAACAGAGACAGCAAAGGCAAGCTTGGTTTTGCTGAAAGATGATGGGTTGTGTTTTGGCCATCATCTCGATTTTGCCAAATCCAGCGTAAATTGGGTCTTCAGTTGATGGACTATAGGATTATGGAGTATTTTATGTCTTGCAAGTTTTGTCTGCTCACTTGTGACTGAAATAACACTCTCCTACTCCCCATTAAGTAATCCATGCCCTACTTCTCAGACTACCAAGAGAATTAAAGATTAAAAATGGCAAACAACAGCTCCAGCATTAGAAAAATGCAAGTATGGTAGCTGACAATAAAGAGTGAAAACACTTTAATAACATAAGAGCCATTCAATATATATATGGAGAGAGGGAGAGAGAGAGAGAGAGAGGAGCCTACTTGACACAACACCAGACTCAACATTGCAGAACTATATTGAAGAACAGACAGAAACCCAGCCATTTGTTGAACAAAAGGAGCAATCCCCCTTTGCATAGTATTTTTTCTGAATCATTCCCATCCCTTCAAGTTCATAGGTGGCATCAAGGCACAAATTTGGCTCATCTGAGTATTAAGGGATTTATTAAACTGATGCACAAGGAAAAGACAAAATCTCTCTGCATTCCCTGACTCCTCCCTCTGAGCTGCCACAGTAAATGAAGCAATGGCCCCTGACATCCTCTATACCATCCAGTCCTGTCTCCTTTTGTCATAGTCCCTGCTGGAGCTTCCTATGGGGCAGTGCAACTCCACACCTCTCAAGATGCACCTGTGCTTCCCTGGCACAATCTAGCCCTAATGGAGTTGGAGCTTTGTTTTGATATCATCATTTTCTGTGTCCCAGGTTCTAGGAGTCTTTCATTAATATGATGTGGGGAAGATTCTGTGCTACAGCTCCTGAGAGGGGAAGAGGGGAGATGCGTCCTCTGGATTCTGGGTTGCTGCAGAAACTGCAGCTGAAACTGCTCTCAGCATAAGCTCTAATTTCTGACAGTTGCCCCAGGGCTGCCAGTGGGCTGCTCACAACCCAAAATTCCCATAGACTGTGCCGGGGTAAGGGCAGCATATGGCAGCTTACACTGGTCCTACACTGCTCCTGTCCATGGCAATTCTTCCTAGTCCTGGCAGATCCTGTCACTGGAGTAGTTTATAGGGACTGGAATGAAGGCCAGAATCTGCCTATAAGTGTTGGTATTAAAGTAAAGAACAGGCAGGTTTATTTCATGCATCCTTCTTTCATAGCTAATAATCTGCACAAAATAAACTCCAAAAGTGTCCCATCCCAACCTGCACTGGTTCTCATACTAAATCTAAGTATGGCTCTTCAGATACTAATTGATTGCTAGTCTGGAATGTAGAAGAGATATGGCCAGAAATTCATAGCATTCTCATTGAAAAAGATGCCATTAATAGGAGGCCATTTAAATAGTACACAATTGCTTTTCAAAACGTGGAAAGAACAATGCCACAGCACTTACCCTTTTTGCACAGGTCACTGTACCTGTGTTAAAGAAGAAATAATGGAGCTAAGACAATTTATAGCAGCTGAGATCTCATTTATGAAACTATCAGGCCAATTTAATCTCGCTGAACATCTTTTTTGTTATACTTGAAATTGTGCAGTGTTTTAGGTATCTTTTGTTCCTGTAGTAGTTATTATAGTCCTGACAACGGAGACAGCATCCTACAGGCAGGTACTTGAGAAAGCTTGTGGAAAAGAGGCTAAAAACCCAAAGAAAGGATAGTATGTACTTTGATATTGTACAAGGGTAGCCCTGGTGTTGGGTGATAGCAAGATGGGGGAAAACATAGCAAAAGCAGAAACGTAAGTGTCTCTTTAAGGCACAGACTTTTCAGCATGGAGACTCAATGCAGAATCAAGTTCTAGTAAGTAAGGATCAGGGCTTTCCTCAATAGGGAGAGTGAAGGGTTTTAAATATGATGACAACTTACTTACCTAAATGTAGGCCAAGTACCCAACTGCCTGCAAACCATTTCAAGATAACAAGAATTGTAGCACTTTCCAAAGCTATGTCAGGTTGACACTGCTAATGTCTTTGGAAGGGATTATACTTTTATTTATGTATTGCTTATACATGCATATCTTTGTTCCTGTCTTGCTGAGTATTAGAGTCACAGGAACGTTGATGGAAAGGTATTAGCAAAAGTTATTCTGAGTTACAGGCTCCAGAACACCATGCGGCCAAGATGTGTCCAATTCCATCCTTGAGTGAGGGTTTTTATGTATCATATTTTTGTCTGAGTTAGACTGTAAACTCTTTGCACAAGACACATCTCTTTTTCAAGTGTTCTGTAAATTGCCAGTACATGTACAGCCTTTAAGAGAAATAAAACATAACTTTCATTACCGGTCTAGTGGTTTCCCTTCTCCTTGATTGGAGTGATGCGGCTGTCAGAGAGGATTTTATGTCGAGTGGTTAGAGCTGGTTGTCTTGAACTTCAGTGAAATGACGCTGATTCATGACAGCTGTGGATCTGGCTCATAGTATCTATATATATAATAAGTTTTCTTGATTTTTAGGGAAAGAGACTTCTTGAGCCTTATCCCAGTGTGCCTTAGGTTGTACTTGTAAGCATTCAGTGTCTCTGCCACAGCGTGATGGGAGGAGGGGAAATGACATTGAGGGAAGGTGAAAAAAGAGCACAGAACAAAACATAAATTATTACTAAGTTTCTGCTACCAACTTTTTTCATGCATTTCCCACCACCCCAAGTGTCCCCAAACCACCCTAGGGCAAGTTACTGGCAGCAGTACCCCTCTGCCATGTGTTACTTGTATTTATCAGCTAATAACCCATCTGCCACACTTCGAGAAGGAATCACTCATAGTTGTCGAGAGACAGAAAGGAGGAGGAGTACCTATGTCTGCTGATTCTAATAAATAACAACAATAATGATTATAACTCTGCATAGTAAGCTGTCACCATCGTATTCACCAAACTTATTTACAACTGGGAAGCAAGGTTGTTTAGGATAGAATTGTACAGGTAGAGGTGGTACCATTGCTGCAAGTTCTTCAGTAAGTGCCACAGTAGCTGATAGAAAAAAATACGTCCTTGGGTGACGGCGGGGAGGGGGCAGCACTCTCTTAACCCAGTGTAATCAAGAGGGGAATTTGTCCCTGGGTCTTGTAAGAGTTTTCAGCTGGAGGGTGGGGTGAAAAGGTTGTTTGATTGCTGGTGGTGCCTTCAACAACAACAGCTTTTGTCAGAGTTGGCGGTCAGCTGCTGAGCAGTCTGCTCATGGCACTGGGTAGAGAAGCAGCAGAAATTGACTCAGGACTGGTTGACGTATTAGTCTTATCTACTAGGACCTACTGAAGCTGTGGTTTCTTGTTTTGTTTTGTTTTTGCATTCTCGCCGGTGAAGTTCACATAATGCTTCATGGAAATATGATAACCATTTGCGGCATTAATAATGGGGTTTGCACACACAAAAAATACAGTGGTTTAGGATGAAGTTCTGGCTCTGCTGTAGTCAGTGGGAGTTTCCCGCTGACTTCAGTGGGGCCAGGATTTCACCGTTAGTTTTTAGAAGAAATTCTGTCTACTTTCAGGCTTTTACAGCATCAAGAATTGGGTTAGAAACTGATAGAGAAAACAAGGTTATTCAGAAATAATAGTATGAATTTAAGAACAAAATGCACTAATTTTGGAAGGGATACAATGCCTCATGCTTCAGGGCATAAGCCAACCACTAACTGCTAGGAATTAGGAGGTATCTTTGCCTGAAGGCAGGTTATCCTGTAACTGACCACTGCAGGGTTTCTTGCCCTTTTCTCTGAAGCAGCTGTTATTGGTGGATACTGGGCTACTCTAATTGAATATGGCAGTTCCCATGTTACTTTGTTCTTACCAGGAAGCATCATGGTGTAGATGGAAATAATTATTATCTGGAAGCAAAGCAGAAAAAAAAAACCATGGAAAAGAAGTGGTGTTTTTATTCCACTTTTGAAAAAACTTGAAATGGCTTTTTATATTTTATTTTTATATTAAGATATTCATTCAGTAAACCATACAAAGAAATCTATTAGTTGTAGAAAATGCGATGCTCTGGACTAAATCTGAATTTCATAGGGTTAAGCAGGTACATTAGGAAGTACCCCAAATAAATGGGCAGCAGTAGTGAGAGTTGTTATAGGTGTTCTCTTAACCTTCCCCCATGAATACAACATATTAGAAAAACAGATGTCTGAACCATAATGTTCTTTCCAGAATAGTAGATGAAAGGAAGCCCTTCATAGTCATGACAAAAAGTCATAAAACCGTCCCTCTTAAGACCAGTTATTTTCTTCATTGTTAATACCTCCGACACTTTGTTGGTCCCCTCTTCCTATGTAGGAAGATGTGGGTTGGGCCAGTTTATGGTTAAGACAATTTCAGCAACCAGAGAAGGAAAATAAAGGCGGGGCGGGGGGAGGGAGGACATCATTATTCTGTTTCAGCTGATATCTACACCGCTTTCTGCCACACTGACGTTAAGGCAGGTTATTTGCCTGTAATTTTGCTTCTTAACGAGTAATCACATCCCTCCCTAAGAAATTGAACTAGAGGGCTTTGTGTCATTCTTATACGAAAATTGCATGTCTGGATGATGTTCAGCCCTTCCCTGTCCCCTGGCATGATGCAGAAGATCTCGGATAGATTTCATGGTGTCTAGGATCATCTACCCATATAAACCACAGGCCATTCATTTCCTTTCTCGCAAACTGATGTGTGATGTTATTCACTACCCTACTATCAGCTCTCCCTGCAGTACTTCACTACCAAAACCTTCTCTCGTTTGCCCCCATTCCTCCTTTTTTTTTAAAATGATTGAGCCCATCTTTTTCTGGGGATAAATATTTGTTTGTTTTTTACAAATATTGCCTGACTTCGTTTAAGCCACTTATACAAACAGACTGCCTTTACTTTGTTCTGTGTGATATTAATTAAAACAAAACCAAAAAGTAGTCCACCAGATTAATCACGGTGAATCAGAAAACTGGCTGCTATGAACCTTTCCCCATATTTTTTTATTATCCCTTATGATTTATTGCTGCAATAGTTTTATTATTATTATTTGAATTGTGGTAGTGCCTAGGAACCTCAGCCATTCAACAGGACCCCACTGTGCCAGCTGTTGTACAAACACAGAACAAAAAGACAGTCCCTGCTCCAAGGAGCTTACAGTGGAAGTATAAGGCAAGAGACAGCAGGTGGCAATAGAGAGACCAATGGGCCAGCTCATGTCTAGTATACCTGCTTCGGCTTAAATTGAGTTACCTCAGGGATTAGTTAAGTCTAATGTCGCAATGAGCCAATTATTATCACAGCTCCAGAATTTTGCATATTGACCAGATACATTAATAACTAACCTAAAGAGTGACCCAAAATTTGAATCAAAATGATTTTTTTGAGATTCAGCATATTCGGTGAACTCATTTCCACTAGAAATGAAGGTACCAAAAGGGGCCAAAAAAGGCTGCTGTTCTGCTATTTTTGGCTTGAACAAAACATGACAGTAATGGTAAGGTCATGAGAAAATCTCAACAGAATGAGCCTTTCAACCTGCTTTCCAGCTCAAAGATGTTCAGGTAAATCTGTGCCTCTTGCAGATAAGCATCTGTACTGTTGAATGCCTGAGTCTACAGCTTGGATTCAAATCCAGTTTGAATTTATCCCAGCACTAGAGACTATGGTGCAAAACATTAAAAACATGACTGCAGTATTTGTGGGCAGATAGTTTTTGACTCCTTGTATGTGCAAAAACGTATATATCTTAGAGTGTGGATCAAACAAGAGAATCAAACCACCATTAATAAGACTCGCTTTAAGGTGTCCAAAAACTTTGAAAACTTTTTATATAATTGTGGTGAAGGAGTGGCAAAAGGGAAAGTTCCATAGAGACAGTGCAAAAGGAGCAAACCAGTGGGTCTTGATCTAAGGAACAATCAAGAACCCTCTCAAACCTGAAATAAAAATCATTCTTACTGCTTTGTATTACAGTAGCATCTAGAGGCCTCAGCTGAATTGGCAGCCCTAACACACACTGTAAGAGGCAGCCCCTCCCCCAAAGAGCTTACCATCTAAAGAGACAAGACAGACAAAGTAAACATTATTATCTGCATTTCCTCAAATGGGGAACTGAGGCATAAGGAGACTTGGGGCTTATCTACTTGAATGTTTAGTTGGCAGCAAGCTTGGGTGTAAATCTACCCTGCACAAGCCTCCCGTGCTTTAGCTGTCCGTGTGCACCCTGCTGATGTGCATTAACAGTTCATTAATGCACTTTGATCTAGGCCTGTTTCAAAGACGACTAGATCAAAGTGCATTAACAGTTTCAGCAGGGTCCACATGGAAGGTTAGTGGGGGTAGATTCACACCCCAGCTTGCAGTTCGTGCAGACAAGCTTTCAGTGATTTGCTGAAGGTGGCACAGCAGGTTAGTAGAAGAACCCAGATCTCCTCAGTCCTGCTGCAGGGCTTTAACTATAACTTTATCCTTCCTTTTCTAAAGAGTGTATATATTGTATGGATGAATACAGTAAATCTACAGTGACGTAAGTGGGAGGAACACCTTGCAAAACCTTCCATTTAAAAGTGACAATCTTGAAATCAGTTTAATTGGTGCAGGGCTTTCAGCAGAGGATGAAAATACTCAGTTGTCTGACTAACAAATTTATTTTAGCATGAGCTTTCGTGAGCTACAGCTCACTTCTTCGGATGCATAGAATGGAACACACAGACAGGAGATATTTATACAAACAGAGAACATGAAAAGGTGGAAGTATGCATAACAACATGTTCTCTGTATGTATAAATATCTCCTGTCTGTGTGTTCCATTCTATGCATCCGAAGAAGTGAGCTGTAGCTCACAAAAGCTCATGCTAAAATAAATTTGTTAGTCTTTAAGGTGCCACAAGTACTCCTGTTCTTTTTGTGGATACAGACTAACACGGCTGCTACTCTGAAACCTATCAGTTGTCTGAGAATCCTTTGGCCAATTTTGGTCAATTACATCCGGCTGACGCCTAACAGAAGAAGGCAAATTACCAACAAATCAGAATCTCAACCATCTGGAGATAACAAAGGGGAAACCTCTTTAGACACGGTACCTCATAATTGCTAATGCCCTTAATCTCCTGGAAAATCCATGGCTAAGAAAAATAGAGTGGAGGTTTTTTCCTTGACCACAAGAGAGAAGAGAACTTTGTCTTTAAACATGCTGAGGCCCTGGGAGATTGTAAAATTCTCCTACCTATCGTTAACCTAATAAGGGCCTGATCCAATGATCATTGAAGTCAATAGGAAAACTCCCATTGATTTCAGTGGGCATTGGGTCAAGTTTTGATTATGATGATAGGGCCCAATTTTGAACCCAAGTGATATCTGGGTGTAAAGCCTTTAGAAGTCAACGGAAATAACACCTATGTGTAGCTGAGGGCAAAATTGGGCCCATACTGTAGTTACAAGTAGTAACCTGGTTCCAGATTCTAAGCTGGTGTAAATCAGGGTAGCTCTATTGTCTTCACTGGATCTGCATTGATTTACACCAGTGGAAAATCTGGCCCCAGAGTTTACTACATTCCAAGAAGACTGACGGTGGAAGTGTTAAAAATTGTCTCTTAGCTGCATAATTTATAATCTTGCCTAATTTAAAGGGTTCCCATTATTTTGTAGACCATCAGAGTGTAAATTTAAAAAAAAAGTTCACTAATAAATACTGTACTTTCAGTTTAAAAAACAAACAAACAAACAAACAAAAAACCCCAACACAGAAAAAATATCAAATAGAATAGAAACCAGAATGCATCATACCTATGACATAGCTATTGCATCACCAAAAACATACGTGTGCCGTTCTGACTGGCTGTCAGATTTGAGAACACCATTAGCATGAGCAATAGCCCTTTTGTTTTCAGATCAGATCCTCCATGGAATGTGCGTGTCTGTGTATATGCCTCGTAAATGGAATATTGTGTGACAGTATTGGATGAAAGCTGTTCTGTCAGCTAAATATTTTCCAAAAGAAGGTATTCAGCAAAATAAATCTGTCTCGGCATTTCTACTGCCTGTTACTGCAGAATGTTTTGGAGCTTATGAAAATACTGCAATGCAGCAAGTGTACTATCACTGGCTTTTCCTTAAAGGTTAAAAGTGAATTTTTGTTGGTGGTGTTTGTTTTTTTCTCTACAAGCATGTGGGTGGCATTTTAATCAAGTTCTCATGGTAACCAACATAATTTAAAAGTGCTGGATCCAACAGAAAATTGGTCTTTTTCAATATGTTTAAAGCGGGTGTTAAGTCAGTGTTGTCATTTATTTCAAGTGTCTCTGGTACAGAGATGATAAGAAAAGGAAAATGGGATAAAGTGTTACTGAATGCAGAAAATCTTGATGATCTGTTCACCAGGTCTTATTGTCACATTTTTTTAAAGAGCGTGTGGTTAAAAATAAAACGATGTGCTACTTAAGTCTTTTCTTCTCGATGGATTCTGGCACTACAGGTACAGCATACAGTAGGTCATGTCATGTCTTTTAATTGCTAGAACAGGCAACTTTATGCAAAGGTATTTGTGTTCGCTACTTGAGAATATGGGCATTCATCAAAACTAATATGTAAATGCTTGGAACCGGAGAACCCTACTTTAGAGTATCTTTTTATTATTTTATTTTTTTTTATTTTTTTGTTGTTTATAAACAGACGCACACAGAAGCAAATTGTTGTGAGCTGTTAAAAAAAACAACACAAGAATTGGAGTATGCGGCACATAATATAAATGTGTTAAATGTCATTCTGTGCTCTATACTTAGAGGGAAGGGGTTAAACACTGATGTTAAACATGTTAGTTATTCTGCAGTGAAAACCCACCCTTTTGGACAAAGCCTACATTTTCAGAAAATGACCACAAATGGGATTTACAAAGATATTAGAATAGAACAGGGGTAGGCAACCTATGGCACATGTGCCAAAGGTGGCATGCAAGCTGATTTTCAGTGGCATTCACACTGCCCAGATCCTGGCCACCAGTCCGGGGGGCTCTGCATTTTAATTTAATTTTAAATGAAGCTTCTTAAACATTTTAAAAACCTTATTTACTTTACATACAACAATAGTTTAGTTCTATATTATAGACTTATAGACAGAGACCTTCTAACAACGTTTAAATGTATTACTGGCACGCGAAACCTTAAATTAGCGTGAATAAATGAAGACTTGGCACAGCACTTCTGAAAGGTTGCCGACCCCTGGGATAGAAGATGTGGAAGAATACAGCTGGTTAGGGAATGGGGAGGGACAACACCCGTCTTGAATTCAAGGAATATAGCTCCCCACACCTGCTTGGGCTCCTGCATAGCAAAGACATCACTTTTCTCTGTGCAGCAAGACCCCAGATCCATTACCACGGGTAATCCATTATCATGGGTCATCTGCTTGTGGCTCATAAGGCAGAACCAGATCTGTCAGTCACTGGCAAGGGAGGAGAGATCCAACCCTCCTGAAAACCTCCACCTGTTCTGTTCCGCCTCTGCAGCGACGCATGGGCTTTTTAGACCCTTAACTAACTGCTGTTTTTTAACAAAATTTTAAATGGGAATTCCCCTGTCCCCACTCACCTGTTTCAGTTTTCTCCTTAGCCGTCAGTTTGTGCCTTGTGGGGGGATACCATCCCCATTGATCTGCAGAGATGGGCACTTAGCAAATAATAAAAATACTGAAGCACTTGTCATGCATATTGTACAGTAGTTCTTTACTAGAGACCTTTGTGCATCCAAGGTGTGGTGTCTTGTGTCACTGGAAAGAATCCCTCTATAAAAACTAGCTAGTTGGGCACTTTTTCTTTGTGATGGAAACGGAAAATATTTCTTTTGCATTTAGGAAGCTGCAACTGGGCCTGCACTCAATAACACTGTGGCCATGGCTGTGCGGCATGTCTACTTTTAAAGTCTGTACAGCCAGCCTTACAGCCTTCAAAGCAAAAGCATTTGGATGGTTGACATATGAAGCCCAACTCTGTCTTTTATGACTTCGCAAGAAACCTCAATCCCCTAATAAAACAGATGTTTTATGTCAAGTCTGGAAGGTGTGGGTTTTACGTTTTTGGTTACCCTGAGCTTGGCAGAGGACTTTCATTTCTTTACCTGAAACGTGTGTCAATTCCCATTCTACCCAATGAAAATCTCCATAAATTGCTCTGAACCAAAAGAAGCCTGAAATGTGATGATGGCTGAAGAGTTCTGGCCCACCTGCATCAAATGAGGTGACTTTTTAAAGGAATAATAAGGAATCACTTCAAGACAAAACTTCTAGCTCTTGGAACCTTTTCACAGAACTCTCACAAAGCACCAATTTAAATCCTAAACCCGAATTGGAAATGCTCAGCTTGCATGGAATGAACTTTGATGTCCACACGGCTTCAGAAACAGGAGCTTTACATTTTCATTCGCCCTTATGTTTAGTGCTATACATTATATAGTTTGAATCGTCCTACCTGAGAAACAGCTATGGAGACCACATATGTGTATATGTACTTTCCCTCATTCTGAATGGGGTAGCGATATGCTTAGTGTAGTGTTCCACACAAGGCCATGATAGAAAAATGTCCTGCCACCCTCCAGCTCTGTTTCCTCTGAAAACCTCCCCAAGCTTAAACTTAGGCTAAGATAATACCAAAAACAGGTATGGAAGCAGTAAGACGAATTTTGCACTGTCTGTAAATTGGGCAGAAAATCGTGATGCTCGTCTCTCTCACCAACAGAAGTTGGTCCAGCAAAAGATATTGCCTCACCCCCCTTGTCTCTCTAACATCCCGGGACCAACATGGCTGCAACTTGCTCCTCTCCAGAACAGCAACCCATAATTCAGATGGTGCAAGCTCATAGTAAAACAGGGCCATACGCTCAGGAAAATAATTGTGCTGATGTGTTAGCCCAAAAAGAAGCCTGTGGTGGGATTCTATGGAAAGAACCCAGGCAAATAAATCCCATGGCAAATTCAAATTTAACCCCAATAGGAGCAGCAAAAGAGGAATTCAACACAAGGGTACCAAATCTAAAAGCTTTGCAGGCAAAGAATCAGAAAATAATGAAAATCATCAGATAGTTGGTAAAGAATTGTTAATAAGCAAATTAACATACTGCAGGTTTGTTTTCTTTTCAGGCATTTCATTAGATATTCAAGCTGCAGAAAGTCTATTATGAAATTCATGCAGTGATTCGCCTTCCTGTTGTTTTATGTTAGCCGCCAAAGTAACTTCTGCCTGGCCTGGGTGCATATTTCTTTCTCACAGCCACATAGTATCCCTGAATGATTTTTCCCCGTCTTGAAATTCTGGTGGCAGCATATTCCATAAGGCTCTGTCTGCAGTTAATTGTAAAATCTTAACCAAATCCTCTTTATCTAACTGGAACAACTTCACTACTGTTTCTAAATGTGCTGCATTGGAGCCACTGGATCTCCTTTTTTTCACTGGCCCTACCATTTTTGCAATGGCTTCTGAGGTTTTTACATTTGTCACAATGACTATTGGAGAGACATGATTACTGGATTTTACTGGTTTCACATTAGAAATTGATTCTTTCTTCTCCTTCATGGTTATATTGGGGAGTCTGGGTATCTTTTCCTCTAGAGGAATTGGAGTCTCCCAAGTCTGGGCAATTTTAACAGTAGATAATTTAGGTGTAGGGTTTTGCCGTAACCCTTTACATTTTCTTTTGGCTGGGATAGATGCCTGTACCTTAGGACAGTCTGGCATTGGCATGGGTTTCTGTGGAGATTCTGGTTTTGGCTCTAAAGTGGCTTGGGGTACAGTGGGCATATCAGATTAAAAATGAATTATGCCACTTGTTGTTATTCCTTCTGACTTAATTGATTTAGGGAGAGCAAAAATACTTGCTGGAATTTCAGGTTGGCAAAGACTTTCGTCTCCTGAGAGCTACTGATATTTAAGATTGCCTTCTTACAGGCCTTCACAGCAACTTCTGTAGTTTCCTGAGTTTCTTGTAACAAACGGCACAATTGCGGATGGGTTTGTGACATGGCTGGCTTACTTATTCTTTGTCCCTCTTTCTTCTCACTCTCACAACAGCTACTCATTGCTGCTCATTTCATTTCTTGTCTTAAACCGGCAATATTTAATTTCTTACCAAAACTTCCATCAAGACAGTCTATGACTTGCTTTTTCCCTGCTTCACTACTGTCAGCTTCTTTAAATTTCCCATTCTCTTCCCCCGAATTTTCTGTGTCTGTGTCTGATACTTCTCTATTCCTAACCCTCCAGATTGTTCTTGTTTGAGTTTAGCTCTCAATCTAGTAAGTGGGGGTGAGATTCGACCTCCACTTGTGGGTAGTTCTTCCCCGGGTCCCACCATAGCTACTGGAATATCTGGAATTATATTTACAACATACACATGTGGCAACTCCATCTCCATACAATTATCCTCCTCATCTACCTGAGGTATCCGCTTATTCTCACCTTCAGTGTCTATTACCTGACAATACATATTCTCCAGAATGTCACAAGTTTGTTCTAATGCCTGTGTTCTCTGAGCTAGCTCTGCTATTCTCACTTCTTGCCCAAATGAACGTCCCTGCCCCATTGCTCTGTCGCTCCACATCAGAATTTCCTAACAAGCCTTTTGTAATTGTTACTTGTTGTAGCTTAGGTCTCTTGCCAAACTGTCCTTTGATCAAGGAGTATGGAATTTACCTCTCTTGTCCTGCTAAGCTGTTCTCTCAATGTGTTATTAGTTTCCTGCTCTCTGGACAAGACTTGTCTCGCCTCTTCCAGTTGCTCAACCTTCCTCTTAAATCTTCTCCCCAGGATATTACATGCCATGTATACGCGATCCATGGCTATTCCTTTCATCTCTTGAGATTTTTTCCTTTACTTTTTCCTTCTCAAAGAAGGAACACATTAAATTCCAAGGATCTCTATGGGCCCACAGGATGCCACTGCTTGGTCTTCTAGCTAATCCTCCCCCATGGGTTTTGATGTAGTCTCGCACAAAGGCCTCCAGGGACGTTTGTGGGTCTGTTAAAACACTTCTGAATGGATAATTTATTCTGTTCCATACTTTCCTTAGAAAAATAATAGAAGGCATCCCTGACTTGCCCCCGATAAATATCTTATAGTGATTTCTCGATTTGAGAAGGGTTTATGGTGCTTACTTCTCCTTCAGCTGTTTTACAGCTGGAGTATACCAAGAGGAGGGGCAGTGACCACGGTAACCCCCCAAAGCTTTCTTTGATCCTCCGTCAGTGGCGCAGTCCAGAGAAGTCTAAAATTCGGGGAGCTTATTAACAAATTTGGGGAGCTTATTACTGACAGATGATGGTGAACCATCTGACTCACTCTGCCATGCCTGATAGGGTTTCTACCTGTATGTGAGTGCTCGGATCCTTTTACACAATTGCATTCGTCCTGTTTCTTTCCCCTGAGCTCAATTCTTACAACATCACACAGACACACAAACAAAACAACATAAAATGCAAGCGAAAGCAGGAACTCTCCCTTTTAGTGCATTATAACTTTTGACCTATATATATATATATATTTTCCCTTCAGACCTTTGTTTCTTATCGGTTTCATGTGTTCTCTATGGTCCGGCTGTCGGGCACCAAGTCTGTAGCCTTTTATTCTATTTAATGTTAATCATACTTTAGTGAGTTCAGCTCTGGCAGCTACAGTCTCAAGTTCAACAGAGTTATCTCTGTTTGTTCTGGCTCTAGCGTTAATAGGAACACATAAAACCATGAGCAAACAACACACACAATTATCAGAGTATCTATTCGTAGTAGTTTTATTAAAGTTACCGAGAAAGCTATAAATGTCACAGCATATACAATTCCTAAAGCTAAATACAATGTACCAGTTATAGCTACAGACATACTCACATCCTCCTAGATGGTGTTAAAGTCTGTTTGCCCTCTTATGGATTGATCATCAATATGGGAGTGGTTCCTGCTGGAGTTCCCCCCCCCCCCCCCAGAAGCTCAATTTTCCTGTTCTGGGCACCCTTTTTTATACTGTGAGTCTGTCAATACCTACATTCTGTGCATGTACTCAAAAGTGTCAGCCCTCTCTTTCTTATTGGTTTGTGTCCCCTGGAAACACAAGAAACCCTGAATTTTATAGGCCGGGTAGGTTCTTATGAACATTGACGTACCACCTTTATCCTGCAGTTAGGGCACGTGTTAGAGACAATATTTGTTGTTACCGTATTTTATAATTTAAATTTAATCTTTCCAGATATACTTTCACAATATTACTGGTTGGTACCTCTTTCCCATCGGGTTATTTCTCGGTTATTGACATGTGCCATAATTTCTTGTCTCCAAGGCCTAAAATAACTAAGCTAAAGTCTTGCAGGCCTCACCCTACAGATTTTTGCATTTCAGCTTGTGTTACTTATGTCTATTACATCGTTTTTCTAAATACTGATCAATGTTATACTTTTATAATTCTACGAATCAACTCTGATAAACATATTGATTGATCATAACATCACACAATAAATGAATACTAAACTAAAATCATTGGCTATGGGGAAGAGAGGGAGTTGGCTGCTGTAGCAGCTGGAGGGGATGCAGCCTGTGATTGCTCTGTGTAGGACAGGGTAGAGGTGAATCACATTTTCCTCCCTGTGAAAGGAGCATAGACATCCCAAAGCACCCAGCTTCACAAGGGGCTTTGTACCTAGCTAGTCCTCAGCAGAACAGTTCCTCCAGCAGAAGGCAATGGGAGGGGAAAGGAGCCGGAGCACCTGTCCCAACCATCCATCAGCCAGCAGGGAGCAGATTCAGCCAAGGTGCCTAGGTCTGGGCAGAGAAGAGCAAAAGTGTCCCAACACTCCACAATCCAGAGGGAACTATTATCTACGAGCCTTTCATCAGAAATGAGGGGAAGGTCAAGGTTTGAGCAACACAGGACCTTCTAGAGAAAGGAGGAGGAGATATCACAGTGAATACTGTGTGCCCTACTCTATTGGTTAGGAAAGAACTCCAGCGTGAGCAAAGATCAAGCCTGAGGGACTCAGTTACGGTTGGGCCCAGACAAGTGAAGTATTACCCAGACTGAAGAGTTGTCAGGCCTGCTACTGTTATCAGAGCTCCAGTGCAAAGCAGAGGCTGCATATCATCCATCTGAGATTTGCAGGTAGGGGTGCACCTGCTTTTTTATCCTTGTGGGATTCTCATGCACGTTAATGAACTTCCACGTGAAGAGAAAATTTAAAGACTGGGCCTCTTCCGAGAGGAGAGGAGTAAGAGGTCATAAGATAAAGATATAAAAATGGTAGATGGGAAACTTCTAATTGCCCTTTCTCACAATACAAGGAAAAGGAGGCATTCAGTGAAACTGAAAGACAGAATATTTAAAACTGCTCACAGTGGTACAGCGCATCGGCTGGGTCACCTCTGCTGAGAGCCTGCTATGGAATCTTGGTCACTATTTAAAACATTCCCCTGGACTTGAACCAATGCATCCCTGGAAGGTGGATCAGGTCCTGAGTATAAACATGAAAAAATTCATGGGCATTCATCTTGATCTTCCACCTCTAATGCAGAAGAAGTCTTCCTAGAGTTCTTTACACCTTCCATTTCACATCATACTGATAGACTCTGGTCTGCAGTATAACTTCCAGAGCACTGCTAGTAGTCACCATGGTTCCAAAGATCTTGTTGGAATGTGGCAAAACATTTACCTTCTATAATTATCCATGAAATAAAAATACTGTATCTCTCTCTTTCATTCTGCCTTTTCATGCTTTTCCTAACACACTCGTCTATTCAAATACTTTCCATGAACTTAACATTGCTTTGTAAGTGGCCCAATAGCCCCACCTATTTTTAAGGTTCCTTGACACTTCCTATTAGAAGACCCTGTTTTCAGTTGCTTATAAATTTGCCCAACTTTAAGTGTTTGGGCTCAAATTTTCCATACCAGTGTCTGCCTCAGATTGATTTTTTTTTAATTTCATCAAAAACAATCCAGCTGTTTCTGAGAACGAGGCTAGGGGAAACTGTCACTGAGGAGGGGGAGACTGGGTCTGGTTGGGGGAGAGGGGAGTAAAGACTAGGACCAGAAGCTGATGAGGAAAACAGGGAGGGGACTGGGAGCAAGTTAGTTTGTGGGGGAGCACTGAGATGGATGAGGCACCAGGGGTCGGAGTGTGGGGGGAGATCTAACAAGGAGCTGGTTGCAGGGGGAGAACTTGGACGGGCTGGGTAAAAAGATTGGGACAAGGAACCAGGGAAAGGATGGGGGAGCCTGGGAGGTGAGGGGAGGGAGACACAGCTTAGACAGGGGACAGGAAATGGGAACTGGGACAGGCAGGACAAGGAGACTGGAAGTGGGTGCAGGGAGGGGGGAAAGCACTGGGAGTTGGGAGGGAGGGAGGTTAGGACTTGGACAGCAGACCTAGGTGTGTATACTAGGAGTAGCTGGGCAAGGAGATTGGGACTGTGATGAGAAGCCTGAGGAGTGGAGACTGGGACTAGTTACGCAACGAGAGTGGGATTGGGGCAAGGAGGTAGAGAGATGGGGAAGAGACAGGACTAGAACAGGGACAGGTTTGATGGCAGGGCGCAGAATGGGTCAGGCTTGAGGAAGATGGGAAGAAGAGTCTGTGCCCACTAGAGCGCATTCCCCTCCAGAGCCACGCTCGGCACCCAAGATCCCCAAGTCCCACCATTCCTCTGCTGTCAGCGAATATCTGTGAAACACACCAGCGAAATGTGTCCCTCCCTCCCCAATGCTCGTCCACAGTGAGGATGGCAGCCTACTATTGTTATCATTTACACCAGTGTCTCAGTTAGCAGAGATCTGTGTGGTGGATCTACAGATTCCAACCCTTCTGATGACATGTGTGGGCATCATATGATAACACATGATGGAATTGTTCTGTTTTTTCAGTTTGCTTTTTTCATAGAAAATTACACACCACAAATAACAATGCCTCAAATTGTGCCCTGCCTCAAATTGTGTGTCCAGAAAAGGCAGGGCACACAATGAGTGACCAGCTGTGAAAAGTTTGGTCCAAATGACTTCCCAGTACCACACAGGCAACCTTCATTCTGGCATTTCCTAATTTTTGAGCACTTGACTTTGAACCTTAATAATGTACTTTTATTGTTCATAGATTATTATTATATTAATTATAATCTATGAACAATAAAAGTACATTATTAAGGTTCAAAGTCAAGTGCTCAAAAGTTAGGAAATGCCAGAATGAAGGTTGCCTGTGTGGTACTGGGAAGTAATTTAGACCAAACTTTTCACAGCTGGTCACTCATTGTGTGCCCTGCCTTTTCTGGACACACAATTTGAGTCCCTGGTTTGCAAAACTGAGCACTCACAGCTGCAGGTGAAGTCAATAGGAACTGTGCTTAAACTTTCGAAGTGCCATATAATGCTAAATACTCTGAAAAATCAAGGCCTAGGTGTCTTACATTGGGTACCCAAAATTAGTGGATATTTTGACGTTAATCTTTCCATGCCTCAGCTCCTCACATGTTGATAGTATCAGCCTCCCATCTCACATGGGTGTTGTGAAGATAAATTATTTAGTGTTTGTGAAGCACTCAGATATTATAGTTGTAAGCATCCTAGAAAAGCCCGTGAGGAAATTAATCGTTCTTTCTGCAGGATTTGGAAAGTGTGAAGGAAGTAAGGCCTGGGGCCAAACAAGGAAAAATGATGAGAGAACAAAATATTGAATAGCTGCTCATTAAGTGAACACTGTTCACCGATGCACTGAATGAGACAGGGGGCTCTGTGGGGAAAAGCGTATGTGACCACGCAATAAAAGACTGCATCATAATACATGCTATTACTCCTGAGGGGAGTCTGTGCCAAAAAATAAAAAATTCTGCACACACTATTTTAAAATTCTGCAGATTTTATTTGTCAGATAAATGTAGAGGCTCCAACATGGCACTGGGGAGCACAGGCCACTGGCTGCACAGAGGTGCAGCTCCCCACCCCCTGCCCCCAGCACACAGACTCAGCGGTGAGGCTGCACCCAACCCTGACACAGCGCAAGGACTGGGCCTGCCCCAGAACACCCCAGGGCCCTGCCCCTCCCCCCGTGCTAAGTGCACCAGGTGTGGGCAGGCAGGCTCAGCAAGGCAGGATCCAAGTATGGAGGGGCTTAGTGTGGGGGGATCCAGGTGTGGGTTGAGAGGGTTCTGTGTGGGGCAATCTGGGTGCAGGCAGCTCAGTGGTGGATCCAGGTGCGGGGGGGAGATCTGGATGCACAGAGGCTTGTTGGGGGATTTTGGGTCCAACAGTAATGGGACTCAGCAGGGGGGTCCATGTGAAGGTGGTTGGGGCTCAGCAGGGGGGCTGGGTGTCAGGGGATAGAGCTTGGTAGGGGGATCTGGGTGTTGGGGTTTCAGTGGGTAGTCCAGATGCTGGGGGAATGGTGCTTGGTGGGGTGGGGATCCAGGTGTGGGTGGCTTGTGAGGGTGGTCCAGGTGCAGGTGTAGTGGGGCTCATTGAGGGGGTCCTGAGTGCAGGGGGGCAGTGAGGCTTGGTGGGAGGGTTTGGATATGCGGGGTCTGGATGCATGGGAATTGGGTGGATGAGGGAGCAGTTCCCTGTACAGAGTTCCCTTCCCCTGCAACTGAGGAACAATGGGTGCAGGAAGTGTGTGTGGGGGAGTTTACAGAGCTTCCTGCAGCTGGGGAGAAATCTGGGGGTGGGTCTGACCCAGCCCTGGATGCCATGCAGGGGAAGAGGAAGAAGTCCTGTCCTCCGCAGCCCAGCTGGGACTAGCAGCTGAGCCCAGCGCAAGGGTCGTAGCCACCAGCCAGTTCTTCCCCAGTCCCACCCCCTGCCCCGTGGTGATTTGCCTGAAAACATACTGCTGGGGTCGCATGACTGCTCTTGTGGCTTCCCTTTGCTTCCCATCAGAAAGTCATTTTTTCTGCAGGGAAGCAAAGAAATCTGTGGGGGACATAAATTCTGTGCTTGCGCAGTGGCACAAAATTCCTCCAGGAGTAATGACATACACACAATGTGGCTAAAGTAAGGTTTCACAGGCAGCCTGAATTCTAGCATTTCCTAATTTTTGAGTGCCTGACTCTGAAACCTGAATAATGTTCTTTTAACATAATCTTTTGTGGGCATAAGTCAATTAATATTAAGAATACTAATAATATGTTTTTACATTTATGTTTGTCCTTAATGTTCCTGATCAACAAAAAGAATAGCAAATATTTTCTTTTGTAAGTGAATAAAGTTTAACACTGAACCGATTTGCATGCTTAAGTGATTGCCACAGCTGGGTTTTGCAGCTAGATGGTGATTAATTTTGCAAGTTTTGTGCCCAGAGCCTTCAAGAAAACTCTACGTCTCACCCTGAAAGCCAGCAGAAGTCTAGCATTAATAATTAGCAAGCCATAAAAATCGACCTGATTTGTGAGAACCACTGAAGGATGCAAAGAGACATTTCTGTTCAAGGATATAGGAACAAAAGTGCATGGTTACTGACCCAGTCATGTCAGACCTGAGTTTTAAGGGAATCCCAACTGATAAGTGTTCCACAGTCAGAATACTGCCTATTCATCCAACTCAGCTAACATAGTGCATGAATCATCTTTGAACCAGAGACAGTCCCTTTGGGTCATAGTTGAGGTCATTGGCAGGGCAGTGCTTCAGATTGCCTGCCGTCAGTGAAAAAGAAAATATACACGAGAGTGCTTCCATTGCTGCAGCTTCAGGCTTTGCAGATATAAAACATTAGCATTTAGCGTCTCATCACAGATCTCTTGCAAGTAGCAGCTTGGGTTGCATAACCTAGACCTTCTGGAAGGATTTCTTGCCCATCTATCTACCTACGTTTTGTCTTTACAAAAGACATTTTTTCCATCAGCTGATCTTTTTAATATGCCCAACCAACTAACTACCTTAGTGCCTTCTTGAATTGCATTGGCAGGATGAAAGCAAGCTGTGTCTGCAGCACACTGTCACGCCTGCTGACACTGCCCTCTGTCTCTGTCTGAACAGTCTGGAACTCAAGCGAGAGAATGTCGTCTCTAAAGTGCTCTTTTTCTAAAAATCCCAAGACAAACAGTGGGAGGAGAAACTGAGGCATAGAGGGGGAAGTGATTTGCTAAGGTCACCCAGCAGGCCTGTGGCAGTGCCAGGAGTAGAACTCAGGTCTCCTGAGTCCTTTTCCAGTGTCCTTTCTACTAGCAGACACAAATTTAATGCCTGAGTCTCATGTACTCTAAGGCCTTTTTACTCTTGTGCTGGCAGGGTAAAGGGGCTTACTGTAAATGAACACCAGGCCCTCCATAGCTGCTGAATACTATATGACTTGACTTTACTGGCCACAACTAAAATCACACAGCGTATCTGAGAATGAGAGTTTATAATGCACTGGAAAGCTAGCCATGAGAAGAGCAGCGTGGTTTAGTATTTGGCTGAATAACAGTAATTTTACCATACTACTCTAGACACTTTAAACCAAAACATGAAAGCTGTTAAAGAACCCCACGGAACAAAAGATAGAGAATAAAACCTCAAAGATGAATAGACTCATGGTATGCTTTTTAAATGATATAGTCTTTAGAGCAGATTTGAAACAACTCAGATCCATAGCACCTCCCAAAGCATGTGTCAAAACCACCTCTATTTATACATGTCGAAGTGAATTACCAGGATCAGACAGTGCTCTGCATTCACCACCTCTCACAGTCTCTTTCACTCACTGCTCAGTGACTCAACTCCTTGTTGAAGCTCTAACGCCAATGAGTGCAAGGGCTACCTTAGGTATAGGAAGCGCTTGCTTTCATCAGGGAAATGGTCTTGACTGATGGCTTGTGGATGCACAGCATATGCTGCAAGGGTATAATGGCATTGGATAAAGACTTGTAAACATGTTGAGAGTAGGCTGCCAGTTCCACCCATCCTCTGCAGAGCTTCTTGCACCTTCTTCCTGTGAAGCAGGTTGTACTGGTCATTGTCAGAGAAAGTATACTGAACTCCTTGAACCACGGCTGTGATCCAGCCGGGCAATTCCTATGTTTCCTCCCACTGTCTGCCTGTCTCGTGTTCAGAAAAATACATTTGATGGCTTGGGTATTTTTTCAAACCTGTTGAACAATATTGCTGTCATAATATATATATATATATATAACTATATATATATATATATATATAGTGGCAAAGTTCCTCCTCTCCTCTAGTAGGTCCTGCGCTTATTGGCGGATTTCTTCCCCTCAGTGGTTTTCCCCTTGGATGAAACCCATAGTCTGGATCAACTACTCCTATGTCTGATTAGGAGTAGCGGGGCTAGGGGGGAACCCGGGCCCGCCCTCTACTCCGGGTTCCAGCCCAGGGCCCTGTGAATTGCATCAGTCTCTATAGTGCTACTTGTAACCACTGCTTGACCGCTACAGCTCCCTGGGCTACTTCCCCATAGCCTCCTTCAAACACCTTCTTTATCCTCACCACAGGATCCTCCTGGTGTCTGATGCTGCTTGATTGTATGGTGTTTTCCTCAATCCTCCAGTAGTACCCCCTCTCAGTTCTTAGTTCCTTGTGTCTCTTGCTCCCAGCTCCTCATGCACACTTCTTTCCTCTGGCTCCTCCTCCCTAGACTGGCGTGAGCTCCCCTTTTTATACCAGGTGCCTTGATTAGCCTGTCCTGATTGGCTGCAGGTGCTCCAATCAATGTAGCTCTCTCCGGTACCTTCTAGAAAGTTCTTAATTGGCCCCAGGTGCCTTGATTAGCCTGTTCTGATTGGCTGCAGGTGCTCCAATCAATGTAGCTCTCTCCAGTGCCTTCTAGAAAGTTCTTAATTGGCCCCAGGTGCCTTGATTAGCCTGGAGCAACTGCCATTTTGGTTCCCATGGTACTAGGGATTTGCTTAGCCTGGAGCTAACATACCTGCTCCTCAATACTTTCCTGTAGCCATCCGGCCTTGCTCCATCACTAAATATATATGTCCCAGATAGGCGCACCCCTGCTCTCGAACTTCTGAAGATTATTATATGCAGCTCAGAGGGTCCGTAAGTTTGGCCACCCCAATATATATATTAGTCTGCATTAAGCACAAATATCATAGCACTTATATAGCCTAAATTGGCCTATACATTTACTGTAATCCTGTTCTCCTGTGCTAACTATCCCATAACACCTTGGCTTAAATAGATAGGAAAGCTGTCAGGATCAGGACTTATGAGTATTTTACCATAGCAACAGATAGGGGGTTATTCTCACCGGCCAATACTGGAATGTCCCAAAAGAAGAATCTGATTGTTCTGCCCTAGAACATACCCAAGAAATGCCTTCATGCTCTTTGATACCTGGAATGCATGTGTTCAGAATAAAGAGATAAAGGGTGTACTATGGTGCTAAGTAGAAAGCTGATCGGTTAAATCTTGTTTCAGATTATACGTACAGTACCTTTTCTTTGTAAACAGGTAGGGTATAAAAAGATGACTGCAAGGGTGTAACTTTAGGAGAACACTTTCTGCGTAAGGTGATTGTAACAACAGTGCATGAGACCACTTCCTAGAGACTGGTATCACATTGAACCTTTGTCCTGTACTGTAGGCCTGACAGATGTTGATTTATTTGGTCTCTGGAATATATTTCATAGAAAACCCAAATGTGGTCAAGCAGCTGACTATAACATTTATCAACAAACCTGTCCCCACTTTCTGAATTTGTTTATCCATCATATTGTATCATTTGTTTGTTTGTTTCTTGGACATTCTCTTCTTTTTTCCATTCTGTGCAATTTTCTTACTCTTTCCCTCTCCCGTGCCCCAGGCTCTCATTTTCCCTCTCATTGAAAACCCAATAAGAAAGCCATTTACTATCTATGTGAATGTCAGGTCTTCAGAGTTGGGGGCGACAGGTGCACCTTCAGAAAAATAGAGCTGGTCACAGAATCCCAAATGGCTACACAAATCAGGTAACTGCCTGTGCAAATGGGAACGTACAGGGAAAGCCTGCAAATGCCCATTGGAAAGGCTCAATGGTGTGACAGTGAGTGCTGCTTTGACCAGGCAGGTGTGATTTAGGAGAGGTCATATGTCTCCGATGAATTAGCTCAGGTTGCTCAGCAGCACCTCTGGGCCTGTGATGCCCAGATTTTCTTTTTAAAAATCTTTACTAAAGATCTTAGAATGACAACAAAATTACAGCAAAAAACGAATCATCAGAGTGCAAATATAAAACCAATTGAACCAACAATATGATCCATGTAAGCCTAGGCCACTCCATTGTTTTCCAATACCCATCTGAGACCTGATCTTCCAGTCTTAGTTCAGGTAAAGCTCCCATTGAGGATGAGGACTGCAGGATCAGCCACCTCCATTTCAGATTCCTCTTGCTTAATTATCTGCTCTCCCCCCACGTGCACACACACTTCTGAAACTAACTAGAAGAGAAACTGATTTATTTAATTTTTGAGCCGGAAGTAAATATGGTGGGAAAAGGTTTGTCAGGGGAGAAATACCACATCATAGAATATTCAAAATTCTATGCTTGTTTGCTTGCTTTTCTTTTTTAAAGGTTTTGTAGCACAAAATATCTACAGATACTTGGTTACAGTTATAAAGATATGAGAGTTTGTGCATGTGTCTGTGTACAGACATGTTCACAAGTATGTGCATGTATATATGTGTAGCTTATAAAAAGTAGTTTTTCTTTAAGTGGATGTTTCCTGTGTGCTTTTGTTTGTCAGAGATCAATGGGTGGACATGTTATGACCCCACTGTTTTTATAAGATCAGAATGTCATGGCACAATTATTGCTCAGTACATTCCCTAAAGAAGAAAATTCCAGTACTCACTCATTGTGCCAAGTTTACTGTAAATGTAGACGCATGCGTGCTTTGCAAATGGTCTCTTTCCCTTCAGTTTTCCAGGCCTTCATCTTGTCTCTTTTTTAGATTTTTAGACTGCAGTAAAATAGTCTCAGGTTATTGTTCTCCCTGCCTTTCAGGTTTTCCAATAGCGTAACTGAGAAGCAAAGATGCTTGTGATTCTGGACATAGAGACCTGAGAACAAGCTTCCTTCTGTTGGATGCCCTTTTACAGCATGAATAAACAATAAATCTGTTAGACAGTAAGACATTTCTGCTTCCACTGCTACCCCTAGAATGACCGCCCAGCGTGGCTGAGTATTGCTACTAAGTGCTGCTGAAAGCATTCTCAGGAAAAGGGCCTTTGATCTGGGTGGAAGTCTCATTGACATTAGTGAGAGTTTTTTGCACCCAGCAAGGCAGCGCACATGCCTTAAGGGTCCTTCCTTGATATCACATACATACCTCATCTCTGAGCTTTTAGTAAAACTATAGGGTAATTGCCCTCAGTCACTGAGACAAGGCCCTGTTTGTGAAACCCAAGACGGGCAGGAGACAGGAAGCCTAGGAAAAGATAATCATGTCACACTCTTTGCCTCTCAGTTCTCCTGCCAATATTTTCCCCAAAAGTGTTGGAAGAACTGCATGACTAAGCATCCTAATTAGCTGTGGGAGTGTCTTCATTGCCGAGTTAACCTGGGTGTTCAGCTCCCAGATTAGCCTGGGAGCGCGCAGCCACACAGCAAAGCCCTACCTGAGTTACTGTGTGCTCACTGGTGCTGCACTCCCCTTTGTGCGTCATACGGACTTCTAGGGGCACAGCCCATGTTTCAGTATGCTGCAGTAATCTGAGTCACTGTGTGATTCTTTTCCAGTGAATTGTGGGAGAACGTGTCTGTCCTGGGCACACAGAGGGGATGGTGGGAAGGCACTGGGGGATTATCAGCATCTGAGTGATTTAGCCTGCATCCTCACAGCAAAATGGGGTGGGTTATCGTCCCGAGTGAAAGTAGAACCCAGGGTCTGACCCACACCCCCCAACTGTGCCAGCTAGGTCAGGTTGAAAGCACCATCAAACTCAGGTGAGAGGTTTCTGTGTGTAGAAGAGAGGGGCATTTGGGCCAGCACAAGTATGAACCTGAGCTAACTGCTGGAAAGACATACCCTGCATATACAGATTGAGAGACGGGCTCATGGGAATTATGTGTTTGACAGTTGCAAATTGAAATTCAGGTACAAGTGTAAATTACAAAAGAGAACTGAGCAGGGTCTGTTGCTCTCTTTGCTCTTTGGTGTCACCATCTTGGATTTTAATCCAGAGTGTGACACTATGAATAATGTTCAAGGCGATCTGTCATTTAAGGACACATGTTGGTGTTTACATCTGTAGAGTCTGCTGTGGCGCTCAGGGGAGGTAACCTGCCAGGTGCGTGAGGGGAGGCGTAACTGTTTAAAGAGTTGGGAATGTGGTTCACGTGAGGGAGTTGTTGCTCTCTAAAAATGTTTCAAACCTTGTAATTATATATCTGAAGTGGCTCCTAGGTCTAATTAATTTTAATTAACGTTCATGCATTAATTTCATGGGCAACAGATCACCCGGGGTCCCATTTACCAAAGTGATACTTTCACATAGAGGAAATATACTTAAATAATTTTTTTCAGCATGTTGGGCTCATACAGACTCTCCTTCAGGCTCTCTTCCCTCTAAGCCCAGAAATATGCACAGATTCATGGTGCAGAAGCAGTAGTAATGTGAACTTCTATCATAACCAGCTACAGTCTCATGCACTGCACTCTCTCCACAGCCCACACTAAGCATTCGCCCAAAGGGGAGGAGTAATCTTGGGGGACTAGGTCAGGGAGTGTACCCCCAAAAATGCTGACCGTGCCCTTGACTCAGGCGTCTCTCACAATGTCCCACAGTAGTCCAGCTGCCATGGGATTTGTGGAGTGTTAGATCTATAGGTTTGCAGGGAAAGTCTGGAATGAGTGAAAAAGTTGCACATCAGAATTCTGCTCTGGGCTTATGGTTGCAAGGTATCTGCACCCTGAACACCTCGGCCCCACCCCGGAGCCCACTCCCATACCCCAAACCTCTCATCCCCAGCCCCGCCCCAGAGCCTGCACCCCCGGCAAGAGCCTTCATCCTCTCTCACACTCCAAACCCCTCAGCCCCACCTCCTAGCCCCCTCCTGCACCCCAATCCTCTCATCCTTCCCCCCACCCCAGAGCCCACACCCTAACCTCCTGCCCCAGCCTGGTGAAAATGAAATATATTGTGTACAGTGAGACCTCATTGGAACTGAAGGAAATTAATTCACATAAACAGGGGGTTGGATAAGAATTTTCAGTGTAGTTAATGTCCTCATTTTGGACTCAAGTAAGTGAGTATTTGCTTATCATTAGAATATGCAGCAGATCTGCAGCAGTGGCCCTGTTTGCCTTCCCGAGGAGAGGAATAGCTCCCACTGAAGTTAATAAGAGTAACTCCTGTTCTGCAGGAAGAGAGCGGTCACTGGAGAATATATATTAGCACAATTAAACATGTTCAGAGCAACCAGACCCAAGCTGCTATGGATCCTGGAGCCTCTTGAGTGAAAAGACACAAAATCAAATCAACATGCCTGAGAAAAAACAATGAAAATCAAATTTTCAAGAGCGTGTTCCAAAGTGTCACCCTTGCAATTGTTCATGCTCCCCCTCCCACGCTCCATCTTCACAAATATGCATTTGCATATGTAAACTGCAAAGCTGCACAGCTATTTAGCTAATGTGCATATGCAAATGTAAACACAATTTTGTTGGCACCATTTCAGAGGCCACGCTGGAAAATGTGGGCCTGAATGTTAGCAGGTACTAGGCTGGGAAACTTGTACAACTCGTGCCTACTGTACCTGTCTGGTGAATAAGCAGAGGACCGTTATGTCTCCAGGGTTGTCAGTGTGGTAGCTTTCACAAGCACTAAATTCCCACGAAAAATTGTAATCAAAATATTCTTTTTGAAAACCCAATTTATGTTCACTATTTCTTAACAAACTGATGTTTGTTTCAGGCAGGATTTCAGCTGGCAAAAATGTTGAGATCTTGGAAGCCAGACAAAACATTTTGCTGTTGTTTTAAGTGTAATGTATTTGTCAATATTTCTAGAATGGTGAAAAATGTCACCTAATTCAAGATAATTAGTGGGAGGCACAAATTATAAATACAGGGCCTGATCCAAAGCCCATTGACTTCCATGCTTTTCAGACTCTTGAATGGTTTTTCTATTGATTTCAATTGGCAAGGCATTAGGCCCCAAAAAGCATTTAATGTAGGCTCTTAGGGCACTCTCTTTTATGGAACGGTGGCTGCCCAGTTCAGTTGTTACTGAGTCAAGCAGTTCACGTTAAGAAAAGGGGGCAGATCCTGAGCTGGTGCTAATTGTCACAGATCCATTATGGTCAGGGGAGTTATTACAATTTGAAATAGCTGAGCATCTTTCCCAAAGTGTAAAATGCTTTATCACATTGATGGTGAGCAAGAGAATGCAATATTGATGAATGTCATGCAGTGCTGAGTCAGGTTCTTTGTAGCAGTATTGCGCTTATACAGATCCCAGTTCTGTTCCCGGAGATGTCAAGTTTTATCACTGAAAGATTTGTCATTGATTCTCTTGAGAGCAGCATCAGTATGGCCATATGTTGAATTGTCCCTTGATTCCTAGATAGGCTCCTGGACAAAGCCCATGTAATAGGGTTTTGTGCAGGGTGTGGTAGGGAGGTGAATTTCACTCATAGAGAACTGCAGTTGAATATCAGTTTTCTCTGTGAACAGAGAATGAGACCTTCTCGTAACAAAATACCTTTGCTTTTTCCTTTGTGAGTCTAGATATTTTTCCGCAGGTTTATTTCTGTTGTGAAAGGGGCAAGAACATCTCAGAACATCCTTATGCTCTTTTCCAGGGCGGTAAAGAAACAGCTTATTTTAAGCATTTTCTTTTATCTTGCATATCCCATTCTAAAGGATACCCGTACCTGAAGTGCTGCTGTTCAGGGGCTGCAGCTCAGTTACGACATTGAAACGGAAAGTATAGTTTCTCCTTGCCCATGTCCTAAAGTGACCATTTTGGGAGGATGGAGGCATGGGAAAGCAGAGGGCACAAATGGCACGGGGACATGCTCTCTGACTGAGATAATTGGATCTTTCTTTCTGGAAACTGGTAAATCTGTTTAAGTGATGGGGTTTTGCTCGTTCTTCCCAGCTTTTTGAAAGCATACTTTACAGTAAAGGAAGCAGGAATCCTTTATAATTACATCAGTAGTGAAAAACAGCCAAACTGTAAAATTGCAAATAAGGACTAAGTCATCAAGACACATATTTATTTAACTAAGACCTTAATGTAGAATTGAAAATCTCCATGTATTCATTCTGTACAAGAAACCAAATGTACCAGGTAGAAAGATTTAATTTCCAATTAGACTATTCCAGTACAGGCAAGTGGGGAGTTAGGCAAAGAACACTAGAGCATTTCTAATCGGAAAGTTCACGTCTGGGCTTCTAGTCCCTTTCTGGCTGAGCAGTACTGTATAGCAAACTGGTTAAGAGAGCTTCTTTCCCATTTCAGTTATTGGTAGGTAACCTTTTTGTTGTGTTTGTACAGCCCCTAGCACAGTGGCAGTCCTGGTCCATCACTAGGGATCTTAGGCACTATTGAAATTCAGATGATGGGGAAGGATAATGAATAACTTCAGATTAACTAAGAACCAACCTAAGAATCTTTCACTGAATTTGAATCCAAACCTACATCGAGTCTTTTGTTCGATTTTGAAAATGTTTGGATGACTCTGTGTGTGTTTGTGTGTGTGTGCGGGTGGGCGCCCACTGTAGCTATGAGCACCTTGTGCACATATGCCTGGAATCCTTCAGCCCACAGGCCCACCAGGTCTACGGCCATGGCAGTCACTACAAGAAGAACATTTTAGTTGCAGTCATCCCAAAAGAGGGTCAGGCCACTATTGAAGACCTGCCTTTCGAAGGCCATGACCTTTTAAATTCAGGAACTGATGAAGCACTTCACACTCTGACAGACTGCAGGACGATGCCTCGGTGCCTGGATCTCTACACACCATCACAGAAAGGGAAGCACATCAGAACTGAGTCAGTCTCCAGTCAGAGGCCTCCCTTTCCTTCTATGAGTACCGACAAAGGGCTCCTGATTTTTCTAGGGGATTTTTCTTGCTTCCAGAAGGAGAGGGGCAGTCCTTCTACAGTGACAGCACACTCATCTTTGGCACAGAGCTCACAGGTTTGATGCTGTGGTCAAGAGTCCTTGACCAGTGAAAGACGATCTTCACCCCTTCTATACTCCCCTTGGCACCCACCTTTCATTTTTTGCGATGTCTGGGTTGCAATTACCACCAAGCACTGACTCTTAGAAATCATCTGTAAAGGATATTCCGTATAATATCAGTCTATGTCAACTCCCTGTCAAGAGTTCTTGTTTTAATAATTATTGGTTCACTTAGAATTTGTAGTTTTTATGCCCTTTTTAAAAAACAAACAAACAAACAAACAGACAAGTGCATCTGTATTTCAGGTGCTCATTGCACCTGATATTTCCACCATAAACAATAAGTAGGTGAGCCATAAATATATGCGGGTCTGATTCCCATTTACAATACTGGCAGTGTAAATGGGCCTTAGTGAAAATGAGACTTAGGACAATGTAGTGAATCACAGAATCATAGAATCAAAGAGCCAGATTCTGCTCCTACACCAGTGTAAATCCATAGTAACTCCCCTGACATTAATGGAATTACCATGTTGTAAAACTAGTGTGAAATCAAAATAAGGCCCCTAGTAATTAGATTTGAAGGACCTTCTGTATTGGGGGGGAAAAATCAAATATAGTCTCCAATTTTGTGCCTTTAATTTTGTGATTTGGGAGGAGGACACTTTGACACTTTGCCTAGGTTTTAATTTTTGGTTCCCTGGTTTCTATTTTTGTGCTTTTCTGTACAAGGTGTATACTCAGTTTGGGCCTCATCCAATGCCCAATAAGAATCTTTCCTTGGCTTTCAATGGACTTTGGATTCGGTCCTTTGTACTTGAAGGAAAGACAAAATAGCTAATCTAAAAGAACAGCTCTGATTGTTTCTAAGCAAGCAAATGAAAAACAGTAGATTATATAATGTAGAGCAAACACACTGCACAGTGATTAAACTCTGTACCTCATCAAAAGATCAACAGAGTATTTAATGAACCAACACATCCAAAACCCATTAAAAGAGACTTCTTTTAAAAAGCAGTATGCTTTGTTTTCCTTTGGTTTACATCAACTATTTCTGTCTTTTTAAAAGGGAACAATCTTAATTGGAAAGCTGACTTTTATTCCTTCATTGGCAAAAAGTCTGACTCCAAGTCAGAAGACTAGAGCAAGTTCCACACCTCAAGTCCATGGCTACGTAGACCACATAGATAGAAACACCTGTGTGACACTGACCCCTCCTCTACCTGCCTTCATGCACTGCTTTCTAGACCCATAGAGAGAAACATAGGGAGGGATTTAAAGCTTAAGATGCACTAAGAGGATACCTCTGAAAGAAGGAGAAGAAAATCACTAGAAAATGAGTAGCAATTTGTTTGGCTTCCTAACTGCTTACTGCAGTGCCCATTTACAGATCTCATAAACCACCTGGGAGATTTGAGCCATTCCTTGTTTTCAGCTCTGGTAAGGATAGAAATTGCAGTAAATGCTCTCGGTCTTTACACAATGAGGTTCTTTTCTTCAGCCCACAATTCAAGCATCTCTGCATTTTTTTGCATTTATTTTATAGTCAAAGGAATAGTAAAAATAGAGAATATTTTAAGCATAAAATAGTCTATGAGAAATGCACAGTTATTGGTTAACTGTTTACAATTACAATTTCTTTGAGGCAAAACCCACAAAGAAATCATCATAATTGTGAGTAACATAAACATTCTTTGCAGGTTTTACAGATAAGAAATTATATTTAGGGGCATAGTCTTGCTGGTATTGTAAAGAAACAGGGAACTAACTGCAAACTAGTAGTCTGAATGGTGGGAAAGGAAGAAGTATAATATAAGTATAAGTTACTATAGGAGCCAGTTTGTCCCTGGTGGTGCTCGAGATGAAGAGGGTCTCAGATTGTGAGCAATGAATAATTCTACCCAACAACATATTTGTTCATAGAGTCCTGGCGTCCTCTAACTTTAGGATCCACTGGTAATTTTGTTAATTAGCTTGCTTCTTCTAGATTGTGAGCAGAGTTAGGCCAACGCTGTGTGCTTTTGGAAATCCCACCCTGGAAAACTGTTCTGTTAGGAATGTGATCACAGAAGACATTTTAGGAGGGGTAGCATTGGGAAGAACGAAACCCCGAGTTCTCTCTGGCTCTGCACCGTGTGCTTTCATTACACATTTGTCACGTGCTGGGTTCAGAGCACTTTGGTTTGATAGAGCTTGGTGAGGAGACTGGGAGCAGGTGTCATGTCAGAAAATATATGGGGCAACAAAAATATATACACTCACGTTAAAAGATGAGACTGCTGCAAAGCACCGTGTCAAGCCACTAACTCCTGGTGAGTTTCACTCTTTGTGTTAAGTGCAAAATGTTTAAATTCCTTCCGCCACAGTGCTGATTCTGACAGATATTAGGGTGGTTATTTATTACCATAATTTGTGTTACAAGGCCAAGGTTTCTCCTTTAGATGGTGTGACACCTAGCTCAAGGCCAAATAGCTGGGGCATGTACTTGGGTCCGTGAAGAGCGTCGCCTTGGCCACTACTGTATCTAGGGCTGCCTTTGTGGTTGCATCATGACCCTTCCATGGGTGGATCGATCAGAGGATCCATAGTGGTGTATCAGCTGACCCCACCTTGCCCATTCTGCCTGCCATCCGTGCTCCTGCCAGTAGTCAGTGCACAGGGCATCACTGCTGAGATCTGCTCCGTGTCATGCAGGAGATGCTGTTCTCACAGGTGGACTCTGGTGTTACTGCTCCGCCCTGTGTAATGGCACTGTGACTCCTTTGTTACTGCTGTGGAAGGATGGGAAGGTTGACCCTACAGCTGTAACTTGCTCTGCAAAGTTGTCTTTAGTTACCGTTTTAACAGGAAACATTTAATTAAATACAAGGGTTATATAATGCTGCTCCTGGTACAGTGTGTCGCTTACCTGACCGAGCAGAGCTCCTAAAAGGGAAGGTTTATACTCTTGTGAGATGAAGCCCGGATTGCAGGAGGGTTGGAATTGCTTTGGAGTAAAAGCAAAGCCTTTCACCTCTGGTTTCAAACACAGCTGAGGTTAGCAGTAGCTGAAAGTTGTTGCCACCCAGTAGCTGTTTGATATCCTTTGAGTGTGGTGGGCTCAGTCCATTTTCTTGTGGAAAAACATCCACTTCACAAAAACTACTATCACAAGCAGCAATAATCAGCAATCCCTGCAGATAGGTGAGAACCCACTGGCCACAGAGACTACAATACACTCTTTTCCCTGGAGATAGTTCCTTCAGGTGAGGGTTGAGGCACACTGGTGTAGCAGCATGAGCCAGCTTCTACAACCACCAGGGCTGTACCTAGTCCAGGTCATTTAGGTGTATTACAATAGTGCCTAGAAAGCTTCAACTGAAATGGGGCCCCATTGTGCTAGGTGCTGTACATACGTATAGGATAAGAGAGTCCCTGCCCCAAAGAGCTTATATTTTAAATAGACAAGGGAGACAAAGGACATAAAATTACCTTCATGTTATGAATGGGGAATTGGGTCACAGAGAGATTATGTGCTTTGACCAAGGTTACACAGGGAATTTGACAGAGCTGGGAAGTGAACCGAGCTCTCTTGTGTCTTATTCCAGTATCCTAGCCACCCCACCACTACCTCTCCCTCTCTCTTTCCCACTCCCAGACAGCTATTCTGTGGGGAAACAGAGGATTTAAATAGCTAATTCTGTCAATCCAGACTCTTCCACCATCACTACATTCACCTGAGGGAGCAGTGGGGGAGAGAATATGCCCTTAAGATTGTTGTAGCATATTACATCATAATTAGATAACACTGGAATCAGAAAAGAGTGAGGGGTGATAAATGTCACAATTAATTTTAACCATGGAAGCATGACATTTCAAGAGGATGCTCTGTCTGTCTTTGTAATTTTCAAAGGCCTTCATAGCAGTTCAGAAAGGAAACCAGAAAACTATAGTGGAAAAGGCAAACTGACTTAAAATTTCTAGCAATGATGTGTTTTAACTATATGATTGATGGACCCTTTTATTCTTTTCATTTATTTACATAACACTATTTAAACACTGCCACAGTGATTAACCACTTTGCACTTTTTCTAGGCTACTACTTGAATTAACTAATTGAATAATTAATTTGCTATTGAATTAAATACATTCAATGGTAAAAGCGTGATAAAAAGTGCACGTGGGCATGATGGGATCTCTCCTGGGCTCCATTTGTCTAAGGGGTACAGTGTGTACATTGGGGATAGTAGTCATCCCTGAAGTGAATACAAAGAAGTATTGTGACTCACTCCCAGTGTTTCTACTAGCATTATAAACTGTGAGAGCACTTTATGAATAACAGAGTCTAGAATGAATTCATCAATGTTTCACTCTCTAACCATCTATTATGCATATCGAGCCAAGTTCTGCCCCCAGATACACATAATTCCCATTGAAACCCACCCACTATATTTACTTTTAAAGATGAAAGCACTTCTGTTACTGTCATAGAGGACTTTCTGTAGCATGGATAAGAATGCAAATACCCTTCCCACAGAAATGGAAGAGAACAAAGAAGTGTGTAACTTAAAGGGGAAGCGACACTTGGAGACAACAGCATTAGGATTGTTGCGCTGTGATTGTAACCTTCACTTTTATCAAAATTTGCTACTGTATACATTTCCCTGCATTTGCTATTGTATAAACCCCTCTCAACAAGATGATTCTTGGTATCATCTTCACTTTTGGAGACAATAACCTCTGGAGTTAGAATGTGATATACGGGCCGGATCCAAACCCCTTAGAAGTCAATGTAAAGACTCTCATTAACCCCCAAGAGCTTTGGATCTAGCTCTAAATGCCTTGAATGGATGGAAACTTTGAGTCAATATTTCTGTTAGCTTTTGTTCAGTTTAATAAAGGAACACAGCTGGGTATATACTTTTTTTTTTTTTGGACCGAACAGGCTAAATTCTGCCCTCAGATACATGACCCTCCTTAGTGAAGTCCATTGATTTTTGCAGTGCGTTAATGTGTTATCTCCAGAGGTCAGAATTTGCCCCATGCTCTCATGTTTCTGGAAAGAACTTTGATCACAAAATGTTTTTAATTTCATAGCATGAAAAGAATTAAAGGCAGATGACTGCCTGAAGTACACGAGGGCACCAACCTGTACTTTCTCTTCCTCCATTCCACCAATAACATTTTCCAGGCTGCTGGTTGACTTGAGATGACTGCATCATGGCTTCCTGGCACTCATTGTATGAGCTGAAATCTCTTAAACAAGAAACCTAATTGATATGACTTACAATAGAGAATAAAGGAAGAGGAGGAAGCAGTGGTGGTGTCAAGTATCAGAGGGGTAGCCGTGTTAGTCTGGTTCTGTAGAAGCAGCAAAGAATCCTGTGGCACCTTATAGACTAACAGACGTTTTGCAGCATGAGCTTTCGTGGGTGAATACCCACTTCTTCGGATGCAAGAGCAGTGGTGGTGCTATCCCATTGGGGGCCCTAAGCAGGAATATTTTTGTGGGCCTCCACACACATACAATACTAAAACAGCGAAATTCTTATGAAAATAATAACAACAACAAATAAATTGAGAGGGGCCTTGAGATGCTTGCGGCCCTAAGCAATTGTTTAGTCTGCTTAGGCCTAGCACTGGCTCTGGGAGAAAGCACAGGGCAAGGACTAGTTAATATAAAACAGTATCATATTTTTTTGTGGCTGACTGAGATGCATAAATCCTTCTGTCCACCCCAATGCACCTTGTGATTTTGCTAAGCTTCCTATGTTCACTACAGCAAAGAGAAAATATTATAGGGTCTTTACTCAGTCCAATGTTCCTCAAAGAAGTATGCTATCTAGTACCTAATATACACAATGCTATACTTCTGCAGGTGAGTATATATGTTAGTCACTTTTATATGAGAGTTAAATAGAGTGACTGATATTTTTATTGTAACTGAACACTAATATTCTTATTTCAACAGGATTTTTCATTAAAAGAAAAATTAGTAGCTCAGAAAGTCAATATATGAGTAGAGTGGAGGAAACTATTTGCTGGGTATAATTTATCAGACAATTTAGCCTTTTGTTCTGTTTGCAAATCAGCTACAAACTGATCCCGATTCCTGTGAATACGTTTGTTTATCCTAACTGTCTACCGAATAGTTTTGACAAGCAATTTTCAGCCTATCTGTTGTTCGCAAACTGCTTTCTTAGACTGTTCACTCTTTGTGATTGGCCAACTATGGCTTTGTCTTCACTGATAAAATAATGTGTGTTCTTTGCAGCAAGATTTTACATCATAGTGGAGATAAGGCGCAAGTAATCTTTAGCCATGACGTAGCTGGTTAGCTAATCAAGGTCAGCCTGACGCCCTTCCCACCTGGGGCTTAGCTCGACTAGCTGTATCAAGGTAAAAACTACTGTGCCTTGTCTCCACTAGGATTGTCCATTAAGATCGCTAACTCTTGATATAAAACCACACTTTTTTGTACAGTGAAGACAGAGCCTAAGTCCCATGGTACTTTTTCTGCTCCCTGGTGGGATGAATGAAGCATTTTAAACAGGAGAATAGCAAATGAGGAATAGTGTTATATTATTTGTGTTCATGCATAAATACCTTTATTCACAAAGGCTTGTATGAAGAGCAGCTATTCCCCAAACATTTATGTGAACAGAAGAAATGTGTGTGAATGTTTGCAAATCATGAATAAGAAGGGATCTAAATGTGGTAAAGGCAAACATAGGGTCAGAATCCAAATGAATGTTCATGAATATTGTTTCTGCCATGTCTGGCAGTATATGGGGGCAGGGAGCATCTTTTTGTTTTAGCACAGTGGGGTCCTGGTCCATAACTTGAGCTTCTAGGTGCTACTGCAATATTACTACTAATTAATAATAATAGCTGTAGCTAGAGTCATTATCACATTCTCCTCCTCCATCACCAGGAGATGTCATTGTTTCCATGAGGAATGAGTCATTTGCCATTACTTATGTCCAAATGTTTTTGAACTCACTGAACCCAAAACTGATTCATGAAAGATCATCCATCAAGAAATCAGTGGCAGAAACCAGCGTAATCCATTGAAATCAATCTAAATCTGGCCCGTACAGTTTAATAATCTTTTTTAAAGCAACTCAGTCATGTGCAGAGTGACCTTTGATTTACTTGTAAACCCCTTGCCTGGCAGTGGTTTGGGGTCCCCTGACAATGTAGTTGAGAAATGTGTATGTGCTATGCTAGGGTTGTAAACAATGAGCTGGGGAAACCATCCCCAGATCACTGCTGATCTATCTTACTAATGTAATTACAGGACAAAGAAAGAGAGGAAAAATGGCCGATGATAGGAAGGATGAAGCCAAGGCACCGCACTGGACTTCAAGTCAACTAACAGAGGCTTCTTCACACCCGCATTCCCCTGAAATTAAGGAGCAAGCTGGGGCAGGTGCCGGATTGGTCAGAAGTGCCAATGGATTTCCATACAGAGAGGATGAGGAAGCAGCATACGGTGAACGCGGGCAACAGGGCACATACTCTAGAACCAAAGAGAATGGGATCAATGGAGAGCTATCCACAGGAGACAGAGAAACAGCAGGTGACAAAGTCAGACTCCAGCCCACCCTCCCTTTCTCCTATAATATCTTGCTTTGAGGTCACTTTGGTCTGAAGGTGAACACACTGCATTTTCCCACGTGTGCAGTGCGAGCTCTCAGAGGGCAAAGCCATGGTGTTTGCTTTTTATACGTACTTCCTTTGCTGTCCTTTTAATTGCTCCACTGCAAAAAAGAGACTTATAACATAAAACTTTGGGCTTTGATGGGGTAGCCCAAACCCTTCATGACAGGGACCATGTGTTTTTCATCTGTGTAGGATCTTAAAACAAAGAGGAATTAACCATCCCCCCTCCTTTTTCCCCCCACCAATCCCTGGTGAGTTCAGACCCAATTCCCTGGATCTTAAACCAAAGAAAAATCAATGATGTTCTTAAAAAGAAAGCTTTCAATTAAAGAAAAAGAAAAGGTAAAAATTATCTCTGTAAAATCAGGATGGGAAATGCATTACAGGGTACTTAGATTTATATAGCCAGAGAAACCCCCTCTAGCCTCAGGTTCAAAGTTACAGCAAACAGAGGTAAAAATCCTTCCAGCAAAAGAAACATTCACAGGTTGAGAAAACAAACATAAGACTAAAACGCCTTCCTGACTAGGTACTTACAAATTTGAAACAAGAGACTGATTCAGAAAGATTTGGAGAGCCTGGATTGACGTCTGGTCCCTCTCAGTCCCGAGAACAAACAACCCCCAAAACAAAGAACACAAAACAAAGACTTCCCTCCACCAAGATTTGAAAGTATCTTGTCCCTTCATTGGTCCTCTGGTAAGGTGTCAGCCAGGTTTACTGAGCTTCTTAACCCTTTACAGGTAAAAGAGACATTAACCCTTAACTATCTGTTTATGACAGGGCCGGATTTCCAGTTAGGCACAGTAGACACGTGCCTAGGGGGTGTCTGCATTCTAGGGGCACCTGCCCTCTCTAAAATGTGTGTGACACAAAGGTCAGCTGTAGGCGGGGGGGGGGGCACTAAAGATGCTGTGCCTAGGGGTGCATACGGTGAAAATCTGTCTCTGTACATAATGCTTTTCTAATCACCCACAATCTCCGCTCATTATATTTATTATATTGTATGCTTGGCACTTTACAACAAGTACTAAAAGAAGGATGGTCCAGTGGTTACAGGGCTAGTCTGGGACATAGAATTGTAAAAATGTAGGGCTGGAAGGGACCTCAGAATGTCCTCTACTCCAGCTCCCTGCACCGAGGCAGGTCGATGATCCCTGACAGGTGTTTGTCGAACCTGTCCTTAAAAACCTCCAGTGATGGGGATTCCACAACCTCCCTTGGAAGCCTGTTCCAGTGCTTAACCATCCTTATAGTTGGATAGTTTTTTCTAAGATCTAACCTAAATCTCCCTTGCTGCAAGTTAAGCTGATTATTTGTTGTCCTACCCTTGGTGAACATGGAGAAGAATTAATCATCAGCCCCTTATAACAACACTATACCTATTTGAAGGCTGTTGTCAAAGGCTCTCTCAGTCTTCTCTTCTGAAGGCTAAACATACCATATTCTTTCAGCCTTTCCTGATAGGTCATGTTTTCTTGGGAGGTCACGGTTCAGTTCCCTGCTCTGTCATAGACTCCCTGTGTGACCTGGGGGAAGTCACTTAGTTTCTCTGTGCCTCAGTTCCCCATCTGTACAATGGGGATAATACCACTGCCCTACCTCACTGGGGGGTTGTGAGGATAAATACATTGAAGAGCATGAGGCATTGAGACGCTACAGTGATGGGAGCCATGTAAGTACCTAAGATAGGCCATATAATCTAATTGTACAGTGTCCAGATGGGGAATGAGATGGGACGAGGCTCTGGCAGTGCAGAGCGGCAAACATCTTGCTAATTCCGTGATTTCTCTTATATTTTAGGTAATGCTTTCGGAGGCAAGGGGTTGGCCAATAAGGCATTTAAAGTTGAAGCGGTGTAGTCCAATGGCGGGAGCATTAGACTGAGGGTGGGAGACCGGGGTTCAAGTCTTGGCTCTGCCACTAATCTGTGTGAGGTTGACTGGGCCTCTTTACTTCCCTGCACCGCTATTTACCCTCCCATGCTTTGTCTATCTAGGTATTTACTTTGCAAGCTCTCTGAGGCAGGGACTGACTCTTGTTACATGTATCTACAGTTTCTAGCACAATGGAGCCCTGAGCTCAGTCAGGCCTTCTAGTTGCTACTGTAATACAAATAATTAATAATAACCTAAAATACAACACACTTCTAAGAACTTATAGTTGAAAGTGCACAGGGAGCCAAGGTAAAGCAATATAATTAAGCCAAACTGGGGCTTCAGATTTATTTATAGTGTTTTTCTCTGGGGCAACCACGGTAACACAAAGCAGAAGAAACCCTGGCTATGCTGTCTTCATGCTGTAGTCTATAAGTACAGGACAAAAGATACCTGAATGGAAGCATAAGTACAAACAGGGCCTCTGTTCTGGTCACTAGACACTTGCCTGATCTTTTCTGAGAAGAGCTGAGTTCCATTTTAAGACTTTCAGCCTAACTAGGCTCACCTACCTCTGATTAACTCAGGTGCCAGTAAGAAATTGAGATGTCGCCCGCAAACACCCGTGACATTGCCTGGCGTGGTGTGGCCTCCCTCTGCCATGGCTGTGGAGTCTCCTCCACTGCTCCCCATCACAGAGCTCATGCTGTAAAACTCAAGGGCTGAGAGGAAAGCCAGCATTAGAGGTAGTCAGCTCAGACAAAGGCACCTCGCCCAACTCTGAAACTGAAGGGGGAACAACCGTTATCACTGAAGCATGTAAATACCTCACCGCAAGTGACATTCTTAGGGTTGCGCCGTTAAAATTTACTGTTGTGTCTCTCTTTTAGCATCTGCCTAGGATTCACTGAGCCTGACCTCAATTTTGGAATCCCCTGTGTCAGCCTGTTGCAGTGGCTTTGATTAATCTCCCTTGGTATCATACTGGCAATGGCTGAGTTACAGAGCAGGATCTGTGTCCCCCTTGTAAATGGAAACAAAATCAACAGAGGGGAATTTCAGTGAGGGTACTGCAGCGGGGTGGACTCAGGGCCTGATCTTGCCCCCCATTTTAGTCAGTGGCATAAGACTGAGTGGGGCAGAATCCATCTTTAAGCTTGTGGAATAGTCCTTAGAAAGTCATTCTTGGTGTTGTTTTGTTGTATAAAGTGTAAGGAAGGGCAATAACATAGCAGATCCCTTGAATATAAAGGTGTCCACTTCAGCCTTCTTTCTTTTCTCCCATTTAACACGTGCTTCACTGATACTCTGTAGTGCTTATTTTGTAATCAGAAAGTCATGCAATACTAAGCTAAATCTAAACTACAGCCGGAATCAACACTCTGAGATCGATCCACCGGTGGTCGATTTAGCGGGTCTAGTGAAGACCCGCCAAATCGACAGCAGATCACTCTCCAGTCGACCCCTGTACTCTGCCCCTGACAAAAAGAGTAAGGTCCCATCGACCCCCCACAGTGTAGACCCCGCAGTAACTCAACCTAAGATGCGTCGACTCCAGCTACATTATTCATGTAGCTGGAGTTGCGTAGTGTAGGTTGACTTACCGCTGTAATGTAGACATAGCCTTAAAAAGTCTACGTATATTACATCTATACAGAAACCTTTATCAACCAAATTTGTAATCTAAAGAAAGAATGAAATCAGGCTTGGTTGGCAAGCCTTCGTGTTGAGAGGAGTGATCATAATGATGAGATACTGTGAGAACAGTGCTGTGAAAGTCAGATGTTCCGGCAGTCCAAGAGCACCGATTACCCCACTCGTAACCAGCACAGAATGCAAATGTTGGCAGTGATATTTTATGAATTATTTCTGTAAAATGAATGCATTCTTTCATTATCTGTTATTGAGAATAGAATAGATCCAGAGATCCCTGATTTATATATATTCCTGGAACACCCAAAATATTCATATAAATCAGTAAGTGTGTGTGTGTGTGCACACACACCCCATTAATTTCAAGGAATATATTGGGTGCTCCAGGAATACAGGATCAGAACTGTAGCTCTCATGAAGCTAACTGTTGTTATGTGAAATATGTGTTCTAAAGGGAGTATTACTGTATAAACTTTATAAATATGTACTTCACTGTCGAGTGGACTGACTTCAGTGGGCTTTGAATCAGTATCTGCACCTTCCTGAATAATCTTGGAGTGTCTTCTCCCAGCATGCACATGACTCATTGTAAAATCTGCGATAGTAGCATTTGGTCACTGAAAAGTCCTGGTCAGGAATTTGGAAGGGATAGCTCTGGAATCCTATTGATGCCTCACAGCACCATCAGTAGGTTATTAATTCAAAATCCAACACATATTTAACTTGCAAAGGACTTTAAATGATCAGGCTTGTTTAGTATGTTTAAAATGTATTTGTTATTGAATTTCTTTTTTATTCAGTAATGTGATGACTAATCTGGCCAATTTATATAATTGGAGGTAAAAATAGCTGGATTCATTGTAAAGTCTTTTCCTTATAAGCCGTTTTAATGTGTCATTATGTATAATGACTCAGTTAATTGATCTCTTTCTTCATGATATACCTAAAGTAGGGCTATGCCGTAGGGGGTTTGGATTGCTCATGTAGTTACCTGATGAATTACTTTCTAACAACTCGATAGAGTTCCCGGAATGACATTATCAGATCCACAGGATAGTGGCCTGAGCCGGGGTACGTTGTTGTCTTGTCCCATGTCAGAGAAGAAATGGCTGTTTGCCAATGTGCCGAATGCTGGTCCTGGCAGACTGACAAACATGGAGTGCTTCATTGATCTGCACAACCCCCAATATTCGGGGAGAGGACAGGCTGCTGAAAAATTGCAACGGAAACCATGGCCCAGCAGTGAGACAAGGGACTAGCCCAGCCTCCCTCTCCAGAGAATATAAATCCACCGGAGAGGTGTATGGGAAGGAGTACATGACAGATGGTTGGGCTCTACGGTAGGGAGTGTTTTGGTGGGGCCCAGAGATTGGTAAACTATAGGCACTGGGTGACACAGGAGGAGAAGGGGAATGTAGAACTATTAGGGGAAATTGGGGAGGTAACGGGAGGGAGTGAACTTGGGGGTCGAGCGGAGAGTGAGGCTGAAAGGAAGGATTAGGAGGGATACAGGGCCTGTGGTAAGGGAATGGAGAGATGAGCATAAAAGAAAGGGAGAGAAAAAGAGTTTGGTGGCAGAGCAAGGGGGCAAGGAAGAGGCAGAAAACAGTAGAAAAACAGACGAGAAACACACAAAAAGGAAGTAGTGACAGTAAAAAGAACGGGATGAAATAACATCTGCCCTGCTAGAAACAATGAGCACTGCCTCAGGGGAGCTAATTCAGGGCAGTGAGGGCAGAATGGCCTGAAAAGAAACCTGGAGAGAAGCAAGTCCTGTTACCCTCTGAATTCACATACTCCCTGATTGGGCTGTTCGTTTTATAGAGTGGTTAATCGTGATCACTGCTGCATGGAGACATTTAAGAAATATGTTTACAAAACTCCTCCCTGACCCATTAGTCTGTAAACAGGCATTAACTCTCTCCAGAGAAGCAGCTGGGGATCCTGCACCGAAGGGCCGTCCTGGAATAGTTACTAAATCTGAGGAACAGAAACAGTGCGTACCTGCAAGTTGGCTTTGAGACTTGCATTTCCCAAGGAGAGAGTCGGTGATCTAGAGCATGCTCACGCTCACTTTAACCACCATACAGTATCACACGGCCAAAGCCCCCCGATCCATACTGCTGTTTGCCTGCGCACTGCCCTCGGTTGCTTAGGCTTCACAATTCACAGATGTCAGGCCACAACCCCCACGGAAAGGCACCCGTAGCCCGTTCAGCATTCTAAGGGCCTGCAAAGCGAATACACCATGCTGGGAATCAAAGCTGGGTCTCCCACATGGCAGCACTCCATGGGCACGTCTACCCAGCCTGCAGCAGTGAGCCTCCCAGCCCATCAGTGGACTCAGTCTCCCGGGGCTCACGCTATCATTCTAAAAACAGCTGGGTAGATAGATGCTCAAAAGCTTGTATGCGGAGCCACTTTTACAGCTGTCGTGGGCTGTGTAGATATACCTGTCAGGACACTGAACCACCCCCAGTCTGCCTGGTAACACTGTACTCCTTGGGTCCGAAAGAATATCACCGCAATAGAACTAAGTACCATACAGTGTAGGGTCTCATGTCTGTGCCTGGCCCCTGCACTCCCTCCTTATAAACACTGTAATCTTCCTCCAGGCAGTGCTGAGCGACCGCACTGCCAAGTGGATTCCGAGCCCAGTCAAGTGGAGCAATTGCTTGTGCTGACTCCGCAGCACGGGGGGTGATTCAGAGGCTTGCTCAAGTTCACTAGCACTTAGTACTCAGCTGGGGCCTGACCCAGCTCCCACTGAAAACCAATGGGGAAACCTTCCATTGACTTTGATGGGAGCTGGACCAGGCCAGCACCCCAAAGAGAGCCAGAGCACCCTCTCCCCACTTTGTCTCAGGCACCTCTGCAAACCTGCTTCCAAAAGCTGCTGCATTTGTCAGGCCTAATTGGGAGATTTTGGGGGCTGAACTGCAGCCTCATGAGCATGGTAGGATGTGTATACCAGCTTCCTTCACACTGAAATTCCCTCAGCCTGGTAATCAATTTGTCTTTGATACATTCATACTTTTTTCTCTCTGATCCCTTCCCTAATTCAATCTTCCTTTCTCCTGCCCCGTCTCTCTCTCACTCTCTGATACACACACACACACACACACACACCCTCCACTGCTGGTACTAATCATGATACTTCCACAGCACCAGCAAGCAAGATAACAGGGCTTTTGTTGGCATCAGCCTTCTGCCCTCCAGGGGAGCTTGGACAGTGGGAGTTGATGATTTTGGCAGTCCCGCCATTACTGCAGCATTTCTCCTCTTCATTCAGCTATTCACACTGCACCACAGCCCTTGCAGTTTTGAAGCTGACATAGTGTTAATAGAATTAAAACAGCATCTTCAGGCTCCAGCCAGAGTTGTATAACATCTGGCACGCGCAGGGCGGGGGGTGGGCCTCCCTGCCTTTTGTTTCAACTTTGCATTTTCAGTTGGAATACATTTAGATCAAAGTACAAGAGGTAGGAGAAGCAAATGAAACAGCTTGGAAGAAGGAAAATCAGTGAGATCTAAAGATAAATCTGATTTTTGTGTTTACTCCCTTTCATTCGTTATTTTTAAAAAGCTCAAAGAATACTTCTTATCATTTCATTGGTAAGTCCCACAGCGACGAAGCTTTAATTAAGCATGCCAGTCTCTCTCCTTTTCCCCAGGAAATTGTGATAGTAATTACTATACACCGTGCATCTTGCTTGCTGATAGACACTAGCAAACATACATTGCATTTCACAGATCTGAAATTCATGCACTGCATGTTAGAAGTAACATGAATCTCATTCTCTGTGACATCTTGTCTGAATATATCAGACGTGATCAGATTATGTTGTTGGAGAAGGCATAGACAGAAGCTTTCGAGTGCAAGCTCTTTGGGGCATTCCTTGGGAAATACTTTTCACCATTCTCTGTTAAGACTCTTGTATAGCCCCTCCTCAGTGGTTCATTTGGAGGAGACTGGGAATGAGGCCAGGGTAATTCTCCCTCCCACCTTCTAAAATAGCTGTCCCCTGGCTCTGTTTGTTTAATAACTGCTGCAAATGCATTTGCCGTTGCCTCTGTCTATTTTTTTGTGGCTTTCATGATCATTTGCTAAGTTTGGTAAGATGTTCAATCCTCACCCATGTCTGGTTTTCCCCCTTCCTCTGAGGAATTTCATAAATCAGTCACTGTCTCTTTTAGTATTTGGGGAGCTGTATTTTAACTCTTTGCCACCCCTTTTCATTACAGAGTGCAGTTTTTAAGATCATGTCTCTTCTCTGAGCTGACAAGCCTGCCATGCTGCCCGGATGCTGACTCTTCGTCTGCTTCAATGTTTAGAAAAGTGTTGAAGCAGATTTTCGAAAGTCCTCAGCCAGACTTTTAGAAGGGGTTCAGCTCCCATCTAGGCACCTACATGAAACGTCCAGATTTGCAAAAGAGCTCAGCACCTGTTGAGAGCAGCGAGAGCGGCTGTGTGATGAATGCCTGCTTATTTAGGTTCCTAAATGGGAGCTGAGCTCTTTGGAAAATCTGGCCCCAATGTAGGTACTGACGCTTCTGAAAAGTCTGCCCATGAATGCCTAAGGGAAGGATTTTCAAAAGCTCCTAAGTGACTTAGGAGCACGAATACTTTTATGGCTGGGATTTCCAAAGATGCCTGAGGGAATTAGGCACCCATTGAAATTCACCTGTCAATCATCTAATACCATAAAACTCCTTTTAAAATTCCACCCTATGCTTCTAATCATTCAGGCACTTTTGACAATCCCATCCTACACCAGCCTTCGTAGAATAACTCCACGGAAGTTACAGTCACATACATCAAGGTTGAATCTGGCTGGAAGAGACAACGAATGAGTTGTATCAGTTAAATAAATAAATAAATAGGCCCCATTTATTATTTTAATTAGTTGTAATGTGTTCTTTCTTATAATGTTAGCATAATAAGAGAACCAGGAATAAATAGCTAAGATTCTTTCTGGATGGAGATGTGAGCTGAATACAACTCTGTAGTCATGGCAACAAGAGGGCTAACTTGTTGCCGTTGATGTTCCCAGATAACATCATCAGTAATGGCATTGGAGAGCCCATTGATATAACAACTGGAATAGCAAGGCTGACGTGTGGCTGAAAAATCTTTGACAACATATCATTCCAACCACGCTCTTAATGCATGATGTATCCTAAAACCTGTATTCACTGAAACGGACTTTTTAAAAATTTCTAATGATGCTCTTATCATTCAGGTATAGCCAGCTTCTACTGTGAGGGATGTGAAATTGACAGATCGCTGCTGCTTTTGATTCTGTGCTTCATCCTTCACTTCTTGCGTGAAGAAGGAATATCCTGTCCATTAAAGTACGCTCAGCAAAGGCCTGGTCTACACTGGAGGAGGGGGGTGTCGATGTAAGATATGCAACTTCAGCTACGGCAATAGCGTAGCTGAAGTCAACGTATCTTATTTCAACTTATCTCCCGTCCTCATGGCGTGGGATCGACGGCCGCGGATCCCCCCGTTGACTCCAATACTGATGCTCGCCCTGGTGGAGTTCCGGAGTCGACGGGAGTGGGTTCGGGGATCGATATATCGCGTCTAGACGAGACGCGATATGTCGATCCCTGATAAATTGATCGCTATCTGCCGATCCGGCGGGTAGTCTGGATGTACCCAAAGAAGCAGACCCTGGCTATAGTCACTACTGTGGGCTGATTTGTTTATTGCTGATAATTCCCATCTTCCCTCCTTGGACAGAACTCTGCCTTCCAGTGTTACTGCCTCTGTCCCACATTAGTGACTGGTCTAGTTGGAGTTTTGAGACTCTCCCCTCATTATGTGCAATGGGCCAATGTGCTTCTGCCATTACTAGAGTATCAGAAGTAGTATGATTGATATTACAGTAGTGTCTTGAGGCTTTAATCAAGGTCAGGGCTCATTGTGCTAGGAGCTGTACAAACACATAGCAACAGACAGTCCCTGCCCTGAAGAGTTTAATCTAGGTAGACAAGACCCACAAAGGTTGGGAGGGGAAATTGCAGCACAGAGAGGTGAAGTGACTTGTCCAAGCTCACACAGCAGTAGTGGCAGAGCCAGAAATAGATTCCAGGCTCCCAGCGCTCCATTTGCCTGGTCACCCTGCCCCCCCCCACAAGAGGTGTCTCCATCTCTGTCTCTTACAACTGTCTTGCTCATCGTCTGAGGCCAACAGCAGTGCTCCTTAGTGGTGCCAAGAGCATTTGTACTGTGAATGGCTACCTGTCTCCCTCCTCAAACCCCTCTGCTCGTCACCTGAGCTCAAATGACTAAGGAGCAGTAGTGCTGATGGTGCTCTTACTCAGCATCTCCTGTACAGGGCATACTGCCAAGTCACTTTGCTGATTCTTCACTTACATAAAGAAGGCTGAGAATTTTATAATGATTATTTTTACGTTGTAGCACAGCAGCAGCCAGGGCCTCGTGCAGTTGACCTCATCAGAGATGCCCTTTGTGCTACATGCCACAAAACACATAGGAATATGCCATCTCCCACCCTGAACTTGCAATCTACGTTAGGGCAAGATACACAACAAGAGGAGGGAAAGGGGAAAGGGCACAAGGATACCAGAAATTAGAAAAAGTAATTATATAAACCAGCTGTGGCCCTGATTCAGGAAAGCAACCCAGTTCCAGAAGGGCACGTAAGTATGTGCTCAGCTTTAACTATGTAGTTAAGTCCCTTTGGAGTCAAAAGTTAAGCAGGTGTTTAAAAGCCCTTCCTGAATCAGGGGCCATGTGCATAAGTTGGTGGTGAACAAAATGTCATCTGAGCCTATTATGGCCATTTTAGCTTATTTAGCATTCGCAACATGCCGCTGAGAGAAGCTGAGGCTGGAGCGACTTGTCAGTTCTCCATCAGATGTTGCTAAATTGATGGCTGCTGGAGGCTCCAAATGACACAGCTGGCTCAAGCAGGAAATATAGCTGTCATGACGCACCCTCACTCCCACTGTACCAAAGGCAATGTCTTTTGTTTCTCTCATTCAAGCAGAACGAAACCTGTTTGCTTGGCAGCATGGCAAAAACACAGGCGTGCATTACAAAGTTCAGCAGGGAAGGATGGTGGCAAGGAGTCTTTAGATTATCATTAAACTTCATTATCATCTTGGGCCATGCTAGGGTATAATCTCCCATCCAAGTGCAGATCTGAGGCCAGAGGATTTGGCTGATGGTCAATTAAACAAGCATAAAACTTTGCTTTGCAGTGGTTCTGACAGTTCTTCTTGTAATCTGAGTTAAAATAGCTAGGTGGGTGAAATATTGCAGGTTTTCCTTTATGACTCCTTCCAAAGAAGCAGGCAAATTCATCCCTGGAGTAACTCCACTGGCTGATTGTGTCTCAAGAGGATTTAGTGTATATTGCTTGCCTCATTTTAAAGTTTCCGTGTCCTTTGCTAGCAGCCTCTGGCAGTTATGAGCTTTGTGGTCCCCGAGGATCCTGGTGGGGGGAAGCTCTGCCAATGTTTACCACCGCCCCTGGGCAGGGCATTAACCGAGTCACCTATATTCATTTCAAATCACTGTCTCTCATTTTCCTTTTATGGTGACTAATGCCTGTGGTTTTGATGCACTATTAATTCACTGCTAACCACAATCGCAAACCCAAATGCAGGGCACTGCGACTTCGACCAGCCTCTCTCCAGCACAGCCAGCTGCACATACTCCCCCTCCCCCCAGCCCAGATGTGTGTCTAGTTAAATGCAGGTACATCATGGCATGCAAAGATTAACTATATGCCTATTCATACAAAGCAAGATATGCTCCCTAATCTCCCAAGCAGAGAGGGCTGCCATCAAATCGTTTAAAAAATAACAAGTCACATAAACAAGCTGCTGTTGCATCTAAGAATGCCGGGGGGTGCAGATTTTCTCTTCCACGTTGCCATGCCAACATCCCAGTGCACTGTCTGAGATTTCTTTTTAAGCTCCGCTGAGAGCAAGTATGTAGTCCAGGAGCTTATTTAGCATTCAGAAGTGGACCCGCTGCAAGCTGAACAGCCTCTCTGCAAAGGTTCTGAGCTAGATTCAGACCATCTGACAAAGGAAGTGAGAATCTTTTTAGACGTTTGCTTCTCAAGGTTAGGGGAGTCAGGGTAGATGAGGAGAGAGATTGGGTAAGCATGGCCATTGACTCCCTGTGTGACCTTGGGCAAGTCACTTAAACCTCTCTGTGCTTTGGTTTCCCATCTGTAAAATGATAATAAGGGCATTTTCCTCTCAGAGTTATGAAGCTAGGTTAGCTGTGTTTGTAAAGCACATTCAGATCAGGCACTGCAGAAATGCAAAGCCTTGATTTATTTATTATTATTCCATGCATGAATTGCATAGAATATGCCAAAAGAACTGTCAGGTGCAAGGAATTGTTTGTGAACATGCACAAAATCAAGACACCAGGCCACAATTGTGTAGATCAGATTGTGTGAATGAACCTCCTCCTATCTTTGGAAACACACTTAGTGAAAACTTGAAAGCTATCTGCTGTGCAGGCAACCACACAGAGGGATGAGATATCATCATCTCTAAGAAAGAAAACCTGATAACTGCTTTCAGAAAGTCATTTTCACTGGGCACTGAGTAGATTCAATACTTTACAGAAATCAATTTCACTCAGAGCCAGTGTATATTTTAGCAGGGTGGGGGTCAGGGGAGGAAACGGGTCACATTTCATTCCTTGAGACTAACTCATGCCAGTCCATGATCACTTTGGTGCAGTTTTCAAGTACAGTGCTGTCTAAAGTGTTGATAAAACTAATTTCAAGTTCCTGCTTCCATACAGTGCATGCTTCTAAATAGAAACATTACTAAAGAACAGCAATTTCTGCCACCTGTACCATGGAGAGGTGCTGGTAGAGCTGACTATCGAAACGGTTTTCATAAGTGCAACAGGTGTGTTAGACTGTACGCTAGAGACGGGGTCAGTTCAGCCACAATGATTGCATCATGTCAGTGCTGAGCCCAGTGCAATGGTGCCCTTGCTGACTGCTGGGCAGCTGTAATGTTAGGAGAAACCAGGCAGGAGAAACTGTTCTTATCTGTCTATTCCCTTGATACAATCCCCCCTTTTTATTTAAATATACATTGATATTTTAATTGGTTATCATGTCACCCCTCACTCTCTTCTTTTCCTCTCAGTTTTCTCTCCTCCCTTATCACCTGTTTCTCCCTGCTTTGTATCCTAGGGCTTTCATAGCTCTTCTCTTTTTTATTCCTTTCCCCCTTCTAATGTCAACATTCAAAATGTCCCTCTAGGTCAACATCTCCCACTGTTCACAATGAACCAAATCCTGGTCTCAATAAACTCCATTGTACAGATCCCTCCTAGGCACCATGGAGATTGAATCTAGTGCAAAACCTGGGTGTGTGGAAGAAACGGTTCTGCCTGGGAGGCATGAAGAGTTGCTTAGATTTGGCACCAAGGAATGTGTTTGCGTGTGTTTCTTGCACCTCCCCTTATAGAATAGATGCAAATCTCCTTGCCCTGTAATGGTGCAGAACTCACCCCTGTGGCGCCTCCTGCTGGTCATTGGGAATTTGCTCTTTTTCCAGCCCCTGAGCACCCTCTGCAGGCCGGTTTCCCACTGGCCCTCATGTCCCTCTCAGACCCCAGTGCCCCTTTACCTGGTGGCTTCCCCCTGGCAATACCCCCACCAGTCTCTATGGGTCTCCCCTCTCTGGGAAACCCCCAACCCTCTAATCCCCACCTTGCCTTAGTCTAGGCTAAGCCCCCGCTCCCTGGGGCAGACTGCAGTGTAAAAACCACTCATCATAGGCAAGGGGGTTCAGACCCTCCTCAGCCCTGCTTCACTCCCAATACCCTTTCTGCAGGCAGCCAGGCCCTGCTCTCTCCCAGCCTGGAGAGAGAGTTCTTGTGGGCCTCTGGCTCCCAGCCTTTTTATACAGGCCAGCTGTGGTCTGATTGGGGCATGGCCCAGCTGCAGCCACTTCCCCCATCAGCCCAGCTTAGCAGCTCTCAGCCACCACCTTCTCCCAGGGCTGACTTTAACCCTTTTTGTGGGGGAGCTGCCCCACTACATGCCCCTATCCACACTGGACCTGGACCTCTTCGGGATCAATCAACTGTGTGTGAAGCTAGTTACATGCTGTCTGAGGTTTATATGCTACAGCCCTGTCAGATTAAACAAACTCAGAATTTGACCCAATGTTGCTTTTATTATTGCCTTGGTTGATAAGCCATTTCCCCTTCATTTGCCATACAGGATCCCCTTTATTGAATCAGGATCATAATTTATTTCTTATGGTCCCTTTACATTGGTTTTAATCTTCTCTGATCCTTTTTTACTTAGGGATGGGCATCAATTGTACTAAGCCGTGGGCTGGGAAACGGCATTGTAAATAGTCTGGGATCAATCTGGGTCAGGGATAATGACCTAGCAGGGCAAACTCCTTAATGAGTCCAGTCTCGTGTGGACAGTGCCAGCACAGAGAGACAGTACAGAAAACGCGAACAGGACAGAAACCTCAGAAGGGAGAAGAATTGCTCTAAAACATACTCAACTCCTTGTGACTTTGGATTCTTCCATGGGATTCCAATAATTTGTATGCAAAATTCTGATGGAATCTGCTCTGCTGGATCTACCCTCTGTGCATGCGTATAAATATGCAACATCATTCCTTGCAATCAGTAAGAGAGGGACGTCTGCCTTGATGCAGTTAGGGTAGTACTATGGGAATTAATTCTCAGAGCCGATTAGCTGTGCAGCTGGTGCTGCATTGCAGGGCTAGTTGCTTACGCAGTGTCTGACTGGTAGTGTGAGCCTTAAGGGGAAAAGGGCATTCTACTACGGCATTTACATGTTACCATACCTCTAATGGGAAGTGTCAGAATTATGCTGCATTGACAGAAAATGATTTTCAGTCACTGAAACAAGGGATAACAATAAACCATGTGTGCTGGGCATTAATGTCAATGTTACCTTTTAACCTAAATGCAAGATGGTTTGTGTGACATTCTTTTATATTTTTTTTAAAAAGCTTGCAGGAAACAACATGAAATGTAATTATATTATCTATGCAGGATAATGAAATGGAGGTTTAAGGGTCAAATAATCTGCTCAGGTAAATGGCTGCAAGTCCAGTGACTTCAATGGCAGTTCATCCATTTGCATCAGGAGACAGTTTGGCCCTAGAAATCTGTTTATTTCAATAAATTAAAATTCACCGAGGTTCAGAAAAGTAAGTGTAAAAGCAAGATGTTGGTTTCCCATATTTAATCTCCCTCAAAGGATTAGATATCAAATTCTGTATCAGATTTGCTGTTTTGAAGTCAAAGCATTTTTTCCTTTGTGATTACTGAAGGCTGGTCTTTGTATAGAAAAATATAGCTGTTTTCTTATATATTAATGACACCTTTAGCTAGCATAAATCAACATAGTTCTGTTGAAGTCCATGGAGCTGTGCTGATTTGCACTTGCTGATGGTCTGGCATGAAGTGTTTTTGGTATCACACTTCTGCTGGAAATTGTGTTGATGATGCATCAGACAGAATAGCATACAACTTGTTTTTCCTGCATTCGTATTGGCTCTGGAGTGCTGGTGATAGCAAAAATTTTGTTACAGACAGTAAACTTAAGAAGATATGACTCAGAAGACACAGGGAGCAAAATATGTACAATAATGAGCAGCTATTTTTAAAGCATCGCTTTACTTAACTTTTATTTGACCTTTGTATTTTAAGGAGATGGTAAAGGAACTAACCCTGTGATGTTGTTTTGCAGCCAATAGACAATGTTCTGGGGGCGTTTGATTAATGAACATACATTGTGTGTGTTTGGGGAGATGGGAGGCGTGGTTAATTAAAGCTTTCAAGGTGGTTCCTGGCACACAGGATGAGTGGTCTTTTGTGTATTTGGCCACTTGTGTGCCTTCAGATTTGGAGTTTCCATTGTACAATCTTAAAATAACTGTTAAAGAGTCGGACATTGATCAGGGAAACACACAGTATGGGCAGTGAAGCTGAAACACACACTGAGGAGAGCCAATAGAAGATGATGGAACCAAACCAAGGAGAACTGTGATCACAAAGAGTTCAAGTTCAACGAGAGGGCAACTCACTTGAGAGCAGAATTGGAGACTTAGAATCGAAGAAGTATAACTGGTGAGAAAGAAAGGAAGGGAGATTCTAATATAGGAGGTGGGATGAACTAAACAACAGAACAAAAGAGAGGGAGTGGAACCAGGACTGGAGCCAGGACATATGTAAGAGAGAGAAAGGGAAGAAGTGGCTGGTGAAAGGCAGACACTGGGAAAGGAGATAGGGTGTGGGAGATGGAGAGGTGGGCAGGAACAAACTAAAGAGGAATGTGACTTCAGGAAAGGAGAGCAGTAGGGCAGGAGATGAATCAAGAGAGACAGACAGAATGTCCGAGACTTCGGGGAGAATGGAGGAGATTTTACCAGAATGATTAATTAGGTTTTTAGGCATTGATCCCACATATTAAGATTATTGAGATCATAAGGAGAGAAAGTTAGGGTCAAGATTCTTTCTTCAGGGAATCAAAGTCTGTCAGCCTCAGGAAGTAAACTTCAAGGCATCCAATAAAACCCCATGATACTTTCACCGAAGTCAATTGCAAAATATTTAATTTATCGATAAGGGCCAAGAACTCTGAAGAGCAACGTAATTCATGTCGACACCTGCATCAAATGCGAGACACGATATCATCCTTTTATAAACGCTATATTGTATGAAAATTGTTACATTGTTACATCAGTGTCTAAACCGTGTGATGGGCAGTATCCCACACAGTCTAACCCAAAAGGGCTGGTTCTCTGCCAGGTTCATCTTGCAAATAAAGTCAAAAGCCTTGGAGAAGTCATCCAGTGCCTCCCATTAAATACTGTAAAATAAAACATGGGGTGCAAAAAAGAGTCACCATTGCCCTGCACCTTGTGCCGTCAAATAGTTTAAAGTGTTGATTAGGGAGGGGAGGTCTCTTGTGGTGCTGTTTATAAACAAATAAAAGTTCTAGTTTAGGAGGCTAACTTGAAACCCTACATTCCCATTATTTGCCTTTCACATCCTCCTGCCAATTATTGTGGATGTTACTGACATCAAAATCGAGGACCTACTTATAGATACGTATTTGCTCCCACTAAATCCATTTGAGAGCAAATATGTGAATTCTGTAAAGTTATGTTAATTTATAAAAAAAAATTAAACTCAATCATGTAATATGAAGGAAATGTCAGGTTTTGTGTTGTCTGAGTAATTTGTACTCTTTTTGAATGCTACTCTACATTTGTTGTTTCAATATAACATCAGAACAAAGGGGCATATTCTCAGTTGGTGTATATCAGCATAGCTCCAGTGACTTCCCCAGACCTATGCCCATTCTGTACCAGCTGAGAATATGGCCCATTGCTTTAGAAAAGTAGAAGCAAAAAAGCGTTCTTCATCACAAGGTCGGGGAAAAAACTCTTCCAGCAATAGAACTAAAATAAACCATGGCATTCTAGGATTTTTTCCATAAGCACATTACAGGGGTGTTTCTTTTGTGTGCTTGTCTGGTTGTTTGTTTCTATTAGAGTCCTGGACTGGAATTCAGGAGGCCCGTGTTTTATTCCTGGATCTGCCATTGATTCTCCAAGTTAGGCAAGCCACTCACTGTAAAATTTTCAGAAGTGGCCTCTTGTTTCAAATGCCTTGATTTTTGGGTGCTTAGCTTGAGACACCTTGTGGCATGGTCTTCAGAGCCGTGGAGCACCTGATCTGCTGATTCCATTGCCTCCACTTTGAGCGCTGGGTACTCTGCACTAATGAAAATCAGGCCCCAAGTGTCTCTCTCAAAAACTGAGGTGCTCAGAATCATTGGCCTCTTTTGCCCTCAATCTTCCTGCACCTCTGTTCCCTTACCTGTAAAATTGGGGTAGTATTTCTTACCTGTTTTTGTGATCTATGAATGAAAAGGGCTAAGTATTATACACCCAGAGACAAAGATAAATGGGTAAAACTGCCCTTTACACTATCTTAACTTTCCTTTTGCTAGCCTGTGGCATAAGACTGGTGAGGTCTTAATTTCAGTGTTTAATTCTCTCCTTCCTGCCTGTGGCATTTTTTTCCGGATGTTTTCCCTCCACTGGAGGAGTTGATAGGCTTTCGCTTTTTTCTCTGGAACAGGACATTATATGTCACATAGCTAATTCCAAATATCACTCATTTTTGAGGGGGAAAATAGCCTTTACAATTAATTAGCTGGCAAAACACTTGTGCTAAAATCAGTCCTTTGGGGCAAGGCTTGGAGCAGTGACTGCTGAAGAGAGAATTCCTGTGAGGGTGGCTTCCTGAAGACCAGGAGGTTAGAGGCAGAAGGACAGCAACTGAAAGGAGAGTCCCTTATTCAGAATTCCAGCAGTGCAGTTAGTCTGTGAGGTTTTTTGAGTGTTGCTTTTTAATCTGAAGATACAGGGAAGCTGAATTCCCAAAAGGACAAAGTCAGTTGTCATAGAAACTGAGCACAGTTGCAGAGATCACTGGAGGAGTGAGACTGCAGGCACTCCAAAACCAGAGGAGGGGGATTACATCCCATGAGGAGCACCCTCTCACTAAACCCATTTACTCTGGATTATCATAGGGGAGAGGATATTGCCCTTAATATGGAAAAAACCAAGGTGTCTGGAGTCCAATATTTATCCACAGCACACGCAGTCCAGCATGTGGCCTTTCCCACAGCACCCCACTAATATGTCTAACCACTTAGCTCAAGGAAAGAGAGGCTAATTCAGACTCTAAACCTGGTCAGTTCTTGGCTGCTCTGGTGACACTGCAGCCAGAGATGCTCATTAGCATATAGTGTTTATCATGATGTGAACACTTGACCTCTAGGAAATAGACTGAGGCAGCCCCCCAGTTTATTTGTCACAGGCCACCAAACAACCATCAGATGGTAATTGCCTTCAATCACCACCATCTGGGTCAAGATTAAATCAATGAGTTAAAGGTGAAAGGCTCGGTAACCTATTTCCATCCCCCTGATCCATCCTTTTCCCTGGTCTGTTGCCTCAATGTGTTTGAAGCCTCAAGGATGTTTAATGCCATGTTGTATTTTCACATATTACAGGGTCGCTTGATGGAGTTGCAATAACTTATTTTGTAGCCGTCAACTAGCAGGTGAAAACATGGGGCCAGATCCTCAACTGGTTAGATCAGCATTGCTCCTTTCAAGTCAGCAGAGCTAGGCTACTTCACGGCAACTGAGATCTGGCCTGTGATTCCTGTCTGTAAATGCTCCTACCAAAAAAATCTTTAGATGAAATCCTGATCTTTTTTCACTGTTTGCTCAGTCTTTACTCAGGCAAAACTCCCACTGACTTCAGAGGGAGTTTAGCCTGAGTAAAGACTTCAGGCTTAGGCCCTGGGTGAACGTCTAGTAATGTTGGGTTGCTAAACAGACAGACTAGCTCTCTGGTCTTTAGGTCTTCACTGTGAATTGCAATACAGCAAAATAGGAATTCCACAGGCCCCATTTACATTTCAGATTAGTCAGAGACAGCAAATAGTAACTTTTCTTCTTTCCTTATTCAAGGAATTTATTTAGGATGTTTGCTTAGCTGAGAACTGCAAACTACTCAGTGCCTTCATTGTTGACTTATTTCCTCCTTGGCAGTAATTAGCGTTGGTTACCTAGGAAACTGTTCTGCACCCTATTGAGATTCTTGACAGGAGCATTCTGTCTGAAATGTTTTGTTTCCCCAGTTTCACAAGCACACATACAGCTGATTTCTTCACCATGCTTTTCTTCTGTTTGCCTAAAATTTAGCAAAATTAGGAGGGGGGAGGAGGGTGTTATTTAATACTTTGTAACTATTTGCATTGTTCCTTAACCCTGTTTTAATTTCTTCTTGCAAATTATCAGCATGAATTCTCCTTCACTTTAATCCAAACCACTGTTAATTTCTTGTTGGTGGCGTTGTGAATGCATATGCTATCTGACATAGGCCTCTGTCTCTTTCCGTAGAAGATCAATTTCTTTCCTAACCTTCCCTCCTAACATCCCTCTCTTCCAGTTTCTTCATAGAGCATTCATCGTGCCTTGCAGCAGATTAAATTTAAACTTCTGCACGCACCATAAACAGGTCATATTTCTATAGAAGCTACATGGAATAGTCCACTGGTACTGCAAGCTCAAGATCCATTTTCATCACACTAGTATAAGATAGACTTGTGGATAGAAAGAATAACCAGAGATGGTTCTTCTCTTATATGAGGAGCCAAAGACCGCACACTGATAGCTTTAGAATGATCTGAAACGCTGCTTGCATTTGGGAAGATCCACCTCTCAGCATCTGTGCTACATCCCTGCTTTTAAACAGTCTCTTGGAGGAACCCTTTCAGTGTCCCAGACCCACAAGGGGTCTCACTCTTCCTTCAGGGTAGGCCACGTGCAGGGGTGCTGGAACAATTTGTATCATGGGGATGCTGAAAGCCACTGAACCAAGCTGTAAACCTTGTCTATGATGGAAACGCCAGACCTCTGAGACTAGGACGCTTACCTCGGAACTGCCCTGTACGGACTTCTACAAAGACAAGTTCCAGCTGCAGCCGCTTCTGGCTTTCCTGCCCAAGGTGGTCTCACAGTTTCATATGGGCCAGGACATTTACTTACCTGTCTTTTTTCCAAAGCTGCATAAGTCAGAGGAGGAGCACAGGTTGCATTCCCTAGAAGTCAGGAGGGCGCTAGCCTTCTACATTGAAAGGACCAAGCCATTCCGCCATTTGACGCAATTGTTCGGCGCAGTGACCGACAGGACGAAAGGTTTTCCAGTGTCTGCTCAAAGAATTTCTTCTTATATCACTGCCTGCATACTCTGCTGTTACGATCAGGCAAAGGTGCCCCCTCCAGCGATTGTAACCACTCACTCAACCAGGGCGCAAGCCTCTTCAGCAGCTTTCCTAGCACAGGTGCCTATTCAGGGCATCTGTAGGGCAGCCATCTGGTCATCCATCTACATGTTCACATCCCATAACGCACTTATCCAGCAGGCCCGGGACAATGCTGGTGTTGGTAAAGCAGTGCTGCAAGTTGCTAGGCTGTGAACTCCGAGCCTACCTCTGAAGATACTGCTTGTGAGTCACCTAGAATGGCATCAACATGAGCAAGCACTCAAAGAAGAAAAATGGTTACCTACCTTTTCGTAACTGTTCTTTGAGATGTGTTGCTCATGTCCATTCCATTACCCACCCTCCTCCTCTCTGTCAGAGTTGTTGGCAAGAAGGAACTGAGAGGGCATAGGGTCGGCGATGCCTAACATACTAGCACATGGGCATGGCTCTCAAGAGAGCGCCACAACCAACCCTACAGATACCACTAAGGCAAAAATCATGGGTGCTCACACACCTAGAATGGAATGAACATGAGCAACATCTTGAAGAACAACAGTTACGAAAAGGAAGGTACCCATTTTTTTCTAGCCCAGAAGCACAGATCCCTGACTCAGTTGAGCTTTAATTTTGTTTTAAATGAATTTGAATTAAATAAAAGTGCTCCTGAAACACACCAGCACAGCAGATTGGAGTTCTGTGTTTGCTATCTAGAGAGCAGCTACAACATCATCGGCAGCAGCCGTGCAGACTTCCTCACGGTGACCTGGCAATATGCTTCAATCTGTATGAGAAGTGACAACTCTGAGGGTGAGAAGGAAGTTCAGTCCTCATGCCTATTAGTTCTTGGCCTCTCTGATGAAACTGCCAGTTGTCAAGGTGATTTTTAAAAGAGCCATCAGAAGTAATTCATAATGTTGTATATTCACTATTGAGTCCATGATGGAGGGCTATGTATTAACCGATGATATTGAGGTAACGCTATCGCAGTCCCTGTCTTCTGTATCCTCCATGCTCCATTTAGCTGTTTCATCTCTTCCTTAGCTAAATATATTCTGGACCCGCTCCTCAGCTGGTGTACATCAGTGTAGCTGCATTGACTTCTTCTCAGTGCTTTTTTCTTTCGTGAGCCCATCATTTCTGTTGACATGTTCTCAAAATTCAAACTTAGCAAGTTTACAAAGAGAAATTCTAAATCAACATCCCATCAGCATGAGCATCCCTTCTCCTAATAAAAAAGGGAAGTGGCTGATTGAGAGGAAAACATTCTGAAGCTGTGATTTTGCTGTTCCATTCAAGTAAAGTCACACACTACACTGAAATCTTTAGTGCCTTTGAGAAACTCATCTTCGGCATCACTCGGTACCTGTTGCTGTCATTTCAGTGTCAAAAAGTAGAGGAAGACAATGTGTTTCTAGTTAAACAGGTGGGGGAAAAAATCTCTGAAGAAACAAAAGCTCTAACAGAAGCAAAGTTCCCATGATGCCTGGCATCCTGACAGGAAGGATGGACTCTTCTTTGTTGTTGATATTTATCATTCCTCTTCCTTGAACTTTCACTGAACCATGAGGAAACGATGAAGAGTCTCAATAGCTACCCTCCAAGTATCTGACTTACCCACTAGATCTGCTATTTATAGGATCCATTAGTACAAAAGTGTCTGTCCTTTTCCAGCAGTCGTTAACAGCAAAAATACTGTTCCTGCTGAACTGCCTGTATCTCCCATGTCACCAAAAATATCCATCAGTGGAGTGCTGTGAAGTGAGCCTTACTTGTTAAAATCCTTGGAGGCAATTTATATAGTTTGGTTATTTATTTATTTATTTATTTATTTATTTTGGGGGGGTATGTCTGAAATTAAGCTTCCATTATTCAGAAGGGCAGTCTCTCTCTCTCTCTCTCTCTTTTCTCAGTATAATGCTTGCCTCTGGGAAATGGAATGAGAATAGGAACTGAGATGGTAGGAGCTACCTGCAGTCCTTTGGATGATCCCTTCACTCTGTTGAGAAAGGTTAAATGCAAAGAAGTCTAAATTTATAGCAAGGAAGGTAACTTTTAATAGGGCTTCAGCTTATATTGCTGGGAACAGTGCTATGCTGGGTGGGAGATGGACAAAGAATGACCTGTTAGGTCTTTCCTCTCTCCAACTTTTGTGCTTTGCTGATTATAATCCACAGTGCCAGCTGTGTATTCATCTCACTGTGTGCTAGTGTTTGCATCTGAAAAATTAATCTCTTGTGGTCTTTCCTTAAAATGTTATTCTGAAAATAGCTCCTGTTTTCTACCCTGTTTTCCCAGAATAAGGCATGCAGCAGCACCCTGAGTTGGTTCTCTGTGCAAACTTTCCCAGTACAGGGATTGATTTGAGCTAACAGCACAACTTTGTAAATGACTCAGTGATGTTACTTGCTTTAGTGGGATAGTAATTACTGAGAATTGCCACTTCATGAAAACTCCGGACAAAGGAATTTCTTCCTGGGCTAAAACCTGTAAAGGGGTTAAAAAAACAATCAAATGGGCCAGGATTTACTGCTCTGTGTTGATGACTGAGTAACTGGCTCGTTTATGCAGTGGAACCAAGGACACCATCCCCCCGCACTCACAGATCGATGGGTATCTGTAAAGCTCCATGCTGCTCTTCACACCCACCAAGTCCCTTGAAGCCTGGCTCTTTATTGGTGTCATTAATTTCCTACCCCGAAAAGGTAGGCAGGGGAACATGTAATATAGAATGGATGTTCCCTGGTCCCTGCATACCCAACCTACCTATACAAAGTATCCCAGAGCCTCAACCATATGCCATTGTGATGGAGGGGCTACCAGAGGTTGCCAAGAAGCAGGTAGACTGTGCAGTTGAGATACCACTCCCCTTTTCCTGTCTTTTCTGTGCAGTTCTTCCACTTTGCACTCTGTACATGCTTCAGAAGGGAAATCATAGGCTCCAAATTAACAATCCATATTCTCTAGTCAGTGGAAGCAGCTATGTGCAGGGGTCAACTTTGGAAGATGAGTTACTCTCATAAACACACACACACAATATTCATTGGATCATAGAATCATAGAATCTCAGGGTTGGAAGGGACCTCAGGAGGTCATCTAGTCCAACCCCCTGCTCAAAGCAGGACCAAACCCAACTAAATCATCCCAGCCAGGGCTTTGTCAAGCCTGACCTTAAAAACCTCTAAGGAAGGAGATTCCACTACCTTCCTAGGTAACCCATTCCAGTTCTTCACCACCCTACTAGTGAAAAAGTTTTTCCTAATATCCAACCTAAACCTCCCCCTCTGCAACTTGAGACCATTACTCCTTGTTCTGTCATCTTCTACCACTGAGAACAGTCTAGATCCATCCTCTTTGGAACCCCCTTTCAGGTAGTTGAAAGCAGCTATCAAATCCCCCCTCATTCTTCTCTTCTGCAGACTAAACAATCCCAGTTCCCTCAGCCGCTCCTCATAAGTCATGTGCTCCAGCCCCCTAATCATTTTTGTTGCCCTCCGCTGGACTCTCTCCAATTTGTCCACGTCCTTCTTGTAGTGTGGGGCCCAAAACTAGACACAGTACTCCAAATGAGGCCTCACCAGTGCTGAGTAGAGGGGAATGATCACATCCCTCGATCTGCTGGAAATGCCCCTACTTATACAACCCAAAATGCCATTAGCCTTCTTGGCAACAAGGGCACACTGTTGACTCATATTCAGCTTTTCGTCCACCGTAACCCCTAGGTCCTTTTCTGCAGAACTGCTGCCCAGCCATTCGGTCCCTAGTCTGTAGCAGTGCATGGGATTCTTCCGTCCTAAGTGCAGGACTCTGCACTTGACCTTGTTGAACCTCATCATATTTCTTTTGGCCCAATCCTCTAATTTGTCTAGGTCCCTCTGTATCCTATCCCTACCCTCCAGCGTATCAACCACTCCTCCCAGTTTAGTGTCATCTGCAAACTTGCTAAGGGTGCAGTCCACACCATCCTCCAATATTGTGTAACATTGGTGAACGGTCAGTATTTCATTGCTATGGTTATGTAAGAGGTTGGGTGGCAAAATGGAGCTTTGCCTGGTATACTCTGGATGAGTTTTGGGTCTGGCGTACTCTTCCATTGTCATTTACTGCTGGCTGCAGTCAATAAAACTGTATTATCATCAGTTGCCCTTCTGGCTACCAGTCAAGAGGGGAATAAATTCTGTCAGTTATGAAGACCAACAATTGTGAGGGAAATATTCCTTGCCTGCAGGTGTCTTGATACCTCATTGCATATGAAGTTTCTGCAGTAAAGAAATTAATGTTGGCTTTGTCCCAGCATTTTTTTAGACTCAAGTGACTGTGGAAGGCAGGCAGCCATATCTCTAATTAGACTGATAGACTGATAGACTTTAAGGTCAGAAGGGACCATTATGATCATCTAGTCTGACCTCCTGCACATCGCAGACCACAGAATCTCACCCACCCACTCCTGTAACAAACCCCTAACCTATGTCTGAGTTATTGAAGTGCCCAAATTGTGGTTTGAAGACCTCAAGCTGCAGAGAATCCTCCAGCAAGTGACCTGTGCCCCATGCTGCAGAGGAAGGCGAAAAACCTCCAGGGCCTCTGCCAATGGAGGAAAATTCCTTCCTGACCCCAACTATGGGGATCAGTTAAACCCTGAGCATGTGGGCAAGACTCACCAGCCAGCACCCAGGAAAGAATTCTCTGTAGTAACTCAGATCCACCCCCCATCTAACATCCCATCACAGACCACTGGGCATACTTACCTGCTGATAATCAAAGATCAATTGCTAAATTAATTGCCAAAATTAGGCTAGTTCTCAGAAGAAACTCAGTCTTGTTGAAGGAAAAACATGGAAAAAAAATGATTATTTTAGAAACCTTTTGGAATGTTCATTTGAACTTTAAAGGTGACAGTAGGTCAACTGTAAATCTAATAGCCTGCATTACTTGCACGTGAAAGCAGTTGTTGTAAAGTTATGTGCAGGGCATTGACTTAAATATACGCCCTCTCCACCTGCTCACCCATGCTAAAGGAAATTATATCTGGTGTGCTATCATCCTTGCCCTCACTGGATGCTCCATGGTGTCATCATCGTTGGCAGGGCCGGTGCAAGGAAGTTTTGTGCCCTAGGTGAAACTTCCACCTTGCGTCACCACCACCCCAGCTAACCCCCCCCCCCCACGCCGTGGCAGCTAACCATGCCCACACGCCCCTCCCACCCGAGAAGTCCCCCCCACGGCAGTTAACCCCACCCGCCGTGGCAGCTAACCCCACCTGCCCCCTATCTGGGGAGCCCCCCCCACCGCAGAGACCCCCCCTTGAAAGCCCCCCCTCCATGGCAGCTAACCTGGCCCGGGGAGCCCCCCTCCACGGCAGCTAACACCACCCACCGTGGCAGCTAACACTGCCCGGGATCCCCACCCCGCGGAAGCTAACCCCACCCTCCATGGCCGCTAACACCTCCCAGGGAGCCCCCCCACGGAAGCTAACCCCACCCACCTCTGTGGCAGCTAATACCGCCCGGGGAGCCCCCCTGCGGAAGCTAACCCCACCCACCTCTGTGGCAGCTAACACTGCCCGCCGCGGCAGCTAACACCGCCCAGGGAGCCCCCCCACGGAAGCTAACCCCGCCCCGGGGAGCCCGCCCCAGCTTTCTTCCGCTGAGCACGCCGGCGCTGCTCTAATTCTCCTCCCCTCCCAGGCTTGCGGCGCCGATTGGAGGAGACTTAGAGAGGGGGCTGTGTGCTCAGCGGAGGAGGCAGAGTGGAGGTGATCTGTGACAGGGAGCGGTTCCCCCGTGCGTGCCTCCCCCCCGTTACTGCAGGCGGCCCTCCCCGCGCCCCCCCACCACAGCTCACCTCCACTCCACCGCCTCGCCTGAGCAGCCTTTTAGGCCCCCCCTGCAACCACTAGACACCCTAGGCAGCCACCTAGTTTGCCTAAATGGTTGCACCAGCCCCGATCGTTGGACACTGAGGGATTGCATTTAATTTGTAGTAAAGCAATTGGCATCCACAGCAACATTGAATTTTATGGGTGTATAGTGCAAATGCTTGTATTAGTAAGGCTCTGAGGGGCAAGTCTGGGCCATGCATATATTGGGCCTGAAGCTGCAAGGCATTGAGTCTGCTATGATTTCAGTTGGCTTCAGTGCGTGTGAGGGCACTCAGCACCATGTAGAATGGCCCTCAGTGTCTGAAAGTAATTCTCACCTGCCGACAGGAATACCCGGGGAATACAGTGACTATGGCTGTAAGTAGAAAGGAATATGGATGTGAATGAGGCAGGGAGTGTAGATGTATGCAGATGTGAAACCCACAACTTTTCTCTGAATTGTATTTTATTGATTGATTGTATTTCGGTCACACCTAGAAGCCCCAGTCAGGAACCATGACCCCCCTGTGTTAGCTACTGTACTAACGCAGAACAAAAAGACAGTTCCTGTCCCAAACTGTTTACAATCTATGTATAAGACAAGACGAAACAGCTGGAGAGAGGCAGATGGGGAAGTACAAAGAGACAATGAGACAATATTGGTCAGCACACCAGAAGACAAATCATTCTCAAGTTTTTTGTAGGCCTCACATGGCAAAGTCAAGTTTCAAGGAGGGTTTTGAAGGAGGATAATGAGTTAGTTTTGCAGATATTTATGGGAGCTCCTCCCAAGTTTGAGGGGCTGCATGGCAGAAAACATAACGGTTTATTTATTTTATAAATGGTTCTTCTGCCATTGGATGCATGAACTATCAATTTGCTATTTCATTAAAGGCCAGATTTTAAAACATATTTAGGCATCTAACTCTCATTTATTTCAGTGAGATTTAGGTGCCTAAATACCTTTAAAATCTGGCCCTACGCACCTAAAACGGCAACTAGGCAGATCTTTCTGGCTGTTTCCATATGTAGTTGCATGCCTGATTACATCCCACTGCACCCCTGTCAAGGTTCCTCCCCCACTCTGAACTTTAGGGTACAGATGTGGGGACCTGCATGGACACCTCTAAGCTTAATTACTAGCTTAGATCTGGTAACTCTGCCACCATCCAGAAATTTCAGTGTCTGGATCACTTTCTGTCCCCCCAAAACCTTCCCCTCCCTGGGCAGCCTTGAGAGGCTTTTTCACCAAGTTCCTGGTGAACACCGATCCAACCCCTTGGATCTTAACACAAGGAGAATTTAACCATCCCCCCTCCCTTCCCCCACCAATTCCTGGTGAGTCCAGATCCAATCTCCTTGGATCTTAACACAAGGAAAAAATCAATCAGGTTCTTAAAAAGAAAGCTTTTAATTAAAGAAAGAAAGGTAGAAATTATCTCTGTAAAATCAGGATGGTAAATACTTTACAGGGTAATCAGATTCATATAGCCCAGAGGAACCCCCTCTAGCCTTAGGTTCAAAGTACATCAGAGTTAAAATCCTCTCAGCAAAAAGGAACATTTACAAGTTGAGAAAACAAAAATAAGACTAACACGCCTTGCCTGGCTATTACTTACAAGTTTGAAACATGAGAGACTGATTCAGAAAGATTTGGAGAGCCTGGATTGATGTCTGGTCCCTCTTAGTCCCAAGAGCGAACAACCCCCAAACAAAGAGCACAAACAAAAGACTTCCCTCCACCAAGATTTGAAAGTATCTTGTCCCCTTATTGGTCCTCTGGTCAGGTGTCGGCCAGGTTTACTGAGCTTCTTAACCCTTTACAGGTAAAAGAGACATTAACCCTTAACTATCTGTTTATGACAACCTCTAAGGCCAGGTTTGAGATATCCGTACTCACAGTCAGTAGTATTAACTCCATAGATAGTCCCATTGACCTCAATAGGACTTCACGTGGAGTAAGGTGCTATTCACTGTGTGTAAGAGTTATCATAAGACAGCCTTTAACAAATCCTTTGCAAATTTAGGCCTGAATCCTGCAGCTGCATTTACAGTTGCCATTTCAGTGTTGGGCCATTAGCCTAAGAAGTATTATAAAATCTTTATGCATATTAGCACTACATTAATTAATAGGCAGCAGATTTAAAATAAACAAAAGTAAGTATTTATTCACACAACGCACAGTCAACCTGTGGAACTCTTTGCCTGAGGATGTTGTAAAGGCCAAGACTATGACAGGGTTCAAAAAAGAACTAGATAAATTCACGGAGGATAGGTCCATCAATGGCCATTAGCCAGGATGGGCAGGGGTGGTGTCCCTCACCTGTTTGTAGGAAGCTGGGAATGGTCGACAGGGGATGGATCACTTGATGACTATCTGTTCCATTCATTCCCTCTGGGGCACCTGGCATTGGCCTCTGTCGGAAGACAGGATACTGGGCTAGATGGAGCTTTGCTCTGACTCAGTATGGTCATTCTTATGTAAATTCATTGGGTAATAGTGTACCGTCCTCCAGGCCACATTTTTACCAGATGTGGAAGTCTCATGGAGTCCATCTAAAAGCACTAAGTTACAAATAGGAGAAGTTTTTGCAGGTATTAAAGTGACTTGAGTGTGGTGTTTTCAGAGCTGCATGAGAATTGTCAAAGATGTATGTAGGCCCAGTTCCTCTTCAGTTGAATAGGAATTGGGCACCCAAATCTCCGAGATGGCTTGAAAATCCCATCCTCAGTCACTAAAAGCAAAAAGGAAACGTCCGTGCTGTCAATTGCACTGAACGGATTTCTTCACCATTTCCTTGTCGCTGTGTTGTACAAAGCAACAGATGCTGTGCTTGAAAAGTACCCAACCAATTTCTCTTCAGTGATCTTTGTCCTGTGATAGCATCGGCCGTTCAACCAAAACGAATGTGCCTTATGTGTAACTGTATGGGCGTTCATAGTGGAATAAGGTTCTGATCCAAAGCCCTTTGAAGTGGAAAGACTTCTATTGACTTCACTGGGCTTTGGATCAGTCCCTAAATCAGGGTCATGGCCCCACCTTAGCATCCCTCCACACAAGTCCACGTAGCATGCAGCATCTCATCAAGGAGTGCAGCAGCAGCTCTGCTCCTCCGGGGGCAGTATAGGCCCTTAGTTTTGGATGAGCTTTGATGGCACAACTGAGTGGTCAGGAGGCAAAGTCTGCACCTCAAACACATTGCTATGAACCTCCATCATCCCAGACAGTGGTATCCCATGGAATACATTTGCATGCTCTCAGATCTGTGATTCAAATGTAGAGTTGCCTGCATGATGCAGCCCTGAAAAAGGTGAAGTGGATAAATTATACATCTTAATGTTGTCAAAATGTCATTGGCCCTTCTTTCTTAAGTCCCTCATCAGCATACCCTTCAATGTCTTCAGGTGCAGTGCCCTGAATGCATACTAACTGTATGCTAATGAAGGAAAAATGCAATCATAGAATCATAGAATCATAGAATTCGAGATCAGAAGGGACCATTATGATCATCTAGTCTGACCTCCTGCAAGATGCAGGCCACATAAGCCGATCCACCCACTCCTTAAGCAAGCGACCCCTGCCCCATGCTTCGGAGGAAGGCGAAAAACCTCCAGGGCCACTGCCAATCTACCCTGGAGGAAAATTCCTTCCTGACCCCAAATATGGCGGTCAGCTGAACCCCGAGCATGCGGGCAAGACTCTCCAGCCATACCCTCTGGAAAAAGGCTAACAATATCCTATCATTGACCCATTGTACTAATTACCAGTGTGGCACTTAATTGACCTATTGACTAAGCCCGTTATCCTATCATACCATCGCCTCCATAAACTTATCTAGCTTAATCTTAAAGTCATGGAGGTCCTTCGCCCCCACTGTTTCCTTCGGTAGGCTGTTCCAGAATTGCACTTCTCTGATGGTTAGAAACCTTTGTCTAATTTCAAGCCTAAATTTCCTGACTGACAATTTATATCCGTTTGTCCTCGTGTCCACATTAGCACTGAGCTGAAATAATTCCTCTCCTTCCCTGGTGTTTATCCCTCTGATATATTTAAAGAGTGCAATCATATCTCCTCTTATCCTTCTTTTGGTTAAGGAAAACAAACCGAGCTCCTCAAGTCTCCTTTCATACGACAGGCTTTCCATTCCTCGGATCATTCTAGTAGCCCTTCTTTGTACCCGTTCCAGTTTGAATTCATCCTTCTTAAACACGGGAGACCAAAACTGCACACAGTACTCCAAATGAGGTCTCACCAACGCCTTATATAACGGGACTAGCACCTCCTTATCCCTACTAGAAATACCTCGCCTAATGCATCCCAAGACCGCATTAGCTTTTTTAACGGCCACATCACATTGCCTACTCATAGTCATCCTACGATCAACCAGGACTCCTAGGTCCTTCTCCTCCTCCGTTACTTCCAACTGGTGCGTCCCCAGCTTATAACTAAAGTTCTTGTTAGTCATCCCTAAATGCATAACCTTACACTTCTCACTATTGAATTTCAATCCAAAGCACTTGTAAAAATAGACCACTCAGTATATTAGATGCTAGAAAATCCATCTCAGCTTGTGTCACAGAGTCCCCAGGCGATGCTCTGGAACTGCTCCCCACAAAGCCGGTCAGGATTTGGGGAGCCTCCTCTCCCTTGGAGCAGACTGTCTTCAGGGCAAGAAGTTCACACGGTTTCTCTTCCTGGGTCTGACCTTGGAGCATTCAGCATATGCCCCTCCGTGTGCTTCCCACAGCAAGTCTGCCCAAGTGGGGTCCTGGGGAAGCCAGAGGGTCCTGCACCACCCCCACTTCACAGTCAGACATGACTCTTAGCCAGCCAGTAAAACAGAAGTTTATTAGATGACCGGAACACGGTCTAAAACAGAGCTTGTAGGTACAGAGAATGGGACCCCTCTGCCAGGTCCATTCTGGGGCCCAGTGAGCCAGACAACCCCATCTGCCCTCACTTCCCATCCCCAGCCAGCTTCAAACTGACCCCCCCCCAACCCCTCCTTTCTGGCCTTTGTCTCTTTCCTGGGCCAGGAAGTCACCTGAACTCTTTGTTCACCTTTAGCCATCCCCTTGCAGGGGGGAAGGGGCCTGGCCATTTGTTGCCAGGAGACAGAGTGTCAGCCATTTATGCATGCTGGAGACTTAAGAAATGCATAGGGGAAACTGAGGCACACACACAGTATTCAGAGGAAACATTAAGAACAATCCCACTTTGTCACAGCTTGTCATCCTGGCCATGTTTGGAAAATGCCATGGTCACAAAATTGCACATGAAAAATCTTCCTAGACAGTTGTTAAACTCTCACTTTAAAATTCTGCCATTACTGCATATATCTCCCATACCAAAAATGAAAAGCAGTGATTAATAGTAATGTCTTATACTGTCCTCGCTCCAAGGAGTAAGATTCAAAATTACTTTTACATTTACAGATTCAGGGACAGATTTTCAACACCCAGCAGTTCCCTCTGAGAAGAATATGAGTGCTGGGGCTTGAGATCTTTTGAAAATCTGGTCCTTTAATTTCATTTGTAATGATTTCCCTAAATATTTGAGAGAAAATAAATTTTTTAAAAATCTGAATGAGTTTTAGCCAGACTCAATTTCATTTTTTTAAAAATCCCTCTTTTTAACGCACCGTTTTTGTTTTGTTAATTTTGCTACTATCACAGAGGAAGTGTCTGCAAGGATAGTCCAAGTAGTAACAGCTGAAGCTGTAGCAGTCCTGAAAGGTGAACAGGAAAAAGAAGCCCAGCACAAAGATCAGCCTGGACCATTACCTTTAGGTAAAACGAAGCATTTGCAAGAGTGCTGAAGGTATCTCTGTGTGTGCAGATGTATATACATATAATTATTAATATCAGGTCACAATATATAATGCATGTAGATCACAAAGGTGGTGCTGATATTCATGGATAAATTGTAGAACCCTGGGATAAATTCTGTAACCAGATAATAAATAAAATATCACATTTCCCCAATTTATCATGCACCTTTGACTGCCTCGCTGACCCTATCTCCCACCAGTCTATCTCCCACCAGGCCTGCATTACATTCTCCGAGCAACTTCAACCATTATTATTATTATTGTGTTTATTATGCTAGTGGCTCGTTAACTGAGGTAGAATTTTGCCTGAAAGTCCCTAATTCAGCAAAAACACTAAACACATGCTTGACTTCAAGCATTTGCTTAAGTCCTAGCGAGATCTATGGAATTTAAACGCACGCTTAACTCCTTCGCTGAGTTGGGCCTAAGTGAGGGCAGAACTAATTACACATCCTGGGTGTTGAGACATTCTTCAACATACTCTGAGAAACAACGTATGTGTTTGCAATGATTTCTGTTACAGCGTCTGTAGGTACGAAAGTACATCTGTGAGTTATTTAAATGTGGTTGTATGATCTGCATTGGGATCAAAAAGCCAGTCTGGAGAGGAAGTATTCAAGGCACTGGGCCTGGTCCAATATCCATTGAAGTCAATGAAAGTCTTTCCATTGATTTCATTGGTCTGGGGATCACGCCCTAAATCATAAATTGAGACCTCATTGCTTGCTGGAATCATTTGCAGCCCAGGAAATACTGTGGCATAAAGTTTAAAAAACCTCATAGATCCCAGTACTAACTCTGAAGAAATACTCAAAACTATTTCTGTGAAATCAGATGAAGAATCTGAGTATACTTAAGAGAGACCTTGTTTAGGGCTTAATCTTGCTGCTACTGAAACCATTGACAAAACTTCCTCTGACTTCAGTGGGAACAAGATAAGACCCTTAATTGGGAATTAATCTAAAACCTTAAAAGATTAGGCTTCAATACAGCACCTTCCTCTGTTGAAATACCATGATCAGATGGCTGACAGAAGTTCCCCATTGACTTGTTTTCCTTCCTTGATGATGCTTCCAGCTGGTACCTTTCATACTTTGACAAGGAACATTTGCATATATTATGTAGCTAGCCCTGAACTCAGCAGAAACAAAAAAATATCCAGGTTGTAATAATGTAAGAACCCAACAAAGTGCTATTTGTCCAGCTACCCAAAGGTAAACTAAGCTTGGTATTGGGTGCCTATTTATCCCTTTTCCAGATGATCGAACTGAATCTTTAAAATCTCACTGATTTAAATATGTTGCCATCATAGGTTTGTGAATGAAGCTTTCTCAAAATCATGAATGAACAATAGTATTGATCTGGCTAACAGATGGGACACAAACACAAAGGACTGATACTTTTTTTATTTTATTTTATTTCATTTTGCTGTACCCTGGGACCAGACTCTTGAACATAAGGCAGGGCACCTGAAAGGAAATGTTTTCCTTTCATTATAGGTTTAAAATAATCCATTGAAAAAGGGAGTATATCTGAAAATCCATTAGGCACAACTTCCATTGAGGTATTCTCCAAACAGGCCAGAATTGCAGCTTGTACTCAGCATCTAATGGTTTCACAGGAATTAATTGCTGTATCTCATTTTCTCATTTGCATTGTTCAATCTCTAGCAGTTGAAGAATCAGCTAATCTGCCTCCATCCCCGCCTCCATCACCAGCCTCAGAACAGACTGGAACACTGGCAGAAGGTAAGGGTCCACTGGACGTTTCAGAGTATATCTATCAAGGAAGGGAACAAATGCTCATATGAAGAGGTGGGGGAAATAGTGAATGGAAATACTTCCTGCCAGCTTCAGCTTAAAGAGTAAGCATTCTCCAGCAATGAAGTGCCATCTGCAAAGTGACCGTAACACACAAATGAGATATATACATAAACACAGGGATAATTGGAAATAAGCAAAAATAAATACGACATATATATATATGTGAAAAATAATCATTAATAGATATTACAAGCCAAGATGTCTAAATAGTGAGACTTCCCAAGTGTGAGCCTAGAATGTGGTGTTAAAGATTGATTACTACAGTCTGTTAAGATGCGTTTAGTTGGAAATTAACCAGCATTAATGTTGTTTCACAATCCAGGTCCATGCAAGCAAGGAGATTCAGAGTTTGATTATTCCTTCTGCTTTCCAAATTTAATTCACATTTCTGTGCCTTGGTGTATATGGGGATTCTGTACAAGGGTGCCAAAGTGAAATTCTACTCTTAAAGCAAATTATACTCTCTGATCCAAACAGTAGTACTCAACATCAGTAACCCAATAATGTCCACATTCTTCTGTCCCTGAAGCCACAATTCAGAAAGCATGTAATCATGTGCTTAACTTTAAGCATGTGGTTAAACCCCATTGAAGTCACGTGCCTAACATTAAGCCCATGGTTATGTGTTTTGATGAATAGAGGTAGACTGATGAATCAGGGTCTGGGTGTCTGAGTCTCCCATTAACATATGGATCTGAGAGAAAAATTCAGCCCTATGAATTCCCTTGTCTTTGTGAGCTAAATCAGACATTTGACATTATCATTATAGTATGAATATAGTTTTCATATATCACCTTCTTTTTTGTTTTTTAAAAAATAAATATCTTGAAAATTAATGTGTCATAGTAATAAGCTATTACTGTCTGTTGAGTACATACTGTGTGTAATTTATGCTGCACTAGTGTTGGAAATGTGTATTTTTTTATGTGATGTCCCAATATGTGCTAGCTCTCAGTTTACCATGACGTTCTGCAATGAGACACTTTTTTTATACCTGATCTCCCTGCGTTTTGGATCAGTCCATCTCCTGTATACATTGACAAATGTCACATCCTTGGGTACTTTGTATTGAAAATACTTACCTGGCATGTGCAGTAACCAATATGCAAACTTTGATTTCGTTGTCATTATTATCGTAACATTCACATTCCTGTTGTTGAGCAAATATTACAATGTCTACTCAAAAGTAATGGTAATCAAATAAAACCACTCAGGGGGAAAAAAAGGAAAAAAAAAACCAGTACTACACTGGCAAAGATTTTTAGGATTGCTAGAGGCATTTTGATTATTTCACTGCTCTTTTTTGTGTTGATTTATTTGATTATCTTACTGTTCAGGGGTGTGCTTTTTGATTTTTGGTAACAGAATGAAAAAGGGGCTTGTTGATCTGCTTGAGACCAATTTTAAGATCCCTTTACCTTGGGTTTGGCATTGGCTTTGCCCAATGTTTTCACTAATCGTATTATTGCTTATTACTTTGCGGGTTTTATACAGTAGCAAAATTGATTAACTGACAGAATGTTATAGGTTAATCACGTACCAAATGTCTTTTAAATGGAAGCCATTTTGTTAGTTGTATCAATGCAAAGAAGTGACAGAACAGTAGCCATCTCTTTGGCCTAAAAGTAGTTCCCAGCTCTGCAAATGACTCAGAAAGTCACTTAACTTCTTTGTGTTTCTCTTTCCTCATATGTAAAAATGAAATAATCTTGCTTGCTTGCCTACCTCACAGGGGTGTTGTGAGGACTTCAGAGTCAATGATGGTAGAGTGGCTGGAAGATGTAATGTATTATATACTTGCTAACTATGATAGTTTTACAGCATTCATGTTGTTTGCTTTAAAGGTTGGATTTAAAAAAAAAATTTCTGTGATAAACTTGTCTACTAACTTTCAGTTTGAGAGCAAACTTCATTGGACTTGTTTATAACCTCCTGCAAATACAGGTTTATAAGGGAAACATTGTCAGAGCTCCTGTACTGTAGTTCCTCAGTCACTGATGGCCAAAGAGTTCCAAAGTGCTGTAAGCTTCTCTTTTATGTTTGGCTCTTGGGGGGCAGTTCATATTAGAGTTAGTTGAAAAAGACAAAGGAAATAGTAGTAAAAATTGTCACCAAAATTTTTGTCTAGTTGTTCATCGAAATTTGAAAAGTTTCAAACAGCTCTAGTTAATATTGTCTTGTGCTTCTTTCAGTGAATAATTCCTTATTCACCTGATCAAGGCCTTATAGCTGGGAGCTATATTGAACTTTTATTGCTTGGAGTCAGGATTGCCTGATAACGTTAGCTGCTAATAAGCCAAATCCTGCAGTAGTTAGTCAGGAAAACTCCTATTGACTTTAGTGGGAACTTTGCATTAGTAAAGACTGCAAGATTTGACCCAGTGTGTACAATACCTGTTTAAACCCTCAGCCCCTCATGCTACTCAGTTGTCTGTGTGTACCTTTTTGTGTCTGTCCGTCTGTCTGCTCTGTGTAATGCAGTGGTATTTACAGAATTTAATCCAGTTCTGAAGTTGTTGAACAAAAAGTTCTGTATATATACCTTAGTTTTCCTTTTCGTTGTTGTTGTTTTCCTCTTGAATGTTTTACCGGTGCTGTTGTCAGTGCCTTGCATTGCTTTGAAACCAAAGGAGATTTCCTTCAGTCATACCAGGGTGGAAATCACTGTGTTGTAGATATGACAAAGGTAGATGTGGCCAGCCATGCAGCAAACACAAATTAAAAAAAAAAAAAGATGAAGACAGAGGAAAGAGAAAAGAGGAAGGAAGAGAGATTTCTGGGTCAAATATATTTCAGGAGAGAAAAGAGTCAGTGAATGTAGGTTTGATTCTTTCATTCAGCCACAGACAAACGTTCAGATGAGCAGGTCTCTTTGCAGTGCTGCTGGAGGTAAGATAACTAATTTGCTCTTATTGAAATTATTTTGGTGATTGCAAATATTGTAATGTGATTTTTTTTCCAGGAGTTGAAATTTTCCCAAGTGCTGTCTTATCGTTTTATCAAATGGATCTGGACAAACAGTGCTGCTGCTGCCTTGTATTCCCAACATGGCAGTTTCTGAGCTCAGATCTTTGTAAGATTGGCCCCTAATTCCATTGTCCTGTGTAAAAAATGAATCTAAATGCCTTTGATAGACTAGCTTACATTTTAAAGTATGTATTTTGGGATAAGCTTTTTTAAACCAAATAAGTATATTTTAAAAATTGAAAGGAACTAAGTGCTATAAACAGAGATTATTTCCAGTTAAAAATGACTTTCTAAAAGGTATTTTCAAAAGATACCCAGAAGCTAAAACTGAATTAGCCTTTGTGTAAAAAAATTGTATCATAGACTTTAAAATACATTATCTTTTTGCCTAAGCATGTTTAGAAGGGACAAAAATAATAACGATTACATTTTTGTTATAGAAATAAAGAAGGAGGCGAATAAATCATATTAACATTTAAAGACATTATTTCTTTTCTTAAGAAATTGTGTCATAAAGCTGTTATGAATAAACAATACAAATCTACCAAAAAACAAAAACTAAAAAACAAAACCAACAATATAAGACATGACAGACCTTAATAAAATAGTAGCAACAAAATAATACATATGAGCCAGGACCATTACTGTGTTGTCTCCTCCAGTTCCATTAATATTTCAGACATACTCTAAGCAGGGCCTGTATTTTCTTGCCTATAACCAGTTAACAACCTATAAAATATGTGTTCTCTGTCTTCTTTGTGCTTAACAGACAGATTGTCACCTGGACCATTCCTGCCCACGCTAATCCGTGGTCATGCAGGCCATTTCCCTTCCCATTCATGATTATGTAACATCCCTATATGGTAATGACAGCGATTGCTTACATAGAAAAATAATCTTAGGAAAGTGTTTGGTAAGGGGATTTTCAGCAGTGCTCAGCATTGACCTAACTGCTTCCATGGGAATTTTACCAATGACTTCAGTGACAGTGAAGTCAGACTCATGCTGAGCGTTTTTGACAAACTCACCCTTTAATGTATTTTTGATGCCTTTTCAAGCATTTTAGCTGTTAAGTACAAGGAGAAGGAGCCATCACCATGTGACCAGCCAGCTTTCTTTGGACTACCAGGAAGTGCTCTGTGTACCACCTGTGATGCATGTATCATTGTTTGAGAACCTCTGCCATAAAGACTAATGGCTGGTATTGTCAAAGTTAGGCAATCATCTTCCATCGAAACTCAATGTGAGTTGGGTCCCTAACATCCCAGCCTGTAATCTAAAATCACATAACTAACATACTCAGTTTTAGCCATGTCAGTCACTTCCCTCTATCTATTTCTTATCACTAGAATGTAATCTCTTTTCCACCTTCTCAGAATCTATCTTGTGATTCAGGAGAAAGTAATAGCAAAACATTATCTGAATATTTTACTGATTGTATTTGTCACTGAAAAATACTTCAACAAATATTACTGAAATATAGATGCAAATCTCTTGTAATTTGACATTTCCTCTATTTTGCTCTGTGCCCTCTATTAAGTTTGCTGGTTTGAACATCATCAATTGTTACAGCAGTGAAATTCTGGTTACCTTGCATAATAACCTATGAGTTGTTTTGTTATACCCAAGCAGGCCCCGATTCAGGAAAGCACCTAAGCATTCACTTAAATCTATACCTGTTAAGGTAAGAAAAGCAGTTAAGCACAAGCTTAAGTTTAACTTAACTTCAATTCAGACTTAAGCACGTGCTTAACTACATTCCTGAACAATGATGCTTTCTTGAATTGAGACTTTAATCAATATAATAAAACGAACTGGAAATACAGAGTGAATTAACTGGCTTAGCAGTTAAATTAATACACACATCACAGTAGTGTTTATTAGCAGCATCCCTTTCCATCGTGCAAATAAACCTTTGTAAAGACATCAAACATATTTCTTCTTTATATCATTTGAATACTACAGAAACCTACAGAAATCTGGAATCATCATTAGCTCCCATCAAACTGGCATCTTAGATCTGAGCTCCTTTTACTTATTGTGCTATCCGTATATCATCTTTTGAAGTTACCGTGGCACAGAGTTAACATCACCACTTCGGAAAGTAGTTTTCCAAGCAAGTAGCACTGCCCACCATCACAGCTGATGTTCTGATTGTTTGAAGCAATGTTTCTTTGGAAAGTTGTTTTCCTGAAAGTAGTTCAGATTTTTTCTTCAAGGTGGTAAGCAGGTTCAAAAAGAGCAGCCTTTAGAGTCAGATAGGCATCTTGCACCATATTCATCCTAGGTGTAACTCAATACACTTACAGCAGAAGTGAATTTGGCCCAACTGAATGTAACCTGCCAGTAGGTTAAGTCATAGATACTTGCAGAGTCTTACAGCATTTGGCATATTCAGAGTAATTTATTAGTAGGAAATAAATTTAGAAGAATCAGCAGCAAAATAATCCTAAATATTTTACCCTACTGTTGATTTTTAACTCTCTGGTAACCTATTTGCCCTGATGAAAGAATATATGTTAAAACGGTCTATTTAAAGCAAACTCTGTGGGATACAGACAGACAGATAGATATAGTCACCTCAACAGAGACTCCACAGGATGCAAATAACCTGACATTATATTGTGGACAGTTATATAATACAGTATGCCACAGAATCTTAACCCTGGATAATCTTCCTATCAGATGCAAAATACTGCAGATTGGAACTAACGGTATTGTGATCAATGAATAGTTTGTCCTCCCATTGTGAGTGAATAATCATAAATGGGTCCACATGCTGCATTCTTCCTGCAGCAGGAAGGAATAAATTTCATTCTATCACAAGTCAGTTGCTACTACTTTGCTGCAGAAAGCAAAAAGTACCTCACTGAAAATAACAGAGGTTGGGTTCTCATGGTGTCCTGTAAAAGGAATCCTGCATTTGAATGCATTGTTTAGTGCCTAAAATGTTTACTAGAAAAGAGATTCTTCAACTGCACCAAGTTAGGCATTTTACATTTCAAAAATAGGTGCTTGGAAAATTAATATAGATGGCTGCAAAATATAAGTTTATGGAGACGAGGAAAGACATTGGAGACCTTGCTCAGAATCTAAATCCCCAAACCTGCCAGTGCTTAAGCAGGTAAGTAAGTATCTGGAGAATTAGAGCCTATGATTCTAAATGAAGTGCAGGCGGCATGACAAAGTTCTTACATATAAGTTTTTTTTCTATTCTATTCATACACGTATCTGCAAAAATATTCAAGAATTTTAAATACAGGTCACCGTTATTAGCCAGATTGAAATCTACAAATGAGCTAAGGATCTTAAGCCAAATGACTGACTAGGATCCTAAAGCCGGAAGAAGATTTATTTAAAACTGCCTAGTACTTGCCAGGAAAGAGCCGTGAGCAATTACAAATGGAAACCACCACATTTTATTATTATGCTACTAATAATCCCCCCACAGATATATGGAAGAACTAGGTCATAATAATAATAATTTCTTGTTTTAAAAATGTCTGTGTATATGTATGCATGTATATATGTACATATGCACACACAAAGTATCTTTTTATCTTTTTTAGTAAGAAGAAAATATATCAGCCCTCTCTAAAAAACACCAGAACATTAGCCTGGCATTATCTTCAGAGGTTTCTCTTTGTCCACACCATAATGTGCAATGATATTTCTTCCCCAATGTTCCCCTTATGCGATTGTAGTTGCATATCATACACTGAGGTAGTAGCTGCAGCTCCAAGACACATGCTTTTGATGGCATGTGATAGTTTGATGAGCAATACGCATTTCATAAATCAGCAAGTGTAACCTCCCCATTACAGAATACTTGCTGTAAGAGGCACAGAGAGGTGCAATTAATGACAAAACAGGTTCTCTTTGTTCTTTATTGACTATAGTCTTTGAATTAGATTACCTCTGAAATGCTGTGTGATAAGTCAACCGTTTGATGAATAAGTGAGATTTGAATGAGCTTGAAAAATGGAGTAACAGAGGTAGGATGGAATTTACTAGTGCCAAATGCAAGATCAGGCATTTAGGGACTAACAATAAAAATTTTACTGTAATCTGGGAATTTACCAGCTGAAAGTCACAGAGGAGGAGAAAGACCTGGTTGTACTGGTTGATCACAAGATGACTATGAGCCCTCAAATGGATGCAGCCATGAAAAAGATTAATGCAATCCTAAAATGCATCAGGAGAGTATTTCCCGTAGAGATAGGGAAGTATCATTACTATTTTACAAGGTACTGGTTAGACCTCCTCCAGAATACTGTGTGCAAGTCTGGTCTCCCATGTTTAAGAAAGATGAATTCAAACTGGAACAGATGTAGAGAAGGGCTACTAGGATGATTAGAGGACTGGAGAACCTACCTTATCAGAGGAGAATTAAGGAGCTTGGCTTGTTTAGCCTAACAAAATGAAGGCTGAGGCTGATGGTTCTCTATAAATACACTGAGGGGCAAACACTAGGGAGGGAGAGGAGTTATTTAATTAACAAATGGATATAAACTGACCATCAACAAGTTTAGACTTGATATTAAGCAGACAAAGGGTTTTTAACCATCAGAGTAGTGAAATTCTAGAACAGCCTCCAAAGGGGAATAGCGGGAGCAAAAAACCTAACTTTTTTCAAGACTGAGCTTGATAAGGTTATGGAGGGAATGGTATGATGAGGTTGCCTACAATGGCATATGGCCCATTTGTGTCTGCTATTAGGAAATATCTCCAATGTCCAGAGATGGGACACTAGATTGGGAGAGCTTGGCGTTATTACAGAGAATTCTTTCTCAGGTGTCTGGCTGGTAGGTCTTGCCCCATGATCAGGGTCTAACTAATATTTGGGGTTGGGAAGAAATTTTCCCACAGGTGAGACTGTCAGAGACCATAAGGGTTTTTCACCTTTCTCTGCAGTATGTGTCGCTTGCTGGTTTGAACTAGAATAAATGGTAAATTCTTTGTAACTTAAAATCTTTAAATCAAGATTTGAGGACATCAGTAACTCAACCAGAGGTTATGGGTCTATTGCAGGAGTGGGTGGGTGCAGGAGGTCAGACTAGATAATCATGATGGACCCCTTTGGCCTTAAAGTCTACGAGTCAAGGAATATGTTAATATGCCTTAATAAAGCTATATGTGGCAATTTGTGGAAGACAACTTTATTATGTGTTTTACAGTTGATGGGCTAAATTTTTATTTTGGTTACATGGATACAGTCATTCTGACTGCAACTGCTTGCACAGATGTAGCTGAGAGCAACATGTGTTCCAAGCTGAGTACCAGGTTGGGAAAACTCCCATTGTAAGAGAGTCTGGAACAACTAAAAACTCATGCAGACAAGACAAATGTAATTACTTAATTCGTGCCAGACAAGCTGCTAACTAGCATCTCAAAGCTCTGCATACATAGACAAAGAAGCACATCCAAACTGAGACTGAAAATAACCCCTGGAATCCCACTTCATTCCTCATCTGGGTCTGCTTAGCCAGATGTGTCCCATCCTGCAAGTAGGGAGTAGTGCTGATTGGGCATGTCATTACTCCAGAGGGAATTCTGCACCAACAAATTAAAAATTTTGTGAACAATATTTTAAAATTCTGCAAAATTCTGCAGGTTTTATTTGTCAATAATCAAATGTGGAGGCTCCAGCATGGCAGAGGGCAACACGGACCACTGGCTGCACAGAGGTGGGAGATCACCCTGCAGCCCCCACCCAGGATATGGTGAGGCTGCGCCTGACCCTGGTCTGCCCCAGAAACACCGGGGGCCCTGGCCCCTCCCCCTGTGCCAGGTGCACCAGGTGTGGACAGGCAGGCTCAGCAAGGCAGGATCCAAGTGTGGAGGGGCTTAGTGTGGGGGGATCCAGGTAGGGGTTGAGAGGGTTCAGTGTGGGGCAATCTGGGTGTGGGGAGTCCGGGTGCGGGGGGGATCTGGATGCACAGGGGCTCGTTGGGGGAGTTCTGAGTAAAAATGGGACACTGCAGGGAGTCCAGGTGAAAGTAGTTGGGGCTCAGCAGGGGGGATCTGCATGTGGGGGATGGAGCTCGGTGGGGGGCTCAGTGGGAGGGTCTGGGTGCTGGGGGAGTGGGGCTTGGTGGGGTGGGTGGGAGTCCAGGTCCAGATGGTTGGGGCTCAGTGGGGTGAGGGTCCAGGTGCACAGGGGTTGGGCTCAGCAGGGGGGGTCTGGTTGCAGGGGAGCTCTGGATGCAGGGGTGGGGCTCAGCAGGGTGGGGGTTCAGGTATGGGAGGCTTTGTGGGGGTTCTGAGTGCGGGGGATTGAGGCTCAATGGGGGATCTGGGTATGAGGGCTCTGGGTGCATGGGGGTTCAGCAAATGGGGTAGCAGCTCCCTGTATGGTGACCCCTCCCCCCTAGCTGAGGAGTGATGAGGGGGCTGCGGAGCTTCCTGCAGCCAGCATAGGTTTCTGGGGATGAGTCTGACCTGCAAGGAAAGAGGAAGTCCTGTCTTCCCCCACCTCCAGCCCAGCTGGAAGTAGCAGCTGAGCCTGGCACAGGGTAGGAGCCACCAGCCAGGGAGTCCCTAGCCCTGTCCCCCACTGCCCCATGGTGATTTCCTCTCCACCGGCTGCTCGGGGTGCCTGAAACGACATGCTGCACTGCTGGGGAGGGGTGCATGACCGCTTTTGCGGCTTCCCTTTGCTTTCCCGTCAGTCATTTTTCTGTGGGGGAAGCAAATAAATCTGCAGGGGGCATGAATTCTGCATGTGTGCAGTGGCCCAGAATTCCCTCAGGAGTTGCATGTGCTGTCTCCAAAGCCCATCAAGGAAAGCATCTGCTGTTCGGTAGCATTCACTAGCAAATTGAGTCAGGAGGCAATTTTTATTCTCATGGCTTAGCTGGGATACCTTGGTCAGTCCATGATTTTTTAAGTGCACGTCCTATGAGATTGGTAGCTTGTTGCCAAATGGGGGAAGGTTTATGCAACCCTTCCTCATGTTGCTGAGACCTCCCTTATGTGAGCAGAGACACCAAAGTCAATGAGGCTAGTGGTGTGCCTAACTGTTCACCAACGTGAGTGAAAGCCGCACGGCCTGGCCTTTCTATCTAACTTTTCTGTACCCACTTACTCATCTCCATATAAAGGGAGTGATATACCGTAAATGGAAGGACACAGCTTGTTCATGATTACAGCGACTGGTAAATTAATATGCTACAGCCTAAAATGGAATAATAAGTGAGATCGATATCTGGGGGTGGGTCATGACTCATGCACATTCCTCTGTCAGATTTTCTTTTCTTACTTCAGGTGTTCACCTAGGTTAGGTTTCATTGCTCGAACTAGCACTCTGCAGCCACGGTGGAATTGCTTTCTACAGTGGGATGCTCGGGTACACAGATCTGGAAACTTTAACTGGCTTGATTAACTTCTTTGTTATTGAGGTGGGGTAGGGTTCAGGACCCTATATCAAAGAAGGAGAAGAAAAAGAAATTATTTTGCAACTTTCATGCTGGCAGAAAACCCAACAGGTAATCTACACTTACAGATACTGACTGAAGAGTATATCCTATGAATAAAGTGGTCAACAAGTCGCTAGCTATCACACTCAGAGGATGGTCAACCCGAGACTTAATTTCTAGTGGTCAGAAAACTAACATTTTAGTTCTTCATGAGTTCAATCAGGTTCAGTGTGCACCACAAACGATGTGAAATCTCAGATCACTCCTGTTCCATTTAATAGGTTGGATAGTTGGCTATTTTTTATTGCAGCTGTGTTATTTTGTTAACCTGTGTTATTAGAAACTGCACGAATCCTCCTCTTGCTATCAGTAGCTGAGCTAACCTGAGATGATACACTTTTCAGTGGGAGATGAATAAAGCCTTCATTACAGTGCATTGGAAAACTCCCAGCAGAGAGCCAGGTAGGCTACAGGAACATGGCAAAGCAATATATAGGGCAGGAATGGACACTAAAAGAAACTGCTGAAAGGCAGCTGTACGTGGGAGGATTTTACCACAGAAAGGATAGCCACCAGCTTAAAACAACTATCTTTCTTTAGGTTAAATTGTCATTCGTTGATGTGTAGCTGAAAGAAGTTACAGAGGTTGAAAAAACAAAAACAGCGTCTACCAAAGTACAGTAAATGGATTTCTTTAAATGCAAGTAGCTTTTTAGATTTTGTACTTTCAAATGTTCCAGCTATTTCTGAAGGGATTATTCAACTCGGTCCTGGGATGCACCAGGGCTACCTTCTACCCTCTATCTATGTTTGTAACCTCCTTTGGCTTCAATACGAGTTGTCAGTTTTGGATTGAGTGCAGCATATAGCCCTTCTATAACTAAGAGTGATTTTGAATTCATTGATATGTTTGATGCTTGGGTACTGTTATTATAGGCACTAAGAGAGACAGGAAATAAATATATAAACGATACCTTAAATGAATGTAAACCTCACGTCTTCCATTGCTTAGCATGGCTGGTTTCATCTACTCCATTGCATGACATAGTACAGTGGTTTTCAACCTGTGGTCCATGGACTGCTGGGGGGCCCGCAGACAATGTCTAAGATTTCCAAAGGGGTCCGCACCTCCATTCAATTTTTTTAAGGGTCCACAAATGAAAAAAGGTTAAAAACCACTGACATAGCAGCTTGATGTGTCTGTGCATGTGTCCATCCTGTCTTGTCTTATCTTTGTCTGTCCAGTTCTCCCTGCAGTTTCTTCCTGTGTGTGTCTGTTTGTTGATGAAGGGGATGAGGAAAAGGTGGGACCTCTACACAGCTGCCCATGCTATAGGTCTGCCGCCAGTGGGGAGAGGCGTAAACAGCTAGCACCCTCCATTTCAGTGTCTGTACCCGTTGAGGACCCCTGCCATTCAGATGAGGAGTACTATGAGCACCCTTTGTTCAGCTCAGAGTGGACTGATTCCAGTACATTCCCCAGTGCTACAGCGCAGAGTGCAGAGGCCTTGTTAGGCTGCGATGAAGGTGAACCAGGCATGGTGCCTCTTTGTTCTTCCTCCTTTCCATCCTGCTCCATGATATTCCATTATTGTGCATCAAGTAACTTGTTTCTGTGGAAGAGAGCCCTGGGGGTTTGTTTGTTTTTCCACATGGAGGTGAAGTATCTCTGGAATCCACACGCCCCGAGGGGAGGCTGCAGCTGTAGAGCTAAACACAGCACTGCTGTAAATGGACCCAAGTCCATGGTGGCCAACAGAGATGCAGCCACTTCCACCAGAGTTGAATTTAATCCATAATTTGTAGTAAAATGGCCTTGGTTATTGCAGTGAAAGGAGCAGCTAATTAAAAAAGCATAAATTGTTCCCTCTTCTTTTGGGAGAGGATCACTGCCCAGGAAAGTGTGGAAAGTAGGGCGATCATTTGATACCTGAGTTAAGCCAGTTGTTAATGCTACAGAAAAAAAACAACACCCATCCACTGGGACAGCAGTAGAAAATGACTGATCACCTTTGATTCATCAGGTAGGGCAAAGGAGGCCAGATTCATCCCTAGTGTACCTCCGTTGACTTCATAGGGATTAGCTTGACCTATGTGTCTTTACCAATATTCCACATGTGTCCAGCTGACAATGTGCTTACCTGGTCATCAACAAGATGGCATGTAAGACAGACATTTAAGTAAGTTTGTTGTGATCATTCTGCGTCCCATCTCTTATTAGGCTGAGCCCCTTATTGAGTAAAATTAGCCATATTATTTTATCAAGATGGTTGAAGAAGGGTGGAATGAATTTTGTGGAGTCAGTTTCTACTCCAGGTAGTGAAAAGAGTGTTGGCTTCTTAGTCAAGACCAAATAGACAATGTCACACTCAACACTGTTGTGCTAAATCAGCCTGGGACTTAAACTGGATCTGAAGAATGGTTACAATACAACATTCTACAGAGGTTTAAGTCACAGAAGAATAGCCCTGAATATCTGTAATTGTTCAGTAAAACATATGAGAAGAACTGATGAGATCATGTCAGTGATGAGCTTACCACACTAGAGAATTTAGCTTGATATTGAAGAGTGTATTGAATATTATAATAGTATTGGATCAGACAGGGAAATCTATTTCCTAGAAAGGGGGGAACTTAATAGAAAAGTCAAGTGTTTCATTATATTTTTAGGTGGAACTAGTATTTGACTTTTGTGTGTGTAGTTATTGACATCTGAAGATACAGATGCTTGTCCATTCAAGTAGAAAATCTTTTTTTTTCTGCAGCTATAATTAAGACGGTATAAATGTTTCCATTATAAACCTCATGTTTTGGAGATTGTAACCCAGTGGTAAAATTTTGCTCAGCAGTAAAGCAAAAATCTATGATCTTGGTGGAGTAGGGTTTTTTTTCCCCAATGTAAAAACATATGAGAAGATATGTCATGTAACTTTTGTTTTGGTAGTGTTTCTTTTTTAACTGTATACTCAAAATAATATTGGTATGATGGGCTGTAATAATACTGAAAGAGCCATTATGATCTATAATTTTGACATTTATTTACAACATTTAGCTAATTATACTTTCTTTGGACCAAATTGTTCACTTTATTCCACCTGTTCTGCAGCCGTGTTATTTGTGTGATAGCAGTGAAGTTACACCAGCACAAAAATGGGGTAGAGAATTGCATTTTTTATCTAAAATTTTAAAAAGAGGTATAAATGCAAAAGAAAATGAAGCCAAAAAAAAGTTAAGTATTTAAGCAAGGAAATAAAGATTTTGTAGTTGAACACCGTCACTAACTTGCCCTTATTGTGCCAGTGTGTTATATTTTTATGTTAGATTAAACCCACCTATGTTTAAAGATCCCTGTAACACCTAGGCTCCATGATCTGGTGAAAGACACAGTTACAGGTCAAATTCCAAATCTTCTGGCTTCTGTTAATTTGAGATGAATTACGTAACTAATTTCATTTTTATAGTTTAATTAATAATGCTCTACTTTGGATAACTATTTTCTCAGTACAGGTTAATGAACACGTTCCTTCTTGTGATTTATAAAGGCATAAATTTAGTTCTTTTTACCAAACCAGCCTCAGGAGAAAAATCACGTCTTTACAGAGCGGTTTAGCATCAAAAAAACAGAGCCAGATACAACCACTGTTATTCAGGTTCACTAACACCTAACTCCAACCTGACTCAGTGAGGTACTTAAGCCTGGCCCTAACTTTGAGGCACACAAGTACTCCTGTTGACTTCAACGGGACTACTAAGCATGTGCTTAAGTACCTTGCTGAACTGAGGCCTGAATAATCCCAGTTGTTATCATTGGGAATGCTCCTGGGTAAGGTCAAGATTGTGGCACAGGGATTTTTATTAAAATTCACGAGTAAGATGTGAGCAATAAGCAATAAATCGCAGAAGCCCTGGGCCCCAACACCCGAGGCTGACAGCCGTTGCCCCACAGCTGGGGGGGGGGCTGACTGCCTGAGCGGGGGGACTGAAGCTGAAGGCAGAATTTACAGTGATCTGTTAAAGTCACGGAATCTGGGACTTCCGTGACAAAATCGTATCCTTACTCATGGGGTAAGGTGCTATTCAACCTGAGTATGAGTGCCAGAGTCCAGCCCATAATGAACAGTTCATTAATCACTCTTCAGTGTTCTTCTGCTGTGGCAAGAGAAGAACCAAAAATATGCTTAATATTAATATAATTATATTAGCACCACACCAAACTAGGTGCTTTGTAGTAGGTTAACTTACTAGGCAGTTAGTGCTCAATTTCCTCAAGGTCAGGGAGAGGAGTTACTTTCTGCACTGGAGAAAAGAGCACATTTATAAACAATTTCAATGCACTTTGTGAGTACATGGATGCATCAGACTTTTCACAGCCATTTACCACCAAGCACCATCTCCATTTCCAATGAGTATTTGGGATGTTTGATCTACAGTCATCTCCGTGTTGCAAGGGCAGGTCTGTAAAACACTTTCAGCTCTCATTGTACAACCTAAACATGCTTCTCAAGGAGGGAAACAATACCGTTAAATGTTGCCATGCAAAGCGCAATTTGGCAACCAGAAAATAATTCATCCTTTTTCGTTCTAAGGCAAACTCAATCGCATCCCCCCCCCCCCACACACACACACACACTTGAAATGGGATGGAAGCTGACACGGCCTTGAGGTTGGCAACCTAGCCCACCTTTAGAGCTGAAAGTGTTACTGTAAGAACAATCCTACTGAACTTTGTACTTTGTGTTGTCTGCTGGTGTTGATGTCACCTCCTTTTCCATCCCCCAAGAAGAAGAAACAGTAGAGAGTCCAAATGCCGAGGAAGCGAAACCAGCAGCTCTTCCTGGAAAGGAGCTGGGGAAAGACAGTGGGTCTGCTAAGCCTTCAGAGCAGGCAGAGGGCCAGCTGGATTCTGGTTCGGAGGCCAAAGTGTATCATGAAGACAGTGTGCTAAGTGTGGCACCTGGCGGGAACGGCATAACAGTTGTCGAGGAGGTGCCCCTGAAAGCAAATATACCTTCCTTGGCTGAGGAAGGTGTGTGCTCCTTAGGATTGCATGTGTTTGCTGCAAATGGAGTTCTTCTCCTGCTTTCTCCAGTGCTTTCCAAGGCTGCTCCATTTCCTCCTCCTCTTGTTTATTATTATTATTGTTCTTGTTATTATGCTTGACGAGTATGCATCGGGTAACCCAAATTGCATAGATGCTGTATAACAAATGATTTCCCACCACTGCAGCTGATTCCTGATTTTTTTTACTTTGCCATGATACAATGTGCTTTGCAGCTAAGCTGATACTGCCACATCAGCCTTTTTTTCCCCATCTCAGATGTGTTTGCCAGTCACATTGCTAATCTATGTATATACTTTTTTTCTTTTTGGTGCAGAGATTCATCTGCTTTTCTTTTTTTAAAAAAAGGAGATTTATTGACTTAGACTATGACATAAAGAGGCTTAAACTATAGAAATATTTTTGCTTGCTGTGTGCAGTGTTATTATTTATTTATGCTTCAGTGCATTCTGGTTTTGTTTCCGTAAGGCTATTGCTTCTTATGTCATATCCTCACCATTCATTGCAATCAGCTCCCCCTCTTCCCTTCCCTCTTTGACCATTGCCAAAACTTTGAATTTTCATTTATTTTAGCTCATTACAAGTTTATGGCCCAACCTGAAGTCCCTGCTCAGGCATGATTCCCATCGATCCCAATGGGATTTTTGCCTTCGTAATGAAGTGTGGAATTGGGCACTTAGGGTAAAATCCTAAGGTGCTCACTTAGGCAAAACTATCAATAGTTTTGATAGTTTTGATCAAATTGAAATCCATAGTTTTGCTTGAGTAAGAAGTATGTAAGTCTTCAGGGTTTGTCCTTTTGACAGTATTTCTCATCAGTTGTTTCAGAGGGAAACATAGAGGTAATGATGAGCCATACACTTCCTAATTAAGAGATTTTGGGTGTTGGAGGCTTGTGTTTACAAAAAAGCCTGTCCTAGTAATTTTATTTGGCCCAGCTGAGCAAGATGAAATTCCTTTGGTATTGTGTCTGCTAATATCATGTGGTATGTGCATCAGCATTACCAGCAGAGGTACAGTACTATAGGTGAAGAAAGATGGCATGTAACTAATTTGTCTCAGTGACGCCACAGTGAAATAAGCTAATGGGCATTGCTTTTGCATATTATATAAGTTGCAACTAATCACCACCATCACCAAAACACCAAAATAGAGAGGAGGAAGAAGTATAACCGTTGTCGGTGTTTTTATTTGCTACTTACAATGTTTAGAAGGGTGGTTAATATTTTAAGCTGAAGATAGCCTATCTAAATATTTTAAATAATGATGAACAGATTAATTCAAATTGCTCTAAAAAATGATAATGGGCCCAGACCTGTGTGCCATACTCTCACAAACGGTTTCATTGGCTTCAACTGGAGAACTTCTGTGAGTATGGAGAGCCAAATTTGTTTGCCCGAGATTTGTTGCAGCATGTTTTGGAAACATGCATAATTTATTTTTTTAAAGAAAAACTGACTAAACAATGTTATAACACATTCTGGCATAGATTTCATTATTCTTGTCTTATAATGCACAAGGGGAAGATCAATCTATTAACTACTAATAAATCATCTATAAATTATATATTAAAATGTTACCAAAGAATATTAACTATGCTAAGAATATAGCAGTAACAGGTGTCAGAGTAACATTTTGATTAATTTTAAAATAATCCAGGCCCTCATTATTCAGTGATGCTGAACACCCGTGGTTTCCACTGACTTCATTTGGAGCTGTTAGTGCTCTGCATTTCTGAAAGCTAGGCCTCTCAACTTTGGAAATACAAACAGGTCCATATCCCGTGCATGTTGTGTGAGGTCAGTTTCATGAAAATAACCTGCTTTCTGCTTTTTTGCTAAAAAGCAAATGTAAAAGATCAGTGATATTAGTCAATGAGCTCCCTCAGTTTACACTTAGCCCATGTACTGTGGATTTTAATATTTCCTTTGATTAAGCTAGACACACAAAAGCTTGTGATTTAAAAAGAGATGTAGCATTACGTAAAGGCATATATTGTGTATTTCAAGCACATATACAAGGATACTGTTACTTGGCCAAATCTTGCAGACATTTATCAAAGCAAAATTTGTATTGACTTCAGAGTCTAGCAAAGCATTCAAATATTAATTGAGGGATATTTATGATTTTACTGTTACAAGTAATGAGTATGAAGAAATCACATGAAACAAAAGGGTATATTTCTCATTTCAGTGGAGATAGATTTACATGTGTAACTCATATTATCATTAATGCACTTATAAAAGCTTGTGCATCAAGATGAGAGGAGTGTGCAACACTTTAAAACAAATTTCTAACTGAATAGCCTTGCTGCATGGTTGCATATTTTCCCCTCTCCCTTCCATTAATCATACCAAGATATTGTTGTAAGCTAAATGACTGTCTATAAGTACTTTAAATAATTTGTCATAAAACCCAACCAAACTACTTCAGATTTACTTACAGCTTCGAAGATGGAAATCCGTGACCAGGAGGGCACAGGCCCTTTCACAGCTGAGCCATTAGACACAAAGGAACGTGAGTCAGAGAAAGACAGTAAGACTGGTGAGCAATCTAAACATGATGCCTTAGTTCCACAGCCAAAAACTGAGACTCTAGATAAAAAGGAGTCATGGGGCAAAGAAGAAGAGAAAATGCATCCAACTGTGTCGGGACAGACTTTGGATGCAGATCTGCAAAAGAAAGGGGAAGTAAGTTTTGCAGACCCAGGTGCTGATTCAGCTGCAGAGCCTCTTGTATCTCAAGGACACAGGGACTTGTCATCTGACCTGCCGAAGGAGAGTAAAACAGATGAAAGGAGTACAGATACCCAGATACCATCTAACCAGGCTATACCCCTGAAATATAAAGATGACTTTACAGAAACCCAGAAGAGTAATCTTGCTCTTTTGCCTTCAGAATCTAGAATTGACGTGTCTAGTGCTGCCAGAAGTGAACCTCTTTCAGAAACTCCAATGACTGTCTCACAGAAATCACAACTTGAAGACAGTTGCAAAACAAAACAAGAGTTCCCTGACAAAGAGATTGCCAAAGATCTTTCGAAAGATGAAAAGATCCACAAAGACCAAACAGAAAAGCCAGAGGCAGGAGAAGTCTCAGCAATGGCTGCAGATGCCCCCAAACCAACTACAGAAGAAAGACCCATCCAGAAAGTTTCTACATGGGGGGAAGAAAAGGACATGACAAGGGACGAGAGTGATGAGGAGGAAAGATACGGCTTCCTGGATTGGCAGCCCTCCAAAGTATTAGATGATACTAAACTTTATGCAGAGCAGGAAGATAAAATAGTTGTTCTAGACAAAGCAGTTGTTAGTGAAGCTAAAAAATCATCTGATGGTCTCAAAGCAGAAGAAGAGACTGATCGAACTGGAGTCTCAACAGTAGTAGATGCCAAAAACGAAGAGCAGCAGAGCACAGAGACCCCCACTGGGAAGTTAAGCCATGAATCAGTTCCTGAGAAAGCAAAAGAGCTTATAGATACAGATCACTTATCTAAAGCAACAGAAAAAGCTCCTGATGCACCAAGGTTAACAAGTGAAAAGGGCCCAACTCATGAACTTCGTCAAGACAGAACTATTGAAAAGGATGCTAAGGAGGATACATTCCATATCTCAGATTCAGCTACTCATGAAATACAGGTAGAGGAGGATAGGTCAGGAATGTCAAAGTATTTTGAAACATCTGCTTTGAAAGAGGAAGCAACAAAAAGTGACACACAGCAGCAAGGCAGTGATTACTATGAACTAAGTGACACTAAGGAAAGTGCATATGAACTTTATCATGCAGATCCTCTATTATCTAAAAAAGAAGAAAAGAAATTACAGCCAGAAACAGATCAACCATCCAGTGACCCTGCTCATGAAATAGGATATAGTACTCTTGCTCAGAGTTTTCCCTCAGATAAGTCTGAGGAACCTAGCTCTCCACAGGAGAGGATGTTCACTATTGATCCCAAAGTGTATGGGGATAAGAGACAGATCCATAGTAAAAATAAAGATGATTTAACTCTAAGCCGGAGCTTAGGACTTGGGGGAAGATCTGCAATAGAACAGCGGAGTATGTCAATTAACCTGCCAATGTCCTGTCTAGATTCTATAGCACTAGGATTCAGCTTTGGCCGTGCTCAGGATCTTTCTCCCCTCGCTTCAGATATTCTAACAAACACTAGTGGGAGCATGGATGAAGGTGATGATTACTTGCCAGCAACCACCCCGGCATTAGAGAGAGCCCCTTGTTTCCCTATAGATAGCACAGAGGAAGATGAAAACGATGAGGAAGAAAAAGCAATGGAAGAAGAAAATATTCAGGTTGAATCCTTGTGTGAGTCACCCTTCCTGGCTAAGGATTATTACAAAAATGGGGCTGTAATGGCCCCTGATTTGCCTGAAATGTTAGACCTAGCAGGCACAAGGTCTAGATTAGCTTCTGTGAGTGCTGATACAGAGGTGGCACGAAGAAAATCGGTTCCTTCCGATGCTGGTGTAGAAGACAGTGGTGTGTCCCTGCCTCCTGTGACTGATGAAAACCACATAACTCTAAAAGCTGAAAGTCAGCTAGAAGACTTAGGCTACTGTGTTTTCAATAAGTACACAGTCCCACTACCTTCTCCAGTCCAGGACAGCGAGAGCTTAACAGGTGAAATCTGCCCCTTTTATGAAGGCAGGGATGAAAAAATGAGAAGAGGACTGGCAGCTGACCTCTCTTTGATAGAAGTGAAGTTGGCAGCAGCTGAAAAGTCGAAAGAAGAATTCAGCAGTGAAAAAGACTTGAGTCCAAACATCTCCAGTGACATAACGGTTCTGGGAAGGGAGTTTGAGCAGGAGAAAAAAGGCTCTGATAAGCTAGATACCGTGCTAGAAAAAAGTGAGGAACAAGTTGATTCCAAAGAAATCCATTCCCTTGAAGATACAAAACATGAGAAAAAAAGGCCTGATGCAATTTTAGAAATGAAAGAAGAAAGTACAGTTGATAAACTTCATGTAGCTGGGCCAGAGAGTGATACTGCAAATGACAAAGCATTAGAAAAAGAGGTAACAAAAGAAAAAGATCTTGTTTCTTTACTGACTCAGAAGGAGGAAAAGTCTCTTAGCATTATACCAAAGGTAGCTGAGATAGAAACACCACACAGGCCAGACTACAATGCTATAAAACACGATATGGATGTTGCTGCCAGGAAAGCTGACCAAGAATACCAGACTCAGCTGCATACTGAGATCAGTGAGTTTGCTGCAACTGGTTCAAAGCAGGACACAGATTCTGTAGAAAAAGCAGAGCCTGAAGCCCAAGAAGCTCAGCAGCAGCAAAAGGACCAGGCCTCTTTGCCCAAAGAACCAAAGGAGGCAGATGTTCTTTCAAGAACTGAGCCTAGTCAAATGAAGGACAGCACCAAACTATCTGAGTCTGAAATTAAGGAGAAAGTGCCTAAGCCTGATCTGGTGCATCAGGAAGCAGTAGATAAAGAAGAATCTTACGAGTCTAGCGGAGAACATGATCAAATCCAAGAAGACTTAAATGGAGAATCTTTGAAACCTGATGATGGCAAAATAGAACCTCAGAAACCACCTGTATCAGAAGAAGAGATTACGTCACAATTGCCAGTGGAAGAACCTTCCATCGAGCTTGCCATTTCAAAAGCTGATTCTGTACAAGAAGAGACAGCCGACATCCAAATGGAGAGCATATCACAGTCTAAAGAAGAAATTAAAGAGACGACTCCAGACATAGCTGTGAGGCCCGCAGAAACCACGGAGCAGCTACTGTGTGATTTAACTCCTGAGTGTGTAGAAGGCAAAGAGCATGAAGAAGAAGATGATGATGATAAGCATCAACTCATGTCAGACATGCACCAAGAAATAGAGTTGGAGGCGCCTGCTGGAGAAGAAACATCGACTGAGGCTGGCCCAGAGGAAATGCCTGAACTGAAAGGGGTTATTGAGTCTGTTGTGACAATTGAGGACGACTTCATCACGGTGGTGCAGATGACTGTGGATGAGAGTGAATCTGCCTCTCACAGCGTGCGCTTTGCTGCTGCACAGCAGGAAGAAATGGAAAGAAGGGACTCCCTGCCTGAAGAGGAAGTGGAGATGGAGATGGAGGAACCCGCTGACATCCAGGCAGAGCCCAAAGAGAGCTCGCTGGAAGCTCCCTCTTCACCCGAGAAGGAGGAGATCCTGCTAACCGATTACAAGACAGAGACATATGATGATTACAAAGATGAAACAACTATCGATGACTCCGTCATGGACACAGACAGCCTGTGGGCGGATACTCAAGGTGTGCATTATCCTTTTTTAAAAAAAATGTTTTTGCTTCCCAACAAACCATAATGATTAAAAAGCATAATAATAATATAATAGTAATAATAATTTCAGCACATTTCAGAAATGTTATAAAATAATCTGCCATTTATTTTAAACAATCTGCTGTATTTTCAAATTTCTTTCCCCTCCACCAAAGCGTTGTTAACATTTGTTACTAATTTTCTGTTTGTTGTTATAATTTGCTCTGACCCTACAGATGATGATAGGAGCATCATGACAGAGCAGTTAGAGACTGTTCCTAAAGAGGAGAAAGCAGAGAGAGAATTGCGAAGATCATCTCTCGATAAGCATAAAAAAGAGAAACCTTTTAAAACTGGGAGAGGCAGGATTTCTACTCCTGAAAGAAAAATAGCTAAAAAGGAACCTAGCACACTCTCCAGAGAGGAAGTGAGAAGGAAAAAAGGTTCATTTAACACTCACTATTACCATATTTTTGCTGTTGTACAGTACTGCCAGGTTACTCTGTTGTAGAAGTTGAATGTTGTGATAATACTAACTAATACTATTTAATCAGACATTGTACAATTACGTCAAAACAAGGTGCTAGGCTCACCCCTCTGTTACTCCAGCTTTATGCCCATATGGCGGACAAGGCAACACATCTGGGGTTAATGCACTACTCCTTCGCCTCTGCAAACTAATTAATTCCTCAATTCAGTCCAGTGCAACCTAAAGCATCAAACTGGAGTAACAGAGCAGTGTGTCTGGCCAATGGTTGATTTGTTATCATGTAAAACTGTTTGGGCTTTTCTCCTGATTGTGTGCTTTTGTGTTTTCTTGTCCATAGCAGTGTATAAGAAAGCTGAACTTGCTAAAAAATCTGAAGTTCAGGCCCACTCTCCCTCCAGGAAAATCATTTTAAAACCTGCTATCAAATATACTAGACCAACTCATCTCTCCTGTGTTAAACGGAAGCAGACAGGTGACTGTGCTGTGTTCAATTATGCAATGTGGCTGGCAAACATAGACACTTTTTTTTTTAAATCTCATTGCTATAGCAGCTTCTCTATTTTTTTATTTTTATTTTTCCTCCTAGAATATCAACCTTCATGAATATTACTACTTTTCAGTGTTTTGTATCATTCTTCTTTTTCGGTATTTCTTTATTTCTCTATTTGTTTGACAGAGGCCATGATCATGTATGCTTGTCATTGCTCGGCCTTCCAAGTGCCGTGATTGTATCTTGGCATTGTGCTTGAATGTGGTGTTGTAGGAATCTCTATTTTCATTATTTGTATTTGTTTATTTATTTTGTGGTGAATTTATATGGTGGGAAAGTGTTGACAGCTTAAACCATGGTATACATATCCATTATTTTGCTTTTTTCTCTCATGCATAATAAGAAGACTTGTATATTGCTCATTTATACTTATCTGCATTGGTGCTTCCAAATCTGTTACTGATGTTTATGACTTCAAGCCAAAACCCACCGGGAGAATCTGGAATGCAGAGTACGACGCTGAGAGAGAAGAAATCTGGGGTCAAACGACGAATGCATTTCAAGCAAAAATGGTTTTCAAAATCTTAGTATTTGATAGGGGAAGAAAAGAGAGAGACAACCAGTGGTTCTCACAGTATCTAAATAGATATATCATTATACCAGAATTAGAACATCTTCACTCCAGTCTCTCAGTACCATTCTTGATGGCACTGTCAGATCAGAGTGGAAAGAGAAGTATTGGACTTGTCTGTTAATTTTTTTTTAAAGGGATGGGACATGATTTTCCTATAACACAGTTTGACACCTCCATGTACTGCAATGCAGTTGCTCCTTATTTATATCAGAGTAAAATGAGAAGAGAACCATGCCCCACTAGTTTACATTCAGGGTATAATATTCTAAAATGGAAATGTTTTTATGTTTCTTGGCTCAGAAGTTAAAAACGATGTTTATTACTTTGGTTAGCAAGATATAAATTAGAGTAGTCTCCAGTGTGCTCCAACTAGCTCCAGACGACAACTGGGAGAGTAAAGGTGTCTTAAACCCACTTCTGCCTCCTACCTCCTCTGCTCTTTCACAAAGCACAGCTTAATGAGACCAGAAGACCATAATTCAAAGATTCTTCAAAGAACCCAAAGTGTGTTGTGGGATTAGGGACTAGGTGTCACAAATTGGTTTAATGCTTTAGTCCTTCACCTTTGCAGACCAGGTTTCATATCCTGCATTGGCCATAAATGAATTTTTAAACTATTTGGCATGATTTGATTGCAACTGAGGGAGGCTTAAGGCTAAAACAATGAGATGTTTCTTCATGGCATAAATTATTGGCTTTACAGATTTACAGTCTTGCTAATATCCACACCTCTTTCTTATGTATACTGCTATTGTTCCCTCCCATGGGCCATCACTACTAAACCTCTACATATTTTTGCTTCCTATAGCCTTCTAGTCAGAATTGAGGTGTGCCAGTAGAAAAACGTAGGGAAGCCTGCCCATCGCTTAGACACACTCATCCTGGCTCTAGGTAGTGCTATCTGTCCCTCATTGTAATGTATAACAGAATTCACTCAAATTAAAAACAAACCCAAAAGGTTGCCAAAGTGTAAAATATAATTTAAGGACAAACTCCAAATTTATTCAAGCAGTAAGAGTTGAGATCAAATAAAAACCCCTCGTCCAAAACATCAGCAAACTTTGAGAGAGTTCTGAATCAGATTAAATTTCGTGGCCTTTATAATGCGTGGAACCAAAACCCCGGATCTGAAATTTGGGATAATTTTGGTCTGGAACTGAACTTTGAGGTTTGGGCTCATCTGTAAAGCAGACTAACATGAACCAAATCACTGAATGAACAGAAAGTCCCCACAACCTAACATTGGCATAGCCTCAAGACAGCTGAAAAATCACAAGGTAGCACACAGAAAGCCTGATTTCTTTCTTCCCCCCATTTTCTGTATCAGCGCAGTCATTCCAGTGATTGCTGCTACGGAGGGTTAGGGGACATAGAAGGATATTTCATAGAATTGCCCGCTGGGGTGTAGGCATCCAGGATTAAATATGCACACCCCTCAGGTGGACATAACCAACACAGCGACTGGACCTGTCCCCAGGCATCTTCAGGATCTGGGAGCTGGAGGGGGAGGTATATTTCCTAGCTAAATGGTGTAAACCAAGAAGCCTGTTTTCTGTTCTTCCTTTTTGATGAATGTAAAACCATTTGTTTGAGGCAGCGTCTACTCCCGTTGAAATCAATGTGAGCTTTCTTTTTGGTTTCAGTGAGAGCAGAATTGGATACCTAGCCACAAATGCCCCCAGAGTGTATTCTGTATAACTCTGAGCACATTCCAAGCAGCAAAAACTTCCATGTTAGCCTTTTCTGTACTTTAAAAATGAAACTTGTCCAAAGAGCAACCGTGTGGGACACAGATGTCTCCATTAAAAAGTCAAAATTTTGTCCACATTTACCAGAAAATAACTCGTCACTGTGTAGTAACTGTGGGCAGAAGCTGACTATTTTAATGGCAACCACAGTCTCCTCAAGAATGGGATTCTCAGTAATTATGATTATTAAAAGATGCCCCTTCCTTGGAACATGAAAAGAGAAAGAAGCAGAAGGAAAAGACAGTTTTATTTGATCATCTAAACTTTATCCTAATTTTCATCGTGTTGTTTGATTGGCTGAAGTTAGACGACGCTGCTACCTTTGTGACATCACATCATGGATGTCAGAGGGTTGGCCAGCACAATTGCTTAGCCTTTGAACTGGGGCAAACATGCATTAGGTTTGTCTTCCTTGTCTTAAATATGTTTATTGTGTGATTAAACTGGTAGCAGAGCACGAAAGGACAGTGTGACGTCATGATCCAGGTATTTTGCTCAGATGGAGGAGTTGTTATGCTTTCAGGTAAGTCAGTCACAGAAGCACAAAACTGTGCTCTTTACTTCATAGCTGCAGGCAGTTGGAGTTAAATACCAAAGGAAAAAGGAGAAACGTTTAAAAACCAAAAAACAGCAGTAACAGATGTGGGAAAAGGTAATGCAGGAGGGTTTTATTGAGCATGTTCAGCTATAAATGCAGAACTAAACTGTCAGTTATCTTTCCCTCTCTCTCTCTCTCTCTTCCCCCCCCCACACTCCCTCAATGTAAAATCAAAGAAAAAGAACAAGACAAGAACATTATTTAAGAGGGCAAAATTATTGAGTGGGAAAGGCAGCCTTGTTCACAATGGAGATTGGTTGCAGAATACCAGGATTTCATCCCACCCGACTGTTCCAGGCAAGGGGATGTGCTGGGACAACTGCCAAGGCCAAGGGGAAACCCATCTTTGCTACCCTGGACAAAGTTTCGGGGTTGGTTTCACAGGTGGAAGAAAATCAGGATTATAGCTAAGAGACCTCGGCTGTGACCACCCAACCTTCCTCCTATGCCCACTCAGAGTGCAGTACTGTGCTGTTGCAAAGGATTTCACTAGTAGTTAGAGTTCGCACAACACGTAGCTTCCTGAATAACACCATGGTGAACACTTAGTACACAAGTTTCTGAAAAGCTCCTCAACTTCCAGACTTTCCCCTAGGATGGAGTCCAAGTCAAACGATATCAGTCTCACCTCAAATGTAACTCAAATCATGTTTCATCAGACAAGAACCACAGGATAAGACTGAAAGAAGATAGGTGCCAGTGCTTCAATAATAGATATTAAACTAAAGTCTCAGGGTCTGATTGACCTCTGCGTCACTCCGCTTTTATACCAGTGTGACTGTATTGACATCAGTGGAGTTATAGCAGTGTATATTGGAGTGAATACACAGCAATGAATCAGTTTCTTTTCATTTAGGGTTCTTGGCCAAGAGTTTGAAAGGTGGCTAGTGAGATTGCTTGAGATTCCTTAAAGGGGCCTGATATTCAGAGGGCTATTGTTCAGTATTTTCTGAAAATTAGGCCCCTTTAAGGTGTCTCATTTTGGGCTCCCAAAATCACAAGTCACTCCTCAAAAATCTTGGCTCTCAATCCTAGATCACTAGGAAGAGGAGGACATAATTCTGATTTGCTGGCTAGAATTAATACATTAACTGGAACTATCACAAATATGGTAATATGTATTCTTTTATTTCTTAAGGCAGCTGCATATACTGCATATAATAATTCACCAGATCATTGCTTTGCACGGTGCTTACAAGACAATTGATTATACTAAAGGTGTCCAGTAATTCAAAATGATTATTTTTAACCATCAAGGGTTTTTTTTGTTTTTTTGTTTTTTTGGGTCTAACAGCGGCAGGTGGTGAAACAAACCAGGCTCCAGGTGTATTTAAACAAGCAAAGGAAAAACTTTCAGTGAGTAAAATAATCCTCTTGTCATTCATCTTTCTGAAAACTCCTTTTTGTCCTGTCTCAGGTGGTTTTGTTTTAATTTCAGTAGATAACTGTGTCTTCCCTTTAGAATTAATTTGTCATATTCATTTTTTTTATTACAGCCATTCTCCCCTATAGATAATTATACAGTTTTTGATAATTTTTTTTATTATTATTATGTATTGTTTGTATTATTGTATCATCTGGGGTCACGGACAAGGACCTCATTGTGCTAGGTGCTGTACAAACACACAACAAAAGACAGTCCCTCAATCCACCGTTGTCACACAGCCGCTGAGTTACAATAAAGTTTAATATTGTGAAGCATCCAGGGCCAGGCCCTCAGCTGGTGTCAATCAGCATAGCTCCACTGCAGTACACTGGATCTGCACTGATTTACCTGATCTGATTTTCTGGCCGTTGTTGTCATCTTGCTGGATTGTTACATACAAGAAGAAAATCCTGCCTCATGATTGGCTGAAAAGAGTCTTGTGATGAGTCATTACATTTCTATTGCTTTTCTCCTCAGAGGTCACAGATTTCTGGAAAATGTTAACCAATGACATCTCATATGCAAATGTGCCTCCTGATTGGCTTAGCTGAGGTCATGTCCTGGACCACTCTCCACCTTAGAATGTTAGGTTTAAACAAAATTGTCAAACTTCCCGTCCTCACCTTCAAGGCACAGCACAGCCTACACCACCACTTACATCTCTGCTGTCATCCACGCCACACCTCTGACTCCCTCCAGCCCGTCCGTGAGTATTGCCCCACCTCCCCTTTAGTCATTCTCACTCTCCCTCCCTTCTCACATGTTGCCCATATACCCTTCCCACCCCAGCGCTCCAGGTGCCCGACTTATTTTCTTTCAAATCCCCACTGTGTAACTCTTTTTCCAAGAAGTGCACACATGCTAGCTCACAACTGTAGCACTCTGGTGACTTACCCCTTATTGAACAATGACCACAACAAAGTCCTCCAAGATTGAACCGTACCCCTGGATCTCCAAGTGTGTTTTGTGCCTGATTTGTGTTGTCTGTCTAAATAGATTATAAACTCCTTTGGGGCAGGGACCATGCAACGTGCTAACCACACTGTCAGTGCTTATCCCATAATATTAGATGATACTATAATCAATAATTTGAAGATGATGGCAACAGCTTATGTAATTTGTGGTCATCATGAGTGATGTGCCAGTTTAGATCCAAATCCAGATCTGAACTCTCCCCAAATGAGTATTTGATCCAGTGCTACAATTTTGGCCCATCTCTAGCCACAACTGAGAGATCTGTAGATATTTCTCAATAAAACATCCAGAAACATAGGTGACAGTGCATATACTGACTTCCTGTTTGGGTCAACAGCGAGGTTCACTTTCCTCTGAGGTAAATGTCTATTGTCACCTTAGCAGAAGTCAGTATCTGCTTGTTGCCAAAGCCTTCGGTGCCCTTGGAAAACTACTGGCACAAACAAGCAGCGTGCATTCTTTCTCTGGGTCCGTCTCCTGTCTTTGTATCTTCTTTATTCTTCCTGTCAGTTGTTTTAGGGCAAAGAGCTGAAATCTATCCTCTTCTTGCTTCCACTGTTGTCTTTCTTCTCAGTCCCCAGTCCATTCCCTTCCAGAAACACCCCTCCACCTTCTGCCTTTTCTCCTTATTCCCTGGAGCAGTCCACATCCTGACCTTTCAAGCACCTGTCCCCTATTACTGTTGCATTCCCTCCTGCTTCACCGTGTATTATGTTGCGCAACCCTCCCAAAGTGGCCTTCTCATAACAGTTCCCCAACTCCTTTCTAGCTGTCATGTCAGGTAGCATCGCAGCTGAGTACGCTCATCGTCCGCTTGCAGAGCCTTAATACCTGACTGCAACGTACATGTTGTATTTCTGAACAACGCTCAGGAAAAGCTAAGCAGTTCTACCCTGCTGGGGAGGATCATGTCCCCATCCCAGCTGTGTGTTAAGAACACTGGCTAATTCATATCAGGAAGTATGGATTGTGACTGCCTGCCCCCTCCCTCCCTAGCTGGCTTGTGGTATAAAATGATGTTTCCACGTTTCATCTTGAGCAGTCTCTTAACTATTGCAAGCGCTCACTCTTATTGTAAGGGTCACGTACTGCTCGGTCCCACATAAGCAGCCTGCCCTTGCAGCAGTAGGAGTTCTGCAAGAGACTGAAGGTAGCATATGGCCCTAAATGGGCATTTGTTTGAAAGCAAAAGTACGCTCAGTTTGGCCCTCAAAAACAGATAGGACAGGATTTTGCAAAATATCTTCCCATCTTGGACAGGGTTGGGCACCATCGCATATTTCCTGTGCAAATCAGTTAATCTCTTTGGGTCACATTTTGCCACCCTTCTTCATGCTAAGTAGTACCTCACGCCACCGTGCCAAAGGAAGTTTGTAGCAGAGTGAGGAGTAGACCTCTTGAGTCCCAGAGTGGTTCACAAGACCATCCTTTCTCCTTAACTGCCATAACCTTTTAGAGACAGGAAGATATTTTGCAATACCCTGTCCTGGCTGTGTTTAGGATCCAAATTAGCTGTGCTTTTATACAATGCAGCTACTCATGGAGTGACATACTACTCAGTATGAGTAAGAAGGGCAGCATCTGCCTCTTTGTGCCTTCCTTGCCCAGCTGTAATATCTTCCCTACAAAGGGTGTTGTGAGGATAAATGTATTAGTCTTTATGAGGTGCTCAGATACTACAGTGATGGAGGGTATAAAAGTACCAGATTAGATTGCAGGCCCCAAACTGCTGGTCCTCAACCCTCTCAAAATCAGGCACAGGGGCCAGATTTGCAAAGGCATTTGGATGCCTAAAGATATGAGTAGATGTTTAGTGGCTTTAGAAAAGTGCCTAAGTGAGTTAGGTGCCTAACCAAATACCCTTTGTAAATCTGGCCCAAAGTATCTCAAGTTGGGCACCCAAAAACGGAGGCATACCTAACTAGGTGAACACTGCACTATGATGGAACAGTTTTATAAAAATTATTTACTTTCTATTTAAAGCAGACATGCCATTGATCAGTTATATGCCTCCCTGTACTTTAGATAGCAAAATAATAAATATTTAACAATGAATAATATGTGTACATAAAAGTGGTGTTTTTAGAAATACACTCACAGTATTGAACTGAGCTCGTCTCCTACGATAGAGACTGCCAAATTACCAATACTTTCTACAGAGGCCCAGTTTGATAATGCAGCAGGACTGAAATGATCGCTTTCGCCATGAGAAGGCATTAGAATTTTGAGCATTCCCAAGCTGTACCTTTATTTCATTTTACAATTTAAATATTGTTTTAAGCAGTATTAACGTGCCTGATTCTGATCTCTTTTAAACTGGTGTAAATTAGGAATAACTCCACTGTAGTCGGTGAAGCTACACCAGTATAAAACAAGAGTAGGGAGAAGAGATTCAGGCCCAGTGTTTCGTAAGTGATATAACTTACAGTACCCTGATTTCTTATGGTGTCTACTGGTAAAGCTGATTTTTTCAGTCCTACTATGCATTGTTAAGAGCCCAATTCTGCAGCTCTTGCTCGTGCTGAGTAGTTCTTACACATATGAGTAGTCCCACTTGAGTAATTTCACCTCTGTGTGAGTAAAGTGTTGCAGAATCAGGCCGTCATTGCCACGATAATAGCTTCCAATTATTCTTTTTCATTATACCTTATACCCTTTAAGGGGAAAAAAAATAGAGCCAGATTGCAAACCCCTTACATTGGTGAGGCATTACTAAGACAAGTAGTCCTAGTGACTTCAGTGGAACTAGGTGTGACGCTGCTTGCCAATGTTCAGTGAGGGACTCACAATCTGCCCATCTTTCTAATGGAGTGTAATGAGTACAGAATATTGCATATTACCCTGGATTTTAAGGGTTAATACGGTAGAAGAGGTGTTAGTATCAAGTCATTTCCCCATTTTGAGTAGTACCGTAAATTTTTTTTCTAAATCTCCTACTAACATTTTATTGTGGAACATTCCCAGAGCGGGAGATACTTCATATACAGGACTTGGTTTTAAAAAAGCAGGCTCCATCTTTGGTCCTGCAAATTCCCACCTGTAGTAAATGCTTACGAACTAGCCTTTGCGTCTGCACTTAATAGAGGGGGCAAACTTGCATCTGCAAAAAAGGAGGACTGGATTGAGGCCCTTCAGAGGGTCTGTCTACACAGCGTGATTCCCAGCTTGGGTAGACATACACCTACTAGCTCTGCTGTGGCTCATGTCTAAAAATAGCAGCGTGGATGTGGTGGCACAGGCGGCAGCTCAGGCGGTGGCACAGGCAGCAGCTTAGGCTAGTCACCTGAGGACAATCCCACTCCACCTCTGGGATGCATACTGAGGCAGCTAGCCTGAGCCACTGTGCGCACTCTGCTATTTTTTAGGCACTAGCTTGAACAGAGCTGGCATGTGTATGTGTACCCGAGCTGGGAATTATTTCTCAGCTGCTGTCTGGATGTACCTGCAGAGTCAATTCTATCTCAGAGCCAAATGCTGCATTTCACAATACCTACTTGCATGTGTGTCTCAGAATTTTACATGTGCTGATTGGAAAAAGGAAGTGTAATTCATAGCTTGGCATTTTTTCATTTATCCATTTTGCATGTGTTTTCCTTTCGTCTCATTGCTCAGCTTCATGTTATGTTTCTTCTGTTTGTTTTCTCATGACTAGACTTCCTCTTTGTCAAAGATTCCTGCCTCAAAGTCTAGAGTGAAGTCATTGCTTCCTCCAAGACCCAGCTCCGCTTGCTCACTAACTACTAAAAGGGCTACTTTTCTCGATACAGACAGTTACTTTGTACGGCCCTCCTCGGCGGGCCCAAGAGACTGCTTTCCATACTCAAAATCAGATGCTAAGGTAAGGTAGCAGAGTCAGAGAGAGGTAGCTCAGAGAGGGGCATTTCATGGATCTTATTCTCTCCCTGCTGAATCTAAGTAAGTCGCAGTGAAGTTACCTGGGTTTGTCGTCACAAACAGCTGCATCGCTGTAGCACTTGAGTGAAGATGCTCCAACACCAACAGGAGAGCTTCTCCCGTTGGCATAGTTAATCCGCCTCTGACAAGAGACAGTAGCTATGTCGACAGGAGAGGCTCTCCCTTAGCCCTAGCGCTGTCTACATCAGGAGTTAGGCTGGTCTCACTACATTGCTCGGGGGGGTGGATTTTTCACACCCCCTCAGTAACATAGTTATACTGAGATAGGTCTATAGTGTAGACTGGACCTTACAGCAGCACAGCTGTATTGCCACAACTGTGCCACTGTAAGGTCTCCCATGTATCCTCTCTTTGCCGGCGGGACTTAACCCACCCCCAACGAGCAGCATTAAGCAGGAGAGCCTCTCCTGTCAACATAACGCCATCTGCATCAGCACTTTTGTCTGTGAAAGTTATGTAGGTCAGGAGGGGTGTTTTTCTCACACCCCTGACCGACAAAAGCTTTACCAACAAAAGTGCTAGTGAAGACAAAGCCTCAGTGAAGTTACTTGGAGAGTTACTCAGATCCAGTGGCAGGAGACTTGAGCTCCAGGCAACAGAGCTTGAGACACAACCTGTATAGAAACAAAGGAGATTATTATAGATTCTTCAGGATAAATTCAGCTGTATCGTAAATGACATAAATTATACCACTAACTCTCCTTTGTCCTATGACTGTAGAGGTGTTAACTGCCCTGGAATGGTCTCTTGCAACATGTGTTAACTCCTTATCTTTTCCACCATATATTTAGCTGTGACACTCCAAGTACCTTTCCCAGACTTGAAGAAGAGCTCTGTGTAAGCTCAAAAACTTGTCTCTTTCACCAGCAGAAGTTCGTCCAATAAAAGATATTGCCTCATCCACCTTGGGATCAACATGGCTACAAGAACACTACAAAAACCATAAGGGCCAAACCCTTTGGGGGGGAGGGATAGCTCAGTGTTTTGAGCATTGGCCTGCTAAACCCAGCATTGTGAGTTCAATCCTTCTGGGGGCCACTTAGGGATCAGGGGCAAAAATCAGTACTTGGTCCTGCTAGTGAAGGCACAGGGGGCTGGACTTGATGACCTTTCAAGGTCCCTTCCAGTTCTAGGAGATTGGTATATCTCCAATTATTTATTACATTACCCACCCTTGGTGATATGGACAGAGTCCCCTTGACTTCAGTGCAGTTGCACCTATTTACAAAAGTAGAGTAGCTAGCCCCAGTGTAAGTTGGTCATAAAATAAATGTAAGTGGCTAAGGACAGCAGCACCAACAGGCCTTTCAGTAAGTTTGTAATTTACACTCAGGCAGTATTCTGTGGGGACCAAATGCAATCCCTAGCATAAGGGGGCACAACTTGCAATGAAAGCTGAGACCAGTTACATTAGGAGCAAAATTTAGCCCTACAAGTGTTAAGGATGCTGCAGGGAGAGAAGTCTGCTTTGTCTTACACTTCCCTAGTGATGGCTTTCTCTTCCAGCCCCCCTGTTCACACATTTCACTTGTTTTACACACCCACTGAAGGCCAAGTTGGTGAACACGACACTGCTTAGCCACTTTGCCCCACTTGCAACCATTTTCCCACCAACCCACAAAGGTGTTTCTTGCACCAGTTTGGATAATTTTTGTATTTGGCCCTGGGATTACCATGGGAGACAGCTGCTTATGCCAGGCTGCATTTGGCTACCCATCTCACAAGTGCACAAATACTTGAACGTACTCAGATGCACACTGATCTAAGTGAAGTAAAGAAGCAGACACACACAGATCTAAACATGGAAGAGATCAATAAAGAAGAAAACAGGCTAAGGTTCCAGTAGCTAATATCCCTGCTTTGAAAATTTAATCAGCAGCCTAAATTCTCGAAACTCTCATTTTGGGGGAAAATATAACGCTTTTCTAGAGCTTCAAAAGGCAGCATTTCAGCACTCATGTTACCTAATAATGTAGAGTCTGAAACATCCTGGGGGCCCAATCCTGCAATCCCACTGCAGGTGGGATCCCATGGGACTTCAGGATTGGGCCCTGGATCTTTGCTTCCACTTGTATAAGAAAACCCATTAGACTAAATGATCTTTCAGGATTTCTTGTTTCATGACTTCCTAACCAGAACGCCTCTTTCACTAAGAGCCAAAGCCCACTGAAACTGATAGAAAGACTCCCAGATTTGGCTTCTTTGGGATTTGGATCAAGCTCCCAGGGTCCATTTTTGCCCCATTGAACTCACATCAGGTTTTGACATTGACTTCAGTGGGAGCAAAATCAGGCCTCGATACATTTTGGTCAGATCAGTGAAACAGCATATATATTCAGGGTCTATTCAGGGAAGCTAGGAAATAAACAGAGGGGAATTTCCCCTGAAATAGGCAACCAGACATTTAAGGAGCCTTGTAAAAATGAGTTCAGCATTGTCTTAGGCAAACTGAAAATCTAGAGTCGGCTTTTCAAAAGGATTCAGTATTGACCGAACTCAGCTCTCATTGAAGTCAGGGAGAGTTTTGCCATTCACTTCAGTGAGAGCAGAGTTCAGCCAATGATGAGCACTTTTGAAATTTCGTCCCCTAAGGGGCAGCCAGTCTAAAAGCTAGATGTCCAAAGTCAGTAAATCCCAAGGGAGTTAGGTGACACATCAGACCAGGGTAATCATCAGAGCTTTCTGCATGAAATGTAAAGGAACTGGGCGTCATTTGATCTCAGTTGCACTGGTCTGAGTCAGAGGCTACCATGAAATCGCACTTGTGTTAAACTAGTGAGAGATCACAATCTGGATAATTATGTTTATTGTAAAGCCATTTTTTTCCTTTTTGCTCCTATCAGGATGGAATAACCAAGAGTCCAGAAAAGCGTTCCTCTCTACCAAGACCTTCTTCCATCCTCCCCACTCGGAGAGGTGTATCAGGAGACCGAGACAGAGATGAGAATTCTTTCTCCCTCAATAGCTCCATCTCCTCTTCAGTACGACGGACTACCCGTATGTTTCTCTGCAAACCTAACTCTCCTGGTGCCTTCACCTGCCCTTGCTATATATTTCACACACTTGCTAAACCATTCTTACCTTTCCTTTGCCTTTAAGAAGTAGGCCTGAGTTGTACTTCTGGGACCAGAGATCTGGACCCCAAATTTGGCCATGTTCAGATATGGGGTGCTGTTGTGACCCAATATAGCGACAAAGGGTTGAGTCCAGATGTGGGACCAATCTTTCCCAAAGTCTGGCTTGCTCAGACCTAAGGCTGCAGTTGAGACCCTTCTCTTGTATAAAAAAACATCCCTTCACGTGGGTTTCCCGGTGGTGTGACACATTTAATATAGACCATTTATAAACAAACAGAAAAAAGAAACACACTTAGTCTGAGCAGTATAATTTAAAAATAATAATAATTCTGATGATCTCATGAAAATGGAAGGCTTATTTAATAAATACCAAGATTTGTTAATTTGTTGGTTTGGTTTAATGGTCTCCTGGTGCATAGTTAATGCCAAGCTAGAAAGAAGCTTTGCCTAAAAATAGTTGTATGTAAGTTGTTGGGGTGACTCATCAGAAGAAAGACACAGCAGTTAACCAGCAAGGTCGTCTTATCAGAATGTGAGAGTGCTGTTAGCAGCTGTAAATAGGGCAGCACTTAGCACCCGGCATACTGGGTGTGGTTAAGAGGAGGTTTGGAAGGTTAGAAGGGAGCACTTGCATCAGAAAACTTAATGGCATCATTAACTCACCAGTTGGATAGCAGGGAGAAGCAAGCAAGCAGTATAAAGGGCTGAGCCAGCAAGTGGGCCAGCAGTCAGGAAAGGGGGCTTCTTCTAGCTGCTGCCATGCCTGTATTGTACCCGGGGCATAAGGGAGAAACAAGTTACCCTAAGACCAAGGAAATGTAACCACCCCTCTCTCCAGGCATCCCCCCCATGCCAGTCTAGCATTCAGCTCAGGCCTCAGAACCTGGCTTAGTACTCTCCTGTCCCACAGGAATTCTTCTGTCTCTGCCTCTTCAGAAACCATTCTTGCAACCTTTTTCAAAGAAGCCTAAGAACATAAGAACAGCCATACTGGGTGAGGCCAAGGGTCAATCTAGCCCTGTCCTGTATCTAACAGTGGCCGCTGCTGGATGCTTCAGAAGGAATGAACAGAACAGGGCAATTTTGAGTGATCGAGCCCCAGCTGTCCAGTCTCAGTCTGAGGTTTAGGGATACCCAGAGCATGGGGTGGCATACCTGACCATCTTGATTAATTGCCACTGATGGACCTGTCCTCCATGAACTAATTCTTTTTTGAACCGAGTTATGTGTTTGGCCTCCACAACATCCTCTGGCAAAGAGTTCCACGGGTTGACTGTGCGTTGCATGAAGAAGTACTTCCTTATGTTAGTTTTAAACCAGCTGCCTTTTAATTTCATTGGGTGACCCTTAGTTCTTGTGTTATGTAAAGGGAGTTAGATACCCAAATCCCACTGAAAATCCTTTGAAAATCCCAGCTTGAGTATCAGGGGTAAAGTGCAGCCCCTCTCAGTGCATAGTGACCCCTGGGTGGCATAGCAGAAAATGAACAACTTGCCCATCCTCCTGGCTGGGGCAGATGTATACCAGAGTGCATTTGCCAAAAGGGGTGGAAGCCTGAGGGAAAAAAAATAAAGGCTGCAGGGAGGCAGGAAAATCCCATTCTCTCTCCTGCACAGTCAGTGCAGTGAGAGAACCCTGATTGACGGTTGGTTGGGAAAGAAAGTGCCCAATCTGGGAACAGTGGAAGTGAGAGTAAAGAGTGATTAATCCATTTAATGCGTCATGTTCAACAAAGAGGCTTTCTCCTTAGCCCTGGGAGCACCGGTACCTTGGGTCTCATCCATCCCCAGTGAAATAAATAGAATGATTCCGATTGACTTCACTGGCCGTTAGTTCAGTCCCTTTGAGTGCACTAAGAGGACTCCTCAGCAAACTCAGTGGAAGCCAAGGACGTGCATCCATACAGCAAGGAAATTACCTAGGGGCAGATCCATAGGTGGAGTAATCATTGCTCTTTTGAAGTCAATGTAGCTATGACTGTTTATACAAGCTGAGGATCTACTCTCTGGATTCTACTGTAGATACAAAGCTACTAGCTATGGTACATGAATGAAAGCAGCCATGTATTTGAAATCTGCTGTTCAAAAGTTTACTATTGAAATCATCTCTACTATATAGACTACATTAATGCCTAATCCTAAAGCCCACTGAAGTCAATGTGTGTCTGTCCATTGAGTTGGTGGGCTTTGCTTCAGGATACTTATCATTATAGGTGTCATAGTCTGTGGAGACACAATATGAAGAAAAGAGCGATTTATCCATGTGGTTTTAACACTGTTGTGTCTTCACTATAGGATCGGAGCCAATTCGCAGCAGGACAGGAAAGAGTGGCACTTCTACACCCACTACCCCTGGATCCACTGCCATCACTCCTGGTACCCCACCCAGCTACTCCTCCCGTACCCCAGGCACTCCTGGGACCCCAAGCTATTCCAGAACCCCTCATACTCCAGGCACTCCCAAGTCTGCTATATTGGTGCCCACTGAGAAGAAAGTCGCCATCATACGCACACCTCCAAAATCTCCAGCCACACCTAAGCAACTACGACTTATTAACCAGCCTCTGCCGGACCTCAAGAATGTCAGGTCCAAAATTGGATCGACAGACAACATCCGGTACCAGCCGAAAGGGGGACAGGTAAGAATTTACTCTAAATGCACAGTGACGGTATTAATGTGCTGGGAAGGTTGCAATTTTGAGATGCCCCATAAATAACAGACAGAGCATTGCATCTGTTGTCACAGTTAGATGCTTTTTATTTAAATGATTTTAAATTGTGAGAGCCTAGCTTATCTTCAGAAAATTGTCTTGTAAACTGAAAATTAACTCTGGGAAAGATTTTTTTCATGCCTCACTGAGATCAGTTGAGAGGTCTGACGTATTTTCCAAATCAGAGGTGTGTTTTAGCCTAAAAACCAGAAGCTACTGCTTATTCAGTCCACTGTTTAAACAGCAACGAATTAATAAGCTTAACAGACAGATAGGTAGTAGCCTTAATTAGAGGCAAAGTGTTTTATTATATTTAAACCACTGTAAAATGCAGGAGATGAATATGAGGAAATAGAAGTATGTAAAATAACGAATGGCATAGAGAAGATAGATTGGGAGTTTCTGTTCTCCCAATCTCAGAGCAAGAACAAGGGATCAGAGAATAAAATTAAAAGGGGACAAATTCAAAAGTTATTAAATTAAATACTGTTTGACACGTTGCATTATTATATTGTGGAACTCATCGCTACAGGAAGTTGTTGAGGCCAAGACTTTAGTGCAATTCAAAAAGGGATTGGACATTTATATTGGTAACCAGAATATCTAGATTTATTATAGTTAATGCTTACAACAATTTTGGAATATTAAACCTCATGCTTTTGGCCTTAAGCCAATCTCTAACTATTAGAGACCAAGATGGGATCTCATACGTCTGCCTACACTGGAGTTCTTATATCTTCCTCTTAAAGCATCTGGTACTGCCAATGGCCAGGACTAGGTGGACCTCAGGCCTGGTTCAGCCTGGCAGTTCTTATGTTCCTAGACAGAGTGTATTGTCTAAAATAATTACATTATACTAATGCACACTTTGTTAGCTCACACTTTGCTTTCAATGGCTATCACCTTTGGGTCATATATTTGTCTGCGTAGCTCTTCGTTTCCATAGCAACAGCTACTCCTGTTCCTTATCTCCTTTAAGGGAAAGGGGAAATGTCTGTACGTATATCAGTAGAGGCCAGAATTATTTGCAACCAAGGAAGCTTTCTGCTCATAAAAGGCCATTGCTGTATCTTGTAACTTAGAGGCAGTGGCAATCAGTTTTATTAGTTATATTGTTTCAGAAAGGAAACCAATTTCATATAGGACTGGACAAGCTGGATCAGTAAAACTAAAACCAACCAGACATATGCCTAAAACCTGGACCAAATTCAACCTCCTTTTGAGGTTATAAAAATTTTGGTGACTTTATTTATCATAAAATGTTCATCTGCCCTTCATGTTGACTCAGGATCCAAATTTGCAAGGGTCTGAGTGCCCTTTACAAAGCACTCTGCATCCTTAGCTCCCATTGGCTTCATTAGAAGTTGAGAGTACTCAGCACCTCACAAGAATAGCATACTGAGTGTCTGCCACTCCAGCAGTTTCTGGGTCCAATTCTGCAGCCTCTAATTGTGTGCAGGATCAGAACATTTGTTTGTCAGAAGAGGGCAGATATCAAAATGCTAAATATTCATACTTATACCAGAACCTGCTGGACAATCTTGCATGAAAGCTAGTTCCCACCAGGTTTCCAAACCTGAGATTCAGATAAATATCCAAGCTTTTGGATATTTATCCAGACCTCCAAAACACTGAGGTTCACCCTTCATTCATTTTAAAGAAAAGTTGGATGTTAACATTTTAACTTTGCATATCCATTTATTGCAGGTATTTGGGAGTGAAAAAATGCTTAATGATATATTTGATCCCAATGCAACTCTCAGTATGTAGACTCTGATCCTGCCAGGTGCGTTAGAGTGATCAGCCCCTTGCAGAATCAGTAGCCAAGTAGTCAAATAAGCCCAATAAGGATAGTGCATCACCAAGTGTATTTTTTTCATTTATTTTGACACGTCTTTTTGATTATTTCTGATATTACTTCATCTCGCCCTTTATGTGTTCTGTAGTACATGTTGTAAAAGCTACATAAGACCTCTTTACGGCACCATGACAAACTTTTACTCCTAGTAAATTTCACGCTGCATAAAATCTTTGCTAAGCTGTAAGAAGGGACCTGAGAATAGTTGTTTTTGTGTTTGTTTTATAAAGAATTTATGAAGTGGATTATCGCAGTGAGGATTACCAAGCTTTACAGTATTGTATGTATGTATATGAGTGTCTCCGATCAGTGATTGTACAAGCTCTTACTTACAATTTTACCTTGTTTTTCTGCCAGATATTGTGGTCCTCATATGCTGAGATTTTTTTTTCTCAAAGTAATAAGTATTTTTTCCCTTCAATGATATATAGCAGCTGGCAGTTCTTTCTTCTGGGGATCACAGGGGAAATTTGATGGGTGAATATAAAAAATAGGATTTAAACTAAAGGATTTTGATACTTTATTCCTCAGTGGTTTGCGATCATTATGTATGGCTTGGGCAAAGAGAATGACTCACTGAGTACTTCTTTGTACTTCTTTGTGCTTCTCATCCTTCCTCGGTCTAAACAAGAGTTCGGGGTTGTTGTTTTTTTCTTTTCTGTTGTTCAGTCTTACAGCATCAGCCTATCATGTTAAAACATGAAAACAAATTTATTTTCTTTGTTGTTTTCTTTGTTGTTGCCTGGCAGTGTATATATTCCAGCGGCTGAAATGAGCTGCTGTCTGCTCTCTGCTTTTACTGATGATGTATGAAACAAATAGAAGGCAGCCTGAGCTTTATAACCTGAGCTGAAGTTGCAGTACTGATAGTAATAACCATAGGAAAAAAACATCTGGGCATGTAAGCAAACATGACAGGGAAATTATATCAAGAGTATTGCTACGCAACCCTAAAGTGTCATTCAGAGACACAATCTTTTGTTTTGTGTTAACCTAACACAAAGTCCATTCTTGGCTTACTGCGGTCCTGGGGAAAGCAGTTGCATCGCAACAGTGCCAGAGTTTGATGTGCATGGTTGAAGAAGCAGGAGGTGTTTGAATGTTAAATAAATCAAGAAAGAAATACAGGGTTTCAGCCTTGAATCTCTTCAGAAGCTCATTAGCCAACAAATTAATTTAAATTCAGCTCTGTCTCACCATTTAAAAAAGTTTAAAAAGGAAAGCAGCTTTACAGGACAGAAAAAACATACTTCTGGGGAAAAAACAAGTTCATGTTGCATCATAATAGATCCTTACTAGTAGCATGCAGTATGAGAAGTATTTAATGGGTGTTCTGCAGTAACGTGAACTGAGGGGGTTCTGTGCTCTGTGATGTTAGCTGCTGGGCAGTTGTCTGGTTTTCTCCTTATAGAAAAGTCTGATGAAATGTATGATTCTTGGCAAAGCTCAGACACTACTTGCTTATGGGTACATCTGTTGGGCATCAGATTAGGGTTGCCAATCCTCCAGTATTGTCCTGGAGTTTCCAGGAATTAAAGATTATGTCATGTGATGAAACCTCCAGGAATACATCCAAACAAAATTGGCAACCCAACTTCAGATAGATTTTAGCACTGCTTCAGCCATGAAGGAAATACTGTGCTTTCAGAAGGATCCAATTTGCATATATTCTTTCTAAGATGGCCTTTGGGAAGAATGAGTGAAAAAAATCTGTTACAGATATCAAGTGTGTTTTTACTATTTTGATGGTTTCTTCTTGGAATTATACCCATGGAAGTGAGAAGATGTTTGTAAAGGTACTAATTGTACCAAAGAACATTGATATAATCACTGACATGGAATATATATTAAGTGCCACATGCCAGCAATCAACGATAAATCCAAATGATGTTTAAAAAAATATTTTAAAAAATGCTAAAATCAAATCTAAGACATGGGCCAGATCCTCAGTGGTGTAAATCAGCATGATTTCAGTGAAGTCAATAGGGTTACACAGATCTACCCAAGCTGAGAACTTGGTCCTAAGTATTATTAGCATCACTAACTTCAGGAATAGCCAAGCAATTGGTAATGAGTAATGTGGCAAATAGAAAAAGTGTGTATCCAAACCCAGTTGTGAAATGGAGTCTCTCCAGAAGCTTTTTTGGAGATCAAGACAGAAATTCATTGTCTGCCCAAAGCCATTGAGAACAAATTCCATTCAGCCACATTTAAAAAAATCTGAAGTGCATAAATACGGTACCATGTTATATGGTGACCAGCCCTTTTTAAAGGGAGATAGCGGTCTCAGCGCACCTGTCCTGCAGCCGATTTGCCTCCCCAAGTGCAGAGAAGGAATTTAGTCACATGACAGATTGAACCAGGCCTCTATCGGGGTAGAAAACAGGGGTCAGTGGATAGCCAAAGGGGGACTGCAGAGTGGAAGAGAGAGACTGAGACGGACTGACAGTCAGTCAGTCTCCTGCAGTGGTCCCTGAGGAAGGGAAGTGGGGCTGGGAAGAAAGGCCCAGCTGGACGTTTTGGTTTCCTTCTGGGGAGAAGGCAAAGAAGGCAGGCCAGGCCTTGGGTCTTCTCTAGAGACTTAGAGAACAGAGGAAGAGAGTCCCTCCAGGAGGCGGAGCTGTGCCCAGGGTAAGCCTGGAATGGAAAACCTTTTTGTGCTTATTTTGGAACTTTGTGTTAATAAAACCAGACTCCAAGAAGCGCTGTTATTGGACATGTGAAAGCCTCTTTGGGGGGTTATTGAGGAATCGAGAGAGAAAATGGAGGCAGGGTGGCTTCTGTCCAGATGAGGGGATGTGTGTGAGGTGGCCACCCCTGTGACATACCAACATTCAATAGAGGGTAAAACCTGCCCGAAACCACCTGAATTTTGTGAAAATGAACAGTGATCTGCTAATAAGTGCTACAATAACAACTGCAGAGAAAGAAGAGGTCTGATGTAACTAAGCATCTCAGAGTGGGGAGGCTGTGTAGACTAAGGGTTCTATCCTGCCACATAAAACTCCCATTAAGGCCCTATTGATTGTGTCCAATCTTCTTACTTCAAGAGGAGCTGTGAGGTCAGAATCTGTCCACCAGGGGCTGTATTATCATTGAGATGTATGCACAGGAATGCAGAGGAGAATAGCCCCTGAGGTGAGTTTGAATTTTCAAAAAGCCTTCAATGGGCTGCGTATCTCAAGATCCAGCTTTGGCGACAAAATCCAGGGGTGGAAAGACAGCACAGTGAATAGACAAGGAGCTGATTGCACAATAGAAAGCAGAGCAGGTATTTGGAGGAGTTGCCCAAGTGCAGAGGTGTTCAGCAAGCTCCTTTTATAGCTAGTATTCTGTGACTAGGGCTTTCTGACTCAATTGTCTTTAAACCTGCTCTGAAAAAAATTTACATGCACTAATGACAGGAGAAAAATAAACACTTAGTGCCAAATTACATGCTGCTTCAGTATTTATATGCTAGCAGGTGAGACGTGCAGAGAATCCCTTCCCTCCTCACCTCAGTGCTCCCATGCAGGAAGCAATCCTGCAGCTGGAGTTCTCCAAGTGTAATGGGATGGGGAGCTGCTGACAGCACTGAACAGGTGGAGGGGCGTATCTGGGTGGGTTGTGGCTATGGCTGCAGGTGAGTGTGTTCCCAGGAGCAGCCCTACCAACAGAGACATTGTGCTAGATTCAACGCTCAGTTGCATCAATGTAAACGGGAAGTAAATCCACTAAAGACAGTAGAGAAGACTGGTGCAATTCAGACCAGAATCTGGCCCATTATGCCCATTCCTGCCCTACCCGAGCATAATATCTCAGTCACCTCTTGCCCCCACCAACCCTCCTCTGGCTCTGGGAGACATAACTGAGGCTTAAGCATCTGGGCCTCGATTCAGGAAAACATCATATGTATATCTTCAAGTATGTGCTTAAAGTTAAGTGTGTGAATAGGTGCATTCCTGAATCAGAGACATAGCAGGCAAATTTTAAAGGGTGTAGATCTACTTTGAAATGTGGCTATTGCCAAAGTACTTAGCTAACACGTCACTATAAGGCAGTTGTGTCCATATAGTTAGACCTAGTTCATCTGTCTCAATTTGCATAATTACCAAGGCAACAGTTCATAGCAGTGAGATAGTGTCACACAATTGCATTTCCATCATTAAGGGTCTGTTTTTGTGGATTTACAAAATAGATGGAGAGATTCATTCCAGGCTGAAACTTGGAGCAGATGTCTGAATCCAAGAGAATTTTTTTATTTGAAAATCAGAAATCAGTATATCCTCTGTTAAACAGAAGTCTGCAAATGCAGAGATAAGTAAGAGATTTCAGGCACTATTTGAAAACTCTCCCATAGCTCAAACAACATATTCTTTTAAGCTTTTTTAACTTTGGAAATTTTGCCGACTATTAATGGTTTGTACAAAAATAAAGACGGTGGCCCCATCCTACAGTCCTTTAAAAAGCTCCCATTGATTTAATGGAAGGTTTGTTTGAATAATGACTGAAGAGTTAGGTCCTGAATGATTTTAATTATTTTGGACATGAAGATGTGTTTTTTTATTTTATTTTTTAAAAAGACACTCTAGCAGGCAAGTAGAGGAGTCTCTTCTGTTTGTGGGATGGTGGGTGGGTAGGTTTATAGGAATGAGCATAGGGATGGGAATCGGTATCCTGATCTGCCACTCACTTGCTATGTGACATTGGGTCAGTCACTTCATGGATAAGACTTAGAGTCAGATTGTGAACCACTTTACTCACATTATCTAGCTCCATTGACGTCACTGGAACTATTCACATGAGTAGCTGCTACCCCATGTGAGATGGGGTAGGGCCCAATCCTCAGCCCATTGAAATCAATGGAAAGATTCCTGTTAACTTCAATAGGTTTTGGATCTCACAGAGGCATAGTGAGTACAAATGAGTTGCTATGTGTTTGAACACGAGAAATGCTCCATGCATACTACGTATGTTATTGTGTAATATGATTTCAGTAATTCAAGGGGAGCATATGCAATAGCCATACTGATGTGTCTCCCCTTGAAAGTGTAACTCAGACCAGGGCCAGCTTTAGGCACCAGCTAAGGAAGCAGGTGCCTGGGGTGGCAAATCTGAAGGGGCAGCACTCCGTCCATTCTTGGGGCGGCACTCCAACTTTTTTTTCCCCCCTTCTTCGGCGGCAGCTTTTTCTTTTTTTTTCTTCCTCAGCGGCAGTTCGGCGGCAGATTTTCCTTTTTTTTCTTCCTCGGCAGCAGTTTGGCGTCAGCTTTTCCATTTTTTCTTCTTCCGCGGCACTGCTGCAGCCGGGTTTTTTTCTTTTCTTTGCTTCGCCACTTGGGGTGGAAAAAAGGTAGAGCCGGCCCTGACTCAGACAGGCAGCAGGATGAGCTGAGGATGCATGTTCAGCCTTGCTCTGGATAACCTGGCTTGTGTCAATTTGAAACAAAAACGGTGGTTCACAGAACATGTTTCTGCCAAACAAAAACATGCGGCACAAACGGGATCAGATTTGTATAGTTAAATGTTAAATACCATACTCCACTCTGAGTCAACGGCGATGAAGTACATTTATGTTGCTAAAGTGGAAAGAGAATATTCTGTTGGGCACTGTTTTCATTTTAAAATTGCAGATTTGAAAGGGAATGATAGACACCAGGGGCACGTCTAGATTACTGCGAGTCTCAGAGCCCGGGTCAACTGATTTGGGCTCACGGGGCTTGAGCTCCGGGACTAAAAATAGCCGTGTAGATGTTACTGCACGGACTGGGGCTTGGGCTCTGAGACCCTCCCTGATAGCCAGGTTACAGAGCTCAGGCTCCAGCCCAAGTGGGAAGATGTACACTGCTATTGAACACTGTTCTTAATCCAGGCTCTGAGGCTTGGTGCCGTGGGGATTTTTTGGCAGTGTAGGCATATCCTCAGAGCCTGATTCTCCATTCCCTCACCTTAGTGACACAAGCCCTAAAGACTGAATATCGCTCCCCTTAAACATGCTGGGCCTAACCTGTATGCCTAAATCCATCCAAATGCAGATACTTAAGATCTTGAAGTCAATGGTACTGTTTGCATGAGGATTATTGGTAAAGTTTGTAGGGTCAGGCCCTTTATTTATGCAAACTTTGAATCTATTTTTGAAGTCTAATACCAGAAACAAGATGTGCTGAATCACGGCTTTTATTTTCAGTTGGTTTAATTCAGATCTTTTTTGTGTGTGGAGGGGAATGTTCTTTAAGATTTTTTTTTTTACCATTTATTTTATACCTATCAGATACCCCGAGTTACTGATAAAATGAGCAGAGAATACCGATCACAGCTATCACAGTGTGACTTTGTGCTCCCCTGGTCTGTTTGTTAAATCCACCTGCTGTCTCTTTACTTATACTTAGATTGCAAGCTCTTGGGTGCAGAGACCATCATTTTGCTATGAGTTTTGTACAGCACCTAGCACAATGGGGATAAGGCCTCTAGGTGCTGCTTTAATATACATTATAAACAATCAAAATAACCATTCTAGAGGTTGGGTTTAAAGATAACAGATAACAGATTTTTGTTCCCAGCATTAAGATTTTTGTTCCCAGCATTTTTTGTTCCCAGCATTTTTGTTCCCAGCATTAAGAAATATTTTACAATTCCCACACACACTTGTTAATTTTGGGGGGAGAGCTTTTCCATATGATACACATGAGAACACCATCTTTTAACTCTCTTCCATGTGATCTGGGCAGTTAGGAATTTCATGGGTTTGTGATGTTTACTTAATGTCACAATTTAAGCATTTAATTTTCTTTGCTGCATAAAGAGTATTAGTACTTAAAAGATTTATACTCCCAGCAGTTATTACTTTCCCTGTTGTATTCTGCTGACATGGGCTATTTTTTGCTGTTAAGGGAATAGCTGCTTCAGTGATGTGACCATATGATTAACTAGATAAATGCCATGATTTGGTTTTAGCTATAATGAAGCTTTGCAATAAGCAGTAAAAGGAATCCTTCAAAGATGTAAATCAACGATCATTATGCTTAAAAATTGATCGTAGGCAGGGCTGGTAGTACTGCCTGTTACTAAGGTTGCCTGGCACATCCCATTATAAGACTCCTTTCCATTGCTCATAACTTTGCCAAACTTTAATTGCTGGGGCTAAAATTCTCCATGCCAAGTGTCTGTCTCAAGCTGATCTTTTCCTTTCTTTCTTTCTTTCTTTCTTTCTTTCTTTCTTTCTTTCTTTCTTTCTTTCTTTCTTTCTTTCTTTCTTTCTTTTAATTTCAGCCAAAACAGTTCTGCTGTTTCCAAGGATGAGACTAGGAGAATAACACATTGGTTTTCCCACAGTAAAAAATTAACCCCCCCCCCCACTTTGTTGGAGGCTCCATAGTGGGATTTAACTTATGCAGAAGCCTTGTGTTATCCCTCTACTCAGGGTGAGTTCACCCATTGGTTTTACACCAATCACTCCACTAGCCTCCGTGAGGCGAGAGCACAGTCTAGTCCGAAGTTCAGTGTGTATGTCTCTGAAAATTGCTGGTCACAGTAATTCTCTTCAGGTTCTTGCCCATACAAAAGAACCAAACCCCTTTGCATAACCTCTGCTAAAAGCCCTGAAAACTATGAGATCAATGGTCATTTCCAGCACACATATTTGGTCTCTTGCTTGGTGCTGATCAAGTTTTCATTCACCCTTTTTTCCCCCAAATGAGCCTGATTCTGATCTCACTTAACACCAATGTACATCAGGAATCACTCCACTGAAGTAAGTATAGTTACACTGGTGAGTAACTGATGTAGGTAAGGAGAGAATCAGGCCCCCTATTTTGATTAACTCTGTGGGGTGCCTAAGTAGTGTGATTGCTCCTAGAGCTCTTTCCGAGACCCCAATTCTGCAAGTTACAGGGCCATGGGTATAGGTTTAAGTATGTAAGAAGTCTCGTTGACCTCAAAGGAGCCCAAGTCTGAAGTACAAAAAACCTGAGCAGGAAATATGGCACAAAGAATAATAGATCCCAAACAAATCTCACAAAAACATATTAAGAGGTGGTAGGACTAGGATGTAAACATCCTAGGGAGAAAATCATGAACAGTGGCTCAAAATACATGAACATTTTCTCTTTTCACTGAAGAGTACATTAATGAAATGAAGCCAAGCTGGAATATTTTTAAATGACCTAGCTTTAGTGCCTGTGGGGAAGCTTATGAGAGACCATGCACAGCCATAATTACAAGGTATGGAATTTGGGGAGAACATAAATGATCAGTTTGATGGAAAATGTATTCACAGCCTGTAATTTCTTCTGTATCTCACTTTTTCTTCTTTGTTTCAATGGGCATCTGGGTGGTAGGGTAGGCCAGAGAAGTCAGTTATGAATAGTCTGCCCAGCGGTTGGAAAGTAATTTGAACGTTAGGCAGAAGGGTTCTCAGCAGTCTTGTTTTTGCTGTGAATGGCATCTGAAGAGAATTAACATTGGCGAGAATGAAATGTGGTTCTTCTTTTCACCAGCTGTGTACAGGCATGGACACTGCCTTTGGCTGTCGTGCAAAACTGAGCTCGAGTCTGTCTTCCAGTTCTTGGTCTTCCACACTGTACTTCTACATGCACCTGCCCATTGTGAACGTAACTCTCTCTTGCTGGCAGAGATGGGCATGAATGAAAATGCCAGGTCCGAGCACCCTTGCACATTGGGATGTGTGAAATCCAGATTCAGATTCTGTGACATGAGCATATCCCTGTGTAGGAGCAGAACTAACTCTTATGCTGGTGGCATCTGCAGCGCCAGTGGTCCTCCCTACCTCTCTCTTGGTCTTCTCCTGTCTCCCCTTCTCCCCCTACTCCTGCTAAGGAAACTCAAAACACACACACATACCCCTCTTCTCCCCCAGTAGAGATGGTGCCCCCTCAGGGCCCAGCTCCTTGCTATTACACCTGCCATTCAGGCCCTCCGTGTCTATGGAGGAGGCTTAGGTTTTACCTCCTAAAGTGCCGGTCTCAAAATGTACTGAGTGAACTAGCAGTTGTAAAAGTACTTTAGGCATTTTCCCTGCCATGAAGCTTTCCAGAGGTGAACCACATCCTCAGATGTTCAGACAAGTGGAATTCAAACTCAACAGAAGCAGCTAGAACTTACTGGCAAATGTCTGCCCTGATCTACCTACGATGCAGTGCTACCGAAGTCAAGGGAGGTGCCGTGAGTGGAGCTGCCATGAGAGTTTAAGTCAGAGCAGAATTTGGCCCAATGCCCTTTTCTGGAATAATATTTAATGCAGAACCTAGAGAATCCAATCAGCCAGGTTTTCATTCAGAAACCTGTTCTGCCATGGGCTGTGCCCTCTCTGTGCATTATCCAGGAATTCCTGCTTCTGATGAAGCCAGGACTTGTGGAACTCCGAAGTGCAAGAGCAGGGCAGGGAGCAGTGTAATTCTATGGCAGCTCATTGGGTTGCGAGTAGCTTAAGCATAATGCAATGAAACGCTTTCCAGCCACACAAACACAGGGGGCCATTGTCAGAAAAATTTAACTTTGTCAATACCCTTCATTTGGATGTTACTATTAAGGAGAGTGCTGAAGGAATCTCTCCTCCATACTGTATGAAATATTTACTCCTCCATGCATTCCTAGATACCATGGTAATTTAGTGTCAAAAGAATAAGAGGGAACCCAACAGTTTCAATCCAGTGGGGGTACTGTAAAGGTTATGAAAAAGTATGCTGCCAAATCTGTGCAGCAGGAAGCTGGCACATTAGACGAATGGTGCTGTTCTCTGGTTCACATCCATTTTGGCCAGTGGCTAATGTCAGCATCACACCAGATCTCAGGTAACCAATCACATATTGCTGTGACATAATTTTAGCTATCAGGGAGAAAACAGACATGGGGAGAAGATTAGCAGACAGGAGTCTGCCAAAGTTGAGGCTGCTAATATCAGAGGCTCTTAAATGCTTGTATGATATTGTACATAATCAAAAAGCTGTAGAAGGAGTTTCTGTAGATGAATCTTAACGTCCTGCTTTTTCTTTTCTGCCTTCTTGGTACTTAGGTTGTTGCTCCTGACCTGAATAATAACTCCCTTACACTCCTTTGGCAATTCCAGCCCTAATATTCATATTGTATATTTGTATTTATTGTGTGTTTCATTTTGTGTTCATTTCTATTTTTCATGCTACAAAATCTCATAATCTTGGGGGATTTTTGATGACGGTGATGTGGGGTGTGATCCTGTTTCTGTTGCAGAGCATGATGCCAATTGACCTCAATGGGAGCAGGAGCAGGCTAAGAGAGCGCACTGCAGATGAAAGCTTTAATCTTCTTCTGTGTGAAACAATTGAAGTATGTGACAAATATATCAGTCTATTTTAGAAGAGACAGACACTCACAGACAGCCAGTGAAATTCAGCCTTGTGCAGAGAGCCAGCAGAAGGCATACACACCACTTAAATCTCACTTCAGTCCTCAGTATAGGACATAATGGTGCATAGGCCTTATGCTATCCCTCTGCACCAGGGTGAGTTTTACCTAGTGAGAAGATAATTATAGTGATTGTTTCTTTACATCTCTGCTAGCAAGGCCTCAGGCAGTGGGATCCCTAGTTTCAGTCTAACTCATGAGGGAGTGTCAGCCTAGAGGAGATGCTTTTGCTACTTGCTTTCAGATGGCTTCTCAACTTTATCACCTTGGCTTGGTTTTATTTAACCTAGATTTCATAAGTGCCTGCGCCAACACACATGCCCAACACTGCCCAGTCCACACCCTGAATCAGCGTTTTCAGAGCTAATTCTTCCTGCCGGTCACTGCTAAGAGGCCCTGCTGATTCTTTACTGAGGGTGGGGGGTGCGTGGTCAGAAAATACTAAGAGGGCTTTGTGTTTTTCCCAGCGCTATCTGGCTTAGGTGCCAGGAGCCAGGCCCAGACTGCTCATCTGACACACATTCCTCTAACTGATGTGGCACCTGTCTTATATATTAGAGGAGTTTAAAAAAAAAATAGTGTGTTGAAATAAACTACAGAAACATAAAACTCCTATGACAGTTGGCTTTCATGTTTCAGTAAACATCTATTTAGTTTGATCTGCTGAAAAGAAAGGAGAGAGGGAAATGTAGAAATCATTTCACTAACCACAGACATACTTTCAGGAAGCTAAACATGACAAATGATTGCAGGGGTTTCTGAAGCTATAGAGGTGCTTACTAGTATCAGTCCTCTCACCATGGCACCCACTGACACAGATCTTTCTTCAGTCAGTGCAGTGGGCACTCAGTGTCCTGATGTTCTGGATTAGCATAATATCTGTATAGAGGAAGAAAAATCCATGCAACAAGCTCTTCATGCTGAACAGCTTCCACTTAGCTGCCAAAATACGACCCAGTGGAAAATAACAGTAGCCAGGTGTCAGGCTGTCTAGAGTGGCAACCTCAGGGCAGATTGTCAAGAAACAGGGCACAAACCCCAAACTGGTTGTGAGTTCTATACTTAGATTTTATCAACCACGTAACAAGTGTGAACTCCTCGGGTACTATAGCAGCCTTAACATGGAATCACAGACGGTGACCTTGGGTACTCCGGTCCATCTTGCCACCCAGGCAAGCCTGCCTTTGTGATAGATGGTTCCTTACACCAAAAATCACATCAATATTCAGGTTACTCCCAGTCCCAAAGGACCAGTCACTTACCCCAGGTCAAGTGCACCTTAGATTGCTCACCAAAAACAATGCTTATAGCCAATCCTATAATAAACTAACTAAAGGTTTATTATCTAGGAAAAGGAAACAAGAAAGTTACTTACGAGATTAAAGCAGGTTAACTTACACACACAAATGAGATACAGTCTTAGGTTCCAAAAGATGATAGTAGCTGCTATAATATGCAAACTTTGTACATCCTTTAGGGCTAACCCAAGCTAAACAGTTGGGGACCCCTTGCTTACGCTTAGAAATCTTTGCCCCTCAGAGTTCAAGCAACACAAGGATACAATTTCTCCTTAACAGGAGTCCCTTGGGGAGCCAGCTGAGGTCACTCAATTAGGGTGAACTGAAAAGAATGGGGCATAGAATCCCCAAAGCTAGTGGATATTCCAATGCTTAGATTTACCAACCAGGGCCGGCTCCAGACCCCAGCGCACCAAACGTACGCTTGGGGCGGCATGCCGCCAGGAGGGCGGCAGGCGGCTCCGGTGGACCTCCCGCAGGCATGGCTCCAGTGGACCTCCCGCAGGCATGCCTGCGGAGGGTCCACTGGTCCCGCGGCTTGGGTGGACCTCCTGCAGGCGTGCCTGCGGATGCTCCACCGGAGCCGCGGGACCAGCGGACCCCCCGCAGGCACATCTGCAAGAGGTCCCCCGGAGCCGCGGGACCGGCGACTGCCAGCGCGCCCCCGGCGGCGTGCCGCCGTGCTTGGGGCGGTGGAATTCCTAGAGCCGCCCCTGTTACCAACCCAGCACAAAACAGCTTCTTTATTACCTCACTGGTTACACACTAGTCAACAACACAGTTCCCTTAAAGTAACTCAGCCTCAGGCCTCCACCTAGACACCCAAGTCAGATATGATGAGGATTAATGAAAATCTTATTCATCATATAAGAAAGTTCTACCAATCCCAAAGGATCAGACACACTACCTCCCAGGTTAATGAATATTCCAGATCCTACCCAAATAACTGCTACAGCCAGTTCTTATTAACTAAACTATGATGTATTGAAAAAGAAAACAGTGTGAGGATTGGTTAAAAGATTAATATACATACAGGCATGAGTTCTATTCTTGAGGTTCAGTTTCATAGCAGAGATGGTGAGCTTTGTAGTTGCAAAGAATTCTTTTAGAATTTAATCCATAGGTTATAGTCCAATGTCCAATATCATATTCAGGGTGTTCCAGATTACCCAGGATCTCAATCTTGTGACTCAAACTTCCCCTCATGAAACTTAAGCAGATCTGAGATGACAGGATCAGGACCCCAGGGTCTTTTATACAATGTTCTAGCATCCGCTTGACCAGACAGTCCTGGGTAAATAATAGGTGATCAGGGTGACTTTGAAGTAGGTCTATTTCCTAAGCATCACGGGTAATTATTCACATAGAATCCTTTCTGGTCATGCGTCACACAGGGATTTCCCCCAGCAGTCAAACTGATGGGCCGGGCGTTTGGGGCACGTCTCCTCTCCCTGGGTGTTGGGGGAACAATCAGCAAAGTGTTTTGTCCACTGATGTTGCACAGTGGCTTGTCTGATGTCTGTAGACCTTCTTTTGGTGAGGAGGAGACGACACCTCTTGTGGTAAACTAGTATTTCACACTTGATGATGCTTCTCCCCCGATGGTGGGGTTCAAAGTCTTAGCAAACATTTTTATAGTTACAGAGCAAGCGTTTGAACATTATCTTATAACATGGGATACAGATGTTATAAGTAGGATTAATATGTGCAGCCTCCCTACAAGCAATCCCATAAAGTCTAAACACTAAAGACATTCTTATAACTCTAATATCTGTTTTAATAATACTAACACATAGGTGAGGCATTTGTCAGTGTTTAGTGAGGCCCAATTGCCTTGACATGAGCTGGCACCAGGTCTGCCAGCATCACACTGGGGAAGGAAAAGAAATAGCACAAATGTTGTATTCAGGTACAGGAGCACAGACAAAAGACCTGATTCAACGAGGCACTTCAGCATAGCTATCTACTAAGGTATTGTACTGACATGGCCACCATGATTCTAATAATTGAGAGCCTCACAAGCATTAAGCCTAGCAACATACCTGTAAGGCAAGGAAGTATTATTGTCCCTAGTTTTATAGATGGGGAACTGAGGCACAGTTCCCCATTACAAGTTTAAGTAATCTGCCCAAGGTCACAAAGGAAGGCTGTGGCAGAGCTGGGAATTGAATCCTGGTTACATATGTTCCGGTGTAGTGTCTTAGCCACAAGACTGCCTTCCTCCCATTGGACAATTAAGCAGGGTTTGTGTCTGCTTTGTGTTACCAGATCGACAGTAAGCAGCTAGAGGGTACCAATGAATCTGTCTCTATCAATCTATCTATCTATCAACTAAATATCAGTCAATCAACTTAGCTTTTCCTATTCTGCCTGTCAGCTATGTTACAGATATGACTGATGAATGCTGTGTTGAAGAGTGATCTAGAAATGCCTATCAGCAAGCCTTACAAAAATATAAAACTTGCATGGAAAGACGCTGTAAATTCAAAGTACATTAGTATTATAAACCAAATCCTGAGGTCCTTATTTTAGTCAGGCATAGTTAAATAAAAATCATGCAGTATTTGAGTAAAGACCTTTGGATGTGCCCCCCAAGGAATTACATTGGGTCACACCAGGCATTCAAGTTTTAAGCACAAATCCCTCACTGGGGATGCTCAGTTGGTTCATATTGGCATTGAAGTCAATGGAGCGACACTGATTTATCCCAGCTGAGGATCTGGCCCATAGAGAAAAACATAACAAAGAATATGACACTACTCCACCACCGAGACTCTAAACACGGGACCCTAGCCACCATTTGGATGCAAGGATGCATTTGGTGGTCAGGTGGGAGAACCATGTGGCAAGCTAGTTTATGTGCCTGCGGTTTCATGGTCTGATCAAGCATGAGTCAGGAAGGAGCACTGTCAAACACATGCTTTTCCCCATCTCCACATTCCCCAGAGGGACTTGATTTTGTGTGATACACCAACAAGCTATGCCACTGTGTCAGCTTGACCCAAGTAGAAAGGAACTTCCTCGCATAACCAGATCCCTGATCAGGTAGGACTTTATATATTAAATCGGCGCCTTGATCTCTCCCTGGAAACATAGCGGCATGCAGTGCAGCTCTGTGGAGCATTAATGTCATACACTCCCTGCAGGATGGTGTATTGCTCAGCCTGTGGTCAGCTGCATTCTGTGTAAGCTTATAAGCCTTGGTCCCAGTGTGTGGCCCCAAGTAGAGCTCATTGCAGTCGCCACCTCTTGAGGTGACCGGTGTGGATGAGGCTCCCCGGGGGCATTTGGAAGGAAAGGTTGCATTGTCCTACACAGGTGCAGGTGGAAACTTCCTGACCTTTTTGGCTACAGCTGTTATTTGATGTTCCAAGAGCAGCCCTGGAGGTAGTAAAACTCCTTGATTGCAAACCTGAGTCACCGATGGCAGATGCGCTCCCTCAGCCTCAGGTGTGCTTCTTGCCTGTTCTTCTAGTGGTTCTGCCCCCCATCCAGCAACATCATCTTTCTCTTATCTGCAGGAAGTCAGCCATCTTGTCTTCATTCATGATTTCATAGACTCTGGGTTTTCTGTTCCACTGCACCAGCCAGACTATGTATCTTATCTAATCTGTCTCTGTTTGAGGCTGTAATTCACTATAATATCAAAGACCTGTGTGTGACAAGATTGCTTGTCACTGTCTTACTCTTAGGGCTTTGTTTCAGGCATACCGGGGTACGTACGGCTTGTGTGATCAGAGGTGCGCTGCAGAGGCTGCAACTGGGTGATTGTGGCTGGAGGCATAACGATGGTGCAGGACAGTCAGGCATAAGGCCGCCAGCGAAGTGAGCGGGAAACATGTTCAGAAGTTGCATTTGCTACTCTTTTTAAAAGGCGTGGTGAGGGCTCTGGGCACCGACAGAGGCCTGTGGAGCCATGGGCACGCTCCAGAAATGTCTGCTCACGTCCCCTCTGGGGAGCTGAGCATTGGCAACACTGGTCCCCCCTCCCCGTGTGCTCAGGGCTCACACAGAGGAGCACAGGGCTGGTTGATGAAGATGTGAGCCTCTGGTGGGATGGATCCTGCACCCCCTCGCCCCTGGGTGGGGGCACCCACAGTTTTGCCGTGCATTGTTTATTGGAAAAACAGAACCACAGTTACCAAAGCAAAATTATTGGTGTCCCAATAAGCTCCTCCTTTTGCCAGGTGGAGTTGCTGCTGTAGGGGGGATCTGAATGGAGCAGCTGTGGTCCAGTGGGCTGAGTGTGGCGCTGGGTGTCTGGAGATCTGGATTCTAGTCCCAGCTCTGTCGCTGGCTCACATAGAGATAAATGATGACCACTTGAGTGTGTGAGGGGATAGGTACAGGGATCCCTTTTCCCCCAGGGATGTGGCTGCCAGTGATGGGGAGCACGGAGGAGCAGTGTTGGTGGTCCCAGAGGGGTGTATTGTCCATATGGCGAGGCAGCACTGGTTACACTTTACACAGGTGTAGCAAATCTCTGACAGCAAATGACTGGCTGTCATTCTCCTCCCAGTGACGAGGAAACTGTGGCAAACACAAAAAGCTCCCAGGACCAGGTGGTGCACCTTGTCCTCTTCGCTGTCACAACTTAATCTGATGAGAGGTATAAGTGAGCCCACAGCCTCCCCATAGCTCAGTTTTCTCATCTGTAAAATGGCAATAAGTATCACTGGTTACCTTCATAGGCAATCTGAGGGCTCTTTAGGAGTAAGTGCTAAGCAGGAGACCAGAGTCCAACTCCTGACTCCACGCTCCCTGGCTGGACGGATCTGGTATTGTGGTACAGGAGGCACAGTCCTCTGTCCCAGGTCTCTCTGCATGGACTCCCTCTGGCCAACTTAAGAGAGGTGCTGGCAACCTCCCAAGAGTATCCACTTGGCCAGGAGGTTAATGGCTATATAAATTGGAGACAAACTGGGATCCTTAGGACTAACAGGGAGAACTCCCAGAATATAACCATCACTGATTCAATTTCGTTTTTACCAGCAACCAGCTTGGAAGGAGGTGAAAAGAGCAATAGATTTATTTTAACACTGAGGCTGCTTTCCACAGCTGGCTGTATCCATTTGGCCAACGTTTAAACCTAAGTGCCCACACCAGCAGTAGCAGTCACAGTTATCTTGGGTCCTCTAACCTGCAGACTGAAAGAACATGTGTACAGCATAGTAAGTTACCTCCAATTCCTTTTAGGTTAGAATTTTAAACAAGAAGATCGATTTTAGCGATATTCAGTCCAGATGTGGTTCCAAGGATAACATCAAACATTCTGCAGGGGGAGGAAATGTAAGTAGTGACGCTACTTCAGAAGGCGTCCTGACTGTGATGACCCACCTTGCACAGCCAGCCCTCTGTCTCCCCTCCTTCCAAGCACTATTTCCCTTCTTGCTTATGTTTCACATGTTAACTTGGTCTGATAGTCTGTCAACCCTGTGTGTTCCGTGGTGGGCTTCTGATCCTTCCCCACAGACCGCAGCAAATGTTTAGGATTCAGCCAGGAAACGGATTAGGAGGCAGAGGATGAGTGCATCTTTACAACCACGGGATTAGTCTTGCAAGGAGCTGAGTGTCCTTATAGGTGTTAAGCAACTACAGCTTCCACTGAACCCCAAAACAGGAGTCCAAAGAGAGCTGAGGTTGCTCAGCTCTTACGTGATCTGATCCAAGGTGACTAATTTCAAGGAAGTGACAAACACAGTTTTCACTTATTACATTTTTCTTAAACTATAACGTTCTGTCTCCCTCTGTCCCTGGTGAAAAGGCCAGACTGTCTAGATGCACACTGCTGCAATGTGGCTTCATTCACATTTGCTCACAGTTCCACAGAAATCAGTCATTCAAGCTCCTGGAAGTACCAGGGGAAGCCCTTCCTGGCTGTACAGCAGATCTGTATATTGCCTTCTTTAGGTCATCCCAGACAAAGTAACAGAAAGACTGAAAGCATAGTCCATCTGTCATTTAAGGTTGGGTGTGCACTTCTGTCCCAGAGTCTCTCTCTCTCTCGCTCTCTCTCAGAAGACTATATAAAATTAACAGAGTTAGATGACAGATAGATAAAAGAAATACAAAATCAGGATAAACAGGGTTTAGACAGAAGGTCTGATTAGCCATTGTGTTACTCCCATTTTATGCCAGTGTAACTCCATTATGGATTTAATCTGATGTAAAACTGGAGTAACTCCGTAGTGAATCACACTCAGTGTTTACACTGTACTTATGGGAACAGAGGGACATGGGAAGAGATTTGAATCTGAAAATCAGGATAAGCCATATGAAAGGGATAGTATTAAAAGCCCAGATTCCCAGGAAATAAGTATTCAAGAAAGGAACAAAGAAAGCAGACTAGAACAACCATACGTATCATGCTGCACACAGCGCTTAGAGGCACTGCCTTTCACCACAAGAGGAAAGCTCAGAAGCTTCTTAGGAAATAGCCCTTGTTTATCTTCTTGATTCACATCTTTGTTTTACTAATGAAAAGACTTAACACACCACTGTCAGGTTCCTTGGTGGAATGGAAGCTTGCTGTATTAATCCAGATGTTTCTCACCTTTCTGGCATGATCTGTTCTCTGCTAACTATTTCTTCTTTTCCAGTGTTTTTCGAAGCTAGTGCTCTTCCTCTTTGCCCGTTTTCCTTCCTAAAATGTGTTTTGTGCACTTTCAACAGATACAAATTGTAACCAAGAAAATAGATCTGAGCCATGTCACTTCCAAATGTGGCTCCCTGAAGAACATCCGTCACAGACCAGGTAATGTAGGAATTATTTGAACTAATATGGCATATTGGGGGAAAATCCTGCTTGCCTATCTCATGTAAATGGACCCACTGAAGCAACTTACTACTCATGCAAGTAATGTGAACAGGATAAGTGGAGGTTGTCTAATGTACCTACTTCTTAGGGGCTGGATCCTGCAAGATGCTAAGCACTCTGGCCTAATCTAGCAAAACCCTCACATGCTTAAAGTTCAACCTGTGTTTACATGCATTGCTGGTTCAAGACTAGAATGCATGCAATGCATGCTCAAACCCACAGCTCAAGATGCTAACTCGTAGGTACCTGAAGTAATGATAAAGATACTGCTTGCAGTCCATCATGAGGTGATTATTAAGTGATAGCATTCTGGAACCTTAAGAGCTCTATTCCAATTTCAGATTCGCATATCCATAATCCCAGAAAGAGTATTTGATCACCCAGCATCCTCCCTACAAAACTTTTCTCCTCTAGAAAGCACATTACCCAAATCTAATAAACACACATCTAATGTGCCTGTGCTCAAAGTGATGAAAATGGTGCATGATTCAACCCCCAAATGGGATGTTTTTACCCTTACATAAGTGGGGACTAAATTCAAGGATATAAGTAGACTGTTGAGGTCAGTGAAATTACACTTGCTTACACCAGATCTGAATTTGGACCAGGCTAGTTACATACTCCTGTCTGAGGTGGTTCTATGATCTTCAGTGCCAAGAGACTTCGGAAAGTAAAGCCAGGACAGATGGGAGAAGGGTGATAAGTGTTCCCACAAGGACAAGAGGGAAGTTTCCAACTTCAAACCCTCTAAGAAGAGGCAGAAATCCCCATACTGTACTGAACCATTGGGAACTTCATACTCTGGAGGATTCTCTGCAACTTGAGGTCTTCAAACCACAATTTGAGTACTTCAGTAACTCAGACATAGGTTAGGGGTTTGTTATAGAAGTGGATGGGTGAGATTCTGTGGCCTGCATTGTGCAGGAGGTCAGACTAGATGATCATAATGGTCCCTTCTGACCTTAAAGTCTATGAGTCTATGAAACCAGAATGTGAAATATGTCAGATGCTCAGTATACTGGAATATATAGTGTACACAAGCGTCATACTGTATATGCAATCAATAAAGAACTAAATGATCATATATATATATGTGTGTGTGATTTCACATATATAAGCTAACAAATGTATTCAGATGCAAATCCCATGTGATCCTTAGGACTTAGAGTCCATATAGCAATGAACGTGTTACAGGCCTCCACATGTTGGGTTTGTTCATCTACGAAAGCAAGATAGTGGTTACTAATCTTCACTTCATTAATAATCCAAGTACAAATCACCACAAGTTACTAATGGAAATAATATAATAATAATAATATTCTTTATTTTATTTAATTGAGACATTTTCATATAAGAGAGATTGAAAAAGTTTGGTACTGCTTAGTTTAGAGCAGGGATAGGCAACCTTTGGCACGCAGCCCATCAGGGAAATCCGCTGGCCAGCCGGGACGGTTTGTTTACTTGCCGCGTCTACAGGTTCAGCCGGTCGCAGCTCCCACTGACCGCGGTTTGCCGTTCCAGGGCTGCGGGAAGCTGCGTGGGCCAAGGGATGTGCTGGCCACTGCTTCCCGCAGCCCCCATTGGCCTGGAACGGCAAACCGCAGCCAGTGGGAGCTGCGATCGGCTGAACCTGCGGACGCTGCAGGTAAACAAACTGGCTCGGCCCACCAGTGGATTTCCCTGATCGGCTGCATGCCAAAGGTTGCCAATTCCAGGTTTAGAGATAAGATTAGTAAGAGGGGACATGATAGAGATATACAAACTAATGATAGAGGTGCAACTATTTAGCTGTTCTCATAATACAAATACAAGGGGAATGCTCCATTTAAACTAAAAGATAACAATTCTCTGTACACAGCGCAAATTTAATCTGTGGAACTTACTGCCACAAGATACCATTGACTCAAGTGGGAGTTGCAGGTTCTCTACTGAGCCTCACTTCAGCAAAGTACTTAAACACATAGAATCATTGGATTGGGAGGGACCTCGAGAGGTCATCTAGTCCTGCACTTGTGGCAGGACTAAATATTATCTAGACTATCCCTGACAGGTGTTTGTCTAACCTGCTCTTAAAAATTCCCAGTGACAGAGATTCTACAACTTCCCTAGGCAATTTATTCCAGTGCTTAACTACCCTGACAGTTAGGAAGTTTTTCCTAATGTCCAACCTCAACCGCCCTTACTTTAGTTTAAATCCATTGCTTCTTGTCCTATCCTCAGAGGTTAAAGAGAACAATTTTCTCCCTCCTCCTTGTAACAACCTTTTGTGTACTTGAAAAACTGTTATCATGTCCCTGCTCAGTCTTTTCTTCTCCAGACTAAACAAACACAATTTTTTTCAGTCTTCCCTCATTGGTGATGTTTTCTAGATCTTTAATAACTTTTGTGGCTCTCCTCTGGACTTTCCCCAGTTTGTCCACATTTTTCCTGAAATGTAGCATCCAGAACTGGACATAATACTCCAGTTGAGGCCTAATCAGTCCAGAATAGAGCAGAAGAATTACTTCTTGTGTCTTGCTTCCAACACTCCTACTAATGATCATCCCAGAATGACGTTTGCTTTTTTTGCAACAGTGTTACACTGTTGACTCATATTTAGCTTGTGATCCCCTATGACCTCCAGATCTCTTTCTGCAGTACTCTTTCCTAGGCAATTGTTTCTCGTTTTGTTTGTGTGCAACTGATTGTTCCTTCCTAAGAGGAGTATTTTGCATTTGTCCCTATTGAATTTCATCCTATTTACTTCAGATAAGTTCTCCAGTTTGTCCAGATCATTTTGAATTTTAATCCTGTCCTTCAAAGCACTTGCAAAGCCTCCCAGTTTGGTATCATCCGCAAACTCTATAAGTGTATTCTGTATGCCATTATCTAAATCGTTGATGAAGATATTGAGTCCATCCCTATTCAGCAAAGTACTTGAGCAAGTGTTTAAATCCCACTGAAGTTATGATTATAGTATAGTATAGTGGAACCTCAGAATAACAGACACCTTGGGCATGGAGGTTGTCCGTTAACTCTGAAATGTTGGTAACGCTGAACAAAGTTCAGTTTGGGCTCCAGTTCCAGCAGCAGCTGAATTCCCTCCTCAGTGCCAGCAGCTTCCTTGCAGGCAGTTTCTTTCCCTAGATCGGACTGAAACCATGTCCCCCTTCCAGCCGGGAGGGTGGGGTGAAAACAGCTTGTCCCTCTCCCAGCCAGAGGAGGGGAGCTTAAAACAGTGCCCTCTCCTCCCGGCCAGGTCTGTGTGTGAAAACAGCGCCCCCCGCCCCTAACTGGGGGAAGGGGAAAGCAGCGCAGACCCCAGCACCACTCCTGCTCTGCCAGCTGCTAAGCTGGCAGCCCTAGCGTCTTCACTACTAGATGTAAGTGGCTGCCCCACACATGGGGTAGGGGTAGGGACAGGCAACCCAGATGTGCCGACCTTTAAGACAGAATACAGGCACAGTGCAGTATTTGCTTTTTTGTTTTTTTGTCTCTGCTGCTGCCTGATTGGTTTCTTCACATGCTGTTCGGTTGGCCGGTCAGTCAGTAACTCTGGTGCTCATATCTTTGAGGTTCTACTGTATTGAAATGCTTTGCTGAATAGAGGGCACAGCGCTCTTCACCTCTCAAACTCTGGCCCTTTATGAATTATTAGATCATATTTGACAGAGAAGTAATAAATGTCTGTGCCCAGACAGAACTGGGAGGGTGGAAAAAATAAGGCCCTAATAGCTAATTCTGTCAGTTGATTTGCCTCGTTGGCCCTCAAGCTACATTTCCAGGAAACAAAACAAAGTGTATTTGAAATTTAGGACTACTTTATTTTCTTAATTTTTATTTTATTTTGCTTGAATAGGTGGGGGACGTGTGAAAATTGAGAGTGTGAAACTGGATTTCAAAGAAAAAGCTCACGCTAAAGTTGGTTCCCTTGAAAATGCCCACCATACACCTGGAGGTGGCAATATCAAGGTGAGAAATCAGCCTGATGAATTGAGCGTCTCCCTTTGCAAATGCACTTCAGCCCAAAGTTAGCAGTGACATGAATCGTGGTGTAAATTACACAGCAGGTATACATGGGTCAGAAAAATGAGTGTCACTTATATACAGGACTATAGAGGTGAGAGCAGGAAAAGCAACTAACAGGAGAAGAGAAGGTAGAACAGGTTACTTTTCTATGGTTGATCCTCTCAACCTGGAGCCAGTGACTCCCAGTCTGCTCCTCCTGATGCCCAATGCTTTTCCCTTTCCCCAGTTGAACTTCTGTTTTGCCTCCAGACCTCTACCTTTGCTGCTATTCCAAATCCACACTGGGGTTTTAGTCAGTCTAGTAATCCTGACCCAGTGGCTGTCTTCAAACCTCCCTTGTTCCAGGGCCCTCTGGGTGAATAGTACTGTAGAATCACATTATATGCCTCTGACCCCAGAGAATTTGTAAAGTGCATGAAATTTGAAAACAGAAGGCAGACCAGCAGGATCTGTTTATATTTTACCATGTATTTTTTAAGATGCCAGGAAACTCAACCAAAGTTTTAGAAATTTGGAGTTTGAGTTTTAAGTTTGGGCTGAAATTCAGTCCGGGTATTTATTCTAAAGGTCACTCCTGTAAGAAACACAGTTAGTTGTGCAAAACTTACTCTTTCACTTAATGTCATTGAATCACAGAGGGCCATTGTATTGGCATAAAAACAGAGAGAAGGACTTTCAGTGAACATTAGGCTCCTAAGTGCCTACGTCACTTTTGAAAATGGGGCTTAGGTGCTCTTGAAAATGTTACCTCAACTCCAATTGATTTCAATGGAAACTGGACGCTAATTCCCTTTAGAGACCTTTGAAAATCTCAGCCACTCTGTATTGACTAGCACTGGGTGACTATTACAAAAATGCTCTAGGTATATTCCTTTCAGCCATGCTCACTGGCCTTTTGTGTATTCTTCCTGTGAACATTTGAACGACATTCAAACAATGCAAATATCAGAATCACATAAACACGTGCATATTCACTTTCCACAAGCAAGTACTTAACTGGCATTGCTTGTGTGATCAATTGTGTTATCACGACAATTGTAACCAACCACAGCAAACCAATGCAACTCAAATAGGGTGAAATTCACGCCTGTACAGAGGGCCAGCTCAAGGCCTTTGCTCCACTCAAGTCCCACTTTAAACCTTGGGATGATGCTCTGCACAAGGGTGGATTTCACCCATTACAGATACTGAATACTCACAGAGGTACACACATGTTCAATCCTTATGAGGCTTTTTTTAAAAAAGAAAAGACATTTCAGACCAATAAAATGTAGAATAATATATTAATTCAATGAAGACATGATATGCACGTGGATATTCAGAAATAGAGGCAAAAGATGGGATTTTTCAGTCCTGCCTAAAGGAGTTAGGTACCCAAATCCCACTGAAAATCAATGGACATTGAGTACCTAATCCCCTTAGGCACCTTTGGAATCGCAGCCTAAATTTATTAGATAAAATTTTGTTGTGAATTATTCACTCGGCTGTCGCCTTGGTGGGAACCATTGGCAGGCTCATAGGACAGGGCCCGTCTGCTACAGCAGTGGTTCTCAAAGCCAGGCCGCCACTTGTTCAGGGAAAGCCCCTGGTGGGCCGGGCCGGTTTGTTTACCTGCCGCGTCCGCAGGTTCGGCCAATCGCAGCTCCCACTGGCAGCCAATGGGGGCTGCAGGAAGCAGCGCGGGCCGAGGGATGTGCTGGCCGCCCTTCCCGCAGCCCCCATTGGCCTGGAGCGGAGAACTGCAGCCAGTGGGAGCTGCAATTGGCTGAACCTGCAGATGCGGCAGGTAAACAAACCGGCCCAGCCTGCCAGAGGCTTTCCCTGAACAAGCGGCGGCCTGGCTTTGAGAACCACTGTGCTAGAGGACATGCTCCAGCAGTGGTGGCCCAGGAAAAGGTGGTGAGTGACTCCTGTGTCCAGTGCTGGGAGGCTGTTGATCACCTCCTGGCAAGGGCTGAGCTCTCTCAACTCCCGCTGACTTCAAGAACTGAAGGTGACCAGCACCACACGGCAACAGGCCCTGTGTAGGAACGAGAGAGTTGGCCGCACACTGAAAAGGTGGGATGGTGTATGAATAGGAAAGGGTGTCACCACAGAAGACAGGAGTTTCAAATCAAAGCAGCAATAGAAGGTCATTACTTAAAAGCAAAGGTTTAAATGCATTTTGCCTTTCTTGAACAGATTGACAGCCAGAAGCTAAACTTCAGAGAGCATGCTAAAGCCCGTGTCGATCACGGGGCTGAGATCATTACGCAGTCACCAGGCAGGTCCAGCGTGCCTTCACCGCGCAGACTCAGCAACGTCTCATCCTCTGGAAGCATCAACCTGCTGGAATCCCCTCAGCTTGCTACCCTCGCTGAAGATGTCACGGCCGCCCTTGCTAAGCAGGGCTTATGAATTTGCTCCATTTAGCAGTGTATGAAGTAATAATATTTAGACATGAGCTCTTGGCAGGAATGGGCTCAGAGCAGGTGTTACATTCATTCTTTACCATGTCTAAAATTAAGTCACATCCCAAGACTGTAGCAACCATACAATAAAAAAAAACCCAAAATAATTAAATAGATGCAGAAATTGGCCTGATCTCCATTTACAGCAGGAAGACACTGGCTTTACATGGGTATGCAATTGCAGTGTATGACATTGGACGATTATTGTTGCTCTGCTCTGTCTTGCATGGAGTACCGTACTATGATAAAACACATTTTTACCTTTCCATGTGCCTGAGGGCCATTCACCTCTTTCTGACTTGTTACTATCCCAAGTTGCTCATTTCACGGTTCTGTTGACGGGTGGGAGGAAAAAAAAGTCGCCCATTGTAACTTATTACAGGTTAAATTAAACTGAAGAGCCTAGTTACCGGATGGGAAGGGCATATAAAGGAAATCAAGTTTAATTTTAAAAAGTGTTATTTTGTATAAATGGGTAGAAGGAGAAAGACTGGATTAAGTTATTAACGTTTTGGGGCCTGGATAATTATGTCAGTGTATAGCTGATTCCAATAAATTATTTAACTAATAACTAAAAATAGTAGTTGAAAAACATTTGAATTGTGCTTGAGGAAGTGGCATTTTTAAAACAAAAACGCTGTTGAAAGGAAGAACTTCCATTTCAATGGGCTTGTGTCTGATTAGAATGTCGGTTAAGCGGCTAGATTTGTGTACACACTACCGGTTTCACATCCTTTCCATCTGTTTGATACAGTATTATAGATATATATATTTCTCTGTGGCCATTTGTGATACGCCCTCATATACTTGAATATTATACTTCTTTATTCACAGTATCTGTGTCTCTTGCACCCTTTGGTGTTGCAATTTTAGGTATGTAAAAGTAGATGTTAGCAGGGTTTTTTTTCCCTATTCAGAAAAAATACATAAAAAGACAAAAACATTTAGCATGAAATTGCTTTCTGTAACAACTAAAAGCCGTGACCCTGTTTTAGTGTCAGATGCAAGTCTCTTCTGTGATGCTAGAAAAATTATTCCTTTTCCCCACCCTCCCTTTTTCACCAAGACTGATTTTGTGAGTTACAGATGTTTAGAAAAAGGGTTTCCAAAGAGGTGGGTTTGGATTCTGGATTTTTTTAAATCAAAAACAGTTTGGTTTTAGCTTTTTTTTTAAAAAAAACTTCTGTAGTAACAATGAATGTTGGATTTATTTTATTGATTTTTTTTCTTTTGCTAAAGTTGAAAAAAGTATTTGGATGTCATTCCATACCTTCAGTAGTGTCTTATGTGTACACTCGGGCACTCTGGTAGTATAGCAGTAAACACTGTAGAGATGCCAATAAATTATAATTAATAAATTAAATAGATAGATAAAATGAACTCCCTAGCCTGGATCACCAAGGTGACTGAATAGATAAATAGGGCATCTTTAAATCTCAACAAAGAAGCAGCAAGTGTATGTTGACTATAAAAAGTATAAGAAAAGTGTGCATAAACTTGCAGAGACACATAAACATCAGATCTAATGGAGTTACTTGTGAGAACTCCAACAACATTATGGACACTAAGAAAACACTGCTGAAAGTAATATGGTGGTATTACTCATCAGTGGATAACAAATCTGCTGATGCTATGTACAGTAGACATTATAAAATGACTAATTTACACACTTGCAGATTGTTGGCTCTCTTCCTTTTGAAATCTCTAGCTAATCTTTACGCTGTCAACTGAGCTAGACATGAATTGTGTATTAAGTCAACCTTGCGTATTGGAAGCTTTAGAGTACTCTGTTCTTTTTACTGTGTGTGTATGTGTGTGTGTTGGGGATTGATCTGAAAAGAATATAGAGATGATGTTGGTGTCTGTGCAGAAGATTCTTATAATTAATAGCAAAGGATTCCACAGAATTCAATTCATAGTATTAAACTGCACAAATACTAAAGAGTAACTCTTCAGTGTGGTGAATGGAGATTTTGGCCAACCAGTTGTTCCCCGTGGCATTAAGATGAATTATACAGCTCAAACTCCATGCACCTTACTGAAGATGAACTCCTAAATAGCCCCACACATCAACTCCGCAAAAAGCTTTTTCACACTCTAAAGCACAGAATGCTGTTTATAAGTCAGTTATTTTATACAAAAGATAGCGAGTTTAGCAACCATGTTCAGTGCATCAAGAGGGTTCTGATTTCTGCCTTGTAATTGCTGTACTGTTGCTTAGAATAACCAATGGGAATTTACTTGGAAATAATGTGTGGTGTGGTCCATAAAAATGTTTTGCCATTGTTTAAGAAAAACAAAAGGAGGAGGAAGAACAGTATTTTTGATCATGTTGCTCTCCATCAATTAATGCAAATGCACCTTGCAATGTTTTTATTATGCTTTTTGCCAATGTTAGGAAGAGCCTAAGGTACTCCTGAGCCTCAGCTTCACTGAAGTTGAACAAGCTGGTCAGAACAGTATTTAAACTGTGACTCAAGTACTTTTTATCCTGCTTTTAAATAACAAAAAAAACCCCACATTCTGTAGATGGTGAAGTTTAGTTATTGCACGTACACGTCCAAAGTCAGACTGATGTAACACATCAAGTCATTTCCTTCATGCTTTGAAATGAGCTTTCTTGTCTTAATTCAAGCAAAGTCCTTGTAATCAATAATTGTCCTTCGTAGAGTTCTAGAACTTTTGTGAGGAGCTTGATGAAGATAAAAGAAACCAAGAGTTTGTGTTAAATAAAATGCGAGTTACGTTACGCAACTCTAGATATTCACTGAAAAAGCTCATAAGAATCTTAACTTCTCAAGAAGAGTGTCAGTTTAAAAACTTTGCAAGCACTTAGTGGCCATGTTCCAGTTTTCTGGAACCCACGTCTTTAACAGTTCTATACTATTGGCAAGTTTAGCCAGTCAGTGACATCTAAGAGCCAACTTCTCTCTGTTTGTAACAGTGAATAAATAGAAAATTTAAATTAAGCCAAATTGGATAGTCATGAGAGAATCAAAACTGAGTATATTTGTTGAGTGATAGCACAATGGAAAAGGCACTCTGGGTGTCTCTACATCTGCAAAATATCTGTTTCTATGTAATCCTAGGCAGGAAGAAATCCAGTAAAAGTTGAGCAGGTCTTGGTCCAGCAACAATGAAGGAGAAACTAACAATGATGAGGATACTCCTGTGTCCACTAGACAACACACATTTTCACTGTACAGCAGTAAATGGTATTAGCCAGCTAACACTATGTTAATGTACAGTAGCAACATTTCTTTCCTCATTATGACTGCTTGCAAATATATATAAACTGGCCTATCTACACAACCCAAAGGGAGTTGAAAGGCGGTCTATGTGGACTACCGTATATGAGAAAAGTTTTTGCTGGGCTGGACCAAAATATTTTCTGAAAATCAAGTATGAACATCTCTTCAAAGACAGATGTCTTTGAGCGTAGATCACTTTTGTTATATAAAATTAAGCAGATGTAATTTTAGCCTAGGTGTGTGTACAGCTCACTCGCTCTTAGTAATCTTACTCAAGCAATGCCCTCTGCGGGAAAATAATTTACTTTAAGACTTGGAAAGGTCAGGCAAAAAAGCCACTTCAACTTTAGCAAAGAGAAAAAAGAAACAAAAAAATCATATTCTGTATGCTGGGATTTGGAGGAATACGGTCTGCTGTTACAAACCTGTGTTTTTTCTGATAATTCTAGAGCCTGTTACTATAAAGAGACATTTCTTGAATGGCTGGTGGTAGTTAGTTCATGTTTTTCAATCCGATTTGCAATTGTATTTGTCGCTGTATAGTGATTGTTTTGCAAAATAAAATTGCTTGTCATCTAACCACTTGTATCTTTTATTTGTGATGCACATTATATCCCCATCCACTCACTTCATATCATTGTACTGCCTTTAAGAAAATATAAAATAACATATACCTACTAGCAATGCATACAGTCAGTCTTAAGACGAGTCAGAGCAGATGAAGCAGTGGCTCTCGCTTACTCGCCATTATTTCTTGCCAAAGTACCCAGCTTTACAGCCAGCACATCAGTCTTTAGGGAAATATTTCTCTGCTTCATATGAATGAGTTATTTTCTTGTTTATTCTGGATTTCTAGCCCAAATATGAAGTTTAGCTTGACTGTGGATTGAACAGTTAGGTTCCCGAGATAAATAACTGACCTCATGAGTAAATCAGCTTTCCTCCGTTCTTCAAAATTTTTAGACGGACTTTAGTACTTTTGAAGATGTCTCTGGAGGCTGAAGTCATCTATTGCACCCCAGAACAGGTACAGCACAGACAGTGGCTTTACAAATGTCCCTGTACTGCCCCACTAGTGTACCTCACTCCTGATTTGGAAAGAACACCTGTAGGAGAGAATGGATAGGTTCCATCTCTAACTCTCCTAATCCATGGTGTGTCTGCCAAGGGCATATATTAGTGCCAAGCATGATGGTATTTTTATTCTATAAAAACGTAAGAGCTGCCATACTGGGTCAGACCACGGTCCATTTTGCCCAGTATCCTGTCTTTGACAGTGGCCTGTACCAGACCTTCAGGGAGACTATACAGAACAAGTCAATTATGAAGTGATCCATCCCTGTCTTCTGCTCCCGACTTCTAGTAGTCAGAGTTTTAGGATCACCCCAAGCATGGGGTTGCATCCCTGATTTTCTTGGCTAATAGCCATTGATGGACCTATTCTCCATTAACTTACCCAGTTATACTATGCACACTTGCCCACTGGGAACTGGAGTGAGAACTGACACGGGGACCCTCAGATGGTCTTTTGAGACGAAAAGTCCAATAATAAATTTGCCTAGTGGAACCCTCAGCCCTTCATATATTCTTAGTTGTTTGTTTATTTAGATATCAGCCTTATTCAATCTCCACACCAAAGCTCGCCCATCTTTATCTTTATCAAAAGGCCGAAGTTGCTACTGAGTACATGCCACCATAAATCAGCACCTTGTTTTCTTTTGCAAATGCTTACAGAATACACATTTTGGATTGGAGGGAAGAAGAAAGAGAACCCCCCACAGTTTAAATATGTTTTGTTTCCACACCATAAACGGGACCCTCATAGCCAGTTGGGCAACAAGAAGTCCTGCAGGTTTACTTACCCAATCCCGCAAATGGAATTTGTTCTGAGGAAGAAGATATGGAGAGGGGTGAGTTCTACATAATGAAGGGAGGAAGCTATCTTCAGTATTCTTCCCTACATTACATACTCTTTGGGCTAAGAACCAGGTCATCCACCTTCCTGAGCTGTTGACTTGTATCAGGAAAATGTCCATCCTGCAGCAGATGGATTTGTCTCTTTACTTCACTGTCCTGACATGACATTTGTAGCTGTTATTACTGCTATCTTAACTCAAGTTTTAGGCCTGATTCTGCAATGCTGACTCACATATCATTGCTTTATATTCTGTGGAACTTCTTATATGAGTAAGGGTGGTAGGGTCAGGCCCTTTCATTGCAGAAAGACTGAGATAGCCCATCCAATCACACATTATTAGTATTGACATTTATTACGAACAATAATTTTCTGCCAAGACGTTTCTCATTTAAAACATCCTTTCCCCCGTTACTATTATTTGAAATAAAACTCTTTAGAATCATACCTCTGAAATCTATTTCCTTACCAAGATAGCAACTGCTCCCTCCTGCAGGAAAAAAAACAACATGGCACAGGGCTAAAGGGATGAAAATCTCCATAAGGTTCTCCTGACTCCGATTGGTACTGATTTCTCTACTGGGGGAGGGGCAGGGATAGCACTCCCCAGAATAAATCACATGCCCTACCTTCAAAATCTTGGGGGAACATTGGGAAGCAAGGACCATCCCAACAGAGAACCCATGTCTGGCTGCCTCTGTGCCACCAGCCACTGCACCCCTCGTCTGCTAGCACAGATGCAACAGAATTACCCCATTTGAGCTTCATCTGCTGGCACTTGCTCTGGGGACACCCACAAAGGCAGCTCTCCCTCAGAAGGCGGGACTGCAGGACGCTGGGCTGTATTACGTTTCTAAAGGAATATTTGCAGCATTAGTGCTGGGATGACATGCACTCTGTCCTAGCTGAGTCCCTGTCCTCCCCACTCCTCTCACAGAGCCACCAATCCCTTGGTGCAGCTTGGAGGAAGGGGGAAGACAGTGAGCCTACCTTCTGTGTTGAAGGGATATGGTCCATGAGTGAAGGGACCCTCTCCACCATCAGATCATGAGGGCATGATCTGCTCCCAAATTATTTGTGTCTTCCTTGAGCATGCTCCCTGGTTTGTTGGGATGCTCTGGGCACAGAGCAGCTAGCACGGAGGGTATTTTTAAATAGAAAATCAAAGAGTATGGAAGCACATGGCTTTTGAGAGGGGAAAACATTGCACAAACTTTACTAACACAATAAATGAAGGAGCCACTGCCCTCCTTTTAGTGCCCATTAGCTAATAAAATGCTATGGGTGGACAATCTGCAACCTGCCATGGATCTCAACCGCTAGTCTCAAGGGGGAGTCAAGCAGGGACGTTCAGGAGTGAAGACATGACTTGATTCTCCACTCACATCGGAGCAAATCAGAAATAACTCCACTGCAGTCAGTTGATTTACATCAGTGTCAGAGAGAGGAGAATCAGGCCCAAAGGAGGTAGGATGTTAAAAGCAAAGCTGGAATTATAACCCATCAGGACACAGTGCCAGGAGTAAATATAAGACCCAGATGCACCAGAATGCCAACGGGATGCACTGGCAGGAACTGCCTTCTGCAGTTTTCGCCCTCCTTCCCTGCCCCACTCTCTCACTGTGGCAGGCTGAGGGCCTGAGTGCGGATGAGACGCTGAGACCCTGTAAAGCGACTGCTTAGACAGGCCACTAGGGGGCCTTGTGGGAGAAGTATACAAGCTGGCAGGCAGGACAGGAAAGCACAGTGATGCTCCCTGAGTTTCTGTGCTCTGCAGCTTGGCCCGTGCCTGGTCTTTGTGACTCTGTGCTCAGGGGAGCAGACTAAGGCACCCTTTTGATGGGTCAGTGGCTGAGGCAAAGGAAGCGTGAAGGGAAGGGGGTGGCCTGGAGAGTAGCAAAGCGCCTGAGGAAATTACCTTGCCCCAGTGGTGTGACCTGGGGTGGGAGAATCCCTAGTTTGAGGGGAAGAACTGGGGGGACCTGAACAACACCACTTGGGCCTGTTAAAGGAAACCACCAATGGGTGGTTGTTTGGGGTGGGGGCCAGAGACCTGTTCAACAACTACTCAGCTGCAGCTGGGGGAGGGAGAAGCCACACCCATTTCTGGCTCGTGCCCCCCCACCCCCACCCCATTGACTTAAGCAGCTATGTAGAGGAGAGCCCCACTTGCTCCGTGAACCCCTTTGTCTCTGTGCTTGCTGTGGATGAGGGCAGGGGAACAGAGACTGGCCCCAGATGCTGGTGATCTATTTTGCTCACTTCCATCCCTGGGTGTGAACATGTTTAACCAGGAAGCATGGACCTGCATTAGGAATTACTAGACACATGCAGGCTACTGGAGCTCACTGACCTGTGCCTTCTAGGCATGGCATGGCCCATGCCCACTTCCCTGCTGCATTATTGCCTCCAGCAGCTGCTCTGGTCATCCTAAAAAGGGACCTCCCTGTTCCATTTCAGCCATTTGCCTGGATGGCCTAATGTGAGGCCATATCCTGCAGGGCTTAAACTGATAATAGTGGGAGTTTCACCTCCATGAGGCCTGGAAGAGGCATGCAGGATCTAGGCCTTGGGAAAGCCATATGGTTATTAGATTTGCTATGAAATATGTGTGCTATTATTCCTGTTCAGCTCTAACTTCCTAAGGGAGAAAGGGAGCTAATCTGCTTCTTAGATTTGTATTAAAGTTTATTTTGCAGCACTTTATCAAACATCTTAACTGTACCCTGAAGTCCTCAGCTGCTTTAGCTTTGCTTTATAACTAATATCCTTTAACATGGGATCACCAGGCTGATCCTACTTTATTGAGGCTCCAAAGCACTCCTGGTCTCTGCATTAAAATAGAGACCAAAACTGGACAGAGTACTCTAGTCCCTCATTATATGGTACCCTATAAACCATAAAATATCACTTTGGAATGCCTCCAACTGTAAAGCAGTGTCTTATTTGCCTTTTGACTGCAATTGGCCAGATGCTGGGGGGGTCACCACAATTCCTAAATCATCTTTTTACTATACTGAGTGAGCTACATCACTGAAGTTCAAAATCCCTTTGTTTTTAGGCTTAGAGCTTATTTAAACGATAGATGTTTAGAGACCAATGCTTGCCTGAGTTGCTTGGTGATCTTAAGGAAACTTAAGTGGGAGGGAGGGGAGAATCAGCCTGATGCAGCAACAACTTCAAGTTTGCCCTCTAAGCTAAGCATATTCTCACCATAGTAAAGATGGCAAATTCTACACGGCTGGTCTTTCCAGAAAGTTCTATTCTACATTGTCTTCTAAACCCCTCTGATGGTGGTTAAACTGCTTATCTGTGCCATGTAGGCCTGCTCAGAGCAGGATTAGATGAAATGGTGCTTATGACCTCTGTTCCTGCTTGGAGCCCTGTCTACACTAGTGCTCTGACAGTGCTACCAACTGGGGGTAGCAACAGTAAAATTCTATCAAAAACATCCCAGTGTGGATATACCTGTGGATGCCTGAAGCCACACTTCTGCATGGTAGACATGAAGGAATTAAAGCAGACTGTCGAACTCTCATGCACTAGAACTTTGGAGCCCCTGGATGGGACTGGGTTACAGCCCACATGGCACAATAGTGCCAGGTTCAGAAATAAACATAATGAAGCTGCTCTGCACAAGGAAGTAGGAGCCATTAATCATCTACTGAAAGGAAGAGCTAATGTTAGCAGCATGCTTCAGCTGTGGGAAACATCTCCAGTGAAGGAATCAGCCCTGAGAACAAAGACTGTGGATGAGGCTAAAAAATCCTGCTTTAAGCAGGTAGAACTAAAGCAATCCCTGAGTGCAGCTGAAGAGATTTGTCTTGGCACTGTCAGGTGAGGAGCGGCGATTAGCTAGGCACTTCAATTAGCAATCCATTCTTCTCTTGCTGGCCTAATATCTTATTTTTAATAGTACATGGTAGGTGATATACCTTAAACCAGTGGTTCTCAACCCTTTTTGGACCAGCTAGGGTGACCAGATGTCCTGATTTTATAGGGACAGTCCCAAGTTTGGGGTCCTTTTCTTATATAGGCTCCTATTACCCCCCACCCCCATCCTGATTTTTCACATTTGCTGTCTGGTCACCTTAACCAGGACACACTTGCATAGAAAGCCCTAAATGGAGTGAAACTGCTGCTATGCTGGGGGGCAGACAACTGAGCAGCTGCACAGAGAAAGTGTCTCTTTCCCCCCCATGGTAGAGCTTGGCTGCATGGTGCTGCTTGCAGCAGCAGTGTGGGGTGGGGTGGCTTTGAGGAAGACCCAAGGGAATAGATAATACATTTTATATTGTATAGCAATACAGGTGTAGTCCCTTGTGTCTGGAAGGGATTTATGGTGGACATGCAGAGTCTCAGTTGCTACTGTACAACACTGCAAGAGGAAGTGTGGTCTAGTGGTTAGGGCACTGGACTGGGACTCCGGAGGTCTTGGTTGTCCTCCTATCTTGCTGTGTGATCTTAAGGATGTTGCATTGCCTCATTTTCCTTCCCATCCTTTATCTGTCTGGCAGTGCTTCTATGTATTTGAACAGTGCAAATTGCGATGCAGGCCTTACTTTTTGGGGATAGCTACTAGGCTACAAATAACAGATTAACACGGCCCATGATATGTAGTAAATTCAGTGGAGTAGGTGGGATTCCATTCTGTCTTAAGCCACTAGATTGGAAAAAAAGCATTTTTCCCCTACCCCAAAGCATTCCTTAGAGTCCCTAAGCCAATCCTGTTACTTCAGCTGTGTAGTGGGGGGAGGTGGCTCAACGTGCCCTTTGTAATCTAGTTGAATGAGGTTCCAGCCATGTTCTCTTGCTGTTACCCCAGCCTCTTCTGGCTATCTTGAATTATGACAAGAAATCAGAACTGGTTTTTTGGCCCTATGTGGGGAATTATTACCTCAGTATCTGACATTACATAGGTGTTCCCTACACAAACTGTCCAGTCTCCAGAAGAGCTTCTCAGTTAGGGCCCAAAACAAATGGTTGGACTTTCAAAAGAGCTCAGCACTCCTTGCAAATCTGGCCCTAATGGTGGGTTCTGAGCACTTGAAAATGTAGCACTGAGGCCTCTTGAAAATATGGGCCAAAGTGTGGGGGTTTCTGCACATCCTGAGACCCACACTATTCAGTTATACCAGCCAAAGCTCACAAGATATTTAAGTGCAACCTCTGCAGTGTATTAAAAAGAGACTAGTGACCTGTTGGCTTGTGATGCTATTAGACTCCTCAGTGTATTATGCTGTGACACCCCATGTAACTCATTTACTCGTCTCCTATTCTATAGGCGTACTGAATATCTCTGTCTATCTTGTGCTCAAACAAATTATTCAGGTTGATCCTGACTATTTCCTGTGACTGCCATAAAACACAAGTAGGTATCATAGCAACTGCATGTCACTTTGTTCTGATTTGTTTCCTGTATGTCTAAGCTGCAAAATAGCACCAGAGAGAGAGAGAGAGACTCCCTGGGATATAAAGGCATCTGTGGAAACAACCTTTCCCTTTAATACAGAGATCTTTCTAGATATTTAATCACTGACATCCATCGAGCTGAGTCGCTTCTCTTTTTTAAAAACCAAGAGGAAGACTGGCTGTCAAGGAAAGCTGGGGTGGGTCTGATGAGGCATTTCTTACTGGGGCACCATCTTGCTAGTATGTAAGTACACCCAAATGGTGGCTGTTAGTATGCAAGAGAGCCCCAGCTGTGAGAAGATAATCCATGGATTTGATTATCCTATACAAGTAGGATAAAAGTTAATAGAAAATGTGTTCCTAACTTGCAGTCTGATTCTCTCCTGTTAGTTGCCAGTTCCCCAGCCAGGGAACCCCTGCAGAGCAGAGGCTGCTGTAAATTGCAGCAGGGACCAAATTGGCCTGCAGCTACTCCAGAATTTGGGAATCACATAAAAAGCATAAAGCCATCCTTGCCCTCTCTTCCTTAGTCTTCTGCTAGTTACAACTTGGCCAGACCAGAGAATCTTCACCTAGATCTGAGATCCTTATCCTTCTGAAACTTCTTCCTCACTGTTCCTTTTGCACCAGCAGATAGGAATATCCATGTTTTAAAATCCTCTATTTATGCTGACACTTCAGATTTCTTCCCTGGTTTGAGATTCCCAGTACTTAAAATGGCAAGTATGGTAGAACAGGTAGAAACTTTACAAGTTTGCACAGGTAAAGAGCCAGATACTCAGCTGGTATAATTGGCACAGGTCCATTGAAGACAACAGCTGCACGGTTTATACCAGCTGAGTAACTGGCTCAAAGTTGTGTTAACACATTTGTGGCATATTTGGAGCATAAACTGCACAATTAACCCGTTCACTCAGCCTTTTCAAGCTGTTCTACTTGCTTTTATGTCTAGTGTGATTTGGTTTTTTTTTAAAGAAACCCTAGTCTCTTTAAATACTGTAGCTTGTCTGGGGAATTCATCCAGTCTCTTACATTAATTAGCCTACCTGATATTGTGTTTATATACTTTAAAAGACATCTCTCCCACTGGCAAGAGCATATCTTGTCTTGGCAGGGCATAAGACAGCTGAGATCAGCCAGGTTGTCCCAGTTCTTTATCCCACTGTTGAATCTGGCTTGGGCAGGGGAAAGACTTGTCGGTGATACACTCTGCCTGCATCACTACCTTCTTGAGGATGTCCATTACAATTCTTCTATATTGTCTTCTTGAGTGCTGTCATGTGACAATGCAAAGCATTGACATCACTGAACCAGGAACATAATATTTTCCCTAAAGCTTCTCTGCCTTTTCCTAGAAACGTCCACAGCCCTCTCCTTCCTGGCGTGCTGTCACACTTTTAAAGAAACAGGACACTTATTGTCATCCTCCATCTCTTTTTAAATGAGAACTAACATTTGTAGCAAATTACAGTTCCAGATTCTCCACTGGCCTCATCATTCATCCAGGTCTATTCATCTTCTGATCCCATTTCAACTGGACTATACCTCTAGTATCTGATAGACTCCTGCTTTTGAACCCTTCTGGACAGGACCATCTCCCTTCCCTAAGGCAGCAAAGTCACATGATCAACGTCCCACTTTTTTGTCTGTTCTTAGAACCTTTATTATTTGTAATGGTATAGAATCTCATGGAAAAGCTGTGCATAGTGACAACAGCTGGTGTAAAAGACTCTTTCTTGGTGGCCAGAGTAGACCTGAAATAGGAAGTGAACTCTCACTAAACCAGGGATTGTCTTCCACTTTTAGCAGGGCTAGTTATCCTAGTTTAAGTTTGAGTAAGACTCAGATTTCATTCTAACAGCCAAAGATGGTGAACTCGATTTGCCAACTTTCAGCCTTGCATCCTTTAAGGAGGGCCACTTATGACAAAGATTTGTATAAGGCTGGTTGCATTGTCTATGGCTGCTGGGATGCTGACTGTTACCAGAGCTAATGTGGGATCTTTCTGTTGTAACATTCTCTGAGCATTCTGTGCTGCTCTTTTCCCTAGACTATGCTCTTGTGGGGACTGGAAGTAATATACTCAAAATGGTACCATATCCATCAAGTTATGAATTCAGGGTCTTATTGTCAATGACTTCTTTAGAAAGGAAAAGACTGTAAAGTAGTCACAGAAGATAGGGGCAGGATGGGTTGGTTCATTTAATTATCAGAGAATACACAGGTCTCAAACCTGATTTCCCCCCCCCCCCATTGTATATTGGCACTAGTGGCTATTTTAGTCCTAATCTCAATGGTGAGACTGGCTAGCCACTCAAAATGGCATCCACATATGCTTATATCATCCTGAGCCTCTAAGAATGTGGTTGATTCCCATCACAAGGTCTAGTCTATGCCCCATGCTGTCATTAGTCTCTTGGGAGTGACCCCTTTAGTGTGCCAGCACCCACAGAGGCCACGGGATTCTAAGACACCAAGCCTGGGCCTTCCCGTCTCTCCTCATGGCTCCCTGCAACAAATCCAAATCCTTCTGTAGGAGGTGTTTACTGTGCCCCTCTTTTTTTACAGCAACATAGGCAGCCTTTACAAAACAAGGTAACCATTTATTAGTCACCTGGCCTCTGAGTCTCTAGGTTAGCGCAGAAGTTGTTAAGCTATAGTTCACTCTGGTCAAACCAGTGCCACTAGCAGCTAGCCAAGCTGTGATGAACTCCATCTCTGACTCTCCCTACCTGTTCTTCCTTTTTGTCTCCCCCCAGGTCCAGGCTCCTGAGTCCCTCAAAAAGGGCCACCCTTTTTCTGGTTACCTGACTGACATCTTGTTCTCCTGCTCAGTTCCCGAGTCCTACCCTACTGGGGTTTCCTGCTGTTCATTGCTCAGTCACTGGGATGTCTTTGTCACTCTGGACCCTCTGTTGGTTTGAGACAGTTCTTTAATGAGCCTGTTAATTCCTTACAGACAAACCGACACACACACACCCCTCCTGCACTGTTCCAAGAACATTAACCCTTTTGCACCTACATGGTAGCAATGCAATGTACAGAGGAAAACTGAGGCATGCCTAGGATTCATAAAAACAAATTTTAAAAACTCCTTCTTGGTCACAGGTCAACTGGGCTCCTTGGTAAAGTCAGCCAATGCAAGGACAACACCAGACTTAAATCTCATCAAAACTATTGGCAATCTCTGACATCTAGGGGGCAGGGAACCTTATGTAGGTCGCAGAGCATAAGCTACTTGTATTGTTTATCACAAGCCTGAACTTATCATGATCCTGCAGGTAGCTTGTGGCCTCTTTACTTAGTATACCCATCCTGGGAGTTGTGAGCTCTAGGTTTCTCTGAAAATCAGGCCATTTTTATTTCAGTCCCCCAGCTTTGAGAACTGTAGCCTATATTACCTTGCACTTCTAGAGCACCTTTCAACTGTTGGCTTTGAATCTCTTTATACATTTAGCCTCCCAAATGCTCTGTGAAGTAGCAGATATGGATAGGCTTGGCCATAGGAAAGTTTTTACAAAACTAGTGCCATTGCAATGAAGGAAGCAGGGTGCCTCGTTAGCCGCTGCAGCAGAGCCAGCAAAGACACTGCACAGAAATATTGCAGAACACACATCATTTCATGACAGCATCCTATGCAGCTGTAGAACCCAGCATCTTTTACTGTAAGTGGGAATCTTCCTGAGGCCTCTCAGCACATCAGAAAATAAAAAGCTAAGGACAACAGAGGTGGTTTGGATTTCAAGAATCTGACCCTCTTGGACAAGCTGGAGTCATGGAAACTCTCATAGCAAACAGGGCTGCTACCTGTTTCTCTGTCCCCCTGTCTTGCCTGGGTTGCTAGAGAGTACTTGATCCCTGACTCAGAGACCATCTTCTTCTGAGGGGAATCTACCATCCCCATTAAAATATGGAATAGCCTTACCAAAACTAAAGAAACAATCATTCTTTGCTGGAGTCGTTGCAAGCTGCCGCCCACTGTAACTTTCCTCACCCAAGCAAACTAAACTTAGAAGTTCCCAGAACACTCTTTAGCAGCCAGTCTCCTGGAATCCTCTGTTAGAAAAGGGTTGTGGCATGGTGCATGACACTCTCTTGCCCAAAGTCAAGGGCTAAAGTCATATACATCCTGCTGGATGTCTGGCATTTATTATTGTTGGTCACCAAATTTCTGCAGTCCTATCTCCAAGAAAATGCATGAATGAATGGTTTGGGTCCAAACCACAATACGTTACAGGCAACTATTCTCCACCTTCGATGTCCTTGCCTGCAAAGTCCCACAAGGCTAAATCTTCTCCTTTATCACATTCAGCATATACATGAAACAGCACATACTTGGAACAAGTATGGCAGTTAGTGAGGCAGAACAGGCTGAAGTGCCAGCGTTATACAGCTGGCACACACGTATATCTCCTTCATATCAAGTACTAATAGCAACCATAGTTTCCCATCCTGCCAGGAATGGTGGGGCTCAGGCTTTAGCCCTGGGGCGGTGGGTAGCAGACTAAGCCATGCAGCAGCAGGCTCCATCCCTTAATTGTCATGTTTTGGCCTGCGGTCCAAAGCTCACCACCCCATCCAGGCCTCGGCTGCCTCTCCTGCCCCTTCCCCAACACCAGCCCCTGCTGTCTCCCTACCCACGTCCCCATCCAGCACTTAATTTGTCCGCTGGCTTGCCAGAGCCAAGTCAGGCTGTTGTGAAAAGTGATGTTTGTTAATATCACTTTTCACTTTTATTATTATTATTATTATTTTTTAAAAACTGTACCTAAATAAATTACAATGATTTGGACATGGCGATAGGCATATTTCAGTTAATTGAGTATTTTAGAAAAAACTGTCAGAGCCCCCGCCAGCAGGAGTTGGTGGCCGCAATCAGAGACCACCAAAAAACTTCTTGTGAGAACCTCTGCCTTAAAGCACCATCATAAAGGAACAGGTAAGTGAGTCATTCCCTCCTCCGCCTGCCCTATAAACCACCAAAGGTCACATCCTCTCTAGAACAGGGCTCGCCCTTTTTCAGCCCCTGCTGCACCACAAACTTGAGTCCCCCCCACCCCGTCTCCTCTTGCCACCTACTGATGTCCCGCAGGGTGAGGCGGGGCCCCCGCTCCTGACCCTCTTTTTTGGTAGTTACCCAGCGGGCACCCTGGAGGGGGCTGCACACGGTTATTCCTCGCAGGGTCAGAGACCTGCAGGGATGGGGGGGGGGAGCGGGACGCTCCTTGGGAGGAACGGGACGGGAGGGCTCAGCCGCGCTCCCGCCCTGGGCGGGCTGGGGACGGTTGCACCCGCCACAGGTGGTGCCTGGCCCAGCCGCGGGTGGAGGGGGGCTGGCGGCAGCAGCCCTGGCGCTGTAGGCGAGCGCTGCCTTCCCTGGGGCCCCGCTGGGTGGGTGGCGCCCGGCTCCCCGCCGCCAGGCGCGCCCCTGCCACGGGCTGGCGCTGGGCGCTGTCCGCCGAGGGAGGTGCTGAAGGCCGGGAGGAGGCGGACACCGTCGCTCGCTCCCCTCCCCCCCCGCGTCCCTGCCTGCTGCAGCCATCTTGCGCGGCGCGGGGAAGCGGGGCGGCAGCCGCGGGGGCCGCGGGCTGGCGCGGGCCTGGCCGCCGCCGCCATGGTGAAGAGGAAAAGCTCCGAGGGCCCGGAGCAGGAAGGCGGCCGCGGCGTCCCTCTGCCCATCCAGACCTTCCTGTGGCGGCAAACCAGGTGCGAGCGGGGCCGGGGCCGGGCGGCAGGGGCTGCGGGGGGTCCCCGTCCCGCTTGGCAGGCAGCCTCGGGGGGCCCCGCGGCGCTGCTCCCGCCGGCAGGGCTGGTCCTGCCTGGCGCTCTGCCCAGGTCGGAGCGCCCCTAGTTGAACTGGCTCCCGGGTCAGCCCCGGGCTGCAGGGGTCTGCTGGAGGAGGGGGAGGCTGGATGAATACTGGGGGGGTGTTCCCCCCCCTTCAAAATCAGGGCTATTTTTCAGGCAAAATGTAGGCGAATAATATTAATACTCCCTCCTCCCCTCAAACAAACAAACAAAACCTCTGGCTGTCAACCTGTTAGTGCGATGTTTGTTTTTGTAGGGTCTCTATTTTGGGGGGAGTGTGTGTTGTTTAGCCCAGTGGTAGACTGCTAAGGCAAACTTCCATCTGAGGCCTGAGTTTGAGCAAATACTGTAGGAGGAGGGTCCTAAATGGCCTCATAGACTTCAAGGTCAGAAGGGACCATCATGATCATCTAATCTGACCTCCTACATGGCCACAACCTCACCCACCCACTCCTGTAACAGACCTATAACCTCTGGCTGAGTTACTGAAGTCCTCAGGTCTAACTACTTGTTGTGGGGTGGGTGGGTTTTCTGGCTAACGCTTGTGAGGAAATGGAAGGCCCCAAGCAATTCAGATAGCTGTGTATTAGAGGAAAAGAATCATTAACACAATCTGCTAGCAAACCACAGCTATTCAACTCATAACATTCGTAATACTTAATATATTCTTACTCTCCTAAATACTTTGATAAACGGTAAATGTGACTACTAGAAAATGCATCATTCGGATGAGTTAAAATGGCTGAATTCCTTTTACCTTTAAGGAAAGAAAACCATATTTTAAAAATGTCTTGCTTTCATATTGGTATTTGCGAAAACCTTCTGTTTATGGAAAAGGTAATAACATTCTGTACAGTGCTTTCAACAGGTATCTGAGTTTCTCATGTCTTCATTACTGTTTGTTACATGGGCTTATCTAGCCACTTAAGTAACATTGTCACACTGACAAAATAATTTAATTAAAATGACTCAATAAAAACATGCTTAATATGCATACCTATAACTACTGTTATGAAAACTAACTCTTGTTTTTGTTGTTTGTTGGATTTTTAGTGCATTTTTGAGGCCCAAACTTGGAAAACAGTATGAAGCTTCCTGCGTGGTATGTGGCTTTTTTTTTCTTAAACTCATCGTAGTTTACTGGTTTTATGTAGCATTGGCTAAATATGGAAACTTGATAAAAGCTTGAACTCAAAGGGCCAAATAATCTCTGGTGTAAATCCACCTACATCAGTTGTTACCCCAGAGATGGAAAAATGTTCCAAAACGTTTCCAAAAATGTTGCAAAAAAAGTCAAACCAGACATGCTGCCCAAAATGCAATTAAAAGCGTATCAGTTGAGAAATCTGTCATGTTCAAAGATCATAGTAAAGACCATTGGGCAGACAGCTTCAGTGAATTATCCACTGGAAACCCCATCTCTTTCTGCAAAGGATCATGCAAATTCAGAGCTTACTGGTGTGCAGAAGAAGGCTAGCATCGTATTTCTCTGTAAACGTACACTTCTTTAAACTATACATGCTAAATTTCATCTTCTATCATGCTGCCAAACTGTGTACTGTTCTAACTGGATCTGCCTTTTTCTATGGTCCTCCATACATTTTGATAAGTGAAACAGTTCTGCTCTCATTGACAAATATGGTCCATTCACTGTTGCCTTCTTCCTCCAAATCAACAGGCTACATAACATGATCCTCCTCTAGTGCCCCCTGCCTTTTTTCACATCAGTCTGAGGAACATCAGCACCCTCTAACTCTGAGGGTATGTCTACACTGCGATTAAAAACCCACAGCTGGCCCATGTCAGCTGACTAAAGCTCAGGCTAAGGGGCTGTCTATCTGCAATGTAGACATTTGAGCTTGGGCTAGAGCCCAGGCTCTAGGACCTTGCAAGGTGGGAGGGTCCCAGAACTTGGGCTGAAGGCTGAGCCTGAATTTCTACACCACAGTTAAACAGCCCCTTATCCTGAGCCCAGTGAGCCCATGTCAGCTGCAGTCTAATTGCAGTGTAGACATACCCTTGATTTGTAAACAGGAAACTTAAGTTTTTCCCAAAACAACCTCTGAACAAACTCACCAAAGCTTTCTCTGCTATTGAATATAATGAAGACTGAGCACTAAATATTACTTTAAGTTTTTATGCTACCTTCCTGCTTGAGAGTGTGATTATTTTTTTTAAATGTCACAATACTTTTCTGTAGAACTATAATCCTTTTTTGAGGTGGTGGAGATGGTGGTGGTGGAACGGAAGCATGGAGAGTAGAGTGTCTTGTCTGTGGTCCCTTACCTTGGTAAATCAGTAGCAGAGGTAAAGTAGAATGCAGATCTCCTGATCTCTAATCCTGTACTTCAAACCACTAGGCCATACTCCACCTCCACAGCATTAAACAGAGGTTGTTTTTTTGTTTTTTTTTAAATACTCCCAAGTAAGAGGAACCTCACATCTTGTGGAATAGCATGAACATGCTGCCGAAGATGGGTACAACAATACTGTATTCAGTATGAGATCACAACATTCTTGCATGTGATTTGAATAGGGGGCTGTAAACAGTGTTTTAAGCACCTGAGAAGCACAGTTAGATGAGATAGGGTATCTCAGGCTAGTGTAAATGGGGCAAATACAGAGTTATATGTGAGCAGGCTGTAAGTAGAGGGCATAAGGCCCTAAAGAGATGTCATGCTGAAAAACGGTCTTAAGCAAAACACATTTTGTACTTAGTGCCTCTTTGGATGGGGTGAAGGAGGGGCTTCAGGGACCTGAGCAGGGTGGATTGATTTAAATCACCAATTTTAATCTCTGTTTACATCAGCAAGCAGGAAATCTTGATTTATTTTTTAATCAATTTCAATCATGTCTCTGCATTTGTAGTTTTAGTTCTCTTCCCAAAGAAAGGCTGATTCTCGCTGGCTGATCAACATTTTAATGGTGATTAGCAACTAAATATAGTCTTTTTGCTGACCAGGAGAACACTCTATTGATATACATTTGTTTAAGCAATTATATAGCTTAATTTACATTTAGTTTTGCATTTAAAACTAACAGTTTCCGATAACTACTTCCTTGTTTAATTAAACAGTTAGTATCTGTAGTTAGTTCAATTCATTATGTTCTTCAGGATTTTAGAACTAGTAGATATCCTCTCACATGTAGTTTTTAGTGATAGATTGGAAGAGGGACACCAAACGTTGCAGCTTGTTCAATTTGATTCTTTAACTTTTGAGGGAAGTAGTCATTCCAATGAACTAGCTGAATAAACTGACAAAGAAAATGTTCCCTCTGAAATTGCGGAAGAGGCTACTGCTGTCAAAAGCTAGTTCAGCACTTCACCAAACTCTGGTTCCAGGTGCCTAGCCAATGACCTCCAGCTGTTCAGTGGCTTGGCTTTCTTGAAAACTTGGCTACAAACATGTACCATTAATTTTTTTTTGTATTTATTTTAAATGACTTTAGAATATAATAAATTAGGCCTCATCAAAGATCGTCAGTTTCAAATTTAATTAGGTTTATTTTTTAAATAAACAAACCTGTTTAACAAATGTTTCTTTCAGTCCACACTGCCCCTGAGGTCCTGGCTCAGCTACCTCTACCCCTTGTTACTGGTGGCAGCTGAGTCTCTTCCTCCAGGAGGGTGCTGGGGCCTTCCTAAAGAACCCTTCCGTTGGGGAATTCTGTGGGGGACCCCTGCACACTTGGTGGTCCAGAGAGGTAGGATTGCTGGGGGGTCACATGCCCCCAAAGTCCTGGCTGTGCAGTGGTTGAGGTTGGGGCTTAGCCAGCGCTATGCCTGCTTGTGCTGTTGGCAGCAGATAAATATTATCTCTGTTTCACTCAGACATGAAAGATCATGTGACTTGAGTAATGTTATACAAGAAGCCTGTGGCAAAGCCAGTCCCAAAAGCACCTGTATCATCCTGTCTGGTAGTGTAGCCCTGTGATTAGCCTTGCTCTGACAGAATGTGTGTAAACTTCAGGTGTAAGGAGCTAGCTGGTCCCTATAAGGAAGTGCCTAAGGAGATGCAAAATACTGCAGAGGGAAATAACCATCAGATCAGAAGGTCACTAGGGAACAGGATGAAGAGAGAACAGTGATGGTATGAACAAACTCAGAACAGGTTGTTGGCACATAATAGATGGCCTCAAAAGGAAAGTCATAATGTAAGTGACCGTGGGGGAGCAGAGCACACACCAGGAACAGACTCAACATTGCCTACGAGTCTGCAATCACTATAATCAGTTCATGACATAAGCTTTCAATACTGCTTTCCAGATTGCCAACTCTGCAGATGTTCCCTTCCTTTCTGTAATTCAGGTGGCAGTGGAGCCCTTAAAACATGTCAGTCTGCTGAGAATAGTTGGTCAGGCTGTCTTTTGAAATTTCTTATTAAGGCAAAGTTACAATAAAATATTCACATACTACATCATACATCAGTTTTATAATTTTTTCTGGATCGGGTTAATATTCAAAGAACCTGACTACAGAGTCTGACAGGTGAGCAACCCTCCTGTGTGTTTATTGAAAAGAGTGATCACATTTCTAAATACCTGTCTTCTTGTTGGCACTTCTCTTGTGTACATAATTTGTATGAAAACTTTTCTATTACAAGGACAGTCCATATCTTAATACATCACAGTTCCATAGGAGGAAGAATTACATTTTTCCAGTAATACAAAATACAAAGTCGAGCTACTAACAATAAAGAAGAAATTAATTGGTTCTGTTTAATATGTAGATCCTCTCCTGGAGCATTAAGTAAGGAGGTCAAGGGGGCTCTAGGATACTGGCATTTGGTCATAAAATGAATCTCTTTAATAACTTCTTCCCCAAACCATCTAATTCCTGGAGTTAACCACCATGTGTGCAAGTATGTACCATTTTCCTTGCAATGCCTCCAACTGAGCGACTCCCTGGTAGCAAAAATGTGCCAGATCTTAACTAGACTCAAATGCTATCTATTCAGCAATTTATAAATATTTCCTTTATGAGCTACACATATTGAAGATGTATATCCCGTTTCCCATATAGAGACCCATTCCTCTATATCAGGTTGTTTTTTTCCAAATCCCTGTCCCATCTTTTCATCTGGGTTGTCTTTTTATCAACATCTTCTTCAGTCAAAATTGGTATGTATCTTAAAAATCAAACCTTTTTTTTTTAGCTTGCTCCTGGTTGAACTCCTTTAATGCGGTTAAATGTCTAGAGAGAGCTGCCTTGTATCCAGATTTCACAATAAAATGTTTGCCTTGTTAAATACAAGATCTTTATATAATTTTAGTATGTCATTATTACATATCTTTTGGTATGATTTCAGATAAGGACCCAGGAACAACTGTCTGAATGGAGCAATCTTGGCTTTTACCCCCAATTAGTAGCTTTGATATTTTCTAGGGATAAATTCCTGATTATTAATGAAAGTAGCTAAGGGAGAGGGCCTCCCTGACAGCAATTTTTTAGAAAAATAGTCCAAAGCTGCTGAGGTGGTCTGAATGAATGGGTTATTTTTTTCTATATTTAATAACCTGGATTTCTTTTTAGCCCAACAATTACTATAAATATTTGGGCTTCAATCTTGATTGAGTTTTACCTAGTTTGTGTATGGTCAGTTAACCCAATTAATCACATTTTAATTGTGATGGATAATAATAAGGCAAATTAGGGAAAGTTAGTGTACCCCACCTTCGAATGTTCGAACACACCCTTTCTCTTTTTATGTTTTTAACATGAATTTTAATAGTGCATCCTGCTATATTTTTAATGTCTTATCAGGGATGTGCTGAAACAAAAGTAGTATTTTTGGAAGGACATTCATCTTTACTGAGGCTATCCTACCTAGCCAAAAAACTTCATATTTATTCCATTCCTTCAAGTCTTCTATTATTTTATTCTACATTGGAAGGTAATTTACCTTAAAAAGATTTTCTCCACAATATTTATTCCTAAATATTGTAAAGACTTCTTTATCCATTTAAATTGATGCAGCTGACAGTTTGATTTGGCCCTTTCTGGAATATTAATTTCTAAAATTTCAGATTTATAGTGGTTTATTTTGAAGCCTGCTACATGCCCAAATTCCAAAGTCAATTGTTGTATAATTTTAACAAGGCTTCTGGATCATGCAAATGTAATGAGACATTGTCAGCATCCAAAGCTAGTTTGTGTTCTAATCCAGAAAGCATTCTGATGCCCTTTATCAAGGGGCTGTTTCTCACATTTATTGCAAATGGCTCCAAAAGGAACATATAGGGCTTATATACACTTTTTAAACTGATTTCCAAAACCAAACCTTACCAAAATTTGTCTAAAGTAGTCCCACTACAGCTGATCAAAGAATTTCTCAGCACCTAATGAAAGCAGCACACAGGAAAAATTGCTAGAATTCATATTTTTAGATCAAATTTGGAGTACTTCTGATATCAGATAGATGTCTGCTGTCAATCAATCCAGATTGGTGTGGGTGAACACATTTGGGCCAGGTGACACTCAGTCTGTTTGCTAGCAGCTTAGCATAAATTTTAGCATCTACATTAATTAAAGAAACTTGCATGGTGTTAAGTATCAGAGGGGTAGCCGTGTTAGTCTGGATCTGTTACTCTATAAGGTGCCACACATTCCTAAAAAAAAGCGATCTTTTTACCAAAAAAAATAAAATCTTGTTTTTGATTGGGAGCATATATATTGGCTATGGTGAGAAGTCTACCTTTCAAAGACCCATTATTTAAAATCTGCCCTCTGTATCTGTGAGTTGTGCTGAAACAATAAAAGGGAAGCGTTTACCAAATAGTATTGTCAACATTCTTCTATTAGATTGACCTGGAGAGACAAATGGTAGCTGTGTCCAAGAAGTATTCAAGTATTTATAATTTTTTCTTCAGGTGTGTGTTTCCTGTAAATTGAGTATACTTGGATAATCCTTTTTCAGTGAGCAGAATACCTTTTTCCTTTTTGTGGCATTGTTCATCCCTTTCACATTAACAGTTATAAAACTAATAAATTCACCCATGAGTACCAACTCTGCTCTTGCTCAGTATATCACCCTTTGTTAAAAGCAGTGAGACTCCCCAGCCAGGTGCCAGGTCTCCATTACATTTATATCTCTTCTTTAAATATGACATTTTAAAGTTCTCCTCATGCACAATAATGTTAAAACTCCAACATACATTGCTTTTTTGTTTATTTCTCTCCTTTTTTAACACCAATATTGGTGTAGCCTGATTCTGAGGCTGATTTACCATAATTTGTTTGAATTCTGAGCCCTAAAACTCTGTTATATTTTTTTCTATTAAAACATATAACAATATTTAACTAGTTTATATTCTCTTGTTCCCTTTTTCTCCCCCACCTCCCTCCCTATGTATTTCCCCCTGTTGCCTGGTCCTCTCTAGTTGTGAGAGCCCAGGCTACCCTTACTTCCTCTGTCGGTGTATAAATTCCCTGCAACATGGAACTATTTTTTATATATTCTTAAGAACCAAGTCTTATCTTATCAAACATCTTTATAACATTGGGCACTATGAGATTATTATACCATCTTTGAGTTCACTTATTCTGACATTTTCCGCCATAGGTGACCCTTCTCCAATTAATATACAGTTCGGGATGTTTGTGATAACTCAAGTCAAACTTACCTCATTGGGGGAGATCTGCATGAATAACTTAGTTTATAATGTGATTTATATTACCTTTAATGTTATACCCATTAAGTGTACTGTATCCACATAGAGTAAACTATCCAAGGTGCTATATACCCCAGCTACCATTTAACTATATCCCTTTGTCATTATAACCACATGGATACAATATCCATTATTTATTACACTCTCTTAGCCTATGTACTAATCCTGTTCTTGTCTAACTGCTTCCATGGTTTGTTTGGTGGAGGGGGAGATTTTGTTTTTGGGGGAAGGAGGGATGGACAGATCTTTGTAGTGAAGGATTTCTTTCCTTTCCTACACATCTAGATCTTCTGGTCTTTCCTCCTGGCTTGATGTGCCTCTTTCAAGATGGCCATTGCCACCACACTCCCCCTTTGGTTTGTCCTTTCCAGAATCGCCACTGCCACATTTCCTCCCCCAGCCACAATAGTTCAGCTTTATTTTTTTTCTTCTCATTGCACTCACACACTAACTCCTTACAGCAGGGGTGGCCAACCTGTGACGCCGGAGCTGCATGCGGCTCTTCATAGGTTAATATGCAGCTCCTTGCATAGGCACTGACTCCAGGGCTGGAGCTATAGATGCTAACTTTCCAATGTGACAGGGAGTGCTCAGTTCTCAACCTCCTGCTCTGCCCCCACTCCACCCCTTCCCCCAAGCCTGCCATGCCCTCGCTCTTCCCCCCTCACCACTAGAGCCTCCTGTGCACTGCGTAACAGCTGATCACAGTGGGCGAGAGGCATGGAGAGGGAGGCACTGATTGCTGGGGCTGCTGGCAGGCAGGAGGCGCTGCAGGTTGGAGTGGGGGGAGCTGATGATATATTACTGTGGCTCTTTGGCAATGTGCGTTGGTAAATTCTGGGTCCTTCTCAGGCTCAGGTTGGCGGCCCCTGCCTTACAGGATAAGGAGGGTCCAGTTCAACATCTCTGAGCTTTCCAAGTCAATTTTAATATGTTCTTTAAGTTGATGGCACTGGATTCTGTGGCTGGATTTCCTTCCCCCCGATGCAGCTCTGTTACTGGCATCTGCCAGCTCTCTTTAGCCTTCCCCCTTTCCCCTCCCCCACCCTCCAAATCTGGCTCCATGGTTGGCTATTCATTTTTAGGGCACAAATCTGTGGATTCAGGTTGGCCTGGTTCTTTTTATCTCCTTATATTGCTTTAATTTATTCCCTATATTGATGAGACCTGGATTAGGTCACCAATGTGTTTGCTAGCTTAGCCATGCCTCTGTCAGGCTGGGGTTTTGGTTTTTTTAGCCTATTATAGCCAACCCCTTTGATTTCATCTACCTTTATAGCTCCCTAGGATCTTCTATTTTACACATTTCAGCACTGTTCTCCTGCCAAGGGTATATGTAACTTCTAGTGAATGGAGGGTAAAAGGTGGGCTGTTCATCTTGATTTTGAATAATTTTCAGGCGAGAATAAAGTATATGGAGTCACTGCACACCTACATTGCTGCAGCTGAGAGCAGAGTCTGACCCAGAGCACCATATCTTGCACTCAGTGTGCAGGGAAAACATCAGCTGAACTTGCAGGGAGCTATGCTTGCATAAACAAGGCAGGGCAAGACTGTAAGGAAGTTGAGGGAAGGATCCAAATTTTGCTGTCACTTGTGCTAGTGTAAGCCAGAGCGGGGACTGACACTGTAACCATAAGGCCTGGTTCTCCCAATCAAATGGGAAACTTTGTACCACATAATCATTAGCTTGCTCTAAAGTTTGCTTGACTGGCCATTGGAGAATCCCTCATACGCAGAGGAATCCTCTGGCAAACCTACATTAGCATCATGGCTCATCGGCCATCCCCCTTCAACCCACTGGCATAAGTCCTCTTAGCTCAATTTATTCCTAGCCGTTGCAACAGCCCCTGCAACCTGTGGGCAGCTGGCGTAGGTTAGAGCAGTCTGAAGGAGGCTCCAATCTGACAACCTTCCCAGGAGCCAGATGCCCTAAAGATTGGAGGAACGTAAAAGTGGTTCAAAGCCACCTTTGCACACTCCTGAATTGTACTGAGTGCTCAGAATCTGGGCTGCGTTTTTTTGAAAGAGGCTGTTCTGTAGCCTCTAGGGCCCTATGCCATTGTGATCTTTTGAAGATGAGGACAAGAACTTGAATTGGATCCAGTGCTGGATGAGAAGCCAGTACATTATGCAGAGCAACAGAATGGCCCCACATCTGCCTCCCACACACCAGATACATCAGCATAGAATGGCTGCTTTGTGATTTTTTTTTCTCCCTTCCCTTATAAATTTGATGTACTCTGGCAATTTATGCAAGAGTGTGGGCCTCTGTTATTTTGTTCCTTTGTTAGGACAATCCATTAACAAATCAAACTTAATGTTAAATAATAGTAGATAAATGCCTTGTTTATTCTAGATTGTACACAGAAAGGTGTATGTATGAGCAGTCCCTTTCATACTTCTGTGTGGGACAAATTGTATTGGCCTTACTCACAGTTAGCGGTCCCTTATTTCTTAAATAGGCCCACTGTTGTGAATGGGGTTAGCGGCTGAGTTAGTTACTACTCACTCTGAATGAGGGAAGCAGAATCTGGGCAGTTATGTGTAGCTGCTGTTCTGTTGCCTGAATGAAGTGTCTGCAGAGAGAACAGTCATGTTGAGCGATAAGGGGGTGTAACAGGTGGGTCTGGGGCTCAACCCTCTGAGGGGAGGAGGGGAGCCACACCGGCCCGCTGGTCTCACGGGGGTTCTGTCCTGTCCCTTTAAGGCTAGGTGACAAAGACAGAGTCAGTTGGGGCTCAGGCCTTTTCTGCAAGGCAGAGCTGCAAACAGTACCAATAGTCTAGGAAAGGCCCAGGCCCTCTGGTGCCGGGGCTGGGCAGCAAGCAGTACAAGGAGAGCTCAGGCCTCTTGCGGCAGGCTGAGCAGGGAACAGTACAAGGAGGGCTCAGGCCTCTTGCGGCAGGCTGAGCAGGGAACAGTACAAGGAGGGCTCAGGCCTCTTGCGGCAGGCTGAGCAATAGGGTGAGGGGGATAACTGCCACCCGTGAGTGGGGTGGCAGGGGAGACACAGGCCCACCCACTCCACTGTGTCCCGGCCCGGGGCCCTAGGCAGCGGTCATCACCGCTGACGGTCAGTGGGGATCCTGACCGCAACACATTGACATGGGCTCGGTCTGGTCAGCAGCCTGACTGAGGTCAGCTGCCCCCGGGCCACTTCCACTATCCACCTCTGGTCCTACCTGGTCCACGGCATCTGGTCCTGGGAAGTCCCACTGCATGGGTTCCTCACAACCCGGGCTGGGGGGTAGATCGGGTAGTTCCCTGGGGAAGTCCGGCCAATCCTGCTCCGGGGGTTCCTCGGGGTAACAGCACAGTAGCGGGGAAGCTCCTACTGGCTCCTCATCGTAGGTGGCGCGGGGAAGCTCCAGCAGGTCTTCCCAGTAGCGGGGTAGGGTGCTCTCCGGCCAGTCCAGGCAGCTGCCCGGGGCTCCAGCGGTTCCTCCATCAGGAGCTCCCTCAGACAGGTCTGCTCTCCCCGGTGGCTGGGCACTGACTGGGCTGGAAGGCCCGGCTTTTATCCTTCTGGGTCGCCATCTGACCCTCTGAGGGGCAGGCTCACCGTGCTGTAGCCCCGCCCCTTCCTGTGTCCGGGGCTCAACCCTCTGAGGGGAGGAGGGGAACCACACCGGCCCGCTACAGGGGGTTTGACAAATGTTGATTAAAATCCTACCTTCCTATTCTGCACCAAACCCATCACAACCACTTTTTCTAGAGAAAAACATAGTGTTGCCTCTTCTGGCCCAAGCAGTTAGCTAATATTCAGGGGCCTTGTGGATTGTTTACATTAGAAGGTGAGATTAATTATATGAGTCAGATATATCTTTGATGCAAGTCCTGTTTCCCTGAATACAGTAGGAATGAATAACAGGAAGCAATTTTCTTGTTCAGGAATCCAAGCCTGCCTCTACTCAGTTCTGTGCCCAAAAGATGCTTTCTCTTTTGGCTACCTCTCAACATCATGCTACAAGTGCCTCCCTGACTTTCTATTTGCTTACTCCCTTTAAGGCATGCAGAAACAAACAACTGCAGTCCAACCAATGCCCCAGCCCCTGAATTTTCAATCCGTTTTTAGGGAAGCCCCTTTTATTCTGTCTGAGTTAGTTCTTGCTCTGGTCTCCCATGTGGCCAGTGTTTTGGATGGTGGCTTCTATTGTTTGAGCCATCTTATTCCATAAATGAGCTTCATTGCTTCTCAGTTTAGCCAGAACAAGGAGCAGCTAGCACTCCATCAGTGTCAGTGAGATTTTTGACTGCCCCTAGATCAGATATACTTGCTGACAGCTATAAACATCCTCTAGCATAACAGTACATTTTTTGCCAACGTTTGACTATTATTTCCAGCACCTGATTCATTATTGTCATATTAAGTCCTGCATATCCACCAGTATGTCTGTCCATGAGCTGACTCTGTATAATAGTCTCATGGTCCATTTTCACTGCTCTGAACTCTGCCTGTACTCAGCACTGTTAGGATGTTTCTCTCTTATAGAACAAACATATGCAAAGACTACTTTCCTGCCCTGGGTGTATGTAAAGGAATATTACACAGCCTGTTTGACAGGGCCGGTTGGTACTGCACACTTGGAATGGTGGTTGAGTTTTGATGGCCAGATTTCAAGTCACATTTCTTTTGCTTTACTCCTTTGTGTTTAAGCTTATTCCTGATAAATATAGCTTTTTTTACCAAGGAGGGATTTTTGTGCCTCTTGTTGAGGGATGAATTTTATGAATCTGGTGTGATGGCATTTGAAGCATCCTTTAGGTCAAGTACATTCACTGTTACTTTTATCTCCATGAGCATAGTAAAATTAGCTAAACAACTTGTGAATGAGTGGATTGCCAGAAGGCTACATTGGTTTGTGGCAAGGGCATGTGATATCACTAATACAGTCCTTCACTACAGTAACTTCAGAGGAACATAATTGCTTCAGTTACCATATAAGGAGGTCTTTTGGCCATATGTGAAAGAATGGACTGTAGAAATAGCTTGGCTGTCTGCTAATAAGCTTCCATAAGGGTTTTTTCCCCTCTATAAAACAGCTGCGCTGGCCCCCAAATCTTGTGCTATTTGAGGCAACCATAATCAACATGGTCAAGCCAACAACCCCAACTGTTTGCAAAAATACTATATAATGTTCTGACAAAGGATTTTACACACTGATTAACTTTTGTGACAGGGTGTGAAAATATTTCCTAAGGCCTATGTGCTTTTAGCAGGCTGCTCTTTATGCTACATAAAACCTTCAAAGAGAGTGTCAAATCCTGCTCTCAGTCACACTGGTGTAAATCTGGAGGAGCCCTGTTGACTTCAACAGAATTACTCCAGATTTACACCAGCATAACTGTATGCCAGGTTTCGCCCAGAGTACTAATGTTTATATGGCGTTTGATACTCATTTCTTTAATTCTTTTGACTAAGGAAAGTATATTAAATGAACCATGCTATTTCTGAATTCTTCTGAGTGCTGTCTCCTGATTAACCATCCAACTAGTGAGCTTTGGCTGTAGTCTTTCTTTTTCAGGAAAATATTTTAAGGAATAATTTTACTGAAAGGAACTGTAAGTTATATTTTGTGGAAAATAATATGTGACAGCAGGAGCTTTAGAAGAGAATACACAGTCTTGCAAAGCATGTGCTAGGATAATATTTTTTCTTCTTTTTTTTTCTTAGTCTTTCGAACGAGTTTTAGTAGAGAACAAGCTGCATGGTCTTTCTCCAGCCCTCTCTGAAGCCATCCAGAGCATTTCTCGTTGGGAACTGGTTCAAGCTGCCTTACCACATGTACTCCATTGCACAGCGACCTTGCTTTCTAACCGAAACAAGCTAGGTTGGTACTTGCATTAGTTTGCTTTTTACTATTACCTAGTCTTCCATTAAAATATCATGAAGTTTTGCTCAACATGCCATACACCATACTCTCCCACAGCCCAGGCTCCAGCCTGAGCCCAAACGTCTACATTGCAATTTTATAGCCTTGCAGCGTGAGCCCTGTGAGCCTCAGTCAGCTGATGCGGGCCAGCCGTGGGTGTTATATTGTAGTGTAGACATACCCATTTTCTCCCAAGGTATAGGACCCAATCCTGCAAATCCATGTTCACACAGCAGTCCTTAGTCAAGCAAATAGTTTCCATTTAAGTCTGTGGGCCTACTAGTGTTAGTAAGGATTATTCACATACGTAAACTTAGCAAGATAGGTTCTCTTATTGCTCCTATTTATTGTATTTCAACCTCAAAAATATGATGGGAACCCAGTCCTTTATGGCTTTATTACATAAGAACATAAGAACATAAGAAAGGCCGTACCGGGTCAGACCAAAGGTCCATCTAGCCCAGTATCTGTCTACCGACAGTGGCCAATGCCAGGTGCCCCTGAGGGAGTGAACCTAACAGGCAATGATCAAATGATCTCTCTCCTGCCATCCATCTCCATCCTCTGACGAACAGAGGCTAGGGACACCATTCTTACCCATCCTGGCTAATAGCCATTTATGGACTTAGCCACCATGAATTTATCCAGTCCCCTTTTAAACATTGTTATAGTCCTAGCCTTCACAACCTCCTCAGGTAAGGAGTTCCACAAGTTGACTGTGCGCTGCGTGAAGAAGAACTTCCTTTTATTTGTTTTAAACCTGCTGCCTATTAATTTCATTTGGTGACCCCTAGTTCTTGTATTATGTGAATAAATAAATAACTTTTCCTTATCCACTTTCTCAACATCACTCATGATTTTATATACCTCTATCATGTCCCCCCTTAGTCTCCTCTTTTCCAAACTGAAGAGTCCTAGCCTCTTTAATCTTTCCTCATATGGGACCTTCTCTAAACCCCTAATCATTTTAGTTGCTCTTTTCTGAACCTTTTCTAGTGCTAGAATATCTTTTTTGAGGTGAGGAGACCACATCTGTACACAGTATTCGAGATGTGGGCGTACCATGGATTTATATAAGGGCAATAATATATTCTCAGTCTTATTCTCTATCCCCTTTTTAATGATTCCTAACATCCTGTTTGCTTTTTTGACCGCCTCTGCACACTGCGTGGACATCTTCAGAGAACTATCCACGATAACTCCAAGATCTTTTTCCTGACTCGTTGTAGCCAAATTAGCCCCCATCATGTTGTATGTATAGTTGGGGTTATTTTTTCCAATGTGCATTACTTTACATTTATCCACATTAAATTTCATTTGCCATTTTGTTGCCCAATCACTTAGTTTTGTGAGATCTTTTTGAAGTTCTTCACAATCTGCTTTGGTCTTAACTATCTTGAGTAGTTTAGTATCATCTGCAAACTTTGCCACCTCACTGTTTACCCCTTTCTCCAGATCATTTATGAATAAATTGAATAGGATTGGTCCTAGGACTGACCACCACTAGTTACCCCTCTCCATTCTGAGAATTTACCATTAATTCCTACCCTTTGTTCCCTGTCCTTTAACCAGTTCTCAATCCATGAAAGGACCTTTCCTTTTATCCCATGACAGCTTAATTTACGTAAGAGCCTTTAGTGAGGACCTTGTCAAAGGCTTTCTGGAAATCTAAGTACACTATGTCCACGGATCCCCCTTGTCCACATGTTTGTTGACCCTTCAAAGAACTCTAATAGATTAGTAAGACACGATTTCCCTTTACAGAAACCATGTTGACTATTGCTCAAGAGTTTATGTTTTTCTATGTGTCTGACAATTTTATTCTTTACTATTGTTTCAACTAATTTGCCCGGTACCGACGTTAGACTTACCGGTCTGTAATTGCCGGATCACCCCTAGAGCCCTTTTTAAATATTGGCGTTACATTAGCTAACTTCCAGTCATTGGGTACCGGCGATTTAAAGGACAGGTTACAAACCTTAGTTAATAGTTCCATAACTTCACATTTGAGTTCTTTCAGAACTCTTGGGTGAATGCCATCTGGTCCCGTGACTTGTTAATGTTGAGTTTATCAATTAATTCCAAAACCTCCTCTACTGACACTTCAATCTGTGACAGTTCCTCAGATTTGTCACCTACAAAAGCCAGCTCAGGTTTGGGAATCTCCCTAACATCCTCAGCCGTGAAGACTGAGGCAAAGAATCCATTTAGTTTCTCCGCAATGACTTTATCATCTTTAAGCGCTCCTTTTGTATTTTCATCGTCAAGGGGCCCCACTGGTTGTTTAGCAGGCTTCCTGCTTCTGATGTACTTAAAAAACATTTTGTTATTACCTTTGGAGTTTTTGGCTAGCCGTTCTTCAAACTCCTCTTTGGCTTTTCTTATTACACTCTTGCACTTAAGTTGGCAGCGTTTGTGCTCCTTTCTATTTGCCTCACTAGGATTTGACTTCCACTTTTAAAGGAAGTCTTTTTATCTTTCACTGCTTCTTTTACATGGTGGTTAAGCCACGGTGGCTCTTTTTTAGTTCTTTTACAGTTTTTCTTAATTTGGGGTATACATTGAAGTTGGGCCTCTATTATGGTGTCTTTAAAAGCGCCACGCAACTTGCAGGGATTTCACTTTAGTCAATGTACCTTTTAACTTTTGTCTAACTAACCCCTCATTTTTGTATAGTTCCCCTTTGAAATTAAAGGCCACAGTGTTGGGCAGTTGGGATGTTCTTCCCACCACAGGGATGTTGAATGCTATTGTATTATGGTCACTATTTCCAAGCGGTCCTGCTATAGTTACCTCTTGGACCAGCTCCTGCACTCCACTCAGGATTAAATCTAGAGTCGCCTTGCCCTTGTGGGTTCCTACCAGCTGCTCCATGAAGCAGTCATTTAAAGTATCGAGAAATTTTATCTCTGCATTTCGTCCTGAAGTGAAATGTTCCCAGTCAATATGGGGATAATTGAAATCCCCACTATTATTGGGTTCTTAATTTTGATAGCCTCTCTAATTTCCCTTAGCATTTCATCATCACTATTACTGTCCTGGTCAGGTGGTCGATAATAGATCCCTAATGTTATATTTTTACTAGAGCATGAAATTTCTATCCATAGAGACTCTATGGAACCTGTGGATTCGCTTAAGATTTTTACTTCATTTGAATCTACACTTTCTTTAACATATAGTGCCACTCCTCCCCCTGCACGGCCTGTTCTGTCCTTCCGATATATTTTGTACCCCGGAATGATTGTGTCCCATTGATTGCTCTCAGTCCACCAGGTTTCTGTGATGCCTATTATATCAATATCCTCCTTTATCACAAGGCACTCCAGTTCACCCATCTTATTATTTAGACTTCTGGCATTTGTGTACAAGCACTTTAAAAACTTGTCCCTGTTTATTAGCCTGCCTTTTTCTGATGTGCCAGATTCTTTTTTATGTGACTGTTCATCATCTGATCCGGCCCTTACATTATATTTCTCATTCCTCTGCTCCTGACTATAACCTGGAGATTCTCTATCATCAGACTCTCCCCTAAGAGAAGTCTGTGTCCGATCCACACGCTTCTCTGCAGCAGTCGGCTTTCCCCCATCACCTAGTTTAAAAACTGCTCTACAACCTTTTTAATGTTTAGCGCCAGCAGTCTGGTTCCACTTTGATTTATTCTTGTGGATAGAATTCACTCACGTGATTAGTCACATTAATTATAATAGTATTGTTCCTGTATGTAAGGGTTTGTGTAATCTTGTGCTTGGTTACTTTGCAGGCAGATGTAGTAATCAGACTATGCTATATGTAAAATTCAGCACATCTAAAATAATCCAAAGAATTATCAACCTCTTGCAAAAAAAAACCCCAACCCTGTAGAACTAACTGGATATTAGATTTTATTGAGGTAGGTGCAAAAAGAAATTAAAATAAATATTTTCTCCAATCTGGAGTTGTGCCTTAAAAGCTTGATATAACACCAAACCTTTCTCTGTTTTTAAAGGAAATTTTAACACTAGATCAAAATTGGGGGTGGGGAACCCAAACAGAAGACTAGCGCTACAAAAATATATTCCTCGTAAAATATTAGCTCATTTTTTTCTACGTTTTCTTTGTCACTGAAGAGATTTGTATTTTATATAAGCACTTACCCAAATAAAACTGCATGAGTCCCCTTCTGTTTCATGCTGCAGTTAAATCTTGGTCCCACAGTTTGGGAACGGTGATGTCACAGATACATCATTCTGACTTCACAGCTGGATAATGAAAAGTGAGAAGAAAGGTCATGCACGATTAAATCCTTCTTTAAGCATGAAAGGATCAAATCTGTCCCAGGATTGCAGGGTGCCATCTAAATGAATGAGAGACTTCTTGGAAATTGTTGTCAAGAGGGAGTCACAATCTTGGGAGTTAAATTAGTTCAATACGGTTCTCCAAGAGGAACTGGAATGGATTTCAGCAGTAGCCTTGCTACCTAACTGTAATAAGCTTCTTCAAGGAATATTTATTTTCTGCAAGACATATGCCATAGTAGTCAGATTTTGAAGGCACTGAAAGTGTTGTCATTTGTTGTTGTTGCCGTCGTCGTCATCATGGCAAATCTCAAAAAGATGTGGCCTCCTTGCAGATCAGGCTTCGCTCAGGTTGATCTTGGCTAGGACCTTAGGGTGGTCTGGTAGGATATTCAGTTTATGTCTGAAAGTTCTGTATTTCACATGTAAGTAATTGTTGGCGTTGGTCCTGTCCCGGATGTGTAAGTATTCACAAAATCTGCCACCACAACTGACACTAATTAGTTCACAGATTGACAGTCTTAACTGAAAAAAAAACAACCCAATGAATTCATGAGCATAGGGCCTGATCCAAAGCCCACTATCGTCAATAAGAGTCTTTCCCACTGATGTCAGTCGGCTTTGCACTATGTTCCTCAAGATCAAACTACTTTCTCATCTGGCCTGGTTCCTCCAGAGTTGAAGCATACTGGTGGGGATGGATAGCAGAGCACAGTCTAGGAAAGCTTTCAGTACTACAGCTTGGGGATCCATAGAAGTGTTTCAAGATCCAGGGCTGTCAAGTTAGCACCTTTTATGAGTACTGTATTTTCAGACATGCAGACACACACTGAGTGGCACTTCAGGGAGCAGGCAAGGGGACTGTGCAGGGGAATGTAACATTCTGAATCAAGTGATTTTAACCAAGACATACTAGGAACAACTAGATACTTCTAATTGCAGGGGTGAGATTTTCAAAGCTACATAGAGAATTTGGGTGCCCAATTCCCTATGCAGCTTTGAAAATCTCCGCTGTGCTGATCCTGTGTGAACAGAGACACCCATTATGCTGAATTTTTCCTTTCAGGACATCAGGACAAGCTTGGAGTAGCAGAGACTAAGCTTCTTCACACCCTCCATTGGATGCTACTGGAGGCTCCTCAAGACTGCAGCAATGACCGGTTTGGAGGAGAGAGAGGCTCCAGCTGGGGAGGGAGCAGTAGCGCCTTTATTCATCAGGTTGAAAACCAGGGATCTCCAGGACACCCTCGGCGTGGCAGCACTAATGAAGAGGAAGAGAATAACCGAAGGAAGTTCTTTCAGAATTCCATGGCAACAGTGGAGCTCTTTGTGTTCCTGTTTGCTCCTCTGGTCCACAGGATTAAAGTAAGTGGAAGAACAATCAGGAGTGGTAATGTAGTGATGCCACTGTGAGCAGACTGCGATTCTGCCTTGGTTGCAAATAGTCATAATAGTGGCTAATTGAATTTAGCATACAGTGCAGAATAAAGACCCAGCACTGTTGCCCTTACACAGGAGAGCAATACCATGTACATAATAGAATCATAGAACTGTAGGGCTGGAATGGACCTCGAGAGGTCATCTAGTCCAACTTCCTGCGCTGAGACAGGAACAAGTAAACCTAGACTGTTCCTGACAGGGGTTTGTCTAAGCTGTGTTTGTTCTTAAAAACCTCCAATGATGGGGATTCCACAACCTTTGATGGAAGCCCGTTCCAGTACTTTATAGTTAGAAAGTTTTCCTAATATCTAACCTGAATCTCCCTTGCTTCAGATTAAGCCGATTTCTTCTTGTCCTACTGTCAGTAGGCATGGAAAACAATTGATTACCACCCTCTTTGTAACAGCCCTTAACATATTTGAAGATGGTTATTGGGTTCTCCTTCAGTCTTCTTTTCTCAGGACTAAACATGCCCAGCTTTTTAACCTTTCCTCATAGTCAGGTTTTCTAACCTTTTGATCATTTTTGTTGCTCTCTGCTGGACTGTCTCTTCTTCGTCCACATCTTTTTAAAATTGTAGTGCCCAAGCTGGGCACAGTATTCCCATCGAGTCCTCATTAGTGCCAAGCAGAGAGGGACAGTTACCTCCCAGCTCTTGCAGAGGACACTCCTGTTAATACACCTCAGAATATGAGTCTTTTTCACACTTGCATCACGTTGTTGATTATGAATTTGTGATCCTCTGTAACCCCCAGATCCTTTTCAGCAATACTACTGCCTAGCCAGTTAGTCCCCATTTTGCATTTATTTATTTGATTTTTTCCTTCCTGTATGTAGTACTTTGCATTTGTCTTTATTGAATTGCATCTTGTTGATTTCAAATTCTCCAATTTGTCACAGGCATTTTGTATTCTAATCCTGTCCTCCAAAGCGTTTACAACCCTTTCCAGATTGGTGTTATCTACAAATTTTATAAGCATCCTCTCCACTCCATTAACCAAGTCATTATTGGAAATTTTGAATAGTACTGGATCCAGGACAGACCTCTGCAGGGTCCCACTAGAAACATCCCCCCAGATTGAGGGTGAACCATTGATTATTACTCTTTGAGTACAGTGTTTCAACCAGTTGTGTACCCATCTTTTACTAAAACTATAGTACTTTAGAGTAAAAGTATCAAAAGTAATTCCAATGATATGAGTAAGGGTTATAGCACTGGGCAGACACTAAGACAAGAATATCCAAAGTGAAGCACCTGCATCTATATTTAGCACCTACATAAGTGGCCTGATTATCAGAGGTGTTGAGTACCTGCAGCTCTCATTGAAATCAGTGAGTCCTGAGGACATGAGCCCCTCACTGGTTCAGAGCTGGAGCAAGGATTGTGGAATTTAGCTCAGTCTGGTTGACTCACGCTCATGGTTAAGAAATGCCTTTCTGTCTGCTCAGTAATTCCAGAAGCAGGGTTGTCACTGATTTGTTATTGTTATTACTAATAGCTTTGATGCTAATTAATTAATAGGATCTGTGATTGTTTTAGTGGCACGCGCAAATTAAGGCCTTCTTTGTTCTGATGCTAGAAGTAAGCTGCAGGCTTCCTGTCAGCTGAAGTCTTTCTCTTTATTGTATGATGTATAAGCCAGCTTTGTAGAACTATGTAATCACGAGTTATCTCACTGCACATTGTGATTCCTGCCACTTGCCCTTAGCTTCACTGGAGGTCTACCTTTCCACCTTAATGTTTTAAGGCTAGCCTCTTAAGTGATATTGGCTTTTCTCAATCAGTCATTCCTAAAAAGTAAGTTATTAGAAAATGGCTGTTTAACCATATAGCTGCTAAATAAAGCTCGCCACCCATTTCTCATCTGAACTCTCTCAGCACATGTTGTAACTAATTATTCTGACCCTAAAGGGCCTGCACAGAGGAGTAAGATTTGGCCAGCCCTCTGGCATGGCCTTTCTGCATTCTGACTCAGGCGTTGTGGAGATGTGTGCCTGGTACTCCCCACTCCCCTTACCAAGCAGGTGGGGAGTGGATGGAGCGTCAGCAACTCATGGACACATACACGCACCAGTCAGCAGAACTGAGCCAGCACCTGAGTCTAAAGTTACTGGTACCTGGTAAAGGGGTAGCACAAATTTCTTCTGGTTGCTAATCTTTGAGTCCCAGTTTTTCCCAAAGCTCTTCCAGGGCTGATACAGCGACATTTCACCTCTGTCTCAGAGTGAACAGCAAAGACAAAATCTAATCCCGATATAACACCATTAACTTTGTGTTCATAATTATATAACTACAGTGTAGCGGGGCCAGTGCAGCACCAAAAACTTAACAGAGCACAGGGAGAAGCAATGTCTTGCTTATGCTTATTTCTACATCACCTGACAGCGTTGCTGGGTGCTCTGTCATACAAATACAAAAGGCATGCTAGCTGCCCCCAAAGAGGTCACAAACTCATTTTAGATGTGATGGGAGGGGAATAACAAAAAGTAGGGAAGGGAAAAGGTGAGGAAGGACAATATTTCCAGCAGTCAAATCATGGAGACACTTAGTTTATGTACATGCATGCTTGGGCCCTGGTCCTGCAAAGATTTACCTGCATGTGTAACTTTACTCATGTAGATACTTCCATTGACATCAATAGGGCTATTCACATGAGTAAAGTTACACACATGCATAAATCTTTGCAGCATAACGATTTTGGTGTTTAAATTAAAAATGAATAGTAGTAATAGGACCATTATATGTTGGCATATGTAATAATTTGTAAAAATGTTCATATTTCCTAAATAAATATTTTTATCATTATTATTATTTTGGGCTCATTTTGTGCAGGCATGCATTGTAGGAAAAGGGAGCCTAAAGGAAAGATTTACATACTAAATGATCTAAAGCAATAAGCAGAATTATGAGTACAAAGGATTTTGCTGCAATGGTGGGTAGGTTTTTCAGTAGTAGCAGAGATCCTGGAAAAACAGGTTTTGATCAGTGTAACTATGGTTTGGGCACAAAGGCTCTTTACTTAGCTTTGTACTGAGAATTCCATGTTGCTTTATTACTTGGGTAGGTATTTATGCTTTCTTTGAATAATTACAGTAGTGACCTTTTGACTTATTTCACACAAGCAGCATGTGATCGTTGTTGTTGCTTTCAAGGTCCATGTCGCAGTAGAAGGGACAGTCAGCACACACCGAAAACGATGCTCTTCTGTGACAGCCTGACTAATCCATATATGGTATGATGATCCCATTGTGTCTTTCTAGGAGTCTGACCTGACTTTTCGGCTGGCCAGTGGCCTTGTTATTTGGCAGCCCATGTGGGAGCACCGGCAGCCTGAGGTTTCTGCTTTCACTGCTCTGGTAAAGCCAATCAGGAACATTATTACAGGTGCGTGACTTTGCTGTGCAGTCACAGATGTTAAGCATCAGAAAGTCTCTTCCTTGTGGTACGGTTATCTGAGCCCCATTTGCCATGCATGCAGGATCTGTGTACAGTCCTGTGTTTTTGTTCTATTTTTGTGCCTTACCAAAATAAACCCCTCTTCATGGCCAAGTCTACATGCAGAAATGGCACCGATTTTAACTAAATTTAACCTGTTTCATTAAACTGGTACAACTGCTGAATGTAGAGAAGCCCTCAGTACAATTCCCATTAAAACTAATGGGCCAAAATCATCCTGACATAATAAGATGAGTCTCCCATTAACTTCAATGGGAGCTGCACCATTTACACCAGGATCAAAATCAATTCAATCAGATTTATTGCTATGGTTACCCAATTTTTAGTCTCTCTACTCTTAGTCCTGGCCTACCCATACAAGTTGCACCAGTTTAACTAAAGGCACAATTTTAATCCATCTTGATTAAATCAATACAGCTTTGTGTGTGGACACTCTTACATTGGTTTAAATCTGTTTTATATACATTTAACCTGCATTTGTTTAACTAAATCAGTTTAACATCACACCTTTATTTAAACTGGTACAATTTCTGTGTGTAGACAAGCCTTTGGAAGTAAATGTGTATGATAGACGTGTCAAACCTGTATTGATACTACTTCTCATGTACTGCCATGTATCTACTGTAATGCCAGCTGACTTAATCTCAGATGCCTAATCATACAGGCTTCCTATATATGAGAGAAAAAGAAAAAAAGTCTCATACTACATCCTAAACTGGTATTCTGTTTACTTTAGCGGAGCTACACCAGCTGAGGAATTGAACCATACATTTTAAATTGCCCTTAGATTAAAATAAATCCTTTAATATTTCCTGTAGATTTTATCTCTGTGGAATATGCTAAAATTACAGGAATAATTTGAACCCTTGGACAATATTTTAAGACTCTTTCCCTCAATGCCATCAATATTTGCATACATTTAGAAGGAAGCTAGATCATTTCCTGTCAATTTCACACATCTGTTTCCATGTACACGTTTCTAAGAAGAAGTAGAGACAGTGTTTGGCAACAGCTTGATGCTGATGAGGAAAATACAGAGGCTAGCAGCCACATACTATTGGTAGCAAAGGGATAGTCAATGATACAGATGCTCTTCCTAACCCAAATCCTGATTTTGTAGTATTATAATAACATGGTATTGTTTCAAAAGGCCTGGCCAAGATGATGACGTAGGATCTTGATCTGATCTCGCATGCTTCAGTGCAGTTGCTCCTTATTTACATCTGCATAAATGAGATACGAATCAGCTCCTTATGGTTCCTTGTATGTCTTTTGAGCCCAGATCCTCAAAAGTACGTAAGCTCGTAACTCCAATTGATTTCAGGGTATATGTAGGGGTATATGCAGGTATTGAAATAAATTGAAGTTAAGTCCCTAAATACCTTATAAGATCTGGGCCTTTGTCCTCACTTATATCCTGTTAAGTTTTTTTTCATCTTGGAGGTGCAACACAAAATCTCAGCTCAGTATCTTCCTGAAAGGGTCTGATCCAAAGTCCACTGAGATCAATGAGAGTCTCTTTCCACTGATTTCAGTGGGCTTTGGTTCAGGCCCTAACATGACTTCAGTGGTTGATTCTGACATATAAAATGTTACATTTTGAAAACATTCCCCATGGAGTTGAGCAAACATTGGATTTTTTTTTTAATCCCATGGAAAATTGCAACATGTTGACAGTTGTTTTCATCCTGAATTGGGATGAACAGTAAAAATACTGAAATTTTTCATGAAGTCAAAAATTCTAATTTGGAAATGTCAAAACATTTCATATTGAGTCAGTCTGACATTAAGTTGTATCTGCCATGGTTCCTCATGGGAGTGGTAGTTAAGATGCTTCATGCCCCCATTCTTATCTATGGGCTGCACTCCTTGGCAAGACTGCCTCTCCCAAGATACAACATAAACTCTCATGCGTCATGTGGCTCCGTCAGAGAGGAGACCGAAGTGCATCCTGGTAGTAGTAGTCTGGCCAAGGAGCCCAACCCAGGAGAGAACTGGAGCATGAAGCACCTGAACTACACCGCCCTTGAGTCACTGTGGCACACTAGACAGATGCAATTTAATGTCAAACTATCTTGGAATGAAATGTTTCAGTTCAGCTCAACAAACCAAAATTATTTTGCAAGAGACAGCAGTTCCCCCAGGAAATTTTGATTTTGTGGTAACTGCGCTTCCTGTGCCCCCTCCCCGCCCCCCCCCCCCCAAATCAACAGAAAATTGCCAACCAGCTATAATTTCCAACAGGTGTAGCTAACGTCTAGTAATGTTACAGTGAGGGGGATGCCATTTTTTATAATAGCAAATAGCTTATTTGTTTTATTAATACAACATGAGCATTACATTTTTAAAATTTCTCTTTTTATTTTTATCCCAGCCAAGAGAAGTTCTCCTACTAGCAATCAAAGCCTGGCTTGTGAATCCCCTAATCTGGACACTGGACACACAGAGGTGGGCCTGTGGCTAGACAAGCAAGAGTGGGGAGCTGTGGGGAGATAATATTTTTTTTTTTAATTGATGGGGTGGAGAAGGGGTCTTTTGAAGGGAATTTTGGAATGAAATTTGCAATTACTATGCAGGTCTCCAAAGCCTCTTAATGCTTTTATTGAATTGTGTGTTTTATAATTGGTTTTATCATTTCCAAGGCTTACCTCCTGCAAAGAACGAGATTGGGGCCCAGGGCAAAGGAACAATATAAAGCTTACAGAACCTATATATAAGGCGAAAACAAGCCATCATCAATATTGTAAAGACACATGGCAGAGCTATGAAGAGAGGGCCAGTGTCCTCCATTTTCATTTAAATAAACACACCTTTTTGGATGATTTGGAGCCATCAAAGTGTGCACTATCCAGCCTAAATTACTGCATGTTCAAATTGCTGTTATCCTCTGCCCTCTCTTCCCCCATATTATTAATAATAATAACAACAACATATCATCACTTGTGATGTCTTATCTTGCATTAGGCCCTGATCTTGAAAGCAACAAATAACTTTCCATTGAAGTCAATGGAACTCCATGCAGGTTTAAGGGTCTGCCCAGGTGGAATAGTTTATAGGACTGGGGCCTTAGCTTGTACACTGTCTGGAATGAAAACCATGTGTTTGCACAGTGCCTAGGACATTGGAGCCCCAATCCTGATCGAGTCCCCTCAATGCTATCTTAGTATAAATAATACTATTATATAAGTACTGATCATAGTAAGAAGGCTAATGTGGAAGATCCAAATCCGTTTTTAAACTTATTTCTCTATACTGAAAATATCCTAAGGGACTTCAGGTGGTGTGTGAAACAGCCCAGCCAGATGCTGTGCCTCCCAGGGCCACTGTTTCAGGCTGTCATCGGGGAAACTCCTTTGATGGAAGTGTGTCATCCCAAACATCCCAAGACAGAGGACCTCCGCTTTCCAGGTACAGAATCCTGCAGAAAGCTATGTTGGTTTCACTTTCTGGGGAATGTGTGTTACAGGTCCCCTCTGCCCAATTCCCAAAGTATATAAATCTTACAGTCCCAACTAAAGAGCCTTGTCTCTTCAGCTCAAACTCTTAACAGCTCATGCTTTTAGCTCTGGAGGTCCTCCGTTCAGTTGCCGTTGTGTCATCTGAGATGGTGGTTGTCACACTGACTTTATTCCATCTAATTTACAGGACTGCCCAGCTGGCCCGTTAGGATAGCAACTATAGAGCAATGGGGACAGAGCAGAGGACAAGGCCCTTTTATATATTGGAGTTTAATGATTTAAAAACCCCCCCACAAATCTTTAGGTTCATTGCTCCTTGGTTGGGCATGTCCTCTGGGGCTTGGTCTGTCTTGGCTGCCCTCTGGGCAATTCTCTTTCCCTGTGTGGCAGAGTATTTCTGTACCTCTTCTCTCTTTTAGTGCTGCTTGGCCACTACCTCCATTTCCCCTTCTTCACATACAGCTGTTCAGTTCACTTACTGCAGGCTGGCTGGCAGGGAGGCAAAAGAACAACTACTCAAATCTCTTCTCAGCCAGCCTTGAAGGGCTTAGGCAAAGATTTTAAAATGCAGGAGCTAAATTTAACCTCCTTAATTCGTATCTGGGGGAGATAAAGGTACAGCCAGATTCGGGCTCCCATTAGGGTTTGTGAATACTCAGCACTTTTGAAAATCTGACCATATTTTTCTTAGGCTCCTATTTTTAAAAATGTTGGCCCTCATGTTCAGTTGCACTGGAAAATTTCAAACAAAAACACTCAAGAGTTTCAGAATTTGCTTCACTACTGTAACGTTTTATCTCTGTTCCAAAATTTCTCTGATTCCAAAAACAACTGCCGACTATTTTCTCAAAATACGTGTTATTGATATATCTTGTCACCTGCTTCAATGGGTAAAAACATTCTTTACGGACCTGATCTAGTTGGAAGTCTTTCTGTTGACTTCAGTGGGTTTTGTGTCAGGTCCTGTATAAATTCTGGGGTTTTATTTCATTGTATTAATGTTACCTGGGAAAACTAAGTCATCTGTTACTTCTGAGTATTGTCTTACTAATGTAAACTGTTCCTCATGTACGCCATTGTTCAGTGTGCATATATGCACCCATAAAAAGTAAGGGAGCAGGCGACCTTTTAGAAGACTGAATCAGGTGATCAGTTCATCCAGCTCAGTCTGGTGGTTGCTATGGAGATGAAGCTTTCGACAAGCTTTGTAGAGAGCGTCACTAATGTCTCCTCATTTGGAGAACTCATTGATCAATTAAAACTGAACAGGGAGTTTTGGTTGCCAAGCAACAGACAATTCAGAAACAAATGTTATTTACTCCTGTTATCAACAGCCACAGTATTTCTTTGTCCTTGGGCCCATGGCTGGACAAAATATGCCACCCACTCACCCTGCAATTACTGTATCTGTTAACAAGTACCTGATTAAATGGCCACAGGGTTTAATTCAACGCATAGCAAACGATTTTAAATTCTGTTTTCTTGGTAACTCATTCAGCAAGCCTCAATCCTGGATAAATATCCCCGCTCCATTCAGTGAAGTTCTTCATTTCAGTGGAACTGTTGCAGTAGTAAAACCCCAGCCATTTATTCTGCAGCTGGCTGTCAGTCTCTGCCTTGGAAATAGACTTTGCAAGCAGGGCTTGAATGATAAATATTTCAGAAGAACAATCCTTCTTTTGGGCTAGATTGTGAACTGGAGTTCATGCTCACATAAGGGAATATGAGTTAATACAGATCCCCCTTACACTCCAGTAAGGGCTCCCCAGACCTGGGGTCTGATTGCGGAGGAATAAGCAGAGAAAGATGCATAACCTTATTCCTTTCTACAAGGGGGTGGGTATAGGCAGAGTCCTGGGTTCATCCTCTGTGCTTGCTGGTCAGTGCAGCTGAGCTGGTCTGGGAGATATTGGCAGGCAGATTTTATTTTTCTTTGGGATAATTCTTTTTCTGGGATGCTGCTGGAGTGGTGCAGCAACCCTTTGTCCAGGCTGTCCTTCTGATCCAGTCTTGGTCCTTTTCTTTTCTCCACATACGCATTTCACTCGTTTCTCTCTTTGCAATCTTTGGAGAAGGGTGTATGATGGGAGCCCTGATGCCAGTCTGTGGGAAAGGTGTTTTTAAATTATCACGGTTTTCTTTTTGTTCTTTTATTTAAGGTCTTCTTTTTAAATCACCCCACATTTTATCTTGACTGCAGCATTAGTGGAAACATTTGAACTGTAGACTGAATATAGCAATATATGCCAATACGTAAGGTCTAGTTTTCAAAAGTCAGTGCCTTTAAAAAACCTGCATTTGAATGCTCAAATTGGCTTATATTATTTTTATTATTATTTGTATTATGATAGAGCCTCAGCACCCCAGTCATGGACTGGGACCCTGTTGTGCTAGGTGCTGTACAAACAGAACAAAAAGACACTGACTGTCCCAAACAGCTTACAATCTAAGGGCTTGTCTACATGAATATTTAGTTTGCAGCAAGGTTGGCTTTGAATCTATCCTGCACTAGCCTGCCACAGACTGACCGTCCCTGTGGACCCTGCTGATGCACATTAACAGTTCTAGCCCTGGACTAGATCAAAGTGCATTAACAAACTGTTAATACGCATCAGCAGAGCCCCCATGGGCAGCTTGCCTGCAGCAGGCTAGTGTGGGATAGATTCACACCCCAGCTTGCAGTGAACTAACTGTTAATTTAGACAACTCTACTATAAGACAAGAGACAACAGATGGATACAGACAGACTGCATAGGGAGTACAAGGAAACAATGAGACAATATTGGTCAGCCTATCAGGACACACCAGCAACCTAACTCTGTCACGTGTCTTGTATCCAATTAGGCTGTAATCCAGCAAAGCACTGAAGTGTGTATGTAACTTTAAGCACTAGCACAGTCCCACTGAAGTCAGTGGATTGTGGCTGCTCAATATTAGGCTGGGTGTTGAGAAGATAACAACAATATAATTTAATACTTTCTGATGGTTTTACTGAAAAAAGAACCTTGCATGTGTGTGAGTGAGAATTCATGGATAACAGCAACTTAGTGGAAGAACCAGGGCTTGTCCTTTGAGACTCAATAGTTCATTCTTTTCTCTCTGTCCAGTACATTCAAGTCTGGAAACAAAAATACCAGGGATGTTTCACACTAAAAACTATATCAAAAGAACCTTCAGGAAGTGACCCCACCAAAAGCAGCCAGGAAACTTATAGGGGAAGGTGAAATACCATGTTTTATAGTACCGAGGGGCAAAAAGGAAGGTCATCTTATATAGCAGTAGCACTTAGTCACATGGGAGCCACCAGATCCATTTCAATTAGTTTAAGTGATTATTTTACTGGGCATCCCCAGCACGGTGCCATTTCTTTTAGTAACACCTGACTGTGTAACCTGCTCCTTCACATTTTACATGTCCTCCCACTAGAGCCTGACCAGCAGGGGTTTGAGTCTGCTACTGATTCCTGCTCAAGGATTTAGTCATTGATCACAAGTGCTAAAGACCTGTGCTTTTAGGACCTGATTTAGGAACAAATCTCTATTCAAGAAGACATCTAAGCACATGCTCAACTAAACATGTGCTTGAGTCTCACTGGGGGCTTAAAGTTAAGCATATGCTTAAGTGCTTTCTTGAGCAAGGATGCTTTCCTGAACCAGTGCTTTATCCCTGGATTCAAACCTCTCTGTCAGCCCAAACAGAATCAGTTACTTAAGCATCCTGGTAACTGGAAAGTAGCTTAGAGTTCTGCAGATGCGAGGAGAGTGGAAGAGGCCTTAAGACTCTGTCTTTAATGAGCTGGTGGATTTTAAGCCTGTCAGTTGTTGTTAGTGCAATTGAGTCTCTGTGGCGAGTGACAACTTCTGTCTCTTTCTCAGTCTATAACCATTTCCTAGTGGCCGTTAATGGAGCATCATTAGTGTTGGTCTCTGGGGTGACTTCTGTTCACCAAACTGGAGGGTAGCACAGCAATAGTTTCCGTCTACAAGAGGAAGACTAATTAGGTGGTGCCCTAGAGGGAATGATGAAAAAGCAAACATCCAGGGTATGTCTACACAGCAATAAAAGGGCCACAGCTGGCGTGGGTCAGCTGGCGTGAGTCAGCTGACTCAGTCTTGCAGGGCTCGGGCTCTGGGACTATAAAATTCAACTGAAGTGTTGACATTTGGGCTTGGGCTGGAGCCTGGGCCCTGTAACCTGGCAAGTGGGGAGGCTCCAGCCTGAGCCTGAACATCTGCCCTGCAATTTTTAGTCCTGTGAGCCCAAGTCAGCTGACCCGGGCTCTGAGACTCTGTTCCGTGGGCTTTTTATTGCAGCATAGACCTGCCATAAGTGTCTTTCTGGAAGGAACCTTTAGGCAGAACTCTGCACCTCTAGGGAAAGTATTAGCCCTAGCTGATTTCTAATGCTTCTCCTTTTATTATTTGGAACAGGGTATCATTGGTGATCCCACCTTGCCAAAAGTCTCGCTATGCCACCTATTTTGATGTGGCAGTACTGCGCTGTCTGCTGCAGGCACACTGGTCTGAGGAGGGTACACAGTGGTCTCTGATGTATTATCTACAAAGACTGAGACATATGCTGGAGGAGAAGCCAGAGAAGCCACCTGAGCCAGAGACCATGCACCTGCCCAGGCCCCGCAGCAGTTCCATGGTAGCAGCAGCACCCTCTCTGGTGAACACCCACAAAACTCAGGTAAGAGACCATCATTTAAAAGTAAGCTTGGTAACTGTTTACAGTCATGGCAGGATTAATAGTGATTCAGCACTTTGGTTTTAATTATATCATGAACTGTGGGGAAGTCACTTGTAACATCGGAAATGTCCATATGTGGATTGCATAGATAGTCTTATTGCACTGGAATTCAGCATTCAGGCCTGATTTAACTATATACCATACTGATCCAGACTAACATGGCTACCCCTCTGATACTATACTATACTATTGTTATCCCAAGAGAAACCAAAAGAATACGTATCACAGTCTCAGTACAGCACTCTCCTTGAAACAAAAAACAAGACTCAAGACACAAGATCATCTTCTTTAAAACGTTGCAGCAAACAGCACACAGTGCGGTTGGAGCACAGCAAAGTAAAGACTTTTCAGAGTGTCCATCAAACATCATAATAGATTGGGACCTGTTACTGTTTCTGTAGTGCTGTGCTTTCATATTTACACTCCCCCCGCCCCTTGCAGCTGCTTAAAGTAACCACTTGCTGTTGTGCTTGTAATTTTCCGAATGCTAGTGCAATAATAAAGTTGTTGTTCAAAGGTTCTCAGCACAGCAGCAGTGTGGATGGATGTGTTATTTGCATCAGCTAGACTTCACACTGGAGGTCTGGAATCAGTGTTTCTGTACATGACAGGAGATCCCCTGGCAATGTAGCAAGATCTGCCTCTCCCAGCTTCACATTTTCAGATCCTACCTGGTTTTTAAGTACTTTTTCTCCTACAGGAGAACCCTTTACTCTGTTGTTCTTTATTACCATCTTTGTTAAATCCATATGGTTATTCACAGTTAAATGTAAATGTATTTTACTTTGCTGGTTGGTTGTTTTTTGGGGGTGGGAGTATGTTGGGAGGGTGTCTTTTGGTCATTGATGTGAGGGTTCCATCCAGAACAGCAGGTTTTTTTCAAGGTTAGACTAGATTGCTAAAGGTGACTCTCATCAGAGTTTCATACATTTTGTCATGCTACATGGAATCGGAGTCCCTCTTAAAATGAAGGTGTTTAATAAACAAAGCAGCTACAACTTCCACACAGCTGGAGTTTCAGCTTTGTCTCCCTTATTCACCAGGGACCACGCCCTGTCTGGAGCTCTATACAGCAGTGGTTTTCAACCTTTTTTCATTTGCGGACCCCTAAAACATTTCAAATGGAGGTGCAGACCCTTTGGAAATCTTAGACATAGTCTGCAGACCCCTAGGGTCTGCGGACTGGAGGTTGAAAACCACTGCTATACAGCACATAGCGACATCTAGTGGCTGATTAATATTCCCCAAGTAAACATATTATGCATGAGTATGTCAGTAACTGAGGCAGTTGTGATGGGTTTAGGCTTCTGAGGCACAGAGAGGGAAGAAGTTATGTTCTTCTCTGTTTTTCTGCCTACTTGGCATTTCTTTCTCTCTCAGGAAGGGTCTGTGGGCTAAGAAATCATTAACTAGTGAGTGAGTCATGGTGCTAAGCTGAAAAAGCAGGCTAGCAGTATATTTCTTACGTTTATAGCAGGAGCCCCATCAAGTTGCATTCTTCCTCTGCTTTTATTTAACCCAAGTTATTCTTTTCCAATAGAAAATCAGGATTTCAGAATAAAGTATTGGGCATCCATGCTCAGACAGTGCAAATTCACAATGTCTCCCCTAAATTGGTTCTGAGTTCATGGCCTCTCATTAGGGCTTCTTGCTGCAATATAGGGGAGACCCACACTTTTAAAGTGAGAGCACTGTGTTTTATGATACGTTGGTCTTCTTCTCTATCATCTGGTCCTTTTGTTATCATTAACTGATGTTAGACATGGCAAAAGAAAGAACTGCACAGAAATCAGCTCAGGAACAGGCAAGTAAGTAGGTTTAGTGATGAAATGCAGAGTGTATAGAAAAGATGTGGGGTTGCCATGTAACCTCTTCCACCTTCCTAAGCCTTAGCATGTCTGTCACACAGACCATTTGTATGTGAAATACTATTTAAAATATAATTCTGGTGCATATCACAGCAAACTTGTTCTGATCAACTGGTTATACTGTTATTTATCTAGAGAGAAAATCTCAGTTCAGACTTTAGCGGACTGAAGGATATATTTAATATTTCATGTAGCAAGCAGTGAATGACATACCCTGTTCCCTGTTGCAAAGCAGAATGGCAAATGAATGAAGGCGTATGAATAAAACAAATACCTTCTCCCTGCCTCTAGTAGGTGGTGTAATCAACATGTATTTCAATGTAAGGAAAAATCTTTAGTGCACCTGTATGCAGTGAATCTAGCATAGGGATGGAATTAGGAAATGAAAACCTTGAGGGCTTTCAAAACTGTACAGCTTTGCAATAACACTGCAGGAGCTAAGAGCAAAAACTTAAACCTAAAAACAGCAAAACTGCAATGACTAGATGAAACTCTTGGGTTTAAATTACCATTACAAGTGTAATACTCAGAAGCTGATAGAAATACTAATGAATTGGTAGCTAAACAGCCCGGCCGATGCAGGGCAATAGGAGAAAAGATATATAGGAACAGCCTCTAAACAATTTTGTGGGTTTTCTTATTAGCCACATCTTGATCAAATGATCTGCTATGATGGTAACCACATTTTTAACTAGTCTTCAACCAGAACATTAGACTAATTTCTTAAAATAGGCCATATCCCATACTATATAGTAAAGCTGACTGTGTAACTCAATTCACATAGAGTGGTTTGTTTGAATAGGTGATTGTGAGCTCTTCAGCGCAGGGGCCATGACTGTGTGTTTGTACAGTGCCTAGCACAGTAGGGACCTGATTTTTGATGGGTCCTTTTTGCTACCCCAATACAAATAATACAGTGATTTCATCACTAACTCACAGTGATGATAACCCTGAGTTAAATTTGTGTAGTGCCTTCCATCCACAAGGATCCCCAAGCACTTTGTAATTCAAGAGCCTGATCCTGGAAACTGCTGATTGCCCTCAGCTGCTACTGATGTTAATAGGAGTTCAGAGTGCCCAGCACCAGAACCAAGCCCTGATTACCTTTTTATTGGATTTACTCTGTCATGTGCCACTTGTAATCTGCAGTCAATTTTGCAGACGGTTTTAAGAGCACATGCAAAACTCCATGTGTCCAATTTGGCCAAATGTCAGTTGTACTGTAATAACTCTCTCCCTGAAAAAGAGCTCTCTCCTTAGGCGACTCCCTCGAACCTGTATTAACACATGAGCTCTACAAAGCAAGGCTTTGGAGCTGTGCTCCGGCTCCGCTCCAGCTCCGGGCAAAAACCTGCAGCTCCACTGCTCCGGAGCTGCTCCATGCTCCAGCTCCAGGCTCCGCTGCAAAGCCCTGCTACAAAGTGCCCTGGTTTTTATCACATGGGGGTGTGGGGAGTGAGTTACTCAGTGGAAGGCTGGCAAGCGAGAATGCCCTACTCGGGGCATAAAACTGTAGGGGTTACAGGGATCTTTAAAGCTGGAAAACAATATGAAGAGAAAAGGATCTCAAGGGCCCAGTCCTGCAAACACTTAAACACACGCGTGACTCTACTAATGTGAATAGTTCCACTGACTTCAGTGGGATCAATCACATGAGTAAAGTTACACACATGCCTATGTGTGTGTAGGACTGGGCCTAAAGTAGCCAGGACCTGAACCTGTTACTGTATAGAAATCACTTCACCCCCCACTGAAGTGCAACCACCTCTGGAGTGACCAGCAGGATTTCTTTTAACATCATACAGCAGCATTACACACTAGTTCTGGTGGGGGAATGAAGAGACTAGCCTCTCCAGTTGAAACAATAGGGTGATATGTAGGCAGGCAGAATGGAATTACCCGCATGGGATTTGATTATGTCACAGGAGCTAACAGCCCCGCTCCCGTGACAAGTGCCAAACAATCTTTATTGACCACAAGTGGACAGGACCAGGCTTTATGTTTCCCTTGAAGGATGCCACCTCCTGCACCTCCTTCTTTACCATCATATAGCTATAGCAGCTCAGGCTCAAGAGAGAAACCTGCTGAGTTTCCAGTCCACCAAGGGGTTTGGATGCCTAGGATGTTTTGAGGCCTGAGGCTTTTAAAAAAATAAAGGGGTAGCAGTAAGTAAAGATACACAAGTAAAGATATCCCAGAGCACCATTGCTGGAATTAAGAATGCTCATGGCAAACATCAGCTTTGTTTTTTATTCATTTAAAGAAGCCTGAGCCTACAAAAAACATTTAATACAATGATAAAAATGTATGTATTTGTACAAACCAAGTAATTCTTAACGTTATTTAGAAGGAGAGGGTTGTGACAATGCTGCTCATCACAATCCACACGCTAACTCGGAAACATTAATGCAGTGGTTCTCAAACTTTTGTACTGGTGACTCCTTTCACATAGCAAGCTTCTGAGTGCGACCCCCTCTTATAAATTAAAAACACTTTTTTATATATTTAACACCATTATAAATGTTAGATGCAAAACGGAGTTTGAGGTAGAGGCCCATATAGTAACCCCCCATATAATAGCCTCATGACCCGCTGAAAGTGTCCTGTCCCACAGTTTGAGAACCCTTGCATTAATGTATTTTGGATGTTATTGGTATATTTCATGAAAGTAACACTCGCTTCTTATACAGCATTTTTTAGTCATAGATTTCAAAGCACTTTATAAGGGAAGATAATTATAATTATCCACAGCTGTATACTGGTGAAACAACCTGCCCAAGCTCATACACTATGCTAGTGTCCTAGCTAGGAGTAGACTGCATGTCTCCTGACTCCCAGTCCAGTGCACTGCTTCCTGCCATTGATGTTTTTTGTGGTGGCAAAATGTTTTCATTTTAAATGATAAACTATTTGAACTAATCATCCATCTCTGAATCTCTAAATATATTTAACCCTAAAATGTGAGAGTGGAGTTTTGTCTGATGGAATTAAGATTCTTCTCCTTTGGAGCTGTCCTTGGATGGGACTGAAGTAGATGATTTAGTTCAGGGGTGGCCAACCTGTGGCTCTGGAGACACATGCGGCTCTTCAGAAGTTAATATGCAGCTCCTTATATAGGCACCAACTCCAGGGCTGGAGCTACATGTGCCAACTTTCCAATGTGCTTGGAGGTGCTCACTGCTCAACCTCTGGCTCTGCCATAGGCCCTGCTCCCACTCTACCCCTTCCCGCCCCTTCCCCTGAGCCTGCCGTGCCCTCACTCCTCCCCCTGTCCCCCAGAGCCTCCTGCATGTCACACAACAGCTGATCGGGAGGTGCGGGGAGGGAGGGGAAGGCGCTGATTGGCGGAGCTGCCGGTGGGTGGGAGGTGCTGGGAGTGGGGGGAAGCTGATGGGGGGCTGCTGACGTATTACTGTGGCTCTTTGGCAATGTACATTGGTAAATTCTGGTTCCTTCCAGGGACAGCTCCAGGCACCAGCACGCCAAGCGCGTGCTTGGGGCGGCAAGCCACGGGGGGCGCTCTGCCGGTCGCCGCGAGGGTGGCAGGCAGGCTGCCTTCGGCGGCTTGCCTGCGGAGGGTCCGCTGGCCCTGTGCAGGACCCTCTGCGGGGGCAAGCCGCCGAAGGCAGTCTGCCTGCCATGCTTGGGGCGGCAAAATGCCTAGAGCCGCCCCTGGCTCCTTCTCAGGCTCAGGTTGGCCACCCCTGATTTAGTTGCTTACTTGCTATTTCTATTTGTGTATGTTTTTCTTCTTTTGGGGAGTGAAGGATCTCACAATGAAGTGCAATGAGGAGGAAAAATCACTAAGCACTGAGGCCTTTGCTAAGGTGTCACTCACCAACCTGCGCAGGCTAGCTGTGCCAGATCTCTCCACAGACCTGGGAATGAACATCTTTAAGAAGGTGAGTAGCACAGTAATGTGTTTTTGCTTTACCTACAATCCAATGCCAAAACGCATACCATGTATACAACTGTTAAAAGCTTACACTGAGTCTATATTTAGGTTGAACCTAAGGTGCACATTTGTTTTTTTCTGATGGACATGTTATGTATCCATGTATGGTAGATACATGTATGTATTAATATTTACTCTATGGGCCCAGTGCTGTAATCTGTACTCATATCAAGCATTATTGAAATCAATGGGAGTTTTCCCTAAGTGGTGGTAGTTTGCAACCAGATCCTCAAATTACATTAATCAGAGGAGCTCCATCAGTTTCAATAGATCTGTGCTGGATCTGAGTCTAAATCTGTAAAGCACTATCCCAGGAAGGCCCTTGCCATGCTGTTGAAGGTTATACAAACAAATTAAGATGCATAATATAAAAAATTAAACAGATTAATCAAACAAGGGGATCCAGTGCAAAAAAAAAGGGAGAGAAATGGGAAAAGAAAATAAATATAGGTCCAACAACAGTAATAATGAAATTTTTGAAATTATAAAACTGGAGAGATGGGTTGAGACAGATGTCAAGGGAGATAAGTCACCACTGTAGCATTTCCCATAGCAAAATGTGGTTGCCCTCCCACAGGGCCGGCTCTAGCTTTTTTGCTGCCCCAAGCAAAAAAAAAAAAAAAAAAAAATGGCGGCCAGACTGCCGCCGCCCGAACTGCCGAAGCAGGAAAGGGGAAGAAAAAAAAAAAAAGCCACCTGGACGCTGCCACCCCAAAAATGGATGGAATGCCACCCCTTAGCATGTGCCGCCCTAGGCTGGAGCCGGCCCTGCCCTCCCAACATGTGGTGCACTGGTGCGGTCCTTAAATGTGGGTGGTGCTGAAGTGTAGATACCCATCGTGGACAAAGGGCTAGAGTGGGGGAATGTAGGATTGGGCTCTGCATGCTTGTCCTTCATCTGTTTGTGTCCTTCTCCTCTAACTGTAGCGAAATCCCTGTAGCCTCTGTCTGGCTCTAACGCCCCCCCCTCTTCCTTCTGCAGTTTAAGAGTCGCAAAGAGGATCGAGAGCGTGAGCGCAAGGGTTCTATTCCTTTCCACCACACTGGGAAAAAACGGCAGCGAAGGATGGGAGTGCCCTTTCTGCTCCACGAGGATCATTTGGATGTGTCACCCACTCGCAGCACATTCTCCTTTGGCAGCTTTTCTGGGATTGGAGAGGACCGGCGCAGCATTGAGAGAGGAGGATGGCAAACTGCCATACTAGGTGACTGATGGGAAAGGATTAATATTGCAACCCTGTATTCTGATTAATTGTTCTGCCCCAGAATGTTCCAAGAATAGCAGAGTGGAAACGGAGGCTTTTTATTTCTCCATCACTCTCTGGAACTGGAAAACAGCCCTCCCTCTTAGTGGCTGGTTATGTCCTTTGCCCTGAAATGCGGATTGCCACACCTGTTGTAGAAATGGCATAGTCTTTCTGCCAGCTTCTAAGGTGAAGCTCATTGTTGTACTGACTGCTGACCTTGCATGAGTATGTTTAGGTCAGATTGTTTCTAATAATTAAATAGGACTTGGGCAAAACATATTTCCAGTCAGTCCCAGGAGACTGACCCTCTCCTCCCCTGCCTTACTCCTGGCATTAGTGGGAGTTTTGCTTGAGTAATTAGATGTACGCTCAGGCTATGTCTACGCTATAGACCTTACAGCGGCACAGCTGTACCACCACGGGAGAGAGCTCTCCCATCATCAGCATAATTAAACCACCTCCAACGAGCGCATGAGCTTTATCAGCAGAAGAGCGTCTCCTGCTGACATCGCGCTGTCCACACCAGTACTTTTGCCAGGCAAATTTATGTCGGTCGGGGGTGGTGGTGTGGGGGGGAGGCAGTGTTCACATCCTTGACCGATTAAAGTGCTAGTGTAGACAAAGCCTAAATAAGGATTTTCCACTTTGGCTCAAGTGAGATCTGGACTTCTGCTAATCTCAATGATCCCCATTCCCACACCTCAACTTCCAGCCTGCACGCGTTCCTTAGACTTGCAAACTAACTATCTGTTTTGTGTGTTCATCCTAGGGAAGTTCACCAGACGGGGGAGCTCTGACACCGCTACGGAGATGGAGAGCCTGAGTGCTAGACATTCTCACTCTCATCACACCCTGGTCACTGACTTGCCTGACCACTCAAACAGCCACGCAGAGAATACGGTCAAAGAAGGTGTGTCAGATAGAGCGATGAGCAAATACCGCATTGGAGTGTGACTGTCAGGAGGCTGAGATAGTTTTATTTTTTAAATTTATTAATATCTGCTTAATCCCCTCTTTCCATTTCTGTTTTTTCTATATATCTCATTATTTCTTCTTTTTGTCCTATTTAGGATTATTATTATACTCTCTTACAAAGGACATGCCCCCACTTCTAAGGTGGGACACAGCACCTTTTTAACAGTGTACAGGAACACTGCACAGAAGTTTAGGGCAGGAAGTCAGTCTTGCTAACTCTTGTGATTTCATTTTGTGTCTCACAATATTTGGTGGTTTTCTGAAAGACCCTTCTGCTGGAATCAAAAGATTGCATGAGAATCTCAGCTTTTGCCTTATTTTTAAAAAGTTCATTTCTAACCCACATGATTTCAGGGAAAAGCTCGAAAAAAATGAAGCAAGTGAAACCCTAAAGGCCCAAGAAATAGAAGGCAAGGAAAAAGAACCCAGAATTTGGCTTAAAAAATCATCAAAGTTTTTTAACAATAATCTCATGATTGTTTTTGCACTTGACTGATGATTTTTGAGCACTTGGGGTTGACAGTTCTGGGAAGTTGATAAAAGTGCTGTATCCATTTAAAATGGCAAGAGACATAAAGATAGGAAGATTGTAATTGTTCCTATCAGCATATGGCCACCCCATCAGAGCTAAGACCCCCTCCTCTTACAATAACAGAATTGGCTACCAATAGAACAAGAGCATTTCCCTATAGAAGGGCTGCTAAAATTATACAAGACACCTCAGTCTTAACAGGCTGGCACTCTTACTAATGAGAAGTTTTCCTGCCTTAGGGTGGGAAGGGCAGGAATCAAGCATAGACAGCTGCTGCCTCCCTTTTAGCCACGTGCAGAAAAAATTTAAGCCTTCCATTGGTCATTGGTACAGTAGAACCCCAGAGTTATGAACTGACCAGTCACCCAAACACCTAATTTGGAACTGGAAATACGCAAACGGGCAGCAGCAGAGACAAAAACAAAAAAAGCAAATACAGTACAGTACTGTGTTAAATGTCAACAACTAAAAATAATACAGGGAGAGCAGTATTTTCTTCTGCATAGTAAAGTTTCAAAGCTGTATTAAGTCAATGTTCAGTTGTAAACCTTTGAAAGAACAACCATAATGTTTTGTTCTGAGTTATGAACAACCTCCATTCCCGAGGTGTTCGTAACTCTGAGGTTCTGCTGTACTCAGATGGCCCCCATCACTGCAGTATCTGAGCACCTCTCCATTTTTATCCACAGAACACATCTGTGAGGCAGGAAGTGCTGTTATCTTTATTGGTGGAGAGTTGAGCAAAGAGAGGCTATGTGACTTGTCCAAGCTCACAAAGGATGTTAGTAGCAGCACAGAAAAATGAATCCAGGTTGCCCAGGCTCTAGGCTAATGCCCTAACTACTGGGTCATCCTTCCTCTTCCATTGTCATTTGAACATGTTCTTCCTATAAAACATAAAATACAAAATCCATTAATCCTGGAAAGGAAAGGGGGTCTATTCCCATGCAGATAATTAACTCAGTGGCAATCCACTCTCACTAATATTGGTGGGACATTGGCCACCTCTGCGTAGGAATTTGTCCAGTTATTGAAGCTCTGTGTTTTATTTGTTCTGACTTGATTAGCTAATATTTTTATTTTTGTGCAGCCACAGTCCAAGGTACTAGTGAGCTTTGAAGATTTTAGCAAGGAGAGAAACAGAGTTGGCCAAAAAGTTTAAAATTTGAAATTGCAATGCAATTTTTCATTCAAAATTTTGATGTGCAAAAGAAAAAAAGAGAAGATTATAGTTTTTGTGAAAATGTCCTCCAAATATTGACCCACTCTTCACCCAGCCCTACACTAAAAGCATGTTTTAAAGGAATAAAGGGAAACAATGCAGTTCTTAGCCATAGAACTGAGTGCTTGAGTCATTCTGCTCCAGACAGGGCTCAGGGAGGGTTTGCGACACAACACTTCTCACTAGATAACATCCTGACCACTGCTGCAACATGGGATTCTGGACATAGCCCCTAAGAGAAGAACCTGAGTAGCAAAAAGCAGCTGTTCCATCTAGGCACCTGATCTAATTTCTGCCACTGCTTCCACCTGTTTTGCCCACAGTCATCACTTCTCTGGGTCTCCCTGCATCCAGTCTCACTCAGATGCTGAATACATTGCTCAGCTGGGTCCATAAAGATGGAGGTGTAGAGCAGGTTGTCACCACCATCCTGAAGGCACCATATGCTGAGCCTCCTAATGGCTTGATATGCCACTGAGCCTCCGGGGCAGACCCAGTGCAGATCTCAGACTCAGTGGAATTCTTTTCTTCGTTTAGTTCATTTGAGCCCCCAGATTCCAACTGGAGGCCTGGCACAAAATGGTTTGGTATTAGTTTTAAACATGGCAGGCTAGCTAGTAGCTTGCAGCCACAGCCCTTCTTGGGGAGCAGATTGAAGTGCCTCCAGGACCAGGCTGGGAGCACAGCTGCTGCTGCACCCTTTGGAAAGATGGAGTATGCAGTTATTGGATCCAGCTCTGCTGGCTTCTGCGGGGGTGGGTTGAGAGGACAGAGCCTCGCTCCCCCTGTCTCCTTTGAGAGGCTCTTATGCTTCTTAGTGCTTGTGGTGTTGCGCCTGCCTGCTGCTCCCTGCACAGGAGCACCGTCTTTTACCTTACACCCCCATGCTGAATAGGGCACTATCTATCGGTGAATGAGCTACCAGGCCACACAGCTCGTAGAGGAAGATGTATTTGGGTGGCATGAAGTGAGCATTTGGGATTCATTTTCCGAAGTCACTCTCTGAACAATTCTGAATAGCCTCAGAAAGGCTGGATTTGTGTCAGTTCAAATCCAGCGTAGGCATGTCTCCCTCATCTCTGGTGCTTACACATCTCAGTCAAAGCTCTCCTCTCCAGGCTGCTCTGCAGATTCCTCATGTCTGAGCTGCATTCGTTCTGGGAGCATTTTGCCATGCACTAGGTCAGCTCCGTATCTGAAAGGCTTACTAAAAGTTGGAGAGCTGTGATGCTCACATTTCTAATTGATCCCTAAGATACTTATGTGCTGACATATTTAGAAATTAAAAAACAAATTACACTATTGCCGGTGGCACTAATTACAGTAATCAGCACAGCCTGAATGGGTAATTTTGTCATTAAAACGGGAAAGGCCAAGATACTTGTTTTCTGTCTTACAGTGCGATCCCAGATTTCTACCATCACTGTGGCCACCTTCAACACCACCCTGGCCTCATTCAATGTGGGCTACGCGGACTTCTTCAGCGAGCACATGCGGAAGCTGTGCAACCAGGTGCCCATTCCAGAGATGCCCCATGAGCCGCTGGCCTGTGCCAATCTCCCACGGAGCTTGACTGACTCCTGCATCAATTACAGCTGCCTGGAGGACACAGATCACATTGATGGCACCAACAACTTCGTCCACAAGAACGGCATGCTGGATCTTTCGGTAATTGGCAAAGGAACAAAAAAAGCTTCAGCTGTCTTCTGTCAATGCAGCTGTGCCATTGAGCTAACCTGAGTTTTTTTCCATAGTCTCTTTATATACTTATCCATTCCAGCACTGCAGAAAGGTCATTCAAGACCAGTAGGGTACATTTGAAAAATATTGAAGGGTGTAGTCTTTCAGGTAATGCAACTTCTATTCTTCTTAATGAGAGTAATACATGTGCACCAAGGGAGAATACACCCATAAAGTTCTGACTGAAAACTAGGAAAGCAAAAAAATTTTAACAGAGAATGTTTCCTTCTCTTTCTTCTCATTTATGATCCTTCCTCTGGCATGCTAAAAGGCTTGTCAATTGTTCGGAAGCAGAGAATTCCTCAAGTAACCATCTCTCCTCTCACTGCATCTGCCTTACAGATCCTTGCAATTGGCTCTAATGAAAAGAGAGATCATTTCAGTGTACTTGCTGAAATGAATCCTTCACATTTAGCAGAATTTAGTAAGAATTAAAATTAACAGAAGTAGTCAAGCACATAGGTATCTGCTTTGCAGATCCTAACATACTCAGTGATACAAACACATAGTAAGAGATGGTCCCTGTCAGTTGGGAGGGGAAGTGACTTGCCCAGGTTTACACAGTAAGTCAGTGGCAGAACTGGATTAGAACCCAAGTCTCCTGACCTGCGTTCCTGTGCCCTACCCAGTAGACCATGAGTCATTTCCTAGTGCTAATACAGAGGTTTCTGCCATTGGACAGCAGATAAGATCTTCATGAGGGACGTAGACTCCCTTGAAGGGAGAGAGATTCATCCATGTCAAAATTTCAGTAAAGCCCATCACCATCCCGGCTCTGGCAGATCATTACGTTCTTCCTTCTGTAGAGTGAGTTAGTGAATCCAAACTCTCACATTAGCCAAGGGAGAAGAAGACATTCAAAATCAAACCCTTGCATTAAAAATATTCACTGCTTCTTGGAATGTTGTCCTCCTTTGGCCACTGTGACTGACCTCTCCTGGTTTTCATTCCCTCCTCTCTAATCACTCCTTCAGCATGTCCTTAGGAGGATCCTCCTCATCCTCCCCACCAGCTTTCTGGGGAGGTTCCACAGGGCTCTGTCCTGGGTCCCCTTCTCTTCTACCTCCATACTTTGCCTCTGGGCAATCTCATTCGCAAACACAAATTCAACTGCCTTCTCTGTGCTGATGACTCACAGATCTACCTTTCCACTCCAGACCTTCTCTCCTTCTGCCCAAACTAAAATTTCAGCCTGTCTCACAGATGTGGCCTTGTGGACGTCTAGGCATTAGCTCAAGCTCAACATGGCTAAAACTGAGCTCTTAATCTTTCCACCCCCACAAGAACTTCCCCCTCTGCCTTCTCAACCACTGTGAACAACCCCAACATCCTGCCTGTTGCTCATGCCCATAACCTGGGTGTCATCTTTGACTCAGATCTCTCTAAGGGTCTTCACATCCAGGCATATCTAAACCTTGTGGATTCTTTCTGAATGACATCTCTGTGATATGGCCTTTACTTTCCATCCACAGAGCTGAAATTCTTGTCCAGGCTGTCAGAGTCCAGCATCTCAGTGACTGCAATGTCCATCTCTCAGCCCTTGGTAAATGCAATCTTGCCCTGCTCAAGTTTGCAGATGACACTAAACTGGGAGGAGTGGTTGATACGCTGGAGGGTAGGGATAGGATACAGAGGGACCTAGACAAATTAGAGGATTGGGCCAAAAGAAATATGATGAGGTTCAACAAGGACAAGTGCAGAGTCCTGCATTTAGGATAGAAGACTCCCATGCACTGCTACAGACTAGGGACCGAATGGCTGGGCAGCAGTTCTGCAGAAAGGGACCTAGGGGTTACAGTGGACGAAAAGCTGAATATGATTCAACAGTGTGCCCTTGTTGCCAAGAAGGCTAATGGCATTTTGGGTTGTATAAGTAGGGGCATTTCCAGCAGATTGAGGGATGTGATCATTCCCCTCTATTCAGCACTGGTGAGGCCTCATTTGGAGTACTGTGTCCAGTTTTGGGCCCCACACTACAAGAAGGATGTGGATAAATTGGAGAGAGTCCAGCGGAGGGCCACAAAAATGATTAGGGGGCTGGAGCACATGACTTACGAGGAGAGGCTGAGGGAACTGAGATTGTTTAGCCTGCAGAAGAGAAGAATGAGGGGGGATTTGATAGCTGCTTTCAACTACCTGAAAGGGGGTTCCAAAGAGGATGGATCTAGACTGTTCTCAGTGGTAGAAGATGACAGAACAAGGAGTAATGGTCTCAAGTTGCAGAGGGGGAGGTTTAGGTTGGACATTAGGAAAAACTTTTTCACTAGTAGGGTGGTGAAGCACTGGAATGGGTTACCTAGGGAGGTGGTGGAATCTCCTTCCTTAGAGGTTTTTAAGGTCAGGCTTGACAAAGCCCTGGCTGGGATGATTTAGTTGGAGATAGGTCCTGCTTTGAGCAGGGGGTTGGACTAGATGACCTCCTGAGGTCCCTTCCAACCCTGAGATTCTATGATTCTATATCCATTCAGAATCCTGCTGCAAATATCGTTTTCCTAACCCATTGCTTTGACCATGTCTCCCCTCTCTTTGCATCCCTCCACTGGCTCCTCCTCCTCTGTCACATTGAACATAAAGCTGCTTGTCTTCACTTTCAAGGCCCTTCATAGCCTATTCCTACCCTCTCTATCCTTTCTCATTCACCAGCGAGGTGTTTGTTGACTTCAGCCTCCAGTTGGCCTGTAACACCATCCTCCATCAACCACTTGTTAAATTCCTGCTTTTTCCCATGCTGCCTATTACATCTGGGAGGAACTCTTCATAAACACCCACAAAACAAATGCATTATCCTCCTTCAAAACTCCCTTTTGCTGGGATGCCTACCAAAAACTTGATGACGGTTAGGCCGTTGGTGTGCTGAAACCACTGCCTACCATATGACCAATATTGTCTCATTGTTTCCTTGTGCTCCCCAACTGTGTGTCAGTATCCACCTCTTGTCTCTTGACTTACATTTAGGTTGTAAGCTGTCCATGACTAAGGCTCCTATGCACCATGGTAATACAAATATGAAATGATGATAATACAGAAAACAAGTGTGACCAAAACACGTTGTTTCCTCTTTCTCTAGGTGGTTCTGAAGGCCGTTTACTTGGTCCTGAACCATGACATCAGCTCCCGGATCTGTGATGTGGCGCTGAACATTGTCGAGTGCCTGCTACAGCTTGGCGTGGTGCCATGCGTGGAGAAAGTCAGAAGGAAGAGCGAGAACAAGGAAAATGAATCAGCAGAAAAGAGACCGAGTGAGGGATCCTTCCAGCTCAAGGGGGCTGCTTCGGGCGGCCCAGCCTGTGGATTCGGGGGCCCCCCAGTCAGTGGAACTGGAGATGGGGGAGGCGAAGAAGGTGGAGGGGGAGGAAGTGGTGGAGGAGGAGGTGGCGGAGCTGATGGAGGTGGCGGAGGAGGAGGTGGAGGACCTTATGAAAAGAATGATAAAAATCAAGAAAAGGTATGTTTGGGTACCATGTAATATAGAGAACACATGCATGTGACATAAGTTATGTCAAGTCTGTGTGTGTGTGTATTTGTATGTATATGTGGGTGAGTAATTATAATTTCTTTTTCCCTGTGTTTTTGGGAAACTGCTAGGTTTTCTTTTCCTTAAGCACCACTCAGACATATTCATTTGTGTCACTGTAGTACCCACTTCAAACCCAGTGCATGCATCACCATGGAGAATTCAGCACCCTTTGCTGTGCCTACTCAAGCAAAGCAACTCTGCTAAGCAGCCCTAATTGGCCTAGCGTGGCTGCATTTTTGATATAAAACAAGTATTCCTGTTGCCCTGAATAGGTGCTATTTTACATACTGCACAACTGCTGTTTTAAAACAGGAAAAATTATTGCTGAATTTTTTTACTTTTTATTATTTATTTTATGGTAGCACATAGATGCTCCCACATTCGAGGCACTGTGCAAACAAGCATCAAGAGACGGACAGTACCTTGAGGAGACTAGAATCTAATGAGACAAGACAGAGTCATACAGCAGATCCATGGCAGAGCTAGGAATAGAACCCAGAACTCATGACTCCACATCCCAGGCCTTATCCACTAGATGACAACACAGACTTCATTTTGTTACTTGACTTGATGCAAAGGGTTCTGATCCCTGAGTTCCTTAGGACTTGGTCCTGCCCCACTTACTCGTGTCGGTAGTCCTTTATGAGTAGTCCCATGGATTTCAGTGGGACTACTTTCAGTAAAGTAGTACTCACTATCAGTCCAGGTAGCACAATCTGACCCTTACTGTCTGGCAGATAGCTGAATATTAGGAGTACCTGAATTGACATCAGTGCTCATTGTAGTCAGAATTGCACCTGATAGCAAGTTTTTGAAGGATTAGGCCCTGAGCTTGAATAGATAAGTCAGTAGGACTTTCAAGAGTTACTTAGCTCTTCAGACTAATATTGGACTGTTTGCAAGCAAGAATGTGCAGTGGTATGTTCTGAACAAATGTTAAAGGTATTCCAGTTACCTGACCTCAGTGTCACGTGGTGTCGTTTCCCCTCTGCGGTTCTTAGGATGAAAGCACTCCCATAAGCACCCACAGGCTGGCACTGACGATGCTGATCAAAATAGTGAAATCCCTGGGCTGTGCTTATGGCTGCGGAGAAGGACACCGAGGGCTCTCTGGAGATCGTCTGAGACACCAGGTATTCCAGGAGAATGTAAGAGAACTAAAGCAGATTCCAGTTCTCCCCAACCCCTTCTTTCTGAAATGAGTCTGCTGATGTTGAGAAGCCCCCACTCTCCCCCTCCACACAACTTCCTTTATATTCGTCATTAAATGCTGGCCCCCATCTCAGCTGCACCTACTGAGCGCTGCAGCTGAGCCAAGGGGAGACAATGGCCGCTTAAGCCAGCTTTGTCCCTTTCAAATTCTTGGCCCTGCTAGGGGTGTGTCTCGGGCCCAACAAGACAATTTAGAACAGCCCCAGGGGCTTCTCTGCCATGCAGATTTGCAAAGCCCTAGTGTGGACATACTGCATTAGCACGAGTCACTTTTGTACACTGGTGCAGCATGGCTACACTGGGGAGGTTTATAGTGGTGACTATATCAGTTTGGTTCCATGGATACAAAAATCTGTAAGTGTAGACAAGACCTGCGTTACCGTCTAGTGGTCTTGAATGTCTGCTTATGGGCTGCTCCAGCAACCCTGAATAGCCAGGGTGCACTGTGCTCCAAACATGCTCCCATGCTGCAGTCTGTGCAGGAGGGCAGCAAAAGACCCCCCTCCTCCATCATGAGGTAGCTTTACCTAGTTTTCTGGCCCTTTGATACCATGCAAGCAGCATAAAGAGCCCAGAATTGCTCAGTTATTGCTGTGATTGCATCCCAGAGAATTAAAATCCAGGTATAGGGGATTTCAATGGGAACACAGTGCCCAGTGTCCTGCCAAACAGGTGCATTTTAAAGGCCCAGTCTCGCAAACACTTTTTACTGACCATCATGCATGCTACAATGAGAATTCCCATTGGCTTTGTTAGCGAGTGTAGACTGTGCCTGCGAAAATGGAGGTGGAGGTGGGATTGAGACCTGGCTAAAAATAACGCCTAGAGTGGCGGATTTTATATGATCTCCCCCTCCCCCCCCCCTTACTGTCTCAGTTAGTTAAAAAAATGACAGTAGACGTGCATGCAGCATGTTGTATTTTGATACTGAGCCTTGAATTCAAAGCGTTTAGCTGTAGATCCTGAACCTCTGAGTGATATGAGCTCAAGGCTAGAGCTGAGCGAATAATTGATTTTTTGGATTGGTCACCAAACCAAAAAATGTGAAAAAAAAATCTATTTGTTTCGAACCAAAATTGATTTTTTTTTCTTGCCAAAATGAAAAGCTGAAAATTTTTATTTGGGTTGAATGAAACATTTCAAATGTCAAATCAAAATGACATTTTCAAAATTGTTTCAACATTTCCAAAATTATTTTGTCAGCTGAAACAGTTTGCCAAATTCGTGAATAGTTTCAGAACCCCCCAAAATGCATTTTCCAGTAAATTTTATATTTGCTGCAAAGAAAAAAAAAATTGCCCAGCTCTAGTCAAGATCAGGATCAGTTAAACTTCTCAAAGTGTTTGATTACATTATAAAATGCAGATGTATTTGTTTCCTTCAGTTTACTTTGCAGTTTGTTTGCATGCTTTTAGTTCTGATGAATGTTTCCTTGCCATTTACTAAGCATTTTTACCAGTTCTGAGAGACTGATCCATGCTGTAAATCCCGAGAATAAGGGCTAGAACTTTAAAAGATAGGACTCCTGAAGGTACTGCTTGCTGATTCTTATCCTGGCTTTTGTCAGCGTGTTGGATCAGACCTTCCTATCTAAGTACCTGTCTGACCTCATCACCATAGAAGCTGTGCGCTTCATAGTCCTCGCGACTCCCATGAGTCAGGGACGTATTGCCCCTATTTAACAGACACACAAAGACTAAGGTCCAGATTTTTAAAGGTATTTAGGTATTGCTGCGCTCAGGGTTGCAACGCCTAAGTCTCATTTTCAAAAGCAATTTAGGCACTTAAGAACCTAAATCCCTTTGGAAAATAAGCTTTAGGCTCCTAAATAAGTTAAGCATTGCAAGACTGAGCAAAGCAATGCCTAAAGACATTTTAAAAATTAAGGCCTACCTGACATGCCCAGTTTTACACAGAAAGTCTGTGGCTGAGCCAGGGATGGAACACAGAGTGCCTAAGTAGCAGGTCATGTGTTTAAAATTCTCCTTTGCATTCCCCTGATTCCAAAGCTGCTCTGTGCAGGCTGGTCTCACTGCTCTGGTTTGGGCAGTTAAAAAATTGCTTTAATTTATGCTGGGCTGTAATGGCCTCAAGAGGCCGAAGACACAAGTGAGGATTGGTGTGGCATAGGCAGGGGTGGCTCAAAGTTTTTTGCCGCCGCAAGCATGGCAGTCAGGTGGCCTTTGGCGGCGTTTCTGCAGGTGATCTGCTGGTCTGCAGGTGATCTGCCAAAGCTGCGGGACCGGCGGACCTCCCACAGGCATGCCGCCGAAGTCTGCCTGACTGCCGCCCTCACGGCGACCGGCACACCGCCGCCCCCCCGGCTTGCCGCCCCAGGCAGGGTCGGCTCTAGCTTTTTTGCCGCACCAAGCACGGCAGTCAGGTAGCCTTTGGAGGCTTGCCTGCGGGAGGTGCCCGGTCCCGCGGATTCGGCAGTGCACCTGCGGGAGGTCTGCCGGTCCTGCGGCTTCGGTGTACCCGCCGCCGAATTGCCACCGAATCCACGGGACCGGGGACCTCCCGCAGGCAAGCCGCCAAAGGCTGCCTGACTGCCGCCCTCGCAGGGACCGGCAGTGCCCCCGCGGCTTGCCGCCCCGGGCACATGCTTGGAGCGCTGGTGCCTGGAGCCGCCGCTGGCCCCAGGCACACCCTTGCTGCGCTGGTGCCTGGAGCTGCCCCTGGGCATAGGGACATCTTAGCAGTGCTTCCTTGTCCAAACTATACTAGCAGCAGGAACGAGGAGTTACGTCAGAGTCCCTAAAACAGATCTACACTGCTTTGCAGTAGTGTGATCCTCAGACTGGCTTCTACAGCTTTAAATTCAGATTATGCTGACAGTGCAATGCAAAGCAGCTGCACCACATTAGAGGATTCAGCTAGTTGTTTTCCTGGAGACAAAAATTATAATTAATTTTGTTTTAAACTGAAAGCACAAAATAGTTATCAGGCAATTCCAAATGTCTGTGTGCTGAGGGTTTGTTTTTTTTCCCCTTTTTAAATCCTAATTCACCAGTTCTCCTATTTCACTGTAATTTGCACCACCGTTTTCCTGTCTATATAAACATCCAGAGTCAGGGATGTGAAACTAAAAAAAAAAAAATAGAAAATAATTTATTTTCATATAGTGCCTTTCTGCACAAGCTTCCTCAAAATCCTTTCCAACGCAGCGAGGAAGATACTAGTCATGACTGTGTAGGCAAACATAACATCCATGATGCAGTCAGCAATACTTCACAGTATACTCTTGAGCATTAGAGGCCTGATCCAAAGACTATTAAAGTTAATGGGAGCCTTTCCCTTGGGCTGATCAGTTTGTTTCAGGGGGAATTGGATCAGGCCTTAGGGCTGTCAAACTCACTCTTTGGAGAGGGCCAAATTCTGGTACCAGAGAGACAGGACTACAATGCTAGTGTCATGTGCAGCCATCACTGGGTGGCAGAGAACCCAGTGATGGTAACGGGAGGATTGCACAAAGAGCAAGGGTCCAGAATGGCCTGGTATGTAGCAACCAAGCTATTACTTCGTAAAATTACCATTAAGTTTTGCATCGTTTAAGCCCTGATCCAGCAAAACACTTAGGAACATGCTTGAATTTAAGCATGTGAAGAGGCCCGTTAGCCTCAGTGGGACATGCTTAATGTTCAGCGTGTGCCTAAGTGCCTTGCTGATCTGGGGTCTTTATGGAAAGAGATTTGTAGTGCATTTTTGGGATGACTGCTGTTTCTGCTGTTTGTTTATTTGGCCAGGCTGTTTTGAATGCACCACTCTGGTAATTGCATGCACAATTGTGCATCTAAGTTATTAGAAAATCACAGTATTACCATTGGGCTTCAGAACCAACACCACCCTGTGAGGAAACAGACAATTCACCCATCTCTTGGAGATGATATTTCAGGCTTTTTAATACCTCACTGCATTGGGTCACACCTAAATAGTTAACTTTGCAGTAAAGAGTCAACACTGAATTATTTTTGTAAATAAAAGTTTGCATTTGCAGCATCTGAATTGGTCACTGGAGTCAGATAAACGCATGAACAGGGTTGGATCTGGGCTATAGGCTCAAAATCTGACATCCCTACACCACAGTCTGTTTTATCAATGTTTATACCGTAAGTGTTGGCCAGGGTAATTGGGTTCCTACTCATTTCACCAGCAGTGAAATTTTAACTTCCATATGGAGGACTGCAAGAGGAGGGCAGAAGTGACCTTGATTTAACATCTTCTCCAAAAGATGATGTGGTGTAATGGCTCCTATTACTGAATTGCATGGTTGGCATTAGCTGAAAGCCCATAGCTTGTTGTGGTATTTGAACCTTTTGATTAGTAGGTGAGATTACTTATAACAACACAGCACTGGTGAAACAAGGGCAGAAATGCACCTGAAGGACCCTGCAACTGTCACCAAAATTCAAGCAGATACTTCTCATTTTTGTAATATCTTCACAGGCTCAGAATTGCCTTACAAAGCTGTACAAGCTGGATAAAATGCAGTTCCGGCAGACCATGAGGGACTATGTGAACAGGGATTCCCTCAATAATGTAGTGGATTTCCTTCACGCTTTGCTAGGATTCTGCATGGAGCCGGTCACTGACAGTAAGTACAGCTGGCATCACAAGCCCCAGTCACATTTTCATCGATGACACTACCATAGGGGATGCTGGCTGCCGTTTTCAAAAAGTCGCAGTGAATTTCTAAAGGCAAAATGTAGCCCTATAAATTCTTTTATTTCCAGTACAATTGGAATTAGAGAAGCATATGTGCTCTCTCTTTTAATGCATCCTACCTGTTTGTTTATGGCTTTGTGAAAGAAAATTTTCTCTCAACTATGCCTCAAGCACGAGGTTTTCTGCTTAATAACATGACCAAATGCCAGCTGGAGTGGAATGTGCATTCTATGTTTATTCTGAATGGAGATATAATTGAGCATTAAATCTCTCTGCAGAGCCTAAGGTGAAGCAGCAAATAGCTAAACTGATCATGTAAACAAGTATAGGAGCATTCAGATTTATGTGCATACAGCGTAAGTCCATTTTTTTTTAAGTTAGGCAAACAGTTCTATGTACTATTATGATGACGGTACATGTACATTGGTCATTGCATGCATAAGTAGCTAATTGTGGGCATTTGGAATATAGGAATTGCCATATCAAAACACACACGTAGTTCATCTCCTTGTCTATGATTCCAGTCACTTCAGAGAAAGGTGCAAGAAACACCATAGTGGGCAACTGTGAAATAACCAGCCCACAGGGCAAGTTTCTTCTTAACACCCATCAGCTACACATTGGCGTATCCCTTCAAGGGATAAGCCCTCTCTTGTGAATGTTTTTGCCCTGTCTAAGGAACTGTGGATGTTTTCGTTATCTATATAAATGTTTAATCTGTTGTTTGAATTATTCTGAGATCTTGGCCTCCATTGTACCTTGTGGGAGCAGTTTCATTGGTTAAAAAGAATTTCCTTTCATCAGTTTTAAATTGCTTTTCAATTTAGTTGAGTGCCCCCTTGTTCTGTGTTATCTGAGTGGGGAAACAGGGATGCCTGAATTGCCTTTCCTATTCCATTTGTTATTTTGTATCCCTCTGTTTTAGAGAGGCGAGAAAGGGAGAGGATAAACAGTTTTGATCATTTCAATCTCTCTTCAAATGGTAGATTTTTCTATCCCTCTTCTTATTTGTGCCACTTATATCTGCTGTGTTGTTTATGAGGTAGGGTCACAAAAATTGAACATATGATTTTGGATGATTTATGTCTTTTAATACATTTTAAAAGTAATTATGTATTTAATCTGTAATTTGTTAACACATCTCAGACAAGCTGTGTGGTTTATTGTGCTTGCATTTTGCAGACAAGGCTGGATTTGGAAATAACTTCACCACAGTGGACAACAAGTCTACAGCCCAAAGTGTGGAAGGTATTATTGTCGGCGCCATGTTCAAGTCACTGATCACTCGCTGCGCTTCCACTACGCATGAACTGCATAGCCCTGAAAACCTGGTGAGGATTTAGGTGCAGGTTTTACAAGTTGAATTTCCTCTCTCCCTCATAAAGCAGCTGGGCTTGAAAATCAGGGCTCAATTCAATGAGACTTTATTGGCATAGCTAGCTAGACAAGTTTAAGAAAAAGACAAGCACCTTCAGGTGCTTGTCAGGGGCAAATCTGACCCAGCCAGTATAGGGTCATACACTGTGTTTGGTCTTTGATCCCCTGTGTTTTCAAATAGGGACTCCATTTGTTTAATTGTGAATTTGACATTAATGAAAAGGAAAGACTAGTAGCACTAAACTGGAGCTAGGAATAATGGGCTAGATCCCCACCTGGGGTAAATCAGAGTAGTTCCATTGCCTTCAGTGGAGATATGCCGGTTTACATGAGCTGGATGTGACCCCATTCTGGTAGGGGCTGTGCAAGCTTCCTGAGTACAGTCCTACTAAGGTAACTCAGTCCTAACCTGCAGTACCTCTGTATTTCTCTCTTGGAACTCTCTTAGCAAAGGCTGCCAATCGTACTGAACTAATGTTTAGCTTTGGGAAGAGGGCAGACATCTACTAGGGGCTCAATTAGGACCAATGGCTATGCTTTTGCTTGAGAAGATGTATGCCTTTCCAGAGGTGAAGAGGTAGGTAGTTGAGACCCCAATTCAGGAAGGTACGTAAGCACATGCCTAACTTCAAACATGTGAGTAGACTGCATAGTGCTCACTACACACTCTGTAAAGATGGTGGGCTAATGTGACAAGGCTACGTCTGGGATTTTCCTATTGTGGGACGACTTGCCTGCTTAAAGATGGGCATGTGCGTAAGTATCTTGTGGAATCAGGAGCTCAGTCAGGGCACCAGCTAGTCCGTCAACTAATCTGATGTTTGTAGAGTACTGGCCACAGTTCCACAGCTGGGATTTTCAGAATAGACCGAGGGCTCTCAAGAAAGCTCCTGAAACAGAAGTTGGGTCCTTTGGAAGGTTCTCTCCTTCAGAACTAGGGCTGCCCTTTCCATACCAACTCCTCCCAGAGGCTACAGTTATGCATGCAAATGTACTGAAGTGAAAAACAAAAAGCTAATTGTGGGAGTTAGACTGGTGAATGTATGAGTCATCCCTCTCCATTGTCATAACGTAATCCATTCAAATCATTAAGAAAAAATCTGAGATGCTGCATTTTTCAATAGGATTTTTCATGCCTTTTAAGATTATGGGTTAGATGAATGGGTAAAAAAGGCTTCAAATCATCTTCACAGCTCCCAGATCCTCTGATCCAGAAGCCCTGGCATAATTTAAAACAGCCTTTGTCCAGTACAGTATATGCATCGATGTGAGGGTCAGCTGCAAACTTGCCTTAGTTAAATTATTTCTTCACAGCCCCCTGCTCCACCTTTAATAATGATGTTAATTTAAAAACTAGTCATATACACCATCAAGCAGATCACTAACTCATAGATTACATTATCAAAAGAGTTTGCCACAGATAGTTACAGAGTCTCTTAGCTGGCTCCTGGATTGACTTTCCTCTTACAAAGAGAAACATTTGACCTTAATGAGAAAACATAAACCTGTAAGTAAAGAGCCGCTCAGACAACAGCTGACACAATTATTGAGATATGCAGTTCTTCATGATCTAGTGCATCACCCTGGCTGTATACAAAAGGAATATATGTTTCCCTCCCTGCTTGTATGCAAACTGAGTAACACAGCTCTCTCTCTCTCCTTTGTTATTCAGGGATTGTACTGTGACATCCGGCAATTGGTCCAGTTTATCAAGGAGGCTCATGGGAATGTTTTTAGAAGGGTGGCACTGAGTGCCCTTTTGGACAGTGCTGAAAAGTTAATTCCGGGGAAGAAAACAGACGAAACAACCGAGCAGGATCTGAAACCCCCGGGGAGCAAAAAGTTTGTGTCTGGGAGAGATTTGTGTCTGAATGATTTATATACTGTTGTATAATTTATTATGCTGAACACTGTAGTAAGAGGACCTGAAACATAAGGCCTTGTGTCAGAGGCCTGGTATGAGGCTTGAGGCCTGGGCTAAAGTAATGGTCAGAACTTTGCTTTATATTACCAAGTTAAGTTGTGAGCAAGAGGCAGGCCCTGCTCACAGAATTTGGCAAGCATAGTGTTGATATTTTAAAAACACATATTCCTAAGAGGTGCTGGGCAAAAAACATGCAAGCACATTCCAGAAGGGAGGTACCAGAACACCCTGATAAACAAATTTCCCAAAGATAACAGGAACATGTTGACCCATTTTAAGGATAAGTCAAGAGTGATACATAACTTGTTGTGTTCTGGTGTATAAAGATGTATCTCAGAGGCAATATCTTTGTCTGGCCTAGGGGATAGTGGAAAGTCTCAACACTAACTGAGATGGTCCATTGTCACGAGCATACAAATGTTAGTGTACCTGTAACCATTGAGTTGGGGCATTAGCACCGTGCTTTGTCAGCAATAAACCTGACCAAGTGCCTTTGCACCTTAATGAATTTTGTGGTCAGTGGGCGGTTTGCTCGAGTTCTACTGTGCCAGCTGTCTGCGCAGAGCTGGGACAGCACACACGGAGAACACACGCACGCAGCAAACATCTGACGACAAACACAGATGTAGGAAAGTACAAGGGGTTGTTTGTTTTCGTCTTGTTAGCACATGTCTGCTCCTGATGTACAGGACTTGAGTGTGGCAGTGACAGAAGCCACACTTAAAATTTAATAAAGTGAGGCAGCTGTGGAAGTAGCCATGAAAAAAGTGGATCAGAAATAACTGGTACAAAGGAAGTAAGATAGCAAAGCAGCAGAAATTCAGGGGGAAGTAAGAGGAGAGAAACAGGAGAAAGAAAGAGGAGGGATGGAGGTTGAGTGTGAAGGGATAATTGCAACCCCCACCCCCAACATCATGTGGACATGGCCTAGTATTAGCATCAGTACCTTGAGGTGCTGAGAGCTGTTGGTCTGAATGCCTATACTCAGGTGTGGGGAGCATGATACAAAAGAAACCTAGGTTGCTTTATTAATTTAATATGCTGTCTTGGGATGTGTTGCATTTACGTGTGAGACAAAAGAATAAGTATGGATCAAAAAGGGAGCTTCAAACGGAACTAAATGAATTAGTCTCATGTAAACTGGCAGCATCAGATTTGTTGCATGATTTTCTTGGCTTCAGAGACACGCAGACGACACTGGCCAAGATTGCCAAAAGTATGTGGTCAATACTTTCTGATAATCTGCCTTCTTTAAGGCACCTCAGATTGAGCACCCACAAAATGAGGCTCCCAACATTGCTAGTAGCTTTTGAAAATCTTGGCTAGAGCCCTGTGTGTGACTAGCATAGAGCCCTGCAGCGGAACTGGAATCCCGCAGGTTCTGCTGAACCCACTGCCATAACAGCAGGAGTGGGGGTTTTTAAAAAGTCCTGTGCAAGTCTCTAATCTTGGCCTTAGTTCCCCATCCCAATACATTTTTGATGATGATATGTGCATAGGCAGGCCAGTTGCTGTAATGGGGGCACACATTTAAATTTGTTTTTCAGAAGTGCTGGATTCAGTGATCAGGGAACAATGTTGATTATATGAGAAGCAAGATATGCCATCTGTTAACTTTATTTGACTGTCTGTATTGTCTGCATAGATCCGAGGTGGGAAGTGTTGTTATTGATAAAGGCCAGGCATCATCTGCCCCTGATGAATGTCGTAGTTACATCTCCAGCCGTCCTCAGCAGACCCCAGAGCAGTAAGTAAATATTTAGTAGTTTGTGTTGTACCAGAGAATTCCCCACTGTGGAAGTAGCAATCAGCTGTTCATTTAGGGTTCTTCTCTGCCAGCAATACAAGAAATGTACTGAGCATTTGTTTAGCTGATGCTGAACTTACAGGTTATGTCCAACAAATGCCCACCTTCCGTACCACCAAAAGGACAACAGGGCATAAACTTGATTTCAGAGGAAGATAAATTAAAGCTGGCACCACAGGCCATCACAAAATGGGCAGCACAAAATGAAATTGCAACAAAATTTGCCAATGCATTTTTAACAATGACAGAGCAATAAATAGAACATTTATTCTCATCATCAGAGCAATTCCCGGTTCGTGCGTCCATGCTCCAAACATGAGGCCAGGTAGCTCTCAACATTCTACGCTGTTGCTCCCACAGGAAATGTGAAAACTACACTGGTGGGATAACTACATGCCCCTTAATTCATCCAATGGTTGGTTCATTTCTCACCCACGGGACCCTGCGGTTGTTGCACTTGCCTTATCAGCAGAGCTGCACCTCCAGCTTTCTGATTATTATTTTTGTATTTGTATTGGGGCAATGCCTAGAGGCTCCAGGTCTAGACTGGGGACCCATTGTGTTAGGTGCTGTATGCATACAGAATGGAAAGATGATCTCTGCCCAAGGAACTTACAGTCTAACAATAAGTAACAATTCTCAAAAAACCCCTCCAGCTTTAGCATCTTCCTCTTCTTTGTTTTTCCCTTTTTTGAGTCAGACTGATTTTATTCTTTTGTCCCCCTAAATGAACTGAATAATCATAGAAATAGAGGGCTGGAAGGGACATCTAGTCCATCCCCCTGCCAAGTAACCTAGGCCATCCCTGACAGGTGTTTGTCTAACTTGTTCTTAAAAACCTCCAGTGACAGGCATGCCACAACCTTCCTTGGAAGGCTGTGTCACTACTTAGCTATCCTTACAATTAGAAAGTTTTTCCTTGTATCTAACCTAAATCTCCCTTGCTACAGATCTTCTCTAACCTTAAATGGACATAGAGATGAATTGATCACAGTTTTCTTTATAACAGCCTTAACATATTTGAAGACTGTTGTTATTAATTCTGTAATTAAATTAAACTTAGTTATTTACTGCTGCCTCTTGCATTATCTGTCATATTTTTCCAGTTTTCTTTTTTTGGTGGAAACTTCCTTGGCTTTTTTAGTCATCAGTAGTGAAGATGGGTGTCTTTAGAGAAGACAGCAGTAGTTCCCTGTATCTGTTCTTCTTTGAAGACCTAACAGATCTTCTGATTTCAGTGGAAGCTGTTCATATCCTGTGGTGGGACAGTAGGCCCCAGCTGGGGTATTTCTCCCTCTCTCTCTCTCTCTCTCTCTCAATCTTTCCTCCTCATCCTGATCTACTTGAATCTGCAGAGAATAATCTCTTTTGCCATGGAAATGATTGTATAATCACAAATGCAACATTATGACTTCATTGCAAGATCAAGAGGGAGAAGATGGATTGTGCAGGAGCCCAGCCCTGATTTAAGGGGAAATAACATTTTCTAATTAGCAAACATGGTCAGAGTAGTTAAGCAAAGCAAATGAATGGTGAATTGATTGATATTTTAGTCTGATATATTTGGAGGTTTTGCCCAGTCCAAAGATCTGTATATGGTGAGCAAAATCAGGGCTCTTGAAAATCTCACATTGATAGACCAATTTTCAGAGTAGCAGCTGTGTTAGTCTGTATCCGCAAAAAGAACAGGAGTACTTGTGGCACCTTAGAGACTAACAAATTTATTTTAGCATGAGCTTTCGTGAGCATCCGAAGAAGTAAGCTGTAGCTCACGAAAGCTCATGCTAAAATAAATTTGTTAGTCTCTAAGGTGCCACAAGTACTCCTGTTCTTTTTATTGATAGACTAGTGTCCCAACTGGTCTATCAATCTTTCTTCAGTTCTTGTTTTGCTCTTTACTCTTAGAAACCTGTAATGCAAGACTAATATGTGGCTCAGAGAGGGTTTTCTTTTGGCATTGCTTTCCCATTAATGGTTAAATCATCATGTCCTAGGAGAGTGGTAACCCACACCTTTAAATGATGTGCCAGTAATGAAATAAAGCCTGTTTCTAACATTCAAAATAGTGGGTTGGGAAAGGTTAAAGACTGTGGGCCAAGAGACACCACAGATGGTGCAAGGCGGTGCAAACAACGTTGCCTTGCACCAGGGTGCAATGCTGTACTCTGGGGGTGGATTTACCCCAGGGTTTATGTCAGGTGCAGCGTAGCTTTAGTCCATAGAAGCTGTGCCAGTAGATGCTGTGAATAGACTTACCCTGATAAACTTAGTCACATCCTTTCCCAGGCTAACACTGCCCAGTTTTTGATACATTCTGGGCTCAAATGGGTCTTCCTACAGATGGGTTTTTTGTCATCTTATGCCATGGGAGCTTTCTCACTGCTGAACATTCCACCCTGAGGGGCCCGGTGGCCTGGTTTATGCTGGTGGGCAAGAACAAAAGGAGATAACTCTCCTACATCCATAAGGTCTTTAATATCACTGATATAAGTACAGCTGGAATACAGGGTTCAGCAATAGATGAGTCCTTCAGCACTGTAAGCAGATGTGGGTGAAGAGCAATATACTGAATCTGAACCCATCTGAGTTTAAGAGAAGCTTGGATCTAGATTTTGGGACAAGGATTATGCCTTGGGCCCATTTCTAAACACTCACTGAATTTCTGATTTGATCAGAGGTGCACAAGGAAGCTTGTGTATATTTTGTGCAATAGATTTGCAACTTTGGTTGTATGTGCGGAGGTCACTATTTCAATATTACTCATGCTCTCAAGCAATGGAGAGATACCTGCAGCTATACAGAAGGTCACCCTTAGAAACATTTCAGTTGCCTTAAGGCTTGCCTACACAGAGACGTCCAGGAAAATTAATCCGAAATAACTAAAAGTGTGAATTTGAAGTGGATTGCATTAAATCCCTGTGTGGATGCTGCTGTTCAGAATTAAAATTACTTTGATTTGGTTTAGCTAAATTCACTTTGGCAGTGATTCGGATTAACTTTCCTGGAAGTTCCAGTTTAGACAAGCCTTTAGAAAGCTATATAATTTTTCTTCAATATTTGCAGTATTCCCTATATCAAGTCTAGAGAAGTGTAGGGAATACTGCAAATAATGAGGGAACAATCTAGTTATTTTAAGTCAAAAATAGACAGTGTTTAAGGGTGATTGTTTTATGTGTGCTGCTCTGTTAAATGTTCCAGGGTCATCCTTTAGTCCAGAAGTTACTCAAACTTTCTGTAGCAAAAGAAGATTTGTTGAGATAAAGGCTAAACCCTAAACTTATGAAAAAGAGGTTGGCTTTGAAATCTGAATGTTGTAGTTAGCTCTTTTGCCCAGCCTTTTTATCTCTCTCAAATCTGTATTCTCTTCAAGTGGAGATAGATTTGCCAATTAAAATCCAGAATACAGAAATAGGAAAGTCCAGAAAGGCTTGTTTTATGCTGAACTGAATATGAAACTTTCTGAAACTTTCCTTTGATGATGTGATTGTAAAGAGAACAGAAAATTTGAATCTCCTGAGAAAAATTAGAATTAGCCATTCTGCTCACAGTCCTGCCACAGAACTTTGAGGTCTCAGGTATGCAGCAGAATATGGTGTCACTATTCTAAAAGATCACTAAGAATTGTGATTTCATATAGCTACACACAGTATTGAAATGATCTTTTGATATACAAACACTTTGTAAGGGACGCAGCCTTGAAAAGCATTAGTCCGGTACCTTAGTGGTCACTTTGACCAGATAGAGGATGATTCTTTAGCACAGCGGTTCTCAAACTTTAGCAACCCAAAGAACCCATTATGATTTAAAATTTTACGCTGACCCCCAAACCCCCAGCTCAGCCCCAGACCCTGCGCCTACTCCATCCCTTCCCCCAAGGCCCCGCCCCCGCTCTACCCCTGCCCCTCCTCTTCCCCGCCTCTTTCCGCCCCTCCGCTGAGAGCACCCCATCCCCGCTCATCCCCCTCCTTCCCAGTGCCTCCTGCACGCTGCTGAACAGCTGTTCCCCGGCATGCCGGAGGGACTGGGAGGGAGGGAGAGGAGTTGATCAGCGGGGCCAGTGGCCTTGGGCATGACTCGCAGACTCCCTGGAGTCCACAGATCCACAGACCCTAGTGTGAGAAACGCTGCTTTAGCATAATGACAGAAAAACAGAATGACTTTTTAGACTGTGAACTCTCCAGGGTAAAATTTGTCTTCATTGTGCAATATTGAGAACATTGTCTATCTTAACAAATTACATCAAGAAGAATAAGTTTAAATTCTTAGAGTAACATATGCCAAGGAACAAAGAGAGGTTAGAAGAGGGGGAAACTTGTTCAAATGTACTTAGCAGCATACAAACCACAGTGAGGTATTATTAACCCTATGTTGTGTTCTCTCGCAGCGATGAGCAAATGCAAGGGGCGGTTCTGGGACGCAAAGACTTCTGGCGAAAGATGTTCAAGTCGCAGAGTGCAGCAAGTGATACCAGCAGCCAGTCAGAGCAGGACACGTCGGAGTGCACCACTGCTCACTCTGGAACGACCACTGACAGGCGCTCTCGCTCCCGCTCCCGACGGATCTCGCTCCGAAAGAAACTCAAACTCCCCATAGGTAAATGTATGTCCCTTTATATTATATATATGTACTGCATGTGCAGATAGAATAGATCTGTTCTGTGCGTGTGTTGGATACTGTATAGCAAAGACACGTAGTGTCTGAGTGCCTTACAATCTTTAATATATTTATTCTCACAACACGCCTTGTGAGGTAGGGAAGTGCTATTTTCTCCATTTTACAAATGAAGAAGTGAGACAGAGAGAGAGACTAAGTGATTTGCCCAAGGTCACACAGAAAGTCTATTGCAGAGCAGGGACTTTAACTTGGGGTTCCCAAGTCCTAGACTGGAGCCCTCATCATTGGACCATCCTTCCTTTCTCTCTGAGAAGCTTTCCAAGCAGACTTCAATAAGAAAGGAAGAATAAATATTATTTATCCTTTCTCACTGACCCATGTTGATTTTCAAATTTTACAATCCTAAAACAGCCTTGCATGTTATTAATTCAACTATGATCTTTGATGCATGTAGCATGAACATGCCTCATCCTTTACCCTTTTCTCATGTCATGGTATGACTGTTTCAGTGCTATAGAGAAATATGCCTGTATTGCTGATGTATTCAGCTTGGAGCAATTGCAGAATTGTCCTGACTGGCTTTATCTGCATCAGGGAACTGGCTGAAACGCTCTTCCCTCTCTGGGCTGGCCGACGGGGTGGAAGACCTCCTGGATATCAGCTCTGTAGACCGTCTGTCTTTCATCAGGCAAAGTTCCAAGGTAAATGTGTCATTTCAGATTAGTAGGGAGGATAAAGGGATAGGGTCTGGCTACTTCATAGATCACTTCTAGCTCCCAGAGAAAATACTATGATCAGCATGGATATTGCAGCTGATGGGACCCAGGGACAAAACCCTCAGGAGCTGGGGCTTTCGCTAGAGTGCCCGCAGTGGTGCAACTCCTCACCTGCAAAGGCTAGGAGGAGTCTGTCTTTCCATATTTGGGAGCATATACTTCCCAGCATCCAGCATAACACCTTGACTGGAGGAGGTCTGCAGGAAGGTGCGGATGGGGGTGGGGGAAAGAGAAATCCTTCCTCTGGCCCATGGAATTGTAGCACAGCTGCTCCTTGGAAGCTGTTCCAGACAAAAGTCAGGAGTAGTCTCTTTGGTCCTAGCATTCCCCAACTCCAGCCCTCACAGAAGTGAAAGTCCAGAGAGTCCGTTCAGTGGTGGGTCTGTTACCCATGCTCCTCCCTGCCCTGCGTGCTTTCATGCACAGAGATCCAGTGGAACTGCACTTGCACACCCCTGTGCAGACCTCCCAAATCCTGCTTCTCCCCAAAGTCCAGCATAACCACACCATGGGGGAGGCAGCAGGGTTTGTCTCTGTAGCATAGTGTAAGACAGATCCTCCCTCAAGGAAAGAGGTTGAAAATGGCAGGTGACTTTTTCCCTTCCCTTGAGAGGAGGGAGGAACAGAGTGGTGATGGTCCATAAGTGGACAGAAATGATTCTCCTTCTGTATTTTTCTGAGCAGCACCCAGTGCTGTAGTATGGGACACACTAGAAATACACTGGAGAGGAGCTTTGGAAGCAGTCAGTCTTTGGAAAGATTAGGGAACAGCTGAAAGACACAGTTTTGTGAGGATGCATGTGATTTGAGAGGCTGAGAGGTAAACAATGAGTCATGAGGCAGTGATGAGGTAATAGAATAAGGATGGCAGTAAAATGATGTTATCATAGCAGTGAGCGGGGGGATGTGCGTCTAAGCAACAGAACAGAAAAGGAAGAGTGTAATGAGTGGTATCTAGCAGCATCTCAAGACTTCCTTCTGGGGAAGTGAAGAAAACTGGGTTAAATATGCTCCATGTTTCATTCTTGTTATACGCTGTCTAGAGATTTGTCATTGTGCCTTCTTTGGTCCTCCATATGAACAGTGTCACAGGAATGAAGTGTCAGTGTAATTAACATTTCATTTCTCCTGCTCGTTCTTTTCACTCAGGGAGTTATCTGGGTCCTCTGAATATACTTAATGTACTTTACTAGTTGGTCATGCTGCTTTTTCCTTACTTGTATCTGTATGAACCCCTGTGAAAGAAGGGGAATGGCTACCTTGCCAAATTACAGAATACTTAATATCCTCACCTGGTGCATATGGGCACAGTTCCTGTTCTGTTGCTATAATAATGTACCACACTACTACCTGTTCTTAAGTGCTGCATTGCTATGGCAAAGTTGGTAGAGAAATCATAACACATCAGAACATGAGTCTTGTCTCCTCATTTGTTCAGGTGAAATTCACTAGTGCAGTGAAGCTGTCCGAAGGTGGACCAGGAAGTGGCCTGGAGAATGGGCGAGATGAAGAGGAGAATTTCTTCAAGCGTCTTGGTAAATGGCGCATCTGCCGAAGATACCCATCCAAGCTTCATCACACAGAAGAAAAAGATGGTTAGAAATCAGGGTTTTCTTTTTCTTTCTTTCTTTCTTTTATCCCTTCCCCACTCCGTACTTTCTCCATGGTTTTTGTATCCATTCTGTTCTTCTCCAACTTTTCATTCGTTGTAACCATTTTCTTTCTCTTCCTTCTTTCTTTCATTTTGATTTAAAAAAAAAACCTCTAGCAAATGTGGAGAATGTGGAAATAAAAAAAAACAACCAAATTTGTCCAAATAAATTAAGCTAATGTAACATTTGGACTTTCAAAAATAAAGTGAAATTAAATCAAATCAGCACACTTGAAAAATTTATATTTACTTCAAAACAATGATTCAGTCTAAAAGATGCTCCATCAGTTCTTTTTCCAATTAGTGACCATATGACAGTTTTTTAGAAAAATTCAGCACCGATGAAATGGAAAACCCTGTACAAACCTTGTTTTAATTATCTCTTTTCTTCTGTGTTTGCATGTCTAATGTCTGCATACCATTCGTTAAAGAGAAGCTGTCCTTTTTCTCAACAAAAGAAATAATTATAATAATATTTGATCGTAATGCCATTTTTTTAAAAGCAGTGATGTTTGTTTGAAAAGTGCCTTTATTAAGAGGATATTATATTTTCAAGTATCATACAGCCATCCAAACTCAGCTCAGAAACCTAATACTTGTTACCAAGGAGACGTTGGATCTTGACATTCTATTATTTTTGTTTTAAAAAAACACATAGTTTGATCCTCCCACCCCCCCATTGCTTCTGCTATTTTTATAGTATATTACATTCCCTGACATTACATTTTACATGATCTGACATTACACCATGGCTGTATATGCTCATTTTGCCATCATATGACACAGGAATCACATAGTCGGGGATACCAATAGCAGCCAAGTACGAGTGTGCTTCCCAATGTTAGCTTCATATGGAAAGTGATAAGGCCTGATTTTTGATCTCACTAACACAACTGAAGTGTCCCTGATTTACAGGGAGCTACCATGCTCCTAATTTACACCAGTGTAAATAAGATCAGAATCAGGCCCATAGTCTTGTCATCAAGTATGTCACACTTGATATGAATAATATCTATGCATCTCCACTGAAAAGATAAGTCGTTAAGAAAGTATCGATGTTCAAACAGGCCACATTCTAAGGATGACACACAGCTTCAGTCCATGGGCCAGAACGTCAGCTGATATAAACTGATGTAGCTCCCTTGAGCTGGCATTTCCCCAGCTGAAGATTCAGATCATGCGAGGGCACAGTTCCCAGTTACACCAATGGGTGTCACACAACCAGCAGAAGAGGTGTAAATAGCCTGTTTTTACATACATTTCAAAATGTGGGCTGTCAGTGGTAGAGTGGAGTCCCTTTTGATCAACTGTTTTTAGTACATGTTGATTGATTTCTTGTACAGCATGACTTTTATCAACATACCACATGCCTCAGTATTGTCATGGCTTTTCTTTTCAGAACTGATAGATGCACCCTTATATGAGTTATCAGATCATAATATGCCTGGCATGTTCCCATGTAGTATGGGGGTGTATAAATGGGGTTGTTTTTGTAGTGCATGTGCAGTTGCATTAACTCTAGGCCAGACAAAGGCCCCTGATGCAGTTGCCCTGCCCAGTTCTCCAGTACACAAAGGCTTCAGTGCCAGCCCAATCTGCAACCTCAGCATTGCACCTTCATGGGAAATACTCTGGCATGCTCAGGCTGGTGTGGTGGCTTCTCTGTCACCCTCACCTTGACCCCCAGGGTTGGGGGCATGACCAAAGAAAAGAGCCTGGATGAAGAGCTGCTTCATTCAGCTCATCTCTGGCTGCCATAATGGCACAACATGGAGCAGCCCTGAAACGACACTGAATTGTACTTTGGGACTAACCCAGCACCCACAGCCCTAGGATTGGGAGGGGGCATGTAAAGGTGGTTCACAGCTATCTTTGTACCCACTTCACCACAAACTGCCCTGTTACTAAAAAAGTCATCCCTGTAGACTCTGGCCCTAAGAGCCTCAGGACCAGTCCTTTGCCCAAAACTCAGATGCAGCTGTACCCATCTGCAAAATAACGTACTGCCCATCGCTTACATTTCACTAGCATATTTTTGTCTTGTTTGCTTTTATCTATACTTGCAGCTTTTCAACACCTACCTCTTCCCAGCTATTAACCTCAGATAGGCTTGTCTGAGCAAAATCTGGCCAAAAAATGTCCAGGAAGAGGCTAAGCCAGTTCTCCACATTTATCATAAAATGCAAAGAGCTTTTCTTTATTCTCAGCTTGGAGTGACAGCCAGAGAGCTCCCCTGTTACTCTTTCGTGCTATTAATTTGATATTGCAAAGTAAGGGCATAAGGCTAGGAGCTAGAGATACGAATGCAATTAACTATTCAACATCTAATGCTTCTCACAAATGTCCAGACTGGAAATCTAACCCTGATCTTGCACATCCAAAATTCCCATTGACTTTAAGTCTCCAACATTTCGTGCACAGAATGTTAAGTATGGATGCAAGTCAAAAACAAAGTTTGTTTATTCTGCGTTACGTTATATAATAGTGTATGCTACGTGTAACATATGCATTTGTTCTGCTAGGATGTCACACTGGTTATTACCTATGTGAACTTTGAACTATCTAAAGTATTTCAGCACTTTGTGATTAATACGTTATGTTATGTAACTACTTTTATTTTGAAAAATCGGGACATCTGTTTCACCTGCCCAAGAGCAAAGTACGTTAATATTTATTTGTCTGTATGTAAGTGGAGTTAAGTGCGCCATGCCTGGCTTTTAAACACAATGTCTACATTAGAAATGCATAATAACTGAGGGGCATGAGAGTTAAGAAAAGGTCCTTATTGAAAAAAACCAAACAGGTAAATCAACCAGTGATGTTCATGAGTGTAGTTCGTCACCTGTGAGTTTCTGAAAATCAAGGGAGCTTAAAGACTTTTTAAAAAATCTCTAGTTTTATATTAAATATATTTTTCATTCAATGCAAAGTTTACAATATTCTTCAATTTATAAAACATAGAGCAAAAAAAAAAAATGATGTGCATATCACCCACCAGGCCTGCACAGAGAAGAGTTCTTGTGTACATCCAGCAAACAGGAATGAAAAATATAGAACTCCCTAAACAGCTGAAGCTCTCTCATTAGGATAGGCAATGATTTCCATTAACTGAGCCAGATCCTCAGCTAGTCTAAATCAAAGTAACTCCATTGAAGCCAACAGAGATATGCCCATTTACAACACCTGCCCCATTGGCTATTGCTATCTTGTCCTCCATTGATGGTGGAGAGGAACCAGTTTCTGGATTATTAACAACAAGGACTGGTCATGCTCTCATTGAAGTGAATGATAAAATTCTCGTTCACTTCAGTGGGAGCAGGATCCAGCCCCAGAACAGTATGTTAGGTGATCAGGAATATATAAAGAACCAAAAACAGAATGGTGGCTCGTGCCCCGCTCCTTTTCTTTCTCTTTTTTTTCCTTCCTATGATATATCAGAATGCAGCCCATAGTTAAGACTGCAGGCCCAAAAGTCAAGGATGGGATCCTCACCACATCCTGGCCCCTTTATGCCAGGTAAAGAAGGACCCTCAAAGCCCTGTTTGTGTCGGCGGGGGGAGGGAGATTTCTCCCTGTGCAGGCCATGAGCTAGTCATAAGGTTGTCTCTCCAGGACCTCCTCACAAACCCCAGAAAAGGGGCAGGGCTGGGGATGGAAGGCACAAGACAGGGACGGGACCACAATATGCAGAACATTGTAGATTCCGTTCATCATTGCCACCCATACAGAAAACCAGGGTGGACACAACAATTGAGACAGGGCCCCAGAGGTATCTAAATTATGCTGGTGGCTGTGGCTCAGCCCCAAATTAGGAGGGCACAGAAGTGGCTTAAAGCATCCTTGGCTGTGCCCTCCACCAGGGCAGTGAGTTTCTGTGCTGTACGTCTTAGAGGTGCAGCACAGATTCTGACACTGAGAGATTGGTTAGACATGTTTAAGGGAAAACAGTATTTGTCTATAGCTAGGGTGACCAGATGTCCTTTTTTAAAGGGACAGTCGTATTTTTTGGCACTTTTTCTTATATAGGTGCCTATTACCCTCCACCGTCTGTCCCGTTTTTTCACAGTTGCTATCTGGTCACCCTATTTATAGTCCAAACAAGATATTGTGATACAGTGGCCATTAATTGTATCAGGTGAAATATACCAGGTAGTTAGGAAACAAAGGCATCGGAAGAAAAGGCAGTAATGTCTATTCAGCTAACACGAGTGTCCTTGTTCCTTTTCTTTTTTCATTTGGACTAAATCTGTCCCGGGATAGAAATGTTTTGCTTTTGGGCACTACGTAGCTTAGCTGGATATAGGAAAGCCATGTACTTACAAGAAGATTTTTTAAACTTAATTCATCATTGATTGCATGATTAGGCTTAATAGTTTGGAAAAGATTTTCCATGTATCTATTCTGGGGTTGTCATTGTACTATGTAAGTGCTTCCCAGGTAAATCTTCATGGTAAGGTCCCTTAGTGGACTTGGAGTTTTCTGCTTGTCTCCTCTCCCTAGGTAAAGGAAGTCCTTCAAAAGTGGTGCCCTGTCTTTGTCTGTTACATCCATGTTAGAAACAACTAGGGTCCCCAGCCCAGAGTTCTTAGTTGCTTTATTATTGAGCATTCTGTAAGATTCCTCAATGATGAGAGGTTCTTCCTTATGCCCGTAAACCAAGGAAGTTGGGATAGTTTTGTGGGCAAAGCAGGAAAGCCCAGGATCTGGAGATTCTTGACTTTGGCTTGATTCTGCATATGCTTCTGCAGAGGGAGGTGGAGCGTTTATACTTTTGATTGTGGTGAATGATAATCATCTTAAACTTGAAACTACTTTTCAGATTTATCCTCTGAGTCCTGTCTAGTCCTCCATCAGCTCTAGTGAGATACTCAGGTTTTCTAGTTTTGTTTCCTTAGAGGTGATAGAAGTGTTCGTATCATTTATTATGTAGATCTTATGTCAAAGCTTTCAGAAGAGCTTTCCTTTGAGAAGGCAAAAATGGCAGCCGAGCCATGTGCAATGTTGAGCTCATGTAGGTGAAGAAATCCAATTGATCTCCCTTGTTTTTGCCTTTGGGAGGGTGTCCGGCTGAAACAAAAGCTCTTGGATACTCCCCAGTTGTGCTTTAGTTAGAATATTTTAAATTTCATTGTGTTTTCCCAACTAATTAATATTTATTTCATGTACCTTCCACAAGCCACACCAACTCTGTCACTTGTTAGGCTTTGCCTACCTACTTACCTTCCTCAGGGGAACCTTGGTTCCAGTCTGCATTGTGACTAGTTGACCTGTCCCATACAAGTAACATGTTATTGTGTTCAAAGGAGGCTTTATGGGCTTCATTTTCAAAAGTGACTAGTCATTCTGGGTGCCTCCATTTTTAGGTGCACTGCATATCAGACATCTTAAAGGATTTATAGAAGGTGAGTGCTGAGCACTTTCTGAAAATCAGGCCTTGACAAAAGGTGTCTCAAGGTGGGCTCCCCAAAATAACTAGTCACTTCTGAAGATTTAAGCCTACATAGTAACAGCTGATCCTTGCCTTGTTCTTTTGGAAGAATTATTACTCATGTGTGTCCTACTCAAAATATAATATAACATTTGTTAAATTAATAGGTAAGGATAAATGTGTATTCTTTCTTAGGGAAGATGATAAGCTAAGATAGAGACCAATAAATGAAAATAATCTAAATAGACTGACCAGACAGTGCGGAGAGGGAGAGAGCCTAAGAGCCCAAACAGGCAGGAGACTCGATACTATATTTACATATTTGAAAAACGGCGATGGACCAACCATATTCTGATCTAATTTACACTGGAGTAAATCTAGAGCACCTCCATCCAAGTCCAGGGAACCACTTTGGGCTTACACCAGCATAGCCATGCTCAGAATCAGGCTCACAGTTTTCAGTCACTTGTTGCCATGGAAATTGTCACAAATCTGCTCAGATCATGTATCAAGTTGAGGGAAGGGAACTGGGTCAGGATCATGCACACCAGGATTTCTGTACAACTCATTTTTTTATCTGTGAGGTATTGTGTCCCCCTTCTCTTCCCTGCTTCTCATCCCCCGCCCCTCCCCACTCTGGACCCCCTTTGTACTCTCTACCTCCTCAGGTTGCCACAGTTTTGATGATCACTTGACCTCCAACCAGGAAGGTGGGAAATCCAAGAACGTAGTGAACCTGGGAGCAATCAGACAAGGCATGAAACGCTTTCAGTTTCTCTTAAACTGCTGTGATCCAGGCACTATCCCCGATGCCTCCATCCTGGCAGCTGCCCTCGATCTTGTAAGTCATTGCGCAAGCATTCATTAACATAGTTCTTATCTGCTGAGCATAATGTACATAATGTATTGAGATGCTGCTGTCATTAGTTAATGTTTATAAAGCACTTTGAATAGGTAAAGCAGTATATAAATGTGAAGTGTTTTTAATATTAGCTGAAGTTTTAATGTGTGTGACTGTGTAAATATGCACAGAAAATGGGTCTCCATTATTATACCAATCCTCTTAATAAGATTATTGCCAACATGAAGTTTTTATATTCATGCTGCAAATTGCACGAACAGTCAGAAGCTGTCCCTTTGCAAACTGCTTATAACAATACCAAGATACAGGATATAGAGTAAAGGATGGGTAACTGCCAGAGCTGGGGCTATAATTCCACTGAGGGTTTCTGGTGGTCTCATAAGTAAAGTGAAGCATGGCTGTTAGTCATCAGAGACACTCAGTGGAAAAAACTTCAAGGCTCAACATTTGGCTGTTTTTAATGTATATACTAATAACTCATGGGTCCAAGTCCCAGACAATCCAAGTCCACTGTTTCATCCTTGCTCCTGCTTGTACTGTCAGCTCCTCAACTCCCTCCCTCCGTTGCTGTCCTTGTCCCCTTTCTTCCCTTTGAGCTGGTCTCTCTTTTCCCACCCCAGTCTCTGAGGACATCTACAGTTGCTGACTTCCCACACCCTTCTTTTCTCTGTGACTGTTGCTGGATCTGTGTTCATTTGCAGCCTTCGCACCTTCCTCTTCGCTACTCTCCAGATTTGCTCAGTGGCTTGTCCACCCAGGCTAGCTTTCTGTCCCGGCAGTGTTGGTTGGTTAAATCTCATAATTCATGGGTTGGATATCACACCAGTGAATCACAACCCACTTTTTTTTTTACATAGGTTGTATTGTTTTTAACACTGTAAACCACAGCCTGCCACCCGCTATGCTGCAAGTTCAAATCCAACCTAGACCAGTATTGGCCAAAAGTTGCTGTTGCCATCTGATGGCTGTTCAGTTTTCTGCATGCAATTAGAGAGGTGGGTCTCGGTCCATTCCCAGTGGACAGGTGTGTGCTTCACTAAAGTCCACCATCCTGGTTGGCACTAATTGGCACCTGGGCTGGCTGCAGTGCCAGCAGAGATGGGGAATGCTGAATCATCCAGGAGGTTGAACTATCTTTTTGCCCTCAGTCATGGGGTCCATGCCAGTCAGGGTTGAGGCAGGCTTGCAGGGCTGGATGGGAAGGCACTCACTCCAAATGCCTGTGCTATAGCAAGAGGACTTCTTTCTCCAAGACTGTCAAGCTTCTACCCATCACAAGCACTAGATTAACAAACATAAAATGTAAAAAAAAACTTTCACTGCAGCCTCATAGACGCTGCACTGTGTCTCTCTAAGACTTTTCTTGAAATCTGTATGGCATGTACTGTAACAATTATACTGCCTCCAAGAGCTGTGGAAGAGAGAAACATGCAATGTGGCATCAATCTGGCAAGTGACAATGTCCTTCCTTATTCTTAAACCACAGGACCATTCTCTGCATTCTCACTTATTAAGATGACTGCAAATGTACCAACAGTACAGGACAGTGATGTGTTTATACTACGTATGACTTGGGGAATGCTAGGAGCTGACTTGCCAAGCTGAGTTTCACTCTCCGTCCTTTCCCATTAGATGGGTAAAAGCCTTTGATTCGAGTCTGGAATGGGGTTGCCTGACGAGAAAGAATGATATAAGAATATCCTGATAAATTCTCTGCACTGGAATCTGACCTCAGTTGCAGTGCTTGTAAATCCAGAGTGTAACTGAGATTACAATTAGTTAAAAATAGTATTGATTTTACTGTAATCTCCACAAAAGGATATGCTGGATTTAGTATATTTTGTATTGTGTAATCACATACTATTTTTTCCACGAAAGCCCTGCCTCATTCATTGCCCAGGATGGACCTACTCTGAGGATGAATCAGATTTGTGTAGTGAAGGAGACTGTTGCTGTAGGTCCCCTGCTGGATTTGTTGCAGAAGTTGGCAGATGGCTAGTGAATGAGGCAGGGGATTGCAGGAAGCAAAAGGTTGGTCTTGTGAGTAAGACAATTGAATGTCACATAGGAGAATTGTATCAGAGGGGTAGCCGTGTTAGTCTGGATCTGTAAAAGCAGCAAAGAGTCCTGTGGCACCTTATAGACTAACAGACACAGGAGAATTGGATTTTATCCCTGTCTCAGCCACAAAGTTCCTATGTGATGCTGGGCAAGTCACTTAAACTTTTCACACGTGGTCACTAGTTATCTGTTCCCCATTTTCTAGATGCCTAACTTGAGACCCTGGATCCTGATTAACAGAAGTGCTGAGCCCTCACTGCTGCAACTGAAGCCAGTGAGAGCTCTTTTTTGCACATATAAAGTGTTATATAATACTAAGTGATCTGGAGAATCAGGCCCTGGGTATCTCAAATTGGGCACCCAAAATTTTTGAATACTTTTGAGCTTAATCTCTTTATGCCTCAGACCCCCATCAGTAAAATGGGGGATCATACCATCCCTTCACTTCACAAGGGTGATGTGAAGATAAATTAATTCATGTCTGTGAAGGATTCAGTTAGTGTAGCAATAAGCACTACAGAAAAGCCCATGAGGAAATTAATAATTATGTTTTCTGAGCAGGGTTTGAATAGAGTTCAATAAATAAGGCCTTGGAGCCATGCACTGAACAATGAGAAAGGAAAACATTGAATAACTGCTCATTAAGTGCACTGAATGAGGCAGGGGGCCTGTGGAAAAAATGCTATGTGATCATACAATTACAGACTGTATCAGAATGCATGTGCACACGAGGGCTGAATTAAGGTTGCATAGGCAACCTTAATTCTGGCATTTTCTAACTTTTGAATGCTTGACTTTGCAGCCTTAATAATGTTCTTTTTGCATAGTTTGTGTGTGTGTAATACATATGTAGAAAGAGACATTCAGCAGCTGCTAAGCAACTACAACTCTTCACTGATTTAAGCAGAAACGCAGCAACTTGCAGGATTTGTTCAATCATTTCAAATGAAACGAAAACAGACAAACACTTGGAATGAAAACTGTTTTTCAGCAAATTTAATCTCTCAGAAATAAGACAATACAACACAGCATTTCAATCTAGGTTTTGAGTATTTGATTGGAGCATAGAACTTTTGTTATTTCTCCTTCTGTGTTGGACATCTGGAAAAGGTCTGAGGATTGGTTTTAAAAATGAAGATGTTAAGCTGTAGTTCACAAGCCTAGAAAGATCAAATTTCCTGGTCATAAGGACTGGCAGTGAAGGGAATCTGAGGAAAAGGTAGCTCTGAATAATTTCCAGTGCTGCACTTAGTTTAGCAGCCACTGATCCTCTTGTTTCAGAAGCTACATTGCACCTAGGATCCTGATAGCACTACTGTTTCTCTCTGGTTTTGAGATGGAGAACATTGAGCGAAGGGAGGAGGAAATCAATCAAAGAGTTTTATATGAGGTTTCTGGTGCCCAGTGGGGCACTGAAGGATTGGAAGCCCTTGAGCTGATGGCCAAAAGTAAAGTACTCCCTAAATTGATCAAAGAGCTCTATTAAAGGGTTCCAACGTGAGCCAACAGATTGTTCATGACAGAGTGTCTCTGCAGGAAGGTGGGAGGGATATCAGAACTAAAAGTGATGGGAATCCTTAGCTATTACTGAGAACTGTCTATGGCTATGAAGTCATTATTATTACAAGAATGTTGAACTAATAAGGGAATTACAGTGAGTTCGCTCTTTCCAGTGTCTTACTAGCTAGTTGGGAGTTTGGAAATGGGAGGCAGAGGAGAAAAAATATTAAAGCTTCCTGAGGTTATTTTCTTTTCTTTGTTTTCTAGACGTTCCTGTTGTGTCTGTCTTTTCTGTAGTCTCAAAGAGGATGGCTACTTTTGGCACAGAGCACAGAATTATATTTGTGATCTGGTCACTGAGCTTGAAGTCCTTGTAACCCAACAGATGGGAGCCAGATATGCACAGTATGGGCTGGGATGAATAACTTGCCCCATTTTGGGGAAGTTGGGGCAGGAATCTAGTGCTGCAGAAAGAAAATTCACAACACATGTCAAAATCAATATTGTTTTCACTTCACCCTCTTTTATTTTCCCTTCAGATTTATATCTGCCCTAGCTTTTTCTTAGGACACTAGCAATGGCAGTCAGTCAGTCCTGGCTTATTGCATTGGGCTCTCTCTACTAACATTTTGGCAGATCGTTTCTGATCTGTGTAGCCTGCCATAAGCAGATGTTTATCTTTTGGGAAGCTGTGGGCATGAGCTGTGTCCAGTTTGACTCAAACATGTCTCCAAGACCAAGACTTCTAAATTGTTGTTTAATCTGCAAGAATGGAGTAGTCCTTACCGTATTCCATTTGCTTTGTATCAATTCTACAGAGTCAGTGACATGTTTTAGCTTTAAGATGTCATATTCACTGTACATTTGAAAAGCTGTCAGTATGTTATTTTACTGCATTGGCCACAGGCAAATTACACTATTATGAAAAAATGCTTTCAACTTCTTTAAAGCAAAGAAAAACAGTTTAATACAAAGTGTATTTTTAAAGCGATGTTTCCAAGCTTTTCAAACATTTGTGTGATTTAGATTTGATGCAAATTAAAGGCTCCTTATTTTAAATGATTTCCCCTAGCCATGTTGCTATGACAACTGTTAAAAATTAGGGGCAATCGGCTCCAATTTCAGTCTAGTTCAACCTTCATCAGCATGTTTTTCATGCAGACTTTCACAAGTAATTCCATTCTTAAAGTGATCAAAGGATCTTTGATTAGCACAGATAGTTTAAACATATTTGCCACTGCAACTTAGAGAAATTAGAGCAGTGGAACAAAAGCCATAGGTATTAAAAGGTAGTGATTTATTATATACATTGCACCACAGGCTGCCTTGAAGACTAGAAGCTACTTAGTAACATATTATCCAAGAAGTGACATCCATTCCGGGTTCGGTTTACCAAGTGTTTTATGAGAATTAATAATTGGTTACAGGCCATTTTACCCCTTTGTCTCCAGCTGAAATTCAGTCTGGGCTGGTGGTAAATTAAATCTGTTACCTACTGAAGATAATGTCGAGGTCTAAGTGGAATGGGTTTGGTATGCCACTCTGGTCTCTTGTGAATACATTCCCATATCAGAGGACTAGGATCAAAGGTGTGTTGTTAGAATGTGCTGGCTAAAATATTCTAATGAGCATGTTTAAAAAGTCTAGTGTAGAGAGGGGCCACTGCCTTTAACATGCTAAACTGATCGAGTTAAGGCCTAGGGGCACAATACTCTTTACCATGACCTGCTTAGTGCATGTTAAAGTCAATACTGCTTTGTCCACACTGGACTTCTAGAAAGTATTAATCAGCATGTATTAGCTTAATATGTTCTAATACCACATTTTTATCCTAGTCGAGACCAGATCTGACTGATGCAAATGGCAATACTTGACACCAAGTACTGACAGAAAGCCCAAGTGCTTAAAGGGCAGAGAGACTGAATTAACCATTTACTTCTGGAGCAATTGCTCCCAATTCAGAGTTCCATGCCCAGTGATGAGTTGGAATGCATACATTTGCTCAGCTGCCACCCACAATGTACTTGCCTTATGGCTAGAGAGAGACGAGCTGTCAGTCTGACATCTTTCACAAGCAACTAACAGTTTATTTTAAAAATAGCTATGGTTTTTTCTCAGAAGAGAGAATAGAGGAATAGGGAATAAATTCGTTTGAACTTCCGTGGTGAGGAAAGGGGTGGCCACAGGAAAGTTACCATCAGTAGGTAATATTAGTCTTGCAAAATTGCTTGACAATTGCAGGAGACAAGAGTGGAATTGGAGACTCTCTGGTCACAAACCTCTACAGGATCAGTTGAACTCCGGCAGTAGCATGATATTATCTCATTTTGATTCCATCTTAAGCCACCTGCTCATCCAGATCAGCCTTGCATTTTATAGCATGTGTTGAACAGACTACTGAGGAGTCCCTATGGGATTCTGTAAAATATGAATTAAGAAAAATGTAGGTTCTTATTCAGGTTGATTTATACAGTACAAAAAAAGTGTTCTAGGAATTCTAATGTAAAAAGGTGGAGATTTTACTTTGATGACTTGTAAACAAAATTCCATAGGAAGTGGCAATGCTGCTTGGGATTTTGCTGCTGTGTTGAGTTTTGACGGTAACCTTGGTAACTTGTGGTTCTTTTCAGCTACGCATCGCCTGCCCGATTCATTTCTCTCCATTTGTGATGTGTTTCTCTGTGATGTGAATCCATCCCTGTCCATTCTGTCACATCTTCATCTTTCTTTTGCTGCTGCTTCCGATTGCTCTGGGCTCCAGGTAAGCTATCGCAGGGAGTCTGTGCAGTGCCATGTTTAGCAGGGTTGTTCTCTCTGTGAGTGACCCACTTCATGTTTTAAATTTGGAACATCTGAGCAGGACTCTGCAGAACAAAGGGCTCAATCCCCAAGCCTTACTTGGGAGGGAAATCCTTCCCCAAACATGCATGGCCACTGAGACTGTTTGCATGAGTAAGGATTTCACAAGTGAGGAAGGGTTTGCTGAATTAGGCCCAGGAGATCCCTGTCACTTGGGTGTTTGTGATTATCAGAAAGTTACTGTCTTTGAGAGCAGTGACCACAGAGCACTATCCAGTAAATCAGTTTAAGAGCTTTATTGTGCCTACTATACAGAACCCTACCAATAGGGGGTGCAGAGCCACACGGGACTGGGAGGAGCTCCCCGGGTATGCAGGCAGCTCATCTGTCCATCCATGGTTCTTTTGTGAACCCCATCACTGCAGTATCTGAGCACCTCACAACCTTTAATTAATTTATTCTTGCACCACTCCTGTGAGGAGAGGAAGTGCGATTATCCTCATGTTACTGATATTCTCTGTGTCCCTCAGTTCCACAAATTATTTGCCCAAGGTCACACAGGAAGTCTCAGGTAGAGCAGGGAGTTGAACCCAGGATCCCTAGTTCCAGCACTTCAGCTACTGGACCATTCTTCCTCTTTCATCCCTTGTTATTCCCCCACCCACCGTCTTTAATTGCCTCAGTCTCTTTTTGCCTTGAAAGACCTAGGCCAGATCTACACTACAGATCTATGTCAGTATAACAACGTCACTCAAGGGTGTGAAAAATCCACACCGCTGAACAACATTGTTATACCAACCTAACCCCCATGAGACAGCACTATGTCGATGGGAGAGCTTTTGCCTTCGACATAGCTACCGCCTCTCGGGGAGGTAGATTAACTACGCCAACAGGAGAAGCTCTTCCATGGGCATAGGGGCATCTTCATTAAGGCGCTACAGCAGCACAGCTGCACCTCCATAGCGCTGTACATGAAAACAAGCCCCTAGATAATAAAAGATTAATTCTCTGCTTAGGACCATCATTTTGATTCATTTCCTTGTACCCTAGTGGATATATAAGCCTAGGTGAAACACCATAATTGCAGCGCCATGTACCTGAGAACGACATCATGGGTGCAATCTTCCTGGTGCTGATAAGTCTGCAGACAAGGTTAATGTTACGCCCTTTTGGGATATGTTGATCCTCACCTACTCCTTGTTCCATGTCTCTTGGATACATATCTAGGACACCATAATGTATGCTGGGTGTCCTAGGCAGCTAACAGTCCATACAAGACTTGGATATAATCCCACCTCTTTGGTATCACTGAATCCCTGACTTTCAGCTGCTAACCCAAATAGTCATGCATCATTTCAGAACCTTTAACATGATGCATATTCCCATTATTTCACAGGAATCCTAACAAATAGATATTTTCTGCCCTCATTTGAATTAAAATGAAAGGCAAACTACAACAGGAGGCATTTACCCCTCTCTCTCTCCCCGAAATGTTTCTCTTTTTTAATCTAGCCAGAAGATGTCTCTTTTTTTTTTCTTTTTGCCAGTCTTCTAAGAGGTCCCACATTTTTCAATTTTATTCATAACCTTTTGTGACTGTAATTGAATCAATGATGTATGGTTCTTTAGATGCAGATCCTCACCTGCTTAAGGATCTCTTAAGTGCTGTTGTCTTAATACCTAATACATTTTACACACGCATTTGTGCACCATGAAACCAATATATTATGAATACAGACAGAATTATCATCTCAACTCTTTAACTATCACCTATTCACTAGCACCTACTCATGAGCTGTGGACATTTAAAAAGATGTGGAGCATTTGCTAAATTGCTTTTTGCCTATACAAATTGCAGGAAATGAGGGGGTGGGAAAATAAAGTAAAAGTGAGTAAAACAATTTTCTTTTATTATTTGCAGTGTTGTTGAAGTGGTGTGAATCCCAGGATATTAGAGAGACAAGATGGGTGAGGTAATATCTTTTATTGGATCAACTTCTGTTGGTGAAAGAGGCAAGCTTTCGAGCTACACAAAGCTCTTCTTCAGGTCTGGGAAAGGTACTCAGAGTCTCCCAGCTAAATACAAGGTGGAACAGATTGTTTAGCATAAGTAGTTAGCATGTATTCCAAGGGACCATTCAAGGGGAAGTGGCCCATTAACATTCCCATAGTCCTTGGGTAAAAGCGGGGGGTTAGTGGGTTTCAGATTGTTGTAATAAGCCATAAATTCAGTGTCTTTATTAAGACTGTGGGCTTGGCTACACTTACGGTTTGCAGCGCTGGTAGTTTGCAGCGCTGGTCATCCAGCTGTGTAGGAGCAGCGCTGGTGTGTGGCCACACTCACAGCTACCAGCGCTGGTGTGTGGCCACATTTGCAACATTTGCAGCGCTGTTGGGAGTGCTGCATTATGGGCAGCTGTCCCAGCATTCAAGTGGCAACAACTGCTTTTCAAAAGAGAGGGGTGGAGGGTGGTGTACTGTGACAGGGAGCGGGGAAGAGAGAGAGTGGATTTTTGGAGCCAACACTGTGTGTTAGTTTCCTGGATTGAAAAATCACAAAATGTTCGCGAGCCCTTAGTCTTAACTCTTAATTGCAAACAGCCTGCCTCCAACACGGACTCCCCGCTGTTTCACTCACTCCCTGTGGTGTACTGTGACAGGGAGCGGGGAAGAGAGAGAGAGTGGATTTTTGGAGCCAACAGTTTAGCTTCCTGGATTGAAAAATCACAAAATGTTCACGAACCCTTGGTCTTAATTGCAAACAGCCTGCCTCCAACGCTGTTTCTCTGTCAAGCAAACATTCGCTCCCTGCCTCTCATTTGATCGTTCACAGCCAGGTACAGATAGCTCCTGTTTGCTGTGATCAGTGTTTGTTTTTTAGATAAGCAGTTCAACGGAGTTCCGATCGGAGTTCACAACAAAACAAAGAGAGGCTGCATAACAAAACAAAGAGAGTAATTTAGTTAAAAGCTTTCTGGGATATCTCCTTATTCCCTGGAGGCCAATAAAAGCGCTGGTGTGTGTCCACACTTGATGAGCAGCGCTGGATCACCAGCGCTGCAATCGCTACACCCCAACCTGGCCAGGTGTACAGCCAGCGCTGCAGCCAGGGAGTTGCAGCGCTGGATGTGCCTTGCAGGTGTGGACGGTTACTAATTGCAGCGCTGGAAATCCTCTACCAGCGCTGCAACTTGCAAGTGTAGCCAAGCCCTGTGATTTCAGTATCTAGAAAAATTGTGAATTTAGGCTCCCAGACTCATCTCTTGAAGATGTTGTGCAGGTTGCCTTTGAGGATGATTACTGAGAGGTCAGAGTGATCATTCTCACATTGGAACCCATCCATACATGGTATCATTAAACAATTACAACCATACTCTATAGGGACCATATCCTGAAATAAATCTTTCCCAAACCCCTTCTTCTGGCCTTCAAACAACCCCCCAATCTCGCCATGCTCCTCATCAGAAGCAAGCTCCCCATAGACCAGGACACCCCAACTTAAAATGGTACCAGACCCTCCCAGAACATCAAATGCAAAATCTGCAGACATATCTCCACTGTTGCAATGACCAATACTCCTCCCCCCAACATACCTTTCAAGATCCGTTGGTCCTTCACATGCCTATCACAAAATGTGGTGTGCTTCAGCCAGTGCACTAAATGCCACACTAACAGCTACGTGAGTGAAACCAGATAATCACTATGTTCTTGAATGAACTCTCTCAGAAAAATAATAAAAGACAAAAACACCTTATCGCCCATGTATGAACACTTCACAAAACGAGCACTCCATATCTGACCTCTCAGGCCTCGCCCTCAAAGGAAACCTGCACAATACCTTCAAAAGATGAGTCTGGGAGCTTAAATTCATAACTTTGATAGACACTAAAAATCATGGTCATAATAAAGACACTGGATTTGTCACTTATTACAACAACCTGTAACCCACTAACCTCTTCCCCTTTTTTGGCCTATGACTGTAGGGGTGTTAATGGGCCACTTCACCTTAAATATTCTGTTCCACCTTATATTTAGCTGTGGCACTATGAGTACTTTTCCCAGGTCTGAAGAAGAGCTCTGTTTAGCTTGAAAACTTGTCTCTTTCACTGACAGAAGCTGGTCCAATAAAAGATATTACCTCACCCACCTTGTCTCTCTATCCCAAGCGGTAAGAACATTATTTATTTTGACAGTGATGTAAACTGGGTGGGGAAGGAGACTTCTAATTTCAAAGTTACAAATTGCAGTTTTTATTTTTAAACATGTTGGTTAGAATTTTCAGAAGCCCCAAATTGGTCTAACTCTCTAACCTCTGAAGCCAATCATAAAACTCCCATTGAATTTAATAGGAGGAGAGTTAGGCCAATGCTGAGTGCTTTTGAAATCCTACCTCTTAAATATGCACTCAGAAAAAAAGAAAGATTAATTGTTAAACAAAAACAGACAGGCAGTGTAAAAAAAATCACTTAGCAATGCCCAATCTTGCCAGGAGTACTGTCTGTTTTGAGGCCACCTTGTGTAATTTATTCACAGTTCACTGGAAATTTTTGGTGTTTGGTTGTTCACCTTATTTGTACTGTTTGCACTTCAATACCAGTTATTCATTTTCTATACTAATATTCAGAACTAAGCATAAAGCAAGCCCAAAAATAGGGGGCTGGGATAGCTCAGTGGTTTGAGCATTAGCCTGCTAAACCCAGGGTTGTGAGTTCAATCCTTGAGGGGGCCACTTTTAGGGATCTGGGGCAAAAATCAGTACTTGATCCTGCTAGTGAAGGCAGGGGGCTGGACTCAATGGCCTTTTAAGGTCCCTTCCAGTTCTAGGAGATAGGTATGTCTCCAATTATTATTATTAAATTGGGAAAACACATACAATAACACTGAAAAGACTATGTTATTGCCAAATAAACCCTCAACATATTCATGAGGGAAAGCAGTGTTGCTTAAAATGGGGCACTTTAAATCAAATTCAGCTAAAATAGATATTTTTCCCTGTTATGAAAAACAAATTTTCAGTATGTTGGGACACATATGAACAAATTTTGCTTGAAAAAATTTATGCAAAATTTTTCAAACTTGGATACCTAATGTTAGGGCTTCAGGTCAAATTCTCTGCTGGCATTAATTAGCATAGCTCTGCTGAAGTCAGTGGAGTTACACCGATTTATACCAGCAGAGAATTTGGTCCATCCATGTCTAATTGCTGTCAGCACAGATTGTGCTGACCACCATTTCAGCAAGCCTCCATGAAGGCATCCACACCCGTGTCGCCTAGGTGGAACAAATGACAGTGCATGCAAATGCTGGCGTCTATGTGCCCAAACTGGCATTTTTGTCTGCAGTATTTTCAGGCATGCTGATGAAAGCAGGTTGAAAATTTGGCTCACTACTATGGGGAAAGTTTCAGCTGGAATCAGTTTTATTTTTTGGCAGTTATACAAATTTCTGGATAAAAGGGTTTCTAATGAAGTAGGGAAACAGACAGTTAATTGTAGCATAGCGCAGTGTGCTGTTAAATACCGCCATAATAGATAAAGAAAAGCACAGTGTCAAGAAGAGGCTATATGCCTGCCTTGATTTGCATACGTATGTGTATATTTGTCTATGTTGTCACATTATTTGCAAAAACCCATAAAATTGTTTCAAAAGAAGTGATCATTAGTGAACAGGAGGAACTGGGCAGAAAATGGAAGTAGGTTATATTATATCTGTGTGCACACAAGTGAGAATTGATGTATTTACTTATATTACTGTTATTCTCTCCCTTCTAGCCAACCCAAAACATCTTAAGCATTTATACTGGTGTGTTGTAGATGTAGGAGCCAGACATGCCATTCACATTTGGATCTGAACTTTCCCAAGATTCAGGGGTGTTCAAATCTAGGAGTTTGATTCAGGCACATCCCTATTTATTTCACACTCTTAGCCAGCCCATCTTGTCTGTCTCCATTATGAGTGAGGTATACCACCAGTTACAGAAAAAAGGGGTGTCATTAAAGATGATTTGAAGGCAATAAACACCCGTTATTGTAACCACATTAATACCAGTGTGGATCTTTGCCTTCCTCTAGTGGCTGAACCGGTATAGAAATTGATATCTGGTCTTGTACCCTAAGTAATAGATGCAGAGGTCATGGGTTTCATACTAGCAGAGAACCTGCCTAGAGGATCATCACACTAACTGTGATCCTCCAGACATAGCTGCTTTCCATTTGCAAACCAGTCCAGATAATGTCAGCTCTTAAGTTAGATTGGTTGGTTCATAGTTTTTAATGTAATTTTGCAAACATTTCAGGAAGCTCCCGTAGTGGCGAGAGCAGCCCTGTTTCTCGAATGTGCTCGTTTCGTTCACCGCTGCAATCGCGGCAACTGGCCAGAGTGGATGAAGGGGCACCATGTGAACATCACTAAGAAAGGCCTATCCCGTGGACGTTCTCCGATAGTGGGGAACAAACGGAACCAGAAGTTGCAATGGAATGCAGCCAAACTCTTCTACCAGTGGGGAGATGTAAGTTTTCACCTTTTTTTTCCTTTAAGCTAAAATAATCAAATGGCAATCAAATCAAATGGAGTACAGGGGCTCAAAATATAATGTCCTTCCTCCTAGCATCCATTTTAGACACGTAGGTCCAGATCCTCAGCAGGTGTAAATCAGCCTGTTTCCATAGAAGCTATGCCGGGATATACCTGCTGAGTGCCTGGCCCTTATTGGAAGCTGCATCATGCAGCTGTTAGTTGGCAATGCAGGGGAAAACTCATTTTTACTCTTCTCATTTGTTGCACTGCAGAGGTTCCAGCATTTTGAAGCCTGTGTATCTGGCTTTAACTGAGTTGTGTTACCTTCCTGTTTTAATAAACGCAAAGATACAGTATAATGAGTATCAGGCCAAACAAAAAATAAATACATAAATTGGAGTTCGTAAATAAAATGTTCCCCAGCCTGGGGTCTTTATGTGAGCCTCTCCACATGGACAGCCAAACAGATCCATAGTCCCCTAGGTTAATTCAGATACTGTTCAAGGGCATCTGCTTCAAAAATCATTAAAAACAAATCAAGGGCTTAAAAACATACAGGCCCTTGATGTAATTGCTCTGCGCCTTCCAGGAGAGATCATCAGCACAGCCTTGCTCCCTCTATGTCTAATCTACCCTATCTGTGGAAAGGATGGGGATTATATACACCTTTTATTTCCCATCATGCCTTATTCCAGGAGAGGACAGCGTACATGGCTGCCTTGGTCTGCATCTCCCGGCTTGCTCTTTTCTCCAGGTTCGGGGGGTGGGGGGTACTAATCATCAGGAGCTAGTTTGATCCCTCCCCATGGAGCCAGGGTCAGCAGCAATATGAATTTCAAACTGTTTCCTCCCCACTGTCAGGGCATCCGCTGTCCACAGGATTTGTTAAAAGCTATGCTGGAATGGGATATTGCATGCTCCAGGATGGTTCTCCTCTTAAACCTCAAAGGGCCTGTGCATACTGTCGCAGAGATTTGGTACTTGCACTTTTTTCCCCTAGGCATTTTCATCCCTCTCAAGGTGGACTTTTCTGGTTTCACAGTGACAGACTGAAGGGAGCCTCCAGATCTGTGACTCTGGAGAACTAGATTCCAAAGACCCAATGTCCATGATGTGAGAGCAACATTTCATGCCAAGGGAACTAGTTGGTGCTATTGCCAATGAGCAGACACTGAAAACGAATAATTCATTAACTCAATACAAAGGCCCTTCAGCGTTTTGAGATGCTGGGCTTTCTCCTGCCCCAAGTAACAAGGAAGGGGCCACGAAATTCTGATGGCTCTAGCTTCCATTGGCGCTTGCTGCATCCCTGCTGATTTAGCAGATAAGTAAATACACAGAATTTGCATCTGTGTCAATACTTTTATTTAAGCAAGTAGTTGTGTGGGTCAGGATTAGCTATCCTGCTGAAGAAAGGTAGAAAAACCTGCAGCAACAGAAATCAGTTGCACTCTGGAAGAGAGAGTTCAGGGAGAACACCCTTCAACTCCAAGTGGAGACATTTCAGGGTTACTCCTCCATCCCCCTTCTCCCAACTCTGGCTCACTCACAGAGAGCTGTGAAATACTGAGGAGGGGGGGGCCTGTGATTTACCCCCTTTCTTGAAAGCTAGGAGATGTCTGTAGTGCCTCCTTTCTCTTCATCCTGTAATATTAATAACAGATATGGGTTACAGTCACCAAAAGTGAAACCTCCCCCATGTCCCCAGTGGTATGGGTGATGTTCGTGAAGGGCACGGTGTATAAAGGCAGCAATTACTCTAGAGAGCAGCTTTGCAATGGTAAAAGGCTGTGGTTCTCATTAGTCTTCAGACTCATTCTGTCATCACTCCAGGTTATAAGGCCACTGTCAATGTTAGGGGTTTGGGGATTTTTATAGCTTTCAGTTTATTATTTTTTAGCTTCTGTTTTATTTCTAATTCCCTTTTGGAGGCTTTTACATAAAATGTCTTTCCCTGCAGCAAATATTGATTTTTTTTATCTTATGGATTTCAAATACAGCAGGAGCCAACATAGCTCTCTTGTGTTTACCTCTCCCAGCACTGTACAACATGTTTGTGGAAATGTGCTCAGCTCTTGGAGTGGAATTTTTGAGCTAATTGCTTAGCAGCAGTCGTGCAGAGGGAGCACGTTTTTCTTCTTATTATTAATAATAATAATTATTTGCACCTCTCTCTCTCTTTTTTACTTTATTTTAAAGTAGGGAAAATTCAGAGCCAACTCTTGACAGTGCAACATTTTCCCCATATTTAACACCTGTCTGTTGCTCTTGAAAGGTGCCATATTGACATGCATCCCTGGAGACTTAAGTTTTCTGTTTATCTACAGAGCTGGGGCAGCGTAGTCAGCACCTCACTTTGACCTAGGACCGTTTTCTTGGGGATGGCTGAGGAGAACACAACCCGTTTCAGGAGGAGGCGCCAAAGGCAGCTTTTGTGCTGTCTCAATCCTGAGCTAACTGTATGCAAGGCTGGTCCTCTGGTGTAACATCTGGCAGCAGCTTAGAAGCTATTTTAAATTATTCTGGCTACTAATGGCCTCAAGAGGCCACTGTGCGAGCTGGGGGTTGCCTAGGTATAAGGAAGCTCAGGTCACATCCCTTCGCCTGACCATCCCAACTAGGGTGCATAAGAGCCACTACACCCAGCTCTGTGCCACCAGAGGTGAAACGCTGGCTCAAGAGCCACTTAGCAGTGGGACATGATGCTTCTGTACCACAAGGGAGATTCTGGGCCAAAGTCAATAGGATTGAGAGGGCAGGTCACTCTCCAAGCCCATTTAGTCCCTGGCCTCTTCCTTCAGACTGCCAGCAAGGTTGCTGAGTTGTGCTAATTGTGGGGATGGTTTTTCTGGGAGGTACACTTGAGCACTGAGAGTCATTCAGATACTGCGGTGGGGGGTGCCATTGTAAAACCCTGGTTAGATAAAGAATTAGTCTCAGGCCACCAGACCTAAACTACCAAATAGCCCTCCCATAATAATGACTTTAAGTCTCCACTGACCTGGGCAAGATTCAGAATGCCACTAAAAGTGATGAGCCCATTACTGATTCCCTGAATTTCCTAATCCAGTCACACCAGTGACATTGTCTCTTTAAAAGACAGACTTTTCAGTCTGTTCTGGTCAGTCTAGTCTCTCATTGCCTGTGGCTTCTTTTGTTAAGCTGCCTTCTTCTACTTGGAAATATATTGCTCCATCCATTATGAGGGGCTGGAGCACAGAAAACCCCCTGGGAGCTGCCACCTGATGTGCCAAGACTACTTTTGCCCCTGCTTGCCCTGCCAGCTCAGGACTCCAGCACCCTGTCTTGCTGAGCCAGACACTGCCGTCTGCCCCAACAAAGATCCACAGTCTGAATTACTTGCCCCAAAAGCCGCAGGTTAACCTGAAAGCAGCTAACAGAAGTGTGCTTGTCTTTAACACTCAGATGCCCAACTCCCAATGGTGTCTAAACCTAAATAAATCCATTTTACCCTGTATAAAGCTTATACAGGGTAAACTCATAAATTGTTCGCCCTCTATAACACTGATAGAGAGATATGCATGGTTGTTTGCTCCCCCAGGTATTAATACATACTCTGAGTTAATAAGTAAAAAGTGATTTTATTAAATACAGAAAGTAGGATTTAAGTGGTTCCAAGTAGTAACAGACAGAACAAAGTAAGTCACCAAGCAAAATAAAATAAAATGCACAAATCTATGTCTAATCAAACTAGATACAGATAATCTCACCCTCAGAGATGCTTCAGTAAGTTTTTTCCTCAGACTGGACCCCTTCCAGGCCTGGGTACAATTCTTTCCCCTGGTACAGCTCTTGGTCCAGCTCAGGTGGTAGCTAGGGGATTCTTCATGATGGCTCCTCTCCCCTCTTTGATCTGTTCCACCCCTTTATATATCTTTTGCATAAGGGGGGAATCCTTTGTCTCTCTCTGGGTTCCCACCCCCTCCTTCTCAATGGAAAGACACCAGGTTAAAGATGGATTCCAGTCCAGGTGATGTGATCACATGTCACCTCAAGACTTCATTGCCCACTTGCCAGCATACACCTATACAGAAAGACTTACAGGTAAAACAGAGCCATCTGCAGACAGTGGTCCTGGTTAATGGGAGTCATCAAGATTCCAAACCACCATTAATGGCCCACACTTTGCATAATTACAATAGGCCCTCAGAGTTATATTTCATATTCCTAGTTTCAGATACAAGAGTGGTACATTTATACAAATAGGATGATCACATCCAGTAGATTATAAACTTTGTAATGATACCTTACAAGAGACCTTTTGCATGAAGCATATTCCAGTTGCATTATATTCACTCATTAGCATATTTTTATAAAACCATATAGACGGCAACATCACACCATTATCTAGGCTAGCCCAGGATAACTCCAGCAATCAGTTCCTATTAGGAATTCAGTACAAATTAGCATTATTAGTTAGGTTGCTGTGTAATTATAGCTGATTGTTATATCATCAGTCAGGGTAGACAACAGAGCAGTAGTAATGAGTGGTAAATCTTTGAAAACCAAGCAAGACAATTCTTCCTTAAATAACTGAAGTGAGGAGAGAGAAAATGGTATGAAGGATTTAGAGCTTACTCAGCAATGTGTAACCTCACAGATAACTGAGACTGACAACCATCCAGATCAGTTTGCAAACCACACAGTCGAATTCTCCTATCCCATAGCAGAGTCTATCATCTCCATTTAACAGCAACTGCTTCGTAGCAATGGGAATGAGCCTTTGACTACTTTTCTTTCTCTGCTTCATTTCAGTTTAGGCAGATAAATTATATACTGCTGGTGTGTCAATTCTGAGATTCAAAGGATCAGAAAATTGGCTTTAGTCTGTCTCTCAGGAACACCCTCTAAATCCAAGAGGGCCTCAGTGCCAAATTGTTATTAAAACAAAGAAATTACTCCCATTTGCTATCTTACTAAATGATGCTATAGCAAGGTAAAATGTTCTGTGTGATTGTCCATGTTCTCTTAGATTACATTGCTTACATAAAGCATCACTTTGGAAAAAACCTTGGGAGTTCTGAAATGGTCTTAATGTTAAGCATTCTACTTGCTAATGGACCCAGCTGTGGCATTGCCCTCAGAACCTCCACTACCCTAACATTCGGTAACGAGGCCATTAGACCAGTTTTGTTTGTTTGACTGGAGAAATATTTTTTTTAGATTAATTTTTTTTTCCTTCAATGGGAAGCGCTCTCTCCTAGCTGCTTATATGCCTCCCTCACTATCTGAGCACCTCACAATCTGTAATGTATTTATCCTCACAACAGCCTGTGAAGTAGGGCAGTGCTGTTATCCCCATTTTATAGATAGGAACTGAGACATAGAAAGGCTAAGGGCCAAATTTTTAAAGGTAATAAGATGCCAAACTCCCATTGAAATCCATGGGAGTTAGCTGCCTAAATGTCTTTCAAAATCTGGGCCTAAGTGATTTGCCCAAGGTCACCCAGGACCGGAAAATTCAACCCCAGTCTCCTAAATTCCAGGCTGTATCCTAACCACCAAACCATCCTTCCTCAGCAGAAAATCTTCAGCAGAAGGATGGCACATGTCACTGCATAATTTTGATGAAAAAAGAGGCAGGGGAAGGAGGAGAGGTGGGAGTGGGAAGAGGTGGGGCTGGGGGAAGGAGTGGAGTGGGGACGGAGCCTGGAGCAGGGTCGGGGGTTGAGCACCCTCCAGCAGTTTGAAAAGTTAGTGCCTGTGGTTTCAACCAAATAAAAAACACTTTTTCCAAATTTTGATAAAGTTTCAAAATTTTGACCAAAAATGGAAGAAAATATTTGCAATGTGTTGGGTGGTGATTCCACCCCTCCCTTCCAACCCCACAGTTTTCTCGATTGCTCTAGTGATTTAAAAATAATGCCAAAATGTTTTGTTCTTAACATGAAATTTCCAGCTGCCTCAGAATGGGCAAGATGCAGGTGAGTCCCTTCCGGTCCTCATTCCCTTGTGCTTTCTTTTCCTTCCTTCTTGCCGGCAGGCAATTGGCATCCGACTCAACGAGCTGTGCCACAGTGAGAGTGAGAGCCCGGCCAACCTGCTGGGCCTCATTTATGATGAGGAGGCCAAGCGGAGACTGAGAAAGGAGGATGAGGAGGAAGACTTTTTAGATGACAGTAAGGAGACTCCCTTTACTACAAGAACCCCCGCTTGTAAGAACCTCTGCTTTAGGAGCACTTAATTTTTCTTCTTCTCTTTCATATTCTTGCCACCCAACTGTATTCCCCACCAATTCCCTTCCCCTTCTTTCTGTGCCTGATGTAATATATACCATATGAGTAGGAGCAATAAGAGACAATGAAAAGAATAGCATCTAAAACAGAGGCAAGTGAGTTGCAATTACTGTAGATTGTGATTATAAATAAATCTGATTAATCTTTCATAATCTGCTCAAGTGCTTGTATACCATTCTGACTCCCCTTCTTCAAAGACATCCCTGCCAAAAACAAAAACAAAAAACCACATTTTTTGCAAAATCAGCTACATCTGAATGTTCTTAATATTGACGGACCAGATCCACAGATGGTGTGAATTGGCATAGCTGCACCAAATACTTTGGATTTAGGTATTTTAATTTCCATGTATTGATTCTAACACAAAAATGTAGTGAGGCGGTACAGAAAGTATCATTAAAAAACATACAATGTACCGAATCGCTGAAATAAACACATTTTAAGGACGTTGACAGATTCTGAAATTGTGACATGATCTGTAATCAGAATAAATAAAATCACATCACATACAGACATAGACTACAGGTGAAGATAGCAACGAACATTATATCCTCTCCAAACACCATTTGTATATGTGTGGTCTGTAATGTACTGGCTTGTGTGTATGTGTACTACTGTTTTTCCACTGAATGTAATATATTGGTGCTGTTTATGTATCTATTGGCTTCCTTTTTGTGGTTAAGGAGCTGCTCTTTTCACTGCATAACGGCCATTCTGCTAGAGGCAATGGAATTGTACTCGTGTAAATCACTGAGAGAGCGGAGAATCAGGCCCTAAGTATCTGAATTTCCTTCCCAGTGCTTTGCAATATGCCATTTGCTCCTGAGTGGCCATGGGTGTATGTACTGGGCCAAATCTGCCTTATGCTGGTACACATGAAGGGGTGGAATGCACAAGGGATGGAGCCTTCCTCTACATACCTTGAATGACCCATGAGGCTAGGCGGAACTGCAGTCCCTGTATTTGAGAGAGCCTGGACTATTCCATTCCTACTCCACCAGGGGTGCCAGGTACTCCAAAAGGACAGGAGGGTAGGAGGCAGAGCCTGTTGGATAGGTCGATGGGGGAAGCTGGCAGACAGCACCCCATGAAGGAGTGTAGAAGCAGGAGTGCTCCCTCTACATGCCAGGGAGTTCAGAATGCCACTCAGCCTCCACACTAAGGCTTAGTCTACACTGGGTGTTCTGCTGGCATAACTATGATGGCCAGTGGTGTGAAAACAAATCACACCCCTTAGCCGAATGTCAGCCAAACCCCCAATGCAGAAGCAATTATGCTGACAGAAAAGTGCTTCTGTCCACTTAGCTAATGTCATTTGGGGCAGAGACAGTTATGCTGGCAAAATTCCTTCTGTTGGCTTACACTGCGTCCTCACGAGGAGGCTCTGCTGGCATAGCCCCAAGGGTCGGTGCTGGGGCCGGTTTTGTTCAATATCTTCATTAATGATGTGGACTGCACCCTTAGCAAATTTGCAGATGACACTAAACTGGGAGGAGTGGTTGATATGCTGGAGGGTAGGGATAGGATACAGAGGGACCTAGACAAATTAGAGGATTGGGCCAAAAGAAATATGATGAGGTTCAACAAGGACAAGTGCAGAGTCCTGCATTTAGGACGGAAGAATCCCATGCACTGCTATAGACTAGGGACCAAATGGCTGGGCAGCAGTTCTGCAGAAAGGGACCTAGGGGTTACAGTGGACGAAAAGCTGAATATGAGTCAACAGTGTGCCCTTGTTGCCAAGAAGGCTAATGGCATTTTGGACTGTATAAGTAGGGGCATTTCCAGCAGATCGAGGGATGTGATCATTCCCCTCTATTCAGCCACTGGTGAGGCCTCATTTGGAGTACTGTGTCCAGTTTTGGGCCCTACACTACAAGAAGGATGTGGATAAATTGGAGAGAGTCCAGCGGAGGGCCACAAAAATGATTAGGGGGCTGGAGCACTTGACTTATGAGGAGAGGCTGAGGGAACTGAGATTGTTTAGCCTGCAGAAGAGAAGAATGAGGGGGGATTTGATAGCTGCTTTCAACTACCTGAAAGGGGGTTCCAAAGAGGATGGAACTAGACTGTTCTCAGTGGTAGAAGATGACAGAACAAGGAGTAATGGTCTCAAGTTGCAGAGGGGGAGGTTTAGGTTGGACATTAGGAAAAACTTTTTCACTAGTAGGGTGGTGAAGAACTGGAATGGGTTACCTAGGGAGGTGGTGGAATCTCCTTCCTTAGAGGTTTTTAAGGCCCGGCTTGACAAAGCCCTGGCTGGGATGATTTAGTTGGGTTTGGTCCTGCTTTGAGCAGGGGGTTGGACTAGATGACCTCCTGAGGTCCCTTCCCACCCTGAGATTCTATGATTCTATAGCTCTGCCAGCCAAGGCTCTGCAGTGTAAACAAGTCCTAGGACAGAGTACCTCCTAGAGCTTCCCCTGAGAACCTATGCGTGCTCCAGTGTATCTGCCTGTTCCGATCATTTTAGTTCCTGTGAACTCCATCATTCGTGCCAGGTGAAATAAACGAGGAGCCTGCAAGCGAGGCAAATGTAATCAGGCTTCGTCTGGTAGCCTATAGCGTCCTCTCCATTCCTGAAACATTCCCTCATTTGTTCAGTTTCTGTACGTTTCTTGGTGCAACACAACAGGATCAGATGTGAGAAAAAACAGTGGGAACATAAAGTATCTCCAGAAGACATTTGGATGGTTCATTAAGTGACAAGCCCAAAACATTCCCAAAAAATCAGCATCATTAGTAGTTTCAAGAGATCCCAAAACAACTACTAGCTTTTTTCCTTTTATATATTAGCCCAAAAAATTCTTTGCAAATTGGTCAAGGCCACAAGAACACTTCATTGACTTCAAGGTTTGGATGGGTATTGGACCAGTTGAGAAATATCATGAACATAGATTTTGAAGCTGAGCATATAGACTCCATTTCAGCAAAGCCACTTACACATGTGCTTAACTTTAAGCATGTGAGTAGTCCCATTTGTGTAAAGTCAAGCATGCCTGTAAATACTTTGCTTTGCTGAATCCCTCTTTAATGAAAATTTGTACTTTACTAATTTCCAAACACTTGATGGTGCAATAACTGCATGTTTTTGCGCCATCTCTAAATGACATTTGTATTCATTATGTAGAACAAAATTGCAGGGCTGCTGCCTTATTTAGACTTCGGGACAGTTATTAACAGTAGGCACAGTACTTGTTTGTTAACTGTTCACAATTATGTGCATGGTTTTTAAAAAGAACAAGCGTGACAATGATGCTATCCTTTCCCAAGATTATTGCCATGATAATCTCACTTAAGATGGCTGCTGATTTGTTATTGGTTTGAGTTCATCTTCATTGAGGACACAAGCTTAGCCATAATTACAATCTATTTGGCTGAATGCAAAGGTGTAAAGGGCATGAGAGTATCTGTTTCTAAATCTGTGTTATGCTAATATATAGTATTATATGTACAGTTTATATTTTGAGACCACTTTGAGTTAGCAGATGTTTTGATAACAACATACCACACAGTATATGGGATTTGTGCTGACAGATAGATACGTGCATGGATCTGTCCTTTTCATATTAGAAAAGTAATATAGGAGTCTAGAATTTAATCATAACACTTTTCATATGCACCTTGCATTGTGCATTATGTGTGTCCATCAATTCTTGGTTCCAAATTTTGTATCGTGTTTTCTCTTACCAAGCAAATCTCATTTCCCAGGCACTGTGAACCCTACCAAATGTTGTTGCCCTTTTGCCCTGAAGATGGCAGCATGCCAGCTTCTCTTGGAGATCACCACCTTCCTTCGAGAGACCTTTCCCTACATGCCCAGGCCTCGTACTGAGCCTCTCGTGGTAAGTGAGCCATAGGAATTAGCGATGAAGAAGTTCCCATGAGGTTATTTTCCTCATACACCTGATGAAAAAGATAGATTGGTGGCAGGGATTTAATTGCGCTGAAGTTTCCACAGAAGGCTGAACGGTTAAGACACACCATTCCTATTAATGTTAATGAGAGTTACAGGGTAGGTCCACACTACAGCAGGGATCGATGCTCTGAGATCAATCCACTGGCGGTCGATTTAACGGATCTAGTAAAGACCTGCCAAATCAACTGCAGATCACTCTCCAGTCGATCCCTGTATTATGTCCCCAACGAGAAGAGTAAGGTAAGTCGACAGGAGATTTTCTCCTGTAGACCCCCTGGTAACTCGACCTAAGGTATGTCAACTCCAGCTACATTATTCACGTATCTGGAGTTGCATAGCGTAGGTCGACTTACCTCAGTAGTGTAGACATAGCCTTTGACCCAGATCTCAGTACATCACTAATGACAGTTTACCTAACAGGCCAATGTGATGTGGCATGATGGCCGTGAGAGTTTGAAGTTGATTGCTGAAATCTTTTACAAACTTCCAATGGAGTGAATCAGACAAAAGGAAGAAATCAACATGGCTCTTTGTTGACATTTTCACTATGTAATAAATGGCAGCGTTACAAAACCACAGAGTCTTAGAGGTGGAAATGCATCTTACTAAAACAGATATGTTGAAAGTAAGAACATCCTGGGTAATTAGGATCTGTAGGGATCTGTGCCTTTGAGCCAGACAGAAATGCTGCCGATTAATAATTTTTCGAACTCTGCTGTGGGAGAAGAAGAGGAGGACTTGTTTTATAGTGTGAAACTGGAAGAAAACTTAGTCTCACCATGTAAGAGTCTATCAGAAATAATATTAGCCTGATTTTTTGAATCTTATACAAGTACCGAACAATTATGGCCCCATAACACTCAGGTAAACCGAGTGTTATGTTTTGAGTTAGAAATGGGTTAATGGGAGTTTCTTTGCACAAAGAAAACTTTCTGGCTTGCTTGTACTTTTAAAGAGAATTGGGTGTATGAAGATTTGGTTCCTTTTTGTTGTTGTTGCTGATAAAGCTAAGTTGCTAGCAGAGCAGCTTTTTGCAGACATAAACCTGGATAAGAGCCGGAGTTAAGTCTGCAGTGAAAACGTACCCTAAATGAGTGGTTGATTCTGAGATGTTCTAAGCATCTGTAGATTCCACGCATGTCAGTGGGGCCTTGTCTAGACTAGAGAACTAAACCATTTGTACCTGAACCAATAATGATGAGCCAGTTTACCCACAAACAGTTCACTCCATCCAAACTAGTCAGGCTGAATTGCTTTAAGTTTTGCCTTGTGTCCAAAATCATTTCAGTTGCAATGTGATCTGAATGAATCTGTCACAGTTCCATCTACCAGAAGCAGTATGTTGTGGGAGTTTTCATAAAACCAGGGGTACACTGGGGGTGGGGCGGGGGCAGTGAAAGATGAATTGAACCCTTTCAGCTAGTCTGCATCCACATTTGTTCAGATGAAACAGTTAAACTGGGATTTTCAGCGCTGCCTAATGGAGCTGAGGTGCCCAATTCCCAGTGAACCAAGGTGCCCAACTCCCCAGACGCTCCTTTGAAAATCCAGCCTTAAACTGATTGTTAAGCAAGTGGAAAAGTCATTGTTCTTATCACTTATATCATCTGTTGGACCATTCAGGAGGTTTTCTGAGGGGCTGCAAAGTGTTCTACAAGTGTTCTAAGGGCTGTAACTGGTCTAATTTCTCTCATGCAAGGCAATTATACATGTTCAGCACCACTAAGTCTAATGTTTCTACTCTTTTGTATGTTTGTGTGTGTTTTTGTGTTTGGGAAAATTCACTTTTTTCAAAGCAACTTTTAATGTAACAGAGCTTCACACACCCCTGTTAACTCCTAATAACTTCAGTAGGAGTTACAGTTGAGCGCCTCTGGGCAAAATCTCCTGAGTGTGAGATAAGAAACTTATATTTCTTCATGATTAACTTTTTGGATTGTTTTAAGACAGTTTACTCCAGGCATAGTCTATAGGCAGACCGTGTGCCAAATCTGGAACACCAGATGCTTTTGAACAGACCCAAAAATCTTTTTATTTACTTATTATCATTATTGTTATTGTTTTTGTATTATTTTTTCTGGAGTCTGGACCTTGACTATACCTTGGCCAAGAAATTTGGACCTTGACAAAAAATAATTGATTACCCCTTGTTTACTATAACACCTCTTCCCCTGTTTAGCCTGACAAGTAGCTCTGCCATTTTACATTTCTATACCCTACTGGTTTTCATGCTGAACAGTCTCCAAGGTTTCAGTGTCACCAAGTGGATGTTGTGAATAAAATTATAAACGAGTGGGGCTTTTTAACTGCACTCACTGTATGTGCTTCTCACCAGCCATTTTGAAAACAGAACCTTATGTTTTTAACCAGCCTTTTTTACAGTCTCTGCTAAGGGAAATGGATGTGTATATCTGAATACTGCTATAATTGTAATGTTGCCCCTTTGGGTCGAATGGTTAGTCAGTGTTCGGGGCATTGCAGGGTTGTTTCTGCCAGGAAGAGAAATGGATGATCCGAGTCGGGTGCTGTCCTGTTTGTTTACTAAAAAAGAACACACAGTCCTGTTTTCTTGAAAGCAGCAGAAACAAACAGCAGGCAGTTTCCTTGCTCACTATTTACAAGTTTGCCTCTCTAGTCAGTTCTGTGCCCAAGGAGCTCTGTCTCTCTACTCTCTTTGAGGGCCATGCTCACAACTGCTTCTCTTGCTGTCTGCTGGCGTTTTATTTGTTTTTCTGCCTCTGGCACTTGCATGTGCACATACACATGCACACAAGCTGCAACCAATCCCCTAACCTCCCTGTGTTTGCCACCAGTCCCAGGAAAATCCCCCTGACCACACTGTTCATGCAGCCTATCCTCCAACTATCAGTACTGTTAGGGGGCTTATTCCTTCACCCTCTCACTTCCCTGGTCCTTCTCGCATGAACAGAGAGCAACAATACCTGAAGTCCAAAGGCGCAAACAATTTGATGTTTATTGGGGTGAACTTTCAGCAAGCATGATTCCAGTTTCCTTCCTTAGTGTCCCCTTCCCAGCTCTGACACCACAGAGCCTTGCCTGTGTCCCTGTTCCTGTTCCCATCCTCTGTTCCCATTTTCCCCTTTAGCAAGACATGATTTTAATTCCCCCATCCCCTGTCCCTGTTCCCATTCCCCCCCCCACCTTACTTCCTGATTGACTGCAGACTATATAGTAAAACCTGAGTTCTGCTTAGCTAGACCTTAACCAATCATTTTACTGAAATTTAACTAACCAATCCTAACATATTGTAACATGGTTATTTAACCAATTATATTCCACCACCTTCATTGGTTTACACCCAACAAAATTAATTATACAGCAGACAGAAACAATTACAGAACCAGACAGAGACCATGCAAATAAACATACAAAACAATACAGAAGTGAGGATTTCACAACTACATCTATACATACTGTGATGGAGCAAGGCCGGATGGCTACAGGAAAGTACTGAGGAGCAGGTATGTTAGCTCCAGGCTAAGCAAATCCCTAGTACCATGGGAACCAAAATGGCAGTTGCTCCAGGCTAATCAAGGCACCTGGGGCCAATTAAGAACTTTCTAGAAGGCACCGGAGAGAGCTACATTGATTGGAGCACCTGCAGCCAATCAGGACAGGCTAATCAAGGCACCTGGTATAAAAAGGGGAGCTCACTCCAGTCTAGGGAGGAGGAGCCAGAGGAAAGAAGTGTGCATGAGGAGCTGGGAGCAAGAGACACAAGGAACTAAGAACTGAGAGGGGGTACTACTGGAGGATTGAGGAAAACACCATACAATCAAGCAGCATCAGACACCAGGAGGATCCTGTGGTGAGGATAAAGAAGGTGTTTGAAGGAGGCTATGGGGAAGTAGCCCAGGGAGCTGTAGCGGTCAAGCAGCGGTTACAAGTAGCACTATAGAGACTGCTGCAATTCACAGGGCCCTGGGCTGGAACCCGGAGTAGAGGGCGGGCCCGGGTTCCCCCCTAGCCCCGCTACTCCTAATCAGACATAGGAGTAGTTGATCCAGTCTATGGGTTTCATCCAAGGGGAAAACCACTGAGGGGAAGAAATCCGCCAATAAGCGCAGGACCTACTAGAGGAGAGGAGGAATTTTGCCACAACTGGTGTCAGGAGTGGGATCTTTGGTGTGCACAGCGCGGCGGAAGAAGGAGAGTGATTTAAAAACACACACACACAAAAAAAGGGGTTTACAATTTATTACCACAATGGATGATGTAGTACGGGCACTGATACAAGCCACGGCGGCCCAGCAGGAGGCTACCCGTGTCCAGGCAGCTGCCCAGCAAGAAGCAGTGCGGCTGCAGCAAGAAACTAATCGCCTGTTGATGGACCAAGCTGTTCAAGACCGAGCTATGTTGCAAGAACTGGTAAGCCAGGTAAAGACCCTTGCAGAGCTGAACCATGGGCATGATGGGACACGGCTCATACGGGCTAACCATTGGCTGCAGAAAATGACAAGGGAAGATGATGTAGAGGCATACCTTCTGGCCTTTGAGAGGACAGCTCTACAGGAGGCCTGGCCTCGAGATCAGTGGTCTAGCATCCTTGCCCCATTCCTGTGTGGGGAGGCCCAAAAGGCCTACCATGATCTGCCTGAAGAAGCTGCAGCAGACTACTCCCAGCTGAAGGCAGAGATCTTGGCCAGATCTGGGGTAACATCCGCAGTACGGGCCCAGCGGTATCATGAGTGGAGGTACCGGGAAGACAAAACCCCACGATCCCAATTATATGACCTCGTCCATCTCGCACGAAAGTGGTTGCAAACAGAATCCCGGAGTCCGGAAGAGATACTAGAGGTTCTGGTCATCGACCGGTACACGAGGGCACTGCCACCAGATCTCCGCAAATGGGTAGGCCAGAACGATCCGTGCACCTATGATGAGATGATCACGCTGGTAGAAAGACGCATGACAGCCAGGGAATTGACCCAACTACGCAAGGAAAGCCCCTTCCGTAGCAAACACCCAACCCCAACCCTGGAAGGAGGGACAGCCAAACCCCTGGGGAGTCCTAGGTGGAGGAAGAGGGGGGCTGAAAACCAACAGAGACTCCAGAAGGAAGGGATTGGCCTGAGTGGAGGGAACCCTGGGACTAAACCCCCTAGCCCACAGGATGGGAGACTGACTAGAAATAGTTATAGATGTTATGCATGTGGGGAGTGGGGACACATAGCAGCACAGTGTCCCAGCACTGAAGAGCCTATGCAATGCAACTTGGGGGATTGGGAGGTCCCATGCTCCCTTATCCACCTTGCGGGCGTTGCGTTAGCCCCACATAACTATACCAGGCCAGTGAAGATAAATGGAACAGAGACTACAGCACTGGTGGACTCAGGAAGTGCTATCACCCTTATATCGGGTAAGCTGGTAAAAAGTAGCCAGCTCCTGCAAGGCAAACGTGTAGCAGTGACATGTGTGCATGGGGCCATGAGCCAATACCCCACCATCCCAGTGGAGATAGAGGTTCAGGGGAACCCCATTGAGGTGACAGTGGGCGTTGTACCTAAACTCCCATATCCTGTAGTTATTGGGAGAGACTATCCAGGGTTTGATAATTTACTTCCCCCTGAGAGGCTGCAGGGAAGTGGAGACCCTGTTGACAGCGACTCATCATTGGGGGAATGTCAACCCCCTATGTTTTCTGAGTTTTCTCAGGATCTATTCTCAGCCCCCCAAAAGGCCCGGAAGACAAAAAAAGAAAGGAAGGCTGCGAAGGCTTTGGGAACCCAGATCCTGACCCAGGGCCAGAAGACTGCGCTAGTAGGCAGACGGGCACGAGCAGCCAACAGTGAAACTACCAACACGGAAGGTGAGCCGGAGGCTGGCCCCAGCCATGAGGGCGACAGGCCATTGGAAGAAGCAGAAGCCGGCCCCTGGGAGCTCAGGCAAGTTAGTCCTGGGAGAGAGACGTTCGGACGGGACCAGGCAGAGGACCCCAGATATGATAACGTCAGGAAAGAGGTGGCTGAGATAGATGGGATACCAGTGGAAGGGAAGGTCAGAGGTCCAGTACCCTACTTTATAGTGAAGAAAGATCTCCTGTACCGTGTGGTGCAAATGCAGGAGCAGGAGATACATCAACTTCTGGTGCCCCGAAAACATCAAAAAGCCATATTGAGCCTCGCCCACAGTCACTTGTTTGGAGGACACTTAGGGGTAGAGAAAACCCAGGCCAGGATCCTGCGGAGGTTCTTCTGGCCAGGAATACATGAAGATGTCAGGCGATACTGCACCTCTTGTCCAGAGTGTCAGCTACATAGCCCTCGCCCACACTTACGGGCCCCTTTGATACCTCTTCCAGTAATAGAGGTACCATTTGAACGCATAGCCATGGATCTGATTGGGCCCCTAGAGAAGACAGCTCGGGGCCACCAACATGTGCTGGTTGTACTAGACTATGCAACCCGATACCCGGAAGCTGTCCCCCTACGCAACACGGCTTCCAAGACAATAGCTAAGGAGTTAGTACAGATCTTTTCCTGGGTTGGGCTTCCCAAGGAGATGCTGACTGATCAAGGGACACCTTTCGTGTCTAAATTGATGAAAGATCTCTGTTCATTGCTCCATGTACAAGCCCTACGGACCTCTGTATACCACCCACAAACAGACAGCCTTGTGGAAAGGTTCAATAGGACCCTCAATGCCATGATCAGGAAAGTGGTGAGCCAGGATGGGAAAGACTGGGATACCCTATTGCCTTACCTCATGTTTGCCATCCGGGAAGTTCCACAAGCCTCCACAGATTTCTCTCCATTCGAACTACTATATGGGCGCCACCCCCGAGGCATATTGGATATAGCCAGAGAAGCCTGGGAAGAGGAGCCAAATCCCGGAAGGAACATAGTTGAGCATGTACTACAGATGAGGGATCGGATAGCCCAGGTTACACCCATTGTACGAGAACACTTGGAAAAAGCACAGGAGACCCAACGGACCCATTATAACCACCAAGCAAAGCTTCGACGGTTCCAACCAGGGGATCGAGTAATGGTCCTTGTGCCCACAGCAGAAAGCAAGCTGTTGGCCCAGTGGCAGGGACCCTATGAAGTAATTGAAGCCGTGGGAGAGGTAAACTATAAGGTACGGCAGCCAGGCCGCAGAAAACCGGAGCAAATTTACCACATCAATCTTCTAAAACCTTGGCATGATCGAGAGGCATGCTTAGTCACCCGGGAGATTCTTCCCCAGGAGGATAACGTACATGAGCAAGTAAAGATATCACCCGACTTGACGCCAATCCAAAAGATCGAGGCAACCGATATGATTAATCGTAACTGAGATGTTTTCTCTACAACACCGGGGCGGACAACTGAGACCTATCACCATATCCGCACGATCCCTGGAGCCAAAATAACACTGAGACCCTACCAAATCCCAGCAGCCAAAAGAGAAGAAATCAAGGCTGAAGTAAAGAAAATGTTAGAATTAGGCGTTATTGAAGAATCCTACAGTCAGTGGTGCAGTCCAATTGTTCTAGTGCCCAAACCTGATGGTACCACAAGATTCTGTAATGACTTTCGCCGACTGAATGAAGTATCCCAGTTTGATGCATACCCCATACCACGCATCGACGAACTGATTGACCTACTGGGTAGTGCCCGTTTCTTGACTACACTGGATCTGACAAAAGGGTATTGGCAGATTCCCCTGACCAAAGAAGCGAAAGAAAAGACAGCGTTCTCCACCCCTGACGGGCTATTCCAGTACACTGTCCTCCCTTTTGGGTTACATGGGGCCCCAGCCACATTCCAGCGCCTCATGGATAAGCTGCTGCGCCCCCATACTAGTTATGCAGCTGCATACCTAGATGATGTCATCATCCATACGCCAGACTGGGGAACCCACTTGGAGAAGGTTGAGGCAGTGCTACGCACCTTAAGGCGGGCTGGCCTCACCGCTAATCCTGCTAAGTGTGCCATAGGACTAGCAGAGGCTAGGTACCTGGGATATATTGTAGGAAGGGGTATAGTGAAGCCCCAAACTAATAAACTAGAAGCGATTCAAAACTGGCCCCGGCCGACCCGAAAGAAGCAGGTCCGTGCATTCCTAGGCGTGGTAGGCTACTACCGACGGTTTATTCCCCACTTCGCCAGTAGGGCAAGTCCTCTAACGGACCTGGTGAAGGCTCGAGGTCCAGACATGGTAAAGTGGACCGATGCTGCAGAGGGGGCATTTGTAGACCTTCGGACGGCCCTCTGTAATGACCCCATACTCATAGCCCCAGACTTTACCAAGGAATTTATTTTACAGACAGATGCTTCTGAGGTGGGGTTGGGGGCAGTTCTGTCACAAATGATTGGAGATGAAGAACACCCGATTCTCTACCTAAGCAGAAAGCTGCTCCCACGAGAACAGAAGTATGCAGTACTCGAGAGAGAATGCCTCACTGTCAAATGGGCCATGGAGACGCTGCGTTATTACCTCTTGGGCCGGCGATTTACTCTTGTGACGGACCACGCACCCCTCCAGTGGATGCAGAGAAATAAGGAAAAGAATGCAAGGGTCACCAGGTGGTTCTTATCCCTCCAACCATTCCAGTTCCGTATACGGCATAGGGCTGGATGCCACCACGGCAACGCTGATGGTCTTTCACGAGCACACTGCCTGGCGTCCCAAGTTGCCCAACCCTATGGTGTTGAGCAGAGAGGGGGGATATGTGATGGAGCAAGGCCGGATGGCTACAGGAAAGTACTGAGGAACAGGTATGTTAGCTCCAGGCTAAGCAAATCCCTAGTACCATGGGAACCAAAATGGCAGTTGCTCCAGGCTAATCAAGGCACCTGGGGCCAATTAAGAACTTTCTAGAAGGCACCGGAGAGAGCTACATTGATTGGAGCACCTGCAGCCAATCAGGACAGGCTAATCAAGGCACCTGGTATAAAAAGGGGAGCTCACTCCAGTCTAGGGAGGAGGAGCCAGAGGAAAGAAGTGCGCATGAGGAGCTGGGAGCAAGAGACACAAGGAACTAAGAACTGAGAGGGGGTACTACTGGAGGATTGAGGAAAACACCATACAATCAAGCAGCATCAGACACCAGGAGGATCCTGTGGTGAGGATAAAGAAGGTGTTTGAAGGAGGCTATGGGGAAGTAGCCCAGGGAGCTGTAGCGGTCAAGCAGCGGTTACAAGTAGCACTATAGAGACTGCTGCAATTCACAGGGCCCTGGGCTGGAACCCGGAGTAGAGGGCGGGCCCGGGTTCCCCCCTAGCCCCGCTACTCCTAATCAGACATAGGAGTAGGTGATCCAGACTATGGGTTTCATCCAAGGGGAAAACCACTGAGGGGAAGAAATCCGCCAATAAGCGCAGGACCTACTAGAGGAGAGGAGGAACTTTGCCACAATACATAAGGGTTTTCCAGCTGTGTCTATTGATAAGTGAGTTCTTGCCAGACAGGATGCTATCTTCTAGACTCTTCCGTTTCTCTGGAGGTGATAGAAATATCAGGGCAGGATTGTATTCCTAATAGCCCAATAGCACCTTATTTCAATGTGACTAGTTTGGAATGTGAGGATGTGACCATACACTTCCCAGCTTATGGCTGCCTAACTACATCTTAGCTGAAGGCCTTAGCCTGTCACAGTAAGAGAAGGCCATTACAGACAGTGATTTTGATTCTTTTTTTTATACCTCTATAACTAGCTAAGTGATAAGAATACACCTAAATTCTTAAAGTATAGGCCTTTGCAGACAGGCCTGAATATCTATATCCTAACAAGTACATAAAGGGGCATTATACTGCTTTATCGATTTAGCCTGAAAGAAGGGTGATTAGCATACCCAGTGTCTTTAACCATCTATAGATCAGAGGCCCAGTTGATGGCAGCTATTAATACCTTCCAGCAGAACAATATCCCCTTGCATTGAGCATGCAGGAGTTGAGATCCAAATTCAATCGGGATTTGAAAATGTGTCAGTGTAGGTTAGATTGTGAAGGGATTAACTAGGAATTTAGTTCCAGATGATAGAAGTAGGATTTCCATTTGAGGGCAGTTCTTGCTATAATGATGATCTTTTGTTGCTGGAGAGAAGTATAAGAGCTCATGCTATTCACATGTTTCTATGGTCCACATGATGCTATAGGACCTGGAGAGCTGCAGGTTGCGTCTGGACCCTGAGCTGGACAGGCACAGGTATGAGAGGAAGATCAGCTTTGCTGGGATTCTGGATGAAAACGAAGATTCAAAAGACTCCCTGCATAGCAGCAGCCACACGCTCAAATCTGACACTGGCTGCGAAGAGAAGAAAGGTTTGTCAGCAGAGTGACGCTTTCATGTTCTCAGGGCTTGTTATGTGATGCTGTATTTTATGTCTCTTCATTTCCATAGACTGTGTTAAAAAGCAGGAAGCCATAGAGCCACATGGCTTGAATAATTTTTGAGCTGCAACGTTGCATATGTTATGTGTGGAAAACAAACATTTTTAAGCCATCAAGATAACGATATTCGCAGAACCAAACAAGGGTTCTAAAAAGCAAATGGTGTAAATTCAGGAGTATCTTTTGGTGCACTCCTCAGAAGTATCAGTATTTGAACTGATTTTTATATTTTCTGATACCGTTCTTCAATGTGGGATAAAAACCACACATGGGCCGAAAGATTGGACCCTTCTGTGAAAATCCCCACCTGTTCAGAGGTCATGGCATTTAACAGAATGAGTGGTTTAACCCCTGACCTCTTTTGGTTCTTTACTACCATTTGAAAAACACCTACCTATGTGGCTCTTGATGGCTAGCAGGTTAATATTGCGTATTGTACAAGCAAAGCTCAAGCTCACTGTGTTTGCTAAGGGCAGCAGAATGTTTTCCATTTTAAAACCATCTCATGCAAAATCCCCATACTATATGATGGTACAAGTGTTGCAATACAATATGCAGTCAGTAGTTACTTGACATTTGCTATTAGAGACTGAAAGTTCTGGACAGTTACCTGTAAATGACAGTCCAGTTTGTGTGTTTTAGAACATTTAGAACAAACTGTTTAAAATCTCTTTCATAACGGATATGTAAAGGCATAGACATTCTGTAACAATGTTTTTTTTAAATGGATGGGATTTATGGTTTGTGATCTTGTGAAGAATTATACTTGTGTGCTAAACAATGCAGACCATCCAAGGGTTGTAGCTTGCCTTTTAAGTCAACCATGAGATTTCCCTTGGCTATGAAGGGCTTTGGGTCGGGCTCGCATTGCATTCATGCTCATGGTTGAGCTGTGATTGCATTCACAAGTAGATACATTCATACATGAAACATTTCCAAGAATCACGTGTAAAACTGCCTCCAAAAACACATGGAATGGGAGAGCTCCTGATAGCGAAGGCAGCTTCCCATCAAGCTGCAAAGAGTCATCTTGAAGAATTCTCACATAACCCACTTCCTTTTCTTCTTGACTCTTGTTAGCAGCCACAGAACGCACAAATCTCCAGAATTTCACATTGCCAAATAAATCAGGATGAGAAGTCCCTTATGAATTAGGTGGCTACAACTTTAAATTTAAAAAAGGCTTCGATAGCAACTGCCTGCAACCACCTTGTGCTGTGATGCTATCAGATCTTCTGAGGAAAGTAAGGTTGGGCTGGCAAAGTACATGAACAGGAGACCTCCTCAAAACATTAGGTGCTGCAAGAAATGGTGGTGGTGATAACATGGAAATTAGGTTTGCCCCTGTCTGGTTACTGTGCAGCACACTTTTGGATACAATGTAAAATCTTTTTTTCCCCTCAAGAATAGTTCCAGCTCATTCTGCTTAACTAAATTCTCCCTGCAGTTTCAGTAAAGCATGGGGGTCCTTCTTCACTTCTTGCCCTAAGGTTTGTTGTAGTATTGCTGTGCACGTTTTACAAAGCTGCTACGTTGCACCTAGAGGCAGCTGCATTTTAGTGGTGGGAAAAGTGATACCTATGTAGAGGCTGCATTTCCGTTTATACATGAGCAAAGTGCTTTGCAATATTTTGTTCTGAAATAGGCTAAACAAATACAAGATTTTTTTTAAAGTGTTCTTTGCTCTGACTACAGCCTACTCTACTGGGAATTTACCTCGGCTAAAACTTAGCAGATGCAAAGGCATCTTTCTGAATCTATAATTGTCTGGCTGAAAATTGTTGTTGTGTGACTGTAACTAAATTTTTCTCACCTGCAGTGACAAAAGGACAGGCCTCTTTACCCCAATCTCTTTGACAAGTACTAATCCGTTTATTTCCTTTCATCTCCTCTTGAGTGGTAATTACTTTGCTTGATGGTCAACCGCAGGTTTGTCTTAACAGCTATGCAAAAACTACAATTTTACTGTGTCTAACCTCCTACAGGTAGGTCCAAAGCATAGATATACTAATTTAGATTAACAAGTAGCCCCCAGAAAGTTTTGTGTACTAATTGTGTGCTAAGAAGTTTCTACAGACTTTATGAAATGTGGCTAGGTGTGCCAAAACAGCTGTGCGTTTCAGGGCAGTCTAGCCAGCTGTGCTGAGGTTGAACAGAATCTAGCCAGCTGTCAAATCACTCAACAGTGATCTGTCCAGCTGACTAATGAGCAGCGCTGATTAGCTCCAAAAAGGAGACCTATCCAGCCCTTTTCCATCAATAGGATGTTAGCCACCAAAATGGGTTTGTGGGTGAGGGTAGGAGGATATAAAGCTGGGGAAATAAGAGGGATTTTCAAGGCTTGGAAGACTGATTTTTCAAGTCCAAATATAATTACATTTATATATTTTTCTTACCTATTTTATACAAAAAGGTGTACACCAGTCCAGTCTCTACAGTGCACCGAAAGGTGATCTTGTATGTTCTTCTCTGAATAGATCAACAGTTTAATGACTGAGTGTTGCAACATTTGGACTCATGTGCTGCCATTGTTTTGCCTTTGAAATAAGAGGAGAATAAAATGCAAATGATCGGTGCTTTGAACATTGAACCATTTCATGTTTGTGCTCATCAGAAACACAAAGTGTCAATAGATGTATTTTTAGTGCCTGAAAGCTGCTGCTTTGTCTGAAGGAGAGGAAGTACATGCTGTTTTTCCTTTAAAGCATTCTAATGATGAAAAGTATCATGCAAAGACAAGGATTTATGCAAATATAACTTCGAAGAAGTAACGCGTACTATACTACTAATCTGGCGAATCAGGCTAGCAGTCTGCAGTCATAAAGGCTGTGTGAATGAACTAGGTGATCCTGCTACAGGGGCAAATTTGGGTTTGCAGACCTTGAGTCAGCAGGAGGGTAGGTTTGTCAGAGAAGCCATGTCTGCACTTGGCATTTCAGCCACTGATGGACAGCAGCTGTTGTATGTGCACCAGTGCAAATTCCAATGGTGAGCAAAGAAAGCCACAGTTGGCACCAGTTGAGTCTACTCGAGTTTCAAGCAGGAATTAACTCTGTCAGTGCCAGTTGTGGTGTTCCTTGTCTTTGCTTGGAGTTTCTACCAGTGCAGTTTACCTATTTGCTGGCATCAGTGGTCAAAGTAGGGTTAATCCCAAGTATAAACAAGCCCAGATCTGATGTAACGTCTCCAGGAAAGAAGATTCTGAGCACATTTCTGTAAAGCATCCCATACTGAGTGATTGATAGAGCTGCATTGGCGCTGGCTTTGGAGGGAGCCTCTTGCCCATCTTCCTTGACAGAAGTAAAGGTGCTGCAATATAGGCTGACAATAAGGAGTCGGGGAAGAAGGGTGGGCTAGGATTTTTTTTAAATGGGGGAAAATTAAGGGGAAAAAAGTCCTCTTTTATTCTTTTAATACAGTTCCCAGCAGGAAGATCAGGATAGGAGGCTCCCGCTTGCTCCAGATTAAAGGAACCCGCAGTTTCCGGGTGAAGAAGGGGGGTTCCCTGTCCAGCATTCGCCGGGCCGGCAGCCTAAAGAGCACCAAGTTATCACGGCAGGACTCAGAGTCTGAGAATGAGGAGCTGCAGCTGTCCCACAGCAGGGACACTGTCACTGACATAGGTAACATAGATGAGATGGGCTAAAAAGGGAGCGGGGCTGCTAGGCAGCATCCAGATTCTGAAATGATTAAAGCAGGTCCAGAACAATAAATAAATATAAAGATTCATTAGAGTAGGAGAAATCTCCATCTCTCTGAGTTAAGCAGCTGTCTTTTCCTCTTCATGGATTGCGTAAGCTAACACCCAGGAAGGCCAGAGTTCAAATCTTGCCACTGGTGCACACTGGAATGTAAATTCTATTCCACACAAAGGTGGTCAATTTAAATCTCAGTGTTAGCGTATGAACTCTTAAAATACTGACATTTACCAGACTTCCAGCCAAATTCATGCTGTGCTTAGGAGGAGGTACACACACACAAAAATCATATGATATAGATATATGACATTTACAAATCATATATATTATATATATGCCATTATATGTAATATATATATAAAATATCATTGTTATATATGATATTTTATTTTCCATGATAGTAGATATTGTATATGTATACATGCACATTTTATATTGTATGATATTATATGTGAGTACATTTTATAGTCTATATTATATCATATAATATTCCAGACATATATGTCATTTGAGAGTATAATAGATATCTATTCATATATGTAGAATGTAAAATTATTTTATATATAATGGCCTTGGTCTTCAAAAAATTTGTCCTTATACATTTATTTGATGGAAACAAAATGGACTCCACATCACAAGAAATCCCCATCGCAATTGGCACAAAATGATAGGGACATCAACAAAGGTGTCAAGGATTGGATAAAGCCTGAGGCTGAACTAATCTCCCAACCTCAGAGGCCCTTCTGACCCTGTCTGCTTTGCCCACGTTGTACCTCTCTTGTGAATAAATAGGAGAGCTAGTTCCTAATCTGGATACCTTTGCAAATCATAAATTCACTTGAAAAAGAAGGCAGGACTAACCTGAGGTAAGCCAGAGCTACCCCTTAATGATATTTATGGTAAATGTTTCCAAAAGCAACTTCTGTTCTAAAACGAGGCATTATGGAAGACCCCTAGGCAATGAGTGGCTGCCAGAAACACTGGGATCGGTTCAGTGACGAGTCAGAGCTCTCTCCCTTGCCTTAGTTCTCTAGAGTGTGGATTTTTTTCCCCTTTCATCCCGATTTATATTAGTGTCTTCTCCTGGGCACGTAACGGTGACATTGCCTGGTGGTGGCAACAGCAGCAGGCTGATTCCACTTCAGGTTGGATTTTTGTTGATGGTTTTAACCACAGAGCCCAGTCAATGCAGATCATTGAACCAACAATTTGCAGCATCTGCAACAAATGCAAGGAATTTGTTTCCATTGTTTTTACTCCTTTCCCTCTCCCCAAAAAGAGAACAATGCTCACCACTGACTAGTTGGCAAATTAACAGTGACTGTGAACGGTGCTTGTAATTGCCAGTCCAGCTGATGGCAAGGGGGAGGAGGGTTCCAAAGGCACTCTGTGTGAGACAGCAGGTTCTGTGTACTGTGATGGGTCTCGGTAGGGTGACCAGACAGCAAATGTGAAAAATCGGGATGGGGGTGGGGGGTAATAGGAGCCTATATAAGAAAAAGACCCAAAAATCGAGACTGTCCCTATAAAATCGGGACATCTGGTCACCCTAGGTCTCAGCAAGGCTGGCCTGGCTTACAAGCACTTCCCCTAGCTTTTAAACACATGGGTAGAGGTAAAAAACACCACATTTTGGGGTATTTTTCTTTTGAAGAAGGGAGCCCTTGGAGTGCAAGTGAGCCCAGCATTGAGCCTGAAGTGCTGAGTAACACAGGCACGGAGGAGAATTACCATCGGAACATGTCGTGGCTTCATGTAAGTACTGGTCCCTCGTGATGCTGTCAGACCTAGCACTTTCAGTTTTCAAATTGAATGATTATGGTACACTAGTGATAAACTGTTCGTGATTCATGCTTAGTTGGCATAGCATTAGGGCTTTAAAGTGTCTGTAGGCTGCAGCTGTTAGAGTGGCTGCTCCCCATCTGTAAAATGGAGATAATAATACTACTTTTCTCCCACTATTTGTCTGTCTCCTTTATTTAGATAATAAGCTCTTTGGCCTAGGATCACCCCTTGATATGTGTGTGTACAGCACTTAACACAATGGAGCTGCAATCTCAGTTGGGCCCTATCTCTCTACTTCAAGAGTTCCCAATCTGGGTACCTTTGCAAATTGTAAATTCACTTAAAAAGAAGACAGGATTCACCTGAGTTATATAGCCCCCATGGCCATAGCAGCTGAGCTTCTCACGGTCTTCAATGCATTTATCCTCACAACAGAACCGTGCTATTATCCCCATGTTGCAGGTGGGGAGCTGAGACTCAGACAGACCCAAGTGACTTGCTGAAAATCTCTCAGGAAATTGAACCCAGGCATCTCCAGTCCTAGGCTGGTACCTTAACTACTAGTCAATCCTTGCTGCCAGGCACTGCTATAGTACCAGTTATGATCACACCCACCTTAGAAAGGTCAGCACATTTGTTTGACTCCTAATATTATGAGACACTAGAAGGTACAGTCATTGGTGGACGACTTGAGCATGTGCATCTGGCCAGCAAGGAGTAGAGGGCAGTGGCACATTTTCCCATTATGTGAGGATAGACACACTCATCAATGTAGGGTATAGATTGGAGGGAGCTAAGAATATTTCTGTGACTGCCTGACTGGTATTTAGATGAAAGCCTGGAGAATTTTAAGGAGCGTGTACTGCAATTAATGTCACGCAATGATCAACATCTCTAGTAAGCAGGAGATATTGTTGCACTATGGAATAAAACCAAGGTAAAAAAAAATAGATTATCTGAGTAAACCTGCTTTATTTAACAATCATTAACAAATTTTTCAAAGGGAACGTCAGGTTCAAGCCGTTTTCTGTACACGACCATGTTTGTATTCATTTCGCCCTAGAACTCGTGTAAGGTCAAATTCTGGTATTCTTACTGCCACAACTGGTGGAGTAAGTTACTGCTCAACACGAGTAAGGGAGCAGACTTTGACCCGCAGCAAGCAATGAGCTTCTGATCTCACTCCAGTTTTATACTAGTGTAAATATACTGACTTTAGTGAGGTTGCTCCTTATTGACATCAACATAAGTGAGGTAAAAAGCTGAAAAGCAAGTTAGAATATATATAATTTTAAAGCCCATGATTTTTGAGTCCATCTCACAATTTCTGGGGGCCTGACTCATGATTTTTGAATGTTTGGGGTTGGCAGCTAACAATTATTGGAGATATACCAATCTCCTAGAACTGGAAGGGACCTTGAAAGGTCATCAAGTCCAGCCCCCTGCCTGCACTAGCAGGACCAATTTTTGCCCCAGATCCCTAAGTGGCCCCCTTAAGGATTGAACTCACAACTCTGGATTTAGCAGGCTAATGCTCAAACCACTAAGCTATCCCAGCCCCAGCTAGGGCTATCTTATTTTGGGCAGGGGTTTGTTAATGCACAACACCTCCTCTCTAGGAGGCAAATGTGTGGGGGGTGGGGGTCCCTTTGCCCTCCCTCCCCCCATTGGCTTTGGGTATTTCACTGCTAAGTACTTAGGGTAAAGAGGGGTTTCAATAGTGCCTGTCTTGACCCACAGCGCAGGATCTGAAGGTGCCCTCCAGTGCCCATCTGCTGCAGGAGCTGCTCCTACCCTTCAGAGGCAGCAGCTGCAGGGAGCCCCTAGGAGATTCCATCTCAGATGACATCTCAGATGTCAGCCTAGGGAGCTGGGTTTATCCCTATTTTGGGAAGAGGGGATGCCCTAATGTTCCCCTCCCTGAAAGGAACCGACTCAAAACTGTGGTGGGGCTGCCGGTGTTTAATGATGGTCAAATATTTGACAGTTTCTAACCCTGACCTTCCCCTTTTATTTCACCGGTGTCAATGACAAAACTGTCTTGACATGAAATGAGGGGAACGCTGGTCATCTTGGGCATTCTCTCGCCGCCAAACTAGCACTCCTCTACTTTGAGTAACTCACCCCTCCCCTCTTTGGGTTCCAGGTCATGATCCTTCTGTGCAACCAGCAGAGTTTCATATGTACCCACATTGATTACTGCCACCCACACTGCTACCTCCACCACAGCCGCTCGTGTGCTCGCCTGGTCCGAGCCATCAAACTGCTGTACGGCGACACCGTGGACTCGCTCCGAGAAAACAATGTGCTGAACAATGTGGCAAGAGGCAAAAAGCAGAAGGAGGTGAGAAGGCCAGTAAATACCATCCAAACTATAGCCCCAGTTCAGCAGGGTACCTAAGCTTGTGACAAATTTTAAACCGTTGATCATCTCATTGGCTTCAATTGAACTACTTTGGTGCTTAAACAGTATGGCAGTACATGGGTCATTCAGGGCCCATAACTGGCTGATATTTATATATTCCTGAGCTGAAACAGACAGGATGCCAATTTTCTGAATACATGTAATATGGGAGTCTTGTATGAGTCATTCAAATATTCAAGTGGTAATAATATCCCCTTAATTGGAAGCAGAAGTATTTGTGTCCTTGACACTGTTAAATTCACTTCATAATCTCATCAGGGTAAAGATTTCAGCATCTCTGTGCATGGAAATTTTTGCTCTGCAAGTTCATAACATTTCCCTATCACAGAATAGGTGATTAGTTCCCTGTCCACTTGGATTAATGGCTATATTGATACGGAACAAAGCAGGGAGGAAACAAATTAAAGAATGCAGAAACTCTGCTCTTCAGAACACTAAACTGTGTTCCAATGTTTACATCGCCTGACGCAAAACGCAATGCTGCAGTTAAGCGCCAAGGAAAGGAAGCAACCTCTAGAATTGTCACCTCTGCCAGCCGAAAGGCCTGAGACGAGCACCTGGCAGAGTAAATGAGCAGTGGCTAAAGAGCTTATTCTGCACTCCTGGGTGTTATTTCAGCTCAAACACTGAATTTCAGTGCAAAATGGTAAGATATACGATTTCATAGCCCATGCCTTAAGAGTAAGGGCTATCAAACAATAGGGATAAAAAATGGTCACGGGGCAATAAGGCATATGTGCTTATGCACACAAGGATTGGGATCTTTACATAGAAAAAAAAAACTAATGCCATTTATTTCTATCTAATCCATTTCTTTTTATGTGTTAGCTCAGTGGTTCTCAGTCTTTTTCATACTGTGGCCACTCTGGCAACTCCCCATCATCTAGCCAGGATCTAGCTTAAACTACACTCTCATTTAGCAGTAAGAGAAGCCCAGGATGGTTATAATGCTTTACACCTGTTTGTAACCTCCTTGGGGGTCACGACCCCTCAGGTTGAGAACCCCTGTGTTAGTTGATAGGTTACCACCATTAGAAGGAAAGTCTAAAGCCACACAATATGCTGGAGAAACTGTGGTGCTCTGGATATTGAACATATCATGGCTGGCAACAGTAGGTTTGCTGGTAAATCCCGTTTCTTGTTGTCACTGGGCTACATGATAATCAGCTTGGTTTGACTTTCAGGCAGCTGTAAATTCGTGTCCAGGTACCTATTGCTTACATTTCCCTGAGAGGAATAGAACAGTTGATGGATTGGTGCAGTGGGTCGCAAACTCCTTGGCTAGGAGGGTTTTAGATTGGAATTTGTGGACTCTTGATTTTTAACCTTCTTAAAACACGTGTGTTCTAAAATGCACACCTTGTAACCTTTTCATTAGAGTATTCTGGGGCACTTTCAGGGAACACATTCAAATTTTTGACTTGGCTTATTGGCTGTTGCCTTGATCTTGTTAAGGAAATTAACATTAAAAATAGATATTTTTTTTTATAAAAACCTTTAGAATTAGGGTTACTTATGCCATCTCGCTGGCTGCTGAGCACAGCCAGAACAAAAGGACTTATATGGACAGCTTCAGAACCATGGCTTCAGAATCCACCTGAATTAGATTCCCTGGCTTTACAAACTAGGTGTCTCAGAGATTGTCAGATAACTGAACTCCATTTCTTTTTCAGTGCTCGGACAAATCATGCCTTAGAACTCCATCTCTGAAGAAGAGAGTAATGGATATCAACTTGGAAGGAAAGAAGGACTCTGGAATGTTGAAATACATCAGACACCAGGTACTGGCTATATCATCTACCACAGTGACATGCTGATTAGAGTAGGTTCTGCTTTGCCCTTTAGGAGGGTTTGCAGGGAGAGGAGAAGGAATTGTGGAACCTTGAGCCTGTGCACAGAGTGGGAAGAATTGGAGTGCGTGACTGCTCCTGAATAATACCCGTGGAAGTAAATGGCATCCTCACAATGGGTAGGATGTGCCAAAGATGTGCCAACTGGAGCAGCAGTTAAAAGAACCCCACCCAAAGATTTCATTAAATACATGCAAATTCTAATCCCATTAATAAGATGAAGGAACAATGGAAAAGGAAAGGAAGTTAGTCTGTGCCTTTAAACAGGGCCAAATTAGCTCAGGAGCTTTAGGGGCTGTAGCCTGGGGCCCTGGCGCAGCAGGGCTCAGGCAGGCTGCCTGCATTCCATGGCCCCACGTTGCTCCCGGAAGTGGCCAGCCGCTGGCAGGTCTCTGCGGCTCATGGCGGGAGGGGGGAGGTGGCTCTGTGCGCTGCTCCCGCCCCCAGCACTGTCCCCGCAGCTCCCATGGGCTGGGAACCGGCCTATGGGGGCTGTAGGGGCACCACATGCAGGCGCAGGCAGCGTACAGAGACATGCTGTCCACCTTCCCCGAGGGGCGCGCAGAGAAGTGCCAGCAGCCAACTGCGCCACCGGCCAGGAGCCGCCTGTGGTAAGTGCCTCCACCTCGAACCCCCTCCTGCCCCCCGTCCTCTGCCCCAGGTCAAAATCCCCTCCTGCACCAAACTCCCTCCCAGATCCCACACCCCTCACCCCCTCCTGCCCCCCGTCCTCTGCCCCAGGTCAAAATCCCCTCCTGCACCAAACTTCCTCCCAGATCCCTCACCCCTCACCCCCTCCTGCCCCCCGTCCTCTGCCCCAGGTCAAAATCCCCTCCTGCACCAAACTCCCTCCCAGATCCCTCACCCCTCACCCACTCCTGCCCCCATCCTCTGCCCCAGGTCAAAATCCCTCCTGCACCAAACTTCCTCCCAGATCCGTCCTCTGCCCCAAGTCAAAATCCCTCCTGCACCAAACTCCCTCCCAGATCCCTCACCCCTCCTGCCCCCCATCCTCTGCCCCAGGTCAAAATCCCTCCTGCACCAAACTCCCTCCCAGATCCCACACCCTCACCCCTCCTGCCCCCCGTCCTCTGCCCCAGGTCAAAATCCCCTCCTGCACCAAACTCCCTCCCAGATCCCTCACCCCTCACCCTCTCCTGCACCCCCGTCCTCTGCACCAGCCTGGAGTCCCCTCCTGCACCCAAACTCCTTCCCAGAAAGAAACTCATATAACAGCTGTTCTAAGGGAAGAAGTCGGCTCTTTTGAATTAACTTAACTATATTTAAGGTGACCAGATGTCCTGATTTTATAGGGACAGTCCCGATTTTTGGGTCTTTTTCTTATATAGAATCCTATTACCCCCAACCCCCATCCCGATTTTTCACACTTGCTGTCTGGTCACCTTAATTATATTCTACATGTTTTAAGACTGAAATGTAACCACAGAAGAGCTTTATGTTAATTAAAAGGCAAGTTTAGTATAGCGTTAATAGCCTCGATGCCATAAGTGTGAGCATTTTGTTTTAAATTAGGAAAAAGACATACACAGGGGCCCCAGGCCTACAGGGAGTTAATCCGTCCCTACCTTTTAATACCTCACATAGTAGCGGTAAAAGAAAGCAAGTGTTTAGATACCAGTTGTGAATTTGCTGCAGTAGCAGTTTGTGAAGACTTGTGTGAATATTTATAGCAGCATGTGTGCTGCCATCTTGAAAAAGCTTTGCTTTCCCTTCTAGTTTATCAAAGTTTCAGTCACTGAGTCAGGGAGGAGCAGCAATGGCACAGGGCTTAGGGAACCACTTGCACACCGCAATTAACCAACAACAAATAGTCAAGATGAATAGGTAGCAAACAGCATGTAGGCTGAAATATGCTCACATATGAGTATGATATGTTCATATCAGGGTAATTTAATTAGCTAAAAGCAGAGACTGTGGATAATTCATGATCAGATAAAAGGGTAAAATCAGTGAATATGTTATTTGCTAATAATAGTTCACTCAACTCTGCTATGAAATACACTTTCATTTTCTGTAGGTAATGAGCCTGTCCCCAGCGCCTTTGTCACTGTTAATCAAGGCAGCTCCTATCCTCACAGAGGAGATGTATGGGGACATTCAGCCCGCAGCATGGGAGCTGCTGCTCAGCGTGGATGAGCACATGGCTGGAGCAGCAGGTAAGAGAACCTGAATCAGAGTGGTATTGTTGCCCTGCTGGCCATGCATAGCAGATGTTGGGGCCTTGCAGGTCAGCTTCCTGTTGGAGGAGGAATCAGTGACCCTACATCTGGGTGTGTTTTTAGAGCAACTTGATTATTTTACACTATACACTCCAGTCACAAACAACAGGCAGGCAATCCCCTCTTTTGGGCATCCCAGACAAGACGCCAATGCCTGATTAGAAAGAAAGAGCTCTGCTTCACGAATTGACTCTAGTTAGAGATATTAAAGGAGAGAGCACACTCTCCAGCTGTGTGCCATAACCCTTCCCCAAAAAAGAAACTGCATCACAAACTTAGCAACAATACATTGTTTCTTCAATACCTCCAGGGCTCCTGGGGCGAACCAGCTCCAGGCAGCCAGCCACACTTTGAAGACTGATATCTGTGGAAATTAATGCTGTTGGCATTGATGTTTGCTTGTGGGTAAACAAGTCTCTAATTTTCTGTTGTCTTACCCAGCAGCTCCAACAGCAAAACATGAACTTTTGTATCCAGCTCCATTCCCCTCAAATCTCTGTGATAGGGGGCCTTTGTGAGAGAGGAAGCCACTCAAGATCAGACTTGTCATACCTCCAACAAATGTTGGCCCATTTAATTTTAATGCCTTTAGTTTGCAGCCCTCCATTCTCTCTTGTCTTATATTTAGTTTGTAAGCTCTTTGGGACAGGGGCCACCTTTTGTCCTGTGCGTTTGTACAGCACCTAGCTCCTGTAACTGGTGCTCCAAGGCATGACTGCAATGCAAATGATGATATACATTTTATAACATTTGAAAAATCACATTTAGAATACACCAGAATTACTTCTGGCTTAATGGCTGAATGTAATTAAGGACAAAGGGCCCAACCTTGCACTGGGATCCGCTAACATGGACCCGTGTGGGTCCTCATGTGATCACTTAGACACATAAAGTAAGGTACCCAACTCCTTCTAATTTATGTTCTCATGTGCCCAGGAGACTGACTGTAGAGGTTAATTTAGACACCGTAATTTAAAAATACTTGTCATTTTTGTACAGAATTATAACTGCATTGTGACAGGACTAAAGGAAAGAAAACACAAATAATTATTTCTTAATTAATACTTATATTTGTGCAAAAGCCACTTACTTTCAGATCAGTAGTGCTTTAGGGCTTGTGTGCTGAGCTCTTCTGTGAGATGCTCAGCACCCTGCACTCCCCCTAACTTCACTTGGAGGGGAGGGTGCTCAGCACCTCACAGAATTACTCAACACCTTGCAGGACTGAGATCTAAATCTCACTGTAAAATCTTTATTTAATCTAAAATGTAATGAAATTCCATTGTAAATATTTGGATTCTGAACCTGCCTGTCCTTTGGGGAGTTATGAAGTATTGGTTCATAGATTTTTTTTCTTATGTTCTATCTTTTAGCATGGGATAATTTATCAGATTAAAAAATAATTATTTTTTTCAATACACTGTGACATTCCCAATAATTTAGTCACTGTCTATCTACAATTGGAATATCCCTCGATGCAGATCTATACAGTAGTATAATAAGATTCTAGACTGGGAGTCAGAAAACCTGATTTCTCTTCCCAGCATTGCCACTGATTGGCTCTGTGAACTTCAGAAAGTCACTAAAACATTGTGCCTCAGTTTCCCCCTCTGTGCTTTGTAAATGGCTTTGAGTTGGAAAGTCCTGTAAAAGTGCTGCTGATTATTATTGATTATTATTGATGAATGAAGCCTGGACTTACTTTTTATTCTAAACTTATCATTACTGAGATTTTCATGAGAACAAAAGCATTCTCTTTTTTTTAAAAAAACAGCTTTGCTAAAATCTTTTTATGAGCAGTTGTGGTGACTATGAGAGGTGGAATGACACTGATTTCATTTCATGAAGCAAAGCACTTTTTGCTGGTGCCAGTATATTGCTGATCTCATTTTCTGTGGAGCGCTTTTTTTTAATTTTTTTTTTTTACATGACTGAAATTTTATCTGCAAAACAAATACACTCTGCAAAAACTCAGCTGATCAAATGTTCACTCCCTGCAGCTGCCATGTTCCTGCTGTGTGCTGTGAAAGTGCCCGAGGCTGTTTCTGATATGCTTATGTCCGAATTTCATCACCCTGAAACAGTGCAAAGACTGAACGCTGTTCTCAAGTTCCATACCCTCTGGAGATTTCGGTATCAAGTCTGGCCTCGGATGGAGGAGGGCGCTCAGCAGATATTTAAGGTAGATGAGGAGAACAAACACACTATTGTCTTTTGCGGTTTTGGCTTGTAGGACAGATGTATTGTGACATGATGACAAGGAATTGGCTTTAAGTCATTTCAGGAGAGGAAAAAAATAATTCTGAATGCCAGGTTTGTAGGATGCAGAACTGTATTAAAAAGAGACAATCCCACAGAATTCTGGATGTAGATTAGAGAAAAATACTTAGTAGGAAAGAAGCATAGTGCCATAGATGATTGGCACAGTATAGTAAGATGGAGTTCAGCAGGAGGGGAAATGATAATTAGTATCTCTGACTTTTCCACCAATATTAAATTAGAAGATGATACAACATTTCCATAGTTATTAACAGGAATATCTTGTGCCCGTTATAACTAAATGCATTGAGCTAAATATATAGGCTGCACTTCTGTGAAGACAAGGGGAGTCCTATTGACTCTGGCCATTGGGCCATGCTTCCCTGCAACCCAGAGGAGTCCTAGTGACTCTGGCCATTGGATTACACAGCCCTGAGGCGGGGCAATAACCCTATTGACTTCACTGCGGGGCTACTATGCCCTTGCCTCATCCCCTGGGTGACGGGGTGTCCTGGCTCTGCGACACATGGTAGAGAATGGGGGCAACAGTCGAGGCCTGCAAAAGGCCCCAAGTGAGGGGGGACTGCCCGAAGCAAGCTCAGAGTTCCCCTCACTGGTTAACCACTGCAAATCAAGATGGAGGCCAACAAATTATTGAAGTGGCTGTTAGAAAACCAACAACTACAGGTGACCCAGCAGCAGCAGTGCCAAGCACAACTCATATAGCAGATCATCTTCCAGCAGCAACAGCTGATGCATGAGCTGGCCGACAAACATCGGACTCAGCAGGAGTGGTTGGTCAATCAGGATTTAAATCCACCACCTAAAATTTTCTTTCTCTCTACCTGATTTTCTCTCCTTGTGTTTTCTTTCAGATTCCTCCTCCAAGTATAAACTTCACTCTGCCCTCTCCAGTACTGGGAATGCCCTCTGTGCCAATGTTTGACCCCCCGTGGGTTCCACAGTGCAGTGGGAGCGTGCAGGACCCAATTAATGAGGACCAGTCTGTAAGTTAAAGAGCTCCCTAGAGGGGATATTGTTATTACTTAGTGACAAATTATATCCAGGTGTTGTGGGTGGGGGTGGGGGGGAGGAGGAAGGGAGTTAAAGAAGACCAAGTAGTCTAAACTCTGAATTTCCTTACTTGTGTCAGTTTACAAGAGATCTTTGTGTACATTGTCAGTATAGTGCCTAGGCACCACATATACAATGTTAATATTTTTCCTATTTTTCAGCAAGAGACTTAAGACAAGAAATCCAACCAAGAGCTTCCTTGTGAATCTCTATTCAGTTAACGCCTATTTGTTGCGGGTGTGTATGTGTGTAGATAGATGGAAGGATTTGATCTTTAGTGGTTAAATGTTAGAGGTGACTCATAAAAGTGGCCTAAAACACATGCTGCATGAAAACCAAACCAATTGCTTCAAGTTGGTTTCTTTCTTCTTGCTTTTCTGGCAGAAGTCATTTTCAGCCCGGGCAGTGTCACGTTCCCATCAGCGAGCAGAGCACATCCTGAAGAACCTGCAGCAGGAGGAAGAAAAGAAGCGCCTAGGCCGGGAAGCCAGTCTTATCACCGCCATTCCCATCACCCAGGAGGCCTGCTATGAGCCCACCTGCACCCCAAACTCAGAGCAAGAAGAAGAAGGTGCGCTCCAGAGCCATGAGCTGCTTGCCAGGGACCAATAAGCACATGCCTTCAGCATGGAACAGATCTTAGGGATGCAGTGAGGATGGAAAGTGATCATTAGTGATAGGGAAGACCCCACTTTAACATCCTCATCATTTTGGATCATTCAAAGGAACTGGTTTTTAATCACTTTAAGAACCTAACAGCACCATACAGGTATAAGGCATCCATATCAAAAAATAAAAGATTCAAAATGAATGAGAAAAAAAGTGTAGCCAGTAATTAGTGTAATAAGAGCCCAAACCTGTGAAATGTTGAGTGCTGCCCACAAGAAACTGGGTATCCTCAGCTCCCACTGACCAATGGGAGTTGGGGACTCTCTGTACTTCATAGGAGGCACTTAGCACCTTGCCCAATCAGATCCTTAGAATATGAGAATAAAGGAAACTGAAAACTTAGCCTTTGGGTTGAGGATTTTCATTGGGTCAAGCTAATGCAATAGAGAGAATTAGTTAAATGTCCTCTTTTTGCACATTGGAGCTGCACAAATATGCTGATGTGTCCTGAGCTGTGTATGCGGTGGAAAATCTGCAAACAGAATACTGGCATTGCAAGTTCACCCTGACAGTATCTAGAGGAAGGACAACAAATTATCTAGCAATGTGATTTGTTAGGATGTAGAATAATCGTCTAATAGAAGCTGTGGAGCTGCATCACCTGAGTCAACTGAAACTTGATTCAGCAAAGCACTGGGTAATATATGTTAAGGAACAGGCCTGCTCTAGCTCCCAGGGGATGGATGAAATGACCTAGATCATCTTTTTAGTTTCTAAATTGTGCATTTCACAAGAAGCCTGACTTTTTTTTTCTCTTCCAATCTTGCAGCATGATGCTTCTTTCTGGGAAGTGCCTTGAACTGTGTCAGTCAAATTTATAAACCAAAATTCACATATCCTGTTTTCTTTGTCAGTAGAAGAAGTCACCAACTTGGCATCCCGCCGCCTCTCTGTGAGTCCCTCCTGCACCTCCAGTACTTCTCACAGGAACTATTCCTTTCGTCGTGGCTCTGTCTGGTCAGTGCGTTCAGCCGTCAGTGCAGAAGGTGGGTGTCGACTTTGCATTTGTTTTTAATTCTCCTTACAGTGTATATATTCATTCTGTTGACTCACAGGTCTCATGTCTTCTTTGGTCTTAACCAAAGCTACACCTGCCTTTTGTCAGGCCTGCTTGAAAGCTCAGGAGGTTCTGAACTAGTCAGCCCTATTCATTATGATACTGCTGTTCATTCCCATGTAGCTTCTCTTCAGTTCCAGTGTTTCATTGTGAGTTACCACAGAGTTGTGTCATGTGAAGCACGCTGGGTGGAGAACGGTAATTGAAAGGGATTTTGCCAACAGCACATTGGCTAAAGCACGCCTTTTACTCCTCTCTGCTCTAGATGAGGAGCACACTACGGAGCACACGCCAAACCATCATGTGCCGCAGCCCCCGCAGGCAGTGTTCCCAGCATGCATCTGTGCAGCTGTGCTCCCCATTGTTCACTTGATGGAAGATGGAGAAGTCCGAGAGGATGGAGTAGCAGGTGATGACCTAGATTAAACATTCATGGACTGTTAATCAGCGGTTACAAAAATCTCTAGCAGTTTGAACAATGGCTCAGATTAGTAAGAGCAGGTAGGCTGGTAGCATCAGAATCCAGTTATTAGAGGTACCTAGGCTTTTTAAAAAGCTAGGAGATTGCTCATGAAAAAAACACGTTAAAAGGACAGTTTTAAGGTTGCAAAGTCAAGCCCTCAGAATTTAGGAAATACCAGAATCAGGGTTGCCTGTGCAACCTTAATGTGATTCTCTTGTGTGAATGCATTATGATACAGTCTGTAATTACCTGAGCACATCTTATATTTTCCACAGGACCTCTGCCTCATTCAGTGCACAGAATGGATGCTGCACACTTAATGAGCGGCTATTCAGTATTTTATTTTATCATTATTGTTCAGTGTGTGGGTCCAGGCCTTATTTACTGCACACTATTCAAACCATGCTCTGAAGAGAGAATTGTTAATTTCCTCATGGACTTTTCTGTGGCGCTCAGCACTACAGTATGTGTGCTTGACAAACATTACTGAATTTATCTTCACGTCTCAATCCCCCATACCCATCTACGACTCCTTGTCCCAGGTCCAGTCTCACCCCCACACTTGCCTCCTTAGCTCACATATAGGTCAGAATCCCAGTCCCCTAACCCTCCCTGGCTCCTCCCTTTAGTCTCCCACCCCACCTGGCTCCTCACCCCTGTGCACTTGAATCAGGCTACTTCCTCCTTTTCCTTCTCATTGCCTGGGTGCCTGCAGGAGGATCATTGAGAGCACAGGAGATGCAGTTCCCCTGTTCTCAATTCCAGTGCCCGGTGCCACACCAGCCCCTGGCTGCCAAGAGGAGCAATTGGAGGGAAAGTCCTGCTCAGCCCCTGCAGCCCTGGGATGGAGCATGCTACATGCAGACACAACCTTTGGAAAATCTAGCTGCTAAACTCTTTTTGCGTCTACTGAGCTTGTGCAAACTGAGCTTTTCAGAGGCTCATAATTTGGCCAAATTTGAAAAAAAAAAATTATGAGGATGGCAGAAGACACATCTCTGGCACCAGGGTGAGGCACCTGCCAAATTTTAAGTCCCTGCTCTAAAACATGGACGTGTCAGAGCTTCTCAGCGGAACAGTTCATTCTCAAAAGTGACAATCATTTTTGCTTAAATGTACCAAAAATATTCAGCCTGAGGCTGACACCCAGCATGGAAAATATCAACCCAAACAGTTAAAATTTGGCAAAGTTGTGAACAACTGAAAAGAGGACCTTACAATGGGAAGTGTTGGGCAGTTTAACTATAGGCATCACTAGCTGTGTTGTCTCTAATTCCACTTATAAATAGCGTATGAAGAGTTTATAAATTATTAGACCTTATAATCATGTTACAGACATGAATAGTGTGTGTCATCGATGGTTATAAGCACGTCTGTAGAAAGTTTTATAAACTGCAATTGTCAGGCTCTGGGTTCCGGGTGGTCAGGCCTGGTGGTTGGAGTAGTGGTCAAGAACAGATAGCAAGGGTCAAAGCTGGCCACAGAGTCAGGACTGAGCTGAGAGCAGCACTTAAACCAGGGCCTGGGGACGGGCCGTGAGTCAGAACCAAGGTCTGGGTCCGTAAACAAGCTAAATCAGGATTGCAGTCAGAGTCTGGAAGCAGGCCAGAGGTTGAAGCTGGGTTGAAGTTAGTCCAAGGTTCTGGGGGTCAGGAGGCAGGTGCAAGGTTGGGGCAGGATCAGAATAACGTACAGACAAGGCTGAACCAGGCTGGAACAAGGTTTGGACAGGGCTGGGGCAGAGACAGGATCAAGGCAGGCTGGAAGCCTAGGGACTCTGTAACACTGTGAGGCAGCAGGAGAGTTCCTAGTCGAGTGGTGCTATTGCACAGACTGACTTGTTGATCTGGCAGTGAGGGTGAAATATTTGTACATGGGGGTCATTGACCTGGGCCCTGCCCGGGGATAGGCTGCTGCAGCATGCCTGAGGGGTGAGTCAGTGCAGGCTTTGCTGGAGGCAGGATTCATTGTAGCTGAGTGAGCAGCCCTGGTTCAGCTGTGCTGCTAATGTAAATTTGCAGATGAATAATCATTTATGCTAAAATTGGTGACATTTGAGGGATTTAGTAACCCTTTCACAAACACACGTCTGTCCAAATACTAGCCACAAATAATACAATTTAGTGAATAACAAAAAATTCACAAAAATATTTGCAGTTTTTAATTAAATGACCATATGTAATCATGCATCTGAGTTTCACTTCTGCAGATGCATGTGGTTCTCTGGTTTGCTGGTAGACGTCAAACATTTTAATATAAATATACCCCTTTAAGACTTCTCCTGAAGATGAGGTTCTCACTGGTTCTTTTTCTTCCTTCTGTACAGTGAGTGCTGTGGCCCAGCAGGTCTTATGGAACTGTTTGATTGAAGATCCCTCTACAGTTCTACGGCATTTCCTGGAGAAACTCACAATAAGCAACCGACAGGTAGGTTCTCCTTTTCCCAGTATAGACATTAAAGGAGAGCTTAGCCATCACTTAATGCACGAAAATACAGGAGCAAGTAAAATCACTTAAAGGGTAAACAATCTTTACTATAAAATGGCTTAGAATACTGACAACCAGATCCTTGGCTGGTGTAGATCAGTGTAGGCCCTATCAATTCAATGGGGCTATGTTGATTTACACCACCTGAGTATCTGGCCCTGATTGTCCAAGGCCCTGTTCTGACTTTGTTTTGGACTCTCAGTCATGAATCCTACTGAGCTAGGTCTCCTCAGCTGGTGCAAATGAACTTAGCGTCCTCGGAGCCATTCTGTTTAACCCTCCCTGAAGTACAGACCTGACATTCAGCACCCTGTTTGCAGTGTTGTAGCCATGTGGGTCCCAGGATGTTAAAGAGACAAGGTCATACCTTTTATTGGACCAGCTTCTGTTGGTGAGACAAACTTTCAAGTTTACACAGAGCTCTTCTTCAGGTCTGGGAACTGTACTAATCAGAGTGTCACAGCTAAATACAAGGTGGAACAGATCGTTTAACATAAGTAGTTAATACATATCATCGTAATCCTTTTCTGTGCTATGTCTGGTTTAGATTGTAAACTCTATGGCGCAGGGATCTGTCGCTTTTGTTGATATGAGGAGCACCATGCAACCCTGTAGCACTATATAGATAATAATATGGACAACACCGTGCACACTAGTGACACCATATAAATAAGAACATAAGAACGGCCATACGAGGTCTGACCAATGGTCCATCTAGCCCAGTAGCCTCTCTTCCAACAGTGGTTGGTGCTAGGTGCTTGAGAAGGAATGAACAGAACAGGGAAATTTATCAAGTGATCCATCCCCTGTCATCCAATCCCAGCATTTGGCAGTCAGAAGTTTGGGAACACCCAGAACATATGGGGTTGCATTCCTGATCATCTTGGCTAATAGCCATTGATGGACCTATCCTCCAGGAACTTATCTCATTCTTTTCTAACCCAGTTATACTTTGTCCTTCTCAACCTCCCAAGTTCCACAGCTTGATTGTGCATTATGTGAAGAAGTACTTCCTTATATTTGTTTTACACCTCCTGCTTATTAATTTCATTGAGTGACCCTTGGTTCTTGTGTTATGTCAAGGGTACATAAGACTTCCTTGTTCACTTTCTCTACACCATTCATGATTTTATAGAGCTCTTATCATATCCCCCCTTTCGTCATCTCTTTTCTAAGCAGAACAGAGACTCCCCATATGAAAGCTGTTCCATACCCCTACACATTTTTATTGCCCTTCTCTGTATTTTTGCCAATTCTAATGTATCTTTTTTGTGGGATGGGGTGATCAGAAATGCACAGAGTATTCAAAGTGTGGGGGTATCTTGGATTTATATGGTAGCATTATGATATTTTTTGTCTCATTATCTATCCCTTTCTTAATGGTTCCTAACGTTCTGTTCGCTTTTTGGACAGCTGCTGCACCCTGAGCAGATATCGTCAGAGAATTACTAATGATAGTAATGATAATATTACTGTAGATAGTGATATCACCATCCTTATCACCTGACCATCACATGTATATCAAAGTTGACTGCTCACACTTGCTGCATTAATGAGACAGTAAATAAAAAGAAAACAGGGAGAAAAGCTAGTCAAATCCTTTTTGCCTCTGTTTTTAATGACTGTGCACAGAGGCCTAGCCACCTTTACAGCTTCTCACTAGAAGGGGAGACCTGAAAGTTTCCTTTTAATTCAGCCCAGTCAGCCACTGATGCTTGTTAAGCATCCAGACTTGAAAGAGTAGCTCTTTCCCCTGAAGCTGCAGCAAAATGGGCGACAGCACAGGCTAGCCACTTGAGTATATACCCAGGGTCCCAGGCAGGCTTGTACATCCTTTGCTGCTGCCCGTCCTGCTGTGGCTTCACTGCTGTTGTTACCTGAGTTAGTTAGATTGTGTCTGCGCATGCTGCATTCACACCTGGGATTGCAGTTTAGACATACCTAAAGAGAGAGACTATTTAAAAATTAAACTCTCCAAAACAGAAGAGATAAGGGACCAGATTTTCAGCTGGTGTAAATCAGCCAGTGAATCAACTATGCCAATTCACACCTGCTGAGAATTGGCCCCAGGCTTTCACAACATGTATCCCTCTGTTCTCAGTTTTCCTTCTCCAAAGTATTTTACTTAGGAATTGCTGTGGAACCTTTTCAGTCTCTTCTGATCTCTCACACCATTAAAAAACAGAAGTGGCTCCAATAAAGTAAATGAAGCTGCCTAAACTAGAGTAAAGCTGGTATAAGTGAGGTTAGAATTAGTCCCATAACTTTGAAAAGCTTTTATGAAACATAACATTTTAAAATTAAGGAATATCTTAGTTATAGCTTATTGCACTAATAAATTGTAAAATTAGCAAGTTAAACAATGTAAAATCTTAAAGGAACAAAGAGAGGAAAGAAATAGTTAAGTCTAAAGAGCTGGATTCTCTGGCCCACTCCGCTGTCTTTGCGCCACCTAAGCATCACAAAGAGACCTTCCGTAACTTCTCTGGCACCTCTGCCAGGTGTAGAGCTGGCATGGCCTGTCCCTATGCCTAGCCAACAACCCTGGCACAGGGGCCACGCAGGAGTTAGGGAGAAGGGAAGAGGAGTGTCCAGACTGTGATGTGCTCTGTCCATCCTCAACTGGCGGATGTTCCCTATGCCAGCCTACACACGTTAGAGCTGCCCAAAGGAGAAAACAACAGAGAATCTTGCCCAAAATGGGGACTGTAACCAAGCAGTGACAACGATCACAGTAAAGTGAATTAATTTTTATATATTCTCTCCAATACTGTCCTAGTAGCACTTTTTCATTGTAAATAAGAACTTGAATTGCTGCAGGGAAGGTGCAGTGACAGGATTGGGAGGCTGCCAGGGCAGATGCCCATGGTGATACCTCTAGGTAAGAAAGTGATCCACAACATGAAACAGTGAGAACCACTGACCTAGAGAATACATTCACTATGGCCTTGGACTTGCACTTAGAATTCTAAGTCCTCTCCTAAGCATATGGTTCCATTTTATGCAGCGAGAGAGAGAGAGAATGAGAACGAGAAAGAAAGGAAGGAAACTGTAGGCCATTTTGTGATGGAAATTAAAAACTCTTGCTTTTCTTCCAGGATGAGTTGATGTACATGCTGAGGAAGCTCCTACTGAACATCGGAGACTTCCCTGCTCAGACGTCTCACATACTGTTTAACTACTTGGTGAGTAGCTCTGAGTACCAGCCTACAGCCCATAAACCTAACCTTTGATTGCCCATTTCCTAAAGCACATATGTTACAATCTAGGAAGAGAGAGTGCCCTAGTGGTTTTGTCCACACAGTTTATGCACATCAAACCTTCAGCTGTCAGTGTAGATCACCCGGCTCAGACAGGCTTCCATTCCCCCTTCCCCCCATTTATTAAAGAGTGAAATAAACTGTTATCCTGTCATCCCAAACCCGCAGCTGCGCACAACCATTTTGTAGAGCAATCACTGGAGTTCTGCTGGGGGAGACCATGCAACGTGTGTACCCCCTAAGCTGTGCTCTAGGAGAGTCTGTGTGAGGGATCACAGGCCTGTTCCTGCCCTCCTTATCCCAGATCCTCCTCCACTCCCAATTCCTGCTTTCCTGATTTGGTCCAGTTCCCTGCTCCTCCACCCTGTCCCTGACTGTGACTTTGGCTTTGCTTGACTCCTGATTCTGTCTCCAGCTCCAGTTTCTGTCTCCTGACTCCAAGCACTAGGCACGACTGCCCATGCCCTGGTCCTCATACACTGCTGCACAGATCCTCCCTTTCCTCCACTCTATAGAGATAGGGTAGAAAGGACCGTGGTGGCTTCTTCTCTACCCACCTGTCTGCCCAGTGCCCATCCCAGCTATTACGGCTGTTCTAGATCAGCCCCTCAGCACACAGTAGTGGCATCCCATACTCACCCAGAACAGAAGGAGGTAGAAAGTTGACATTGGGCATAGTCAGACAAAGCGACATGAACTTTCAGGTATTATGTTTGACAGGTTGAGTCTTCTCCCAGCGACAAGTAACGCTACAGGAACCATCTTTTTGTTCTGTGTCTGTATAGTGCCTCGCACAGCGGGGTCCTGGTCCATGACTGGAGCTCCTACGTGCTATGACAGTACAAACAATAAATGTTCATCACAAATTCCTCTGTCTGACGTAGTTGACTTGGGTTGATCACAGACTGACTGCTCCTCGGAATAATGGAGGACTGTATTAATGATAACTCTGGGACATGGAGTTGGCTGAAGCAGAGCCAGTAAAACAATGTGATATGTATACAAAAGCAGCTTGAGTGCCACTCTTTTGTTTGTGCCTTGCAGGTGGGATTGATCATGTACTTTGTGCGTACTCCATGTGAATGGGGCATGGACGCCATTTCAGCTACACTGACCTTCCTGTGGGAAGTGGTGGGTTATGTAGAGGGCCTTTTCTTCAAGGATCTCAAACAGACTATGAAGAAGGAGCAGTGTGAAGTAAAACTGCTGGTGACTGCCTCAATGCCAGGTAGGAACATGTACAATCTTTAAGACCTAGCTGGGTTCCTTTACCTATCTTCTATATTTGCTATTTTGCTTACTGCTCCTACGCCCCTGAAATATAGAATTACTGGTTTGAGATCCATTGGAAGAAGGTCAGTGGAAGCTCCCTCTTAATATCATCAGACATTTTTAAGCCAGTCCTCCTTGAATTTGGGCTCTGTAAAATAATTCTTGAACAGTTCACAGCCCCTTCAGAACTCTGCAGGCAAATAAACAAAAAGTGACATCAGAACAGTCTGTTCAGCGTGGAGCCATGTGCCAATCAGTCCCTGAAGGACTGCCAAGTCTGATCATTTGAAGAGTCTGCCACTCAGGGATAGGTCAACTTGAAACCCTCCAGTGTAAATCATCGCAATGCCTGGAGTTAATAACCAAGAGTGTACAGTGGTAACCCTTCATCTTCATGAGCCAGACAAGAGATTGCTCTGTGAAAAATGGAGTTGTCATTTTATATGTATTTCTTCCTTAGCGTAACTGTTACAGTTAAAACCAATTGTAACCCCCTAGAAAAGTCTCATTAAGTGGGAGAATAAGTATTGCATAATGGATTCAAAATACCTAGAACTTGTGTTGGCTCTTCACAAGACAAATTTCACCCATTGACCTTACTCTGTGAATAGTCCCATTGAAATAGCATATGAATTATGTGAGAAAGGAGGAGAGAGAGAATGACAGCTCTTCTTTACTATAGGCACAAAGACCCTGGTAGTGCATGGACAGAACGAGTGTGACATCCCAACCCAGTTACCAGTGCATGAGGACACACAATTTGAAGCTCTTCTGAAGGTGGGAATGGGGTTTTTGATAGAGCTGTTTATTGATACATTTAGCTGCCTGTGCCTGTCACATCTAAGTTTTAGAAATACAGTCTTACAAACATCCCGATTTCAGCGTGGTGAAGGAATGCTGCTCTGATATCCACTTCCATCTCAAGATGGGTGACCACTACTATATAAACCAGGGAGTGAACTGATGTCTAATGTGGGGTACTCAGGAGTTCCCATTTCCAGCCAATGCCCCACAAGTGTAACTCTGAGGCCAACAGACTGCTGCAGATCAGATACAATTTCCTAAATAAATTAGTTAACAATTCACTGACATACTCATCCGTTCATTTTGTTCTGGTGTTTGACCAGCTCTATTACCTACCTAAGAAATGAACCAAACAGCTGTTCCCACTAAGAACTCTTTGGTGGCCTAGGTAGTCCTGATTCCACCACATGATAACCAGCAGATTTGTTTTTGCCCCAGTGGAGAAATCAGCATTTCAAGAAGAAAGAGGATGATCCAGTGGTTCGGGTGCTAGCCTTGAGACTTGGCAGATAGGGTTCAGTTCCTTGCTTTGCTAAAGATTTCAAATATGGTCTTGGGCAAGTCACTTAGGCCAGTGGTTCTCACCATTTGTACACATACGCTGGGGGGTATGCAGAGGTTTTCTAGGTGGTACATCAACTCATCTAGTTATTTGCCTCGTTTTACAACAGGCTACATAAAAAGCACTAGCCAAGTCAGTACAAAGTAAAATTTCATACAGACAGTGACTTGTTTATACTGTTCTATACACTGAAATGTAAGTCCAATATTTATATTCCAATTGATTTATTTTATAATTATATGGTAAAAATGAGGAAGGAAGCTGTTTTTCAGATAGCGTGCTGTGACACTTTTGTATTTGTATGTCTGATTTTGTCAGCAAGTAGTTTTTAAGTGTGGTGAAATTTGGGGGTACGCAAGACAAATCGGACTCCTGAAAGGGGTACAGTAGTCTGGAAAGGTTGAGAGCCTCTGACTCAGGCCATGTCTACACTTACAAGCTTACAGCGCACAGCTGTACCAATACAGCTGTGCTGCTGTAAGATTGCTCGTGTAGCCGTGTCGAGTGCTTATGCCGGCAATACTTATATCGCTATGGGGGGTAGTTTTTCACCCCCCTGAACGACAAAAGTTTTGCCGACATAAGTGCTAGTGCAGGCATAGCCTAAGGCCATGTCTACACTTGCTGCGATGTGTAGAGTACAGGGACTAGTACTATACATGTAGCTGCATACTGCAGTGAAAGGCAAGCTGCGTCTGCACCTGTCATTGTGGCGTGCAGCTATGCGCTGTAGAGAGACTCCAGCAGTGGGGAAAGGCAGCTTTGCCTTTCCCTGCTGCCAGAGCCTTTCATAGACTTTAAGGCCAGAAGGGACCATCGTGATCATTTAGTCTGCTCGCCTGCACGTTGCAGGCCACAGAACCTCGCCCACCCACTCCTGCAATAGGTCCCTAACTTCTGGCTAAGTGACTGAAGTCCTCAAATCATGATTTAAAGATTTGCATTTTACAAAGAATCCACTATTTACTCTAGTTCATACCAGTAAGCGACTCATGCCCCAGGCTGAAGAGGAAGGCAAAAAAACCCCAGGGTCTCTGCCAATCTGACCGGGGGCAAAATTCCCTCCCAATCCCAAATATGGCGATCAGGTAGATCCTGAGCATGTGGGGGAGACCCACCAGCCAGACATCTGGGGAAGAATTCTCTGTAGTAACCCAGACTTTCCCTGCAGCAGCAAACTACACTGCTCAAAATAGCGGTGTAGACATGGGAGGCATTGCTTGGGTGTATGGGGCACTAGGGGGGTCAGGCGTGTCGAGCACTCTGCTCTGCCCACCTAAGCAGTGCCTCACCATCTATGCAGCTATTTATATCCATGCTAGGTGGTCGTGAAGTGTCTGTTGTCTACACGCTGCCATAAGTGTAGATATAACCTTTGTCTCTCTCTGCCTTAGTTCCACGTTTTGTAAAACAGCACTTCCTTACCTCATAGGGGTGTTGCGAGGATAAATACATAAGTCTGTGAGATATTCAGGTCTTGTAGTAATGGAGGCAATGATACCCATATGATGATGTAGCTATAGAGACAGAACAGGTCTGGAGGCAGAAATAATTGTTCTGTGGATAAATGCAGGTAACATCAGTTCCCAAAACTGTCAATCCAGCAGATTTTAGGAACACTGAAATGGGTGTGTGTAGATATAGATATATAAGTTTTAAACAAAGAAAGAAAAGTGTTAAATGCAAGAACAACGTGCCAACGTCAGCAAGGCATTTAGGAATGGTCCCTGTATAACTGGTTATAAAACTCTTTGCCTCTGTACAACGTACTTCATGAATAACAAGCTGGTCTTTGTTTCTTCCCCCTTAGGAGTGCTTGGAGTTTTTTAACATACCTGAAACCCAGTCTGCTCATTATTTTTTAATGGATAAACGATGGAACCTTATTCATTACAACAAGGTGAGACAAAGGCCTGGTCCAGCTGATTTTATTCTTTCTTCATCCCTTCCTGAATATTGGGAGAGGCCAGAATATAGCTATAGGGCCATATGTAGCCAGAATTCTATCATCATTGATACAGAGCTGTGGCCTGTGGAAATTACAGGTCTTAGTGTCCCTGGAGAGAGATTGAAGTGATACATGCCCTGTTATCCAGTCCCAGCTTCTGGCTACAGTTACAGCTGTATTTTAAAAAAAAACTTGATTTGTTATTCTCTTCTATTGCAGACCTATGTCCGGGATATTTATCCTTTCCGGAGGTCAGTGTCTCCACAGCTCAATTTGGTACACATGCATCCAGAAAAGGGTCAGGAACTCATTCAGAAACAGGTATCTCACCACCACCATGGCATCTCCATTGTCCTTTCAAAGGGCTCCCCTCATGCTGTGAGGGGCACACTTTTCCAAAGGAGCAGCTTATGGCATGAAAGCCTCCTGGGCGTCATTTCACTAGGCACGCTGCATATTCAGAGAAAATCAAGGCACTGAAGAAGGCAGTGTAAACTCCCTCCAGCTGGATCCTTTTAGCTGTATTGTTCTGCAAATGTTCTCATAGATGTGGCTGGGTAACGCCACATACTTCAGCTTCAAAGGCAGGGATATCCACATTACTTCTTTCCAGGCACCAGCCCCTGGCCCTTTGGGAGCCTGCTCGGTGACTTTCCCCCACAAGTCTGCCTGTCTCTGCAATAGACGCTGCCACTTGTGGTTTCTTCTCCCTCATGGGAGCGTCTCCTCTGCCTTTTCCTTGCTCCGCCTCTCAGATATTGCTTCTTGGGACAGGATTCTCTGCTCCCCATCACCTGTGGCACAACTGTAGCAACTGGCATTGATTGCCTTGCCTTACAGTGTCCCATCTGCTCCATTAGCTCTCACCACAGCCTCCAGAGGCTCTCCCATTGGGTCTTGATCCCATGTAGTGGGGCAGTGACCGTGCCATCATGTACCAGTGGAAGTATCAGCTCCAGGAAGAATCAGGTATCATCACCCAGCCCCGAGAGGAAAGGTGAAGGCTCTGTCACTGGGCCCACCTGCCCCACCTACTAGAGTGGCCTCCAATCCATCCACAGAGTCCCTGCTCTTCTGATAAGCCAGGATGTCTCAGTAGCACTCGGGGAGAGTTACCCCAGGGCACTTGCCTTCCACTGTTTCCACTTTGTCTTTGCACTTAGGTGGCGAGATTGATCTTTAAAGATGCCACACTCTTTTAAAACCCCTTCTGATTGGAGCTATGCTGCTGTGTGTGTATCTCTCTCTCTCTGCTAGGTGTTCACCCGCAAGCTGGAGGAGGTAGGACGGGTGCTGTTCCTCATATCACTGACCCAGAAAATCCCTGTGGCCCACAAACAATCCCATGTGTCTATGCTCCAAGAGGACCTTCTCCGCCTGCCTTCCTTCCCTCGGAGTGCCATTGATGCAGAATTCTCCCTCTTCAGTGATCCTCAAGGTACTGGGAAAGTCCTTGGCAAAGATTTCACTGGCTCCATTTGCATATTGAACTTGGCGCCAGCAACTTCATTCAGGCAATCTTATTACTTGCTCAGAAAGACTGAACAGCATAGAGGTTTATCTCATCTCAAATTAAAATACCCTGCCCAGGAATATGATGTCCAGATGTTAGTACATAAATGTGACTGCAGTAAAGGTGCTGCAGTATAAAACTTTTCATTTATTAAGAGCCCACAAGAAAGGCTTCTTTCCATTGACTTCAGTGGGCTTTGGATTAGTGCCTCAGTTACAGGCACTCTATACACTCTGATTACTGACAATCACTGCTAAGGCACCTACAGCTGTGCTCACAAACTTTGTATGGAGTGTGCAAGCCCTGCATCTGTGCATGCAACATTGCACTTGGAAATTAGGTAACTGCATATCCACAGGGGAATTTATGTGTGTAGTTACACAACTTACATGTGCAAATGTGGGGGCTCCAGCCATGATGGGCACATGTGCAAAATTTTGCAAGAGGAATTTAGGAACTGCCCCCTTTCAGAGGTTAATCCTGTTACTCAAGTCGGTTTTCTAATCAAACTCTGGGATGGATTGGACAGTCCCCTGCCCCGGAGGGCCCTTTTCACTGTGTGATAAGCATTGACAGGTCATGCAACTGGATGTCTGCTGACACTGGAAGCATTCAGTTTCAAAAGCAGCATTGTAATTACACATCAGCATCCAGCTGTGTGTTTCCTTCTGGGATAACCCGAAGGGCAAAAATATAGTGTTTATCCACAAAGCCAACAAGCTGCCAGTGGTATATGCAAGATTTGGTCTGCTTTAACTTAAAAGACAATGAAAAATTGAATGAATTTTAAACATATAGAATAAAGATTAATAAAGCCCTGTGATAATTCATCACATTCCTCCAGTGCCCCTTTTATACTTCTCTTTTCTATTGCTTAAACGCGATTGGCCAAAATCTGTTGTCATCAGTGAAGTTGCACCACTGATTAATTTGGTTCAATCCTCCTTTAAAAAGCACCTGTAGCCAAAGCGGTGATGAGTTTTGCTGGAGGAAACCTCTAAGACCTCTAAGAGGTCATTGCTCAGCAGATCCCTTCCATTGGTCTTTGGGAATGTTACCCAGCTGGAAATGCCTTGCTGGGCTAAGGCGATTAATTAGCTCCGATGTTGCCTGCATTGTTCTTGCAGCTGGGAAGGAACTCTTTGGCCTTGATACCCTTCAGAAAAGCCTGTGGATTAAGCTCCTGGAGGAGATGTTCCTGGGCATGCCCAGTGAATTTCCCTGGGGGGACGAGATCATGCTGTTCCTAAATGTCTTCAATGGAGCCCTGATCCTGCACCCAGAGGACAGTGCCTTGCTGAGGCAGTACGCTGCCACGGTCATCAACACTGCTGTGCACTTCAACCATCTCTTCTCTCTCAGTGGGTACCAGTGGATCCTCCCCACCATGCTGCAGGTGAGTGCCTTCCTCCCATTGGTTAACACCGAAGAGCTGCTGTGAGTCATCATACCTAGCAAATCAGCGAGCGACACAAGCATTCTGATAAAGCAACAATACTAAACACACTGAGTCTCAGTGCTTTCCATTGTTAAGAGTGCTTTACCTGCAGTACGTACCTCACGGTACTGCTGTGAGGTAGGTAATTAGCATCTCCCATTTTACAGGTAGGGAGACCAAGGTGGAAGGTTAAGGGCTTTTTGCCCAGGGTCAGTCACAGAACAAGTTTCACCATTTGTATTGGGGATCTGCCCACACCATGCAAGGTGCTGTCCAAGCACACAGGAAAACACAGTCCCTGCCCCAGAGGGCTTACAATCTAAGACCTTCATGTCACTAACTGTGAATCTACAGTGCACTTGCATGTCACACACTAACTGGCCATGTGGACCCCACCAACCTGTTAGCCACCCAAACAACCTCCTCTGGGCTACGCTAGCCCTTAATTTGCTTTGCAGGTTAACAAGAGGTGAACCCCAGTCCCAGATCCCCTTTGAAGTCTTCCCTCATGGTGTTCACCCCCTTATCCACTGAGCACTCACAGTAATACCAGGAATGCAATGTACACACCAGCTTGAATGATCAATTCTTTGTACAATACGACAGCACTGAGATATATTTATAGTGAAAACAATAATCAATTTGTTATCAAAGATAAAGGTTTAAGAGAGAGTGAATAAGGATAGTGGAAACGGAAGGGTTACATGTGATTTTTGTTCTATAACATTATTTCTAAACTTAATTTAGCAGTCTAACCTTCTGTCTTAATCTGTTTCTCTCACCCCTTTTTGCAGGATTTCAACCAAGCCTGGTTGAGATCCCATTTCCATGAATATAAATACTTTGTACATTTACTTCCTCAGGGGCAGGACAAAGGGACGTCTTTTTGTCTTCCCCAAAAAGTTCATTTTCTGCCCCCAGAGACTGAGCTCGTCTCCTTGGTGTGCAGCTCAGCTACTTTGTCTGCACTCCCTGCCCAAGGCTACCCATTGGACTTCTGTGGCATAGAAGGTCTTATGTGGGCTGTCTGTAATGGGGTGAAATCCACTCCAAATGCAGGAATTTAGTGGGGTTTGTTGTCTGAGTGCAGCAAAAGCAATATCAGCAGCTGTTTTTCAAGGTAACTCATTATATCAGTAGGGAAATAGAGCAGGCAGGCAATTTAAATGGAAAAGAGGCTACTAACTAATTATATTGTTTACAAAGCTCAGAAATTAACGATTGCTGAATCCCACATCTAATCAAACACCTGCAGGGCAGAATTCTGGGGGCCAGTTATGGAGGAAATGTAGAAATACTGTTTTCAAGGCCCACAATACCTTGCAGCATTCGCTGTTTTGCTGTTTTAATTGCATTGTCACTTCTGTACGCTTCCTCTCCCCTTTCCCCGCAGGTGTATGCTGACTATGAAAGCAACCCACAGTTACGCCAAGCGATTGAGTTTGCCTGCCGCCAGTTCTACATTCTGCATCGCAAGCCCTTTGTTCTGCAACTGTTTGCCAGCGTGGCTCCTCTGCTCGAGTTCCCTGTGAGTAAAACCTGATCCTTCTATTCACACTGGGGAGCATGGATATGCAGACAGACTTCCACATGGGGGAAAGCAGCTGGGACAAAGGAGGAGCTGCATGCTTGGAATTCTCATGGAAATCAAGAGCAATGTACTTGTTACACTAATCCCTTTAGGATCTATTAACTGTTAACCAAGGGGCAGGGCTACTCAGAGAGAACAGGGGTTTATAAAACCAGCTCCTCAGTGACCAGAGGAGCTAGCAAACAGGATTTTAGTGAGGGAATGTGAAATCCAGACATACCTAACATACTTTAAATTTATGCCAATAAACACCTGCCCTCCCAACCAAAAAAAACCCCTCCAAAACAAAACCAAAAAAGCTGCAGGCATAAAAACAAGGCATGCACAAGCCCAGAAGCAGAGTGGGGGCTATCCAGTTCATGTCACTGAATGCAACATTTAGGATTACCTGCCCTATGGGCAGGTGACGTGTGTGTGCATTTGGTGCAAAGAGCTCATGGCCCTCAGAGACCAAGTACTTGCTCTGGAGACCAGAGTGGCTGAACTGTGGGAGCTAAGGGAGAAAGAAAGGTACATAGATGAGACTTTCCAGCACACAGTAGAACGATCTCACCCTCAGTCTGACAGCCTCTGTGCTACTGAGGAGGATGGAAGTCTCAGGGAAGGAAAACATCCAACTGGAGCAGAGGAAAATGATCTCATAGTTGGAACCCTCCTTCCAGATGATGTCATGGTATCCTCTTGCACTGAGGATACCTCTGAGGGAGAGAACCCCAGTCACTAGGAAGAGACAGGTAATAGTAATGTGGGGAGTCAATCATTAGAAATATAGATAGTTGGGTTTGCAATGACCGGGAGAACTGCATAGTGAATTGACTGCAGGGAAAGGTAGGAGAGAAGTTCTGGAAGCCAAATTTAGGCTGCTAGGTAAGAGATTAAAGTCCAGAACCTCTATGATAGCATTCTCTGAAGAGCTTCCACTTCCATACACAGGGCCAGTTAGTCAGGCAGAACTCCAGGGTCTCAATGTGTGGATGAGAGGATGGTGTAGGCAGGAAAGCTTTTGGTTTATTAGAACTGAGGAACCTTTTGGGAAAGGAGGAGCCTATACAAGAAAGATGGGCTCCACCTAAACCAAAAGAGAACTAGACTGCTGGCATGTAAAATTAAAAAGGGCATAGAGGAGCTTTTAAACTAAGGGCTGGGGGAAAGCTAACAAGTGTGGAGGAACACATGGTTTGGACAGAGACATCCCATAGGGAAGGCTTTGTTAGCAGGGATTCTCTATATCGGGTAGGCAACCTACGGCATGCGTGCCAAAGGTGGCAGGCGAGCTGATTTTCAGTGGCACTCACTGCCCGGGTCCTGGCCACCGGTCCGGGGGCTCTGCATTTTAATTTAATTTTAAATGAAGCTTCTTAAACATGTTAAAACCCTTATTTACTTTACATACAACAATAGTTTAGTTCTATATTATAGACTTCTAGAAAGAGACCTTCTAAAAAAATTAAAATGTATTACTGGCATGCGAAACCTTAAATTAGAGTGAATAAATGAAGACTCAGCACACCACTTCTGAAAGGTTGCCGACTCCTGCTCTATATCCTAGTAAAGAGGAGAGGATAGATGTTGATAAAGCCCAGATAGGAACTGAAGAGAAACAATGAAATGAAAGGTTTCAGAGTAGCAGCCGTGTTAGTCTGTATCCGCAAAAAAAACAGGAGTACTTGTGGCACCTTAAAGACTAACAAATTTATTTAAGCATGAGCTTTCGTGAGCTACAGCTGCATCCGAAGAAGTGAGCTGTAGCTCACGAAAGCTCATGCTTAAATAAATTTGTTAGTCTTTAAGGTGCCACAAGTACTCCTGTTTTTTTTAATGAAATGAAAGAGTCCCATTCAGTGACATCACTTGAAGGCAGACAACTAAAAAGTAACAAATTTTAAAAGTGCTTGCATATAAATGCTAGAAGTCTCAATACTAAGATGAATGAACTTGAGTGCCTGGTATTAACTGAGGATAATGATATAACAGGCATCACAGAAACTTTGTGGAATAATGACAATCAATGGGACACTGTAATACTAGGGTATAAAATATATAGGAATGACAGAATAGGTCATGCTGGTGTAGGGGTGGCACTATATGTGATAGGAAGCATAGAGTCAAATATAGTCAAAATCTTAAATGAATCAAATTGTACCATAGAATCTCTATGGATAGAAATTCCATGCTAGAATAAGGGTATAGCAGTAGGAATATACTACCACCTCTTGACCAGGATGGTGATGGTGATTGTGAAATGCTTAGGGAGACTAGAGAGGCTGGCATTGGCCACTGTCAGAAGACAGGATACTGGACTAGATGGATCATTGGTCTGACACAGTATGGCCATTCTTATGTAGTTATTATAATCAATTCTCCTGCTCCCCTTATTCTGCCCCACCAACAGTTTTGTGCATTGGCTAGGTGCATTATTTTTTATTTCACCTTCTGAAGCATCTGACATTGGGCATTGTTGACAGCAGGGCCAATGATCTGATCCAGTATGGTAAATTCAGTCATACTTTATATTAAATTCCTAGTTTAAATGGTTTATAAAGAGTTAATAAATGATTAATAGCTGTAGTAAGCATGGTACAGACATGATATATGGTTATAAGCAACCTATTCACCAGTTGGACTCTAGCAATTGATTAACCATTGATTAACCTTTTATAAGCTATTTATAAATAGAACCTTAATATAAAGTGTGACCATCAGTTCTATAATCTTATGTTGAAAAAGAAACACTAAGCTTAAATTACAGCTAGGGAGATTTAGGTTAGACATTATGAAAAACTTCCTAACTGTAAGGGCAGTTAAATACTAGAACAAGTCACCTACGGCGGTTGTGGAATATCTGTCATTGGAGGTTTTTTAATAACAGGTTAGACAAACACCTGTCAGAGATGGTCTAGATAATACTTAGTCCTGCCTCAGTGTATGGGAGTGGACTAGATAACTTATCAAGGTTCCTTCCAATCCTATGATTCTATGATTGATTGTGAATATAAAGGTCCAGAGGGAGTTAGGGACCTTGAGTATCTGTGATGCAGCACCATTACTTCAGAGGACAGCACTTGAATGAACCCTTTGGAAGTAAAGCTATACAATTTCCAGACCATGTCATTGCTTTGGCCTTTGTTTGCAGAGTCAAACAGCACACATATTGTTTTATATGATTACACTCCTGAACTAAACTTGTAAACTCTATGAACTCGTGATTAAAACTGAACTGTTTCTGTCTGCAAATGAAGACATGTGGGATGCAAATAAAATAATAAAAAAATCAATAATAAATGGGTGTCATTTAAACAGGATGCTACAAACAATGGACCCAGCAAAGGAGTGTCAGCTCAGTGCCTGTTTGACCTGCTGCAGTCCCTAGAGGGAGATACACCTGACATTTTGGACATCCTAGAGCTGGTGAAAGCAGAAAAGCCTCTCAAATCATTAGGTAATAGCAAATCTTCCTTTTGTTATCCCCCATTCAAGAGACATGATTATTTATTTAGTATCTAATATGTTGACTCAGTAACATTTGCTTTAGGCTTTTTGTTTTTGAGTGCAGCAGTACCAGCTTCTTACATTTTACCCAACTGTGAGGGTTAGGTTTGTCCCAATCGTCCATTAGGTATTTCCATAAAGGGTTATTTATTTAATTGAAAAACATTTTCTGTTGTGATTTGTTGTGCTGAGAGAGCAAGTTTGAGACCAGCCACTGGCATTTTGAATTTTCTCAATGGGGAGTGAAGAACAACAGTGGTTTGAGCATTGGCCTGCTAAATCCAGGGTTGTGAGTTCAATCCCTGAGGGGGCCACTTAGGGATCTGGGGCAAAAACTGGTCCTGCTAGTACAGGCAGGGGGCTGGACTTGATGACCTTTCAAGGTCCCTTCCAGTTCTAGGAGATTGGTATATCTCCAATTATTACCTTTATTACCTTTAAAGATCCCAAACAGGCTGCATCATGCAGACAAAATCAATGCAGTTACTCTGCTCCATGCTGGCAAGAAACAAAGGCATCAGATCCCCAGGATGGACTATGACTGGCAAGTGATGGACACCAATCAGCGATTATCTGGTGTTCAGCTCTGGGGTTTTGGCTCTGGCCCATCTCTAAAGACAATACTTGGGGCTATTCAGAAACATGAAGGATCCTCCTTTCCTTCAGCAGTAGAAGCAATGGGATTTAGCAATTCAGCTGCTCTGCCATTTGTGGGGAAATAATGTTTGCTGCTACTGTATGGACCTTTCAGCTGTTTCCAGGTCGTTAGATTCACCTTATACACAAGCTGTTCATTACTGGTATCCCAGTAATGTGGGGTTCAAGGAACCATGAAGCCCTCTCAGAAAGGTTGGTTATGTTCTGGGATTTTGCAGTATTGCACAGCAGTACCACTAACTATCATATGAAATAATTAAGGGGTGCTGATATTGTCTTGCTTTTTCAGGACCAAATTGCACAATACAGCATCTCTCAACTTGTTAAGTTTTAAAAGAAATTTAGACCAGAAAAGCACTCTAATTCTCCTTTGCTGGATTTTCAAAGGTATATGGGCACCTTATTCCCTTAGGAACCTTTGAAAATCAGATTTGTTGTTTAAAGTGAGAATATAAGGAAAAAATTCAAACTTAGTTGCCCAATTCAGACACCTCTGACCAGATTTTCAGTTGCTCAACACCCACAATTGGAATCTGATTTTTCAAAAGAGCTGAGAAACCTAAATGAGTGGTCAGATTTTCAGAAGGGGGTATTGTGTGCTGAACTTGTTTGAAAATCTGCCCATAAGTGTCATAAAGGGAGCCCCAGGGTACTTGAGCATTTGTGAAAATCTGGCCTTCATATAGGTGCCTTCATGAAAGTTGAATTCTTGAAAATGCTGACCCATAAGGCCCAAATATTCAATAGTGACCAGTAATTTTGGTTGCCTCTATTTTTGGGTGTTCAATTTGGGACATTCTAAGATAATTTCAGAAAGTGCTGAACATCCACATTCTGAAAATCTGGACTCTTTGCAGTCTCGAGTTTGAGGCACTGAATGATAACATTTTCAAAAGCACCTAAGTCCCATTTTCAAAAGTGACCTGAACACTTAGGAGTCTAAGTCATTGGCTTTCAATGAGATTCAGGCTCCTAAGTGCTTGATTCACTTTTGAAAATGTGACTTAAGTGCTTTTGAAAAAAATTATCTAAAATTGCTAGCTGCTTTTGAAAATGTTGGCCGCAAATCCATATGTAGGCACCTAAATAAAAGTGACCTGATTTTCAGGGGGTGAAACAAGTCCCATGTAGTCAGTGTCACATTTGATGTCAATTTTTAGTAAAATGGCAGTTAGCTGAAAAACAAAACTTGTTATTAAAACCTTTATTGTCATGTGCAACTCAGAGTATGTTGATAGTGGGTGAAATTCAAAATAGGACCTAAGTGGTGTGTAGGCCTTATGCTCGCCCTTTGAGTGAATTCCACCTGCCTCCATTTCCATTTATACAATTTTCATAAGTACGTCCTATGTTATTCTCATCCCCTCAGATTTCTGCTATGGGAATGAGGATCTGACCTTTTCTATCAGTGAAGCCATCAAGCTGTGTGTAACTGTGGTGGCATATGCTCCTGAATCATTTAGAAGGTAACATCTCTTTGATTTCTGTCTTAGTTTATGCATGCTTGGAAAGAGAAAAGAATAGCTTGGCGCGTGAGGAATAAAATACAGTTCAGTAGAAGTGGGGGAGGTAAAGATTATGCAAGAGGATTCCAAGCATGGCTGTTTTTGGGCTTTTAGAAGAAGATGTTGTTTGTTCACAATCTTCTTCCGCTTTAAAAAAAATACAGATGACGTTAGAATGGTGAAAGGTGCTGTATTTGTAATGTTCTCTAGTGAAAAGTTTTGGAATTTAAATAAAACTTGTGTGTACTCAGCACAGCTCTGGCAATTATCCAGATTAAAACTGGCTGTTCAATCATTATAGCCCTATTCTTGCAAGAAAGCTTTAATAAATACAAGCAAGCAAGACCTTGTTTTCGTATCTCATTTGAAAGAAACCACCTCCAGCAGCAAGCACTGTCCCTCCCCTAACACCTTGCTGGGGCACTGGTACAGAAATGATTTGGGAGTGGGAGTCAGGAGACCTGGGTTGTCCCTGACTGCCACAGACAGGATGTGTGACCTTGGGCAGGTCACCTAGCCCTTCTATGCCTCCCTTTACCATCAGTAACACAGGTCCGATGATAGGAAACTCAGCTGTGTTCAGTCATCCTGTGCGCCTGGAACACGCCCAAGCTCTCGAGCTGCTCTCGAACCACTTTCATTAGTTAAGGAGAGCATCTGTATGGGAAAGATGCTTTGTGGTTAGGGTCCTGGATGTCTGCTTTGGGACTCTAAATCATAGAGACCCCGAGGACTTCTCAATCCATAGGCGCCTTTCGTAGAGCACAGCTCCCAAGCTGCCAACAGCCGTATGGCGAGAGCCCCGGGTAGCGTGATGGAGGGAGCAGCACTAGAAAGGCAGTCACTCTAACTATCTGTCTGTAGCCATGGGAAAGTTGGGGATCACTGTCTGGTTTAGGATCTCTGTGGTCATGGAGCACATGGAGGGGGAACGTGAGGGAAGGAGCAGAGAGCCAGAGAGAAGAGGCAGACAAACACAGAGGGGAGGAGAATTGCGGAAACAGAGGTAGGCAGGTATGGAGGGGAACCTGAGAGAAAAGGAATCTTTGGGAGGGAAAATGAATGTGTTGGAATGAGAGAATGCATATGAACCAGATATGCAAATTAGGGCATTACACAATTGCATGGCACCTCTGGACCTATATTTGAACAGGTATAACTCAACCACCTTTGCAAGTGACTCTGAGATCCTCAGACTAAAGGCGCTGTCTTGATACAAAGTAATTGTATTATATTCATTTCCTGCACCACCTGGATTTCCTTCAGCAGGGTCTCCCATCCAAGTACCTCTCAGGCCCAACCCTGTTTAGCTGGTGAGATATCATGAAATCACAGCCTGAGGTGAGATCCAGTGGCCCTTGGGTTGCCTTTGGACTCTCAAACCTCTGCCTGAAGTGAATTTCACTCTGCAGCACACTCCTCTCTAGCTAGGTTGTGTGGTTTCTATTGTCCCAGCCTCCAGATGCTGATGGTCCTGGAAGCCCTGGTTCCCTGTTACCTGCAGAAACTGAAGAGGCAGACCTCACAAGTGGAGACGGTGCCAGCTGCTCGCGAGGAGATTGCTGCTACTGCTGCTCTTGCCACTTCCCTGCAGGCCCTCTTGTATAGCGTGGAAGTTCTCACCAGGTAACTCCCGTGGCAGTCAGACTAAAGACTGGATAACATGAGTCCAGGGAGCTATGTACGGTGAAGCTGTGATGCATACACAGCATGCTAGTGTATAATGACCACGCTCACCCATAGTAAAATTAGCACTGTGTTTTACCGGCTCATGGCGGAAGAGGCAGTCTGGTTCTGAGAGATTGTCTTCAATATGCTATTGATTTTTTTTCTGTACAGGCCCATGACTGCCCCTCAAATGAGCAGGTGTGACCAAGGCCATAAAGGAGCCACAACAGCCAACCACACCATGTCAGCTGGGGTGAATACGAGGTAATTCCATGGGTTTTCTTTTCATTCCATTGCTCCCACTAGCCTCTGTTGGAGTTTTGAAGTGCAGAGTCCGTCTTGTGTTCTGGGGACAGTTCTGAAGGCACTATGTGTGGGGAGAGCAATCAGTCACTAAGGGTAACAAGGCCTGAAGAGAAAACAAAACCCCAGAATGAACCACGGAGTAAGCAACACCCCAATCCTGGATTCTCATTTTAGGACAATGTGACTGAACCGGAGAATGGGATACCAAACAGGGAGATGCTTACTCTAGATTCATTCTCCTTTGTTCCCCTTGGCCTGACCAGAGATTTTATTAACCAGATTAAAAATGTCCCTTTTTTCGCTTCCGTCTGAGTCCAGTGCCAAACTGGCAGTTGGACAGCTCCCATTTCAATAACAGCCACAAATGAGTGCATTCCTTCCTTCCTTATTACTACAAACAGTGTCACCGCGTGGTAGAGCTCAGTACTGCATTCCCAATTGAAATGAAGGGGGATTTGCCTTTTCACTAGTTTGCTTACTGCTTTTCCTTTATGATCATCTTCTTGCAGTTGCCGTTATCTGGTTCCCTTTGCCACTAGGCAGAGACAGCAAGGGAGAGAGTGGCACAGAATGCAGGAGAGAGCAGATATTGATGTTGTTTTTTCTCTACTTTGTTTGAAAACAACAGGAAGGAAATAAGGAAAGGAAAGTCTGAAGGGTTGTTTAACTAAAACCTAGTGGAGGTGTCGCCAGAAACCCATTACACTGCTCTATCACTCGTGGCAAGGCAGTTCACATTAGGCGGCTGTGAGCACAAAACCTCCAGATATTACATTGCATAGAAGGTGCCAGTAGGAGGCACAAAAGCCTGTTACAGATCACACAGATTCATAAAATCCAATTGAGTGCAGGGCTGGCTAACATAGGCAGCGCTGCCCTCTGTTGGATAGGCTACACGTTTCAGTGATCACATTCTATGTTGTCATGTTGCTAGCCTACAAAGAGGTTACAAGTCCCGGTATTACCAACAGCTAAGGAAAATGCTCCTTTAGTGCAAGCTGTAGAAGCCAGTGTTTTTGTAGCAAAAGGTTCTGTTCTGAATTCTATTTCCCTTGCAGTATCTGTGTGGTTTAGATGGCAAATGTTGTGTTTGTATGTACCGTATGTGCAATGGATGATCCAGACTAGCCCCATGGGCTGCATATAAATAAAGAGAACCATTTTCTGAAGACAATCTAGATAGGTCACTATCTCTTCTCCCCACATTGAACTAGCTAGTCTACAACCCCAATGCTCCACACTACTCCACCATACCACAGTGTGACAACATGTATATGTTTAGGGCACAAAACTATTCCAGTCACTGAAATCAATGCATTAATTCGTGGGATTGGGACACCCATCCACTGATTGCAGTCTGAAAGTAGGATACATAAGTAGTAAAAATCTTAGCCAATGCTCATTTTATTGGTCTACAAAAATTGGACTACAATTGCAGTAAAACTGTGTCCTGATTGGTTCTTAAATTTCCCGTCTAGAGACTCTGATATTGTGTGGTTGGAAAATCTTCTTGGCTCAAATCTCCAGACTTTTCTGATAGAGAATTTTCTGTATTCTAAAAGCAATTCAAAATATTTTTTTCTAAAGCTCCATGTTTCAAATTTGTTTTCTCTGTGGTGTTCTCCTCATAACAGAAACTCAGTAGTGACAGCAGGAGTCTAGTGATACAAGACTTGATCACTGTTCCAGCTTCCAAGCTATTCTTCCTGGGAGTCAAAAGCAAAAGCAAAAACAAAACAAAACCCAACTCACGTTTGAAGAGTTTCTCCATTAGTTGAGATAAAATGTTCAGAGGTAGACAAATACGGGAAATACGATAATGCCATTATATAAAACAAGGATATGCCTCACCTGGAATACTGTTTGTAGTTCTGGTCACCATATGTCAAAAGGCTATGACAGAACCAGAGGGGGTCAGAGGCAGGCAATGAGAATGATTAGGGGGATGGAACAGCCCTCATATGAAGATAGATTGAAAAGACTGGGATAATTTACCCTCCAAAGGAGATGAAGAAGAGCGTTTAAACCAACCTCTAATTATTATGGGTTAGGATGAGATTTTTCTGGGGAGCAGCCTAGCTCTCATCTGCATACAGTGGGGTTTCTTGCACCTTCCTCTGAAGTATCTGATACTGGACACTGTGACTGAGACAGAGGATCTGAACCAATATGGCAATTTTGATGTTCCTGAATTCCTATTTGGAATCACAGTGTCTGTATTTTCAACCTCCCAGGTACCCGGATCAAGGAGCCAAACTGCACTTTATCAGGTACAGTAAGACCTACACCCCCTTTCCCTGGCATCTTGTGATGAACTCCTCCGAGATGGATTCCTAGTTCATCGGGTTCCACTTATAGTAATTGAGACAAGGGATGCTGTTTCAGGGGAAACCAGCAGAAGGTATTTCGTTTAAACAAAGCTAATTCTCAGGAGGGTCCTGGAGGTAACAAATGCTCACGCTCGCTCTCTCTCTCTCCCCCTCTCTCTCTCTTCTTCCTACAAATGCCAGCTGCTTTGTCTTCCTTTTCCATCGCAGGGGAAGTGGCTTTTGCAGAGCAGTGATTACCTACCGAAGTACAGCCCTACCTGTTATGGAGGAGGGGTTCATTACAATCTCCTCATTTACCAAGCTGTTTGTGTCACCTTCCAGCTATATATCATACACTCTCACTTTTTTTAATCCCCAGGGAAAACCTTCACTTGCTGGAGGAAGGCCAGGGTCTCCCCCGGGAGGAGCTGGACGAGCGAATTGCTAGGGAGGAGTTCAGGAGGCCCAGGGAGTCCCTACTGAATATCTGCACTGAGTTCTATAAGCACTGTGGCCCTAGGCTGAAGATATTGCAGAACCTGGCTGGAGAGCCCAGGGTGACTTCCCTGGAGCTGCTGGATGTTAAGTCTCACATGAGGTACTCCACTCGCTGTACAAATCTATGTGTGCTTGTCTGTATAACAGTGAAGAAATGCACGCTCTGTATACAGGATGCTGTATTCAATTCCAAGGGCAAGTCTGACATCGCTCAGCCTTGGGAACCGGCTATTCCAGTAGGCTTCCAATCAGGATATCTGTCAACTTGCTTCAGTTCCACGAAAAGGGAGATGAAACATGAGGAGGAGGGGATGGGGAAAGAAGGCAAGTTTTAGTACCCTAAGGAGTGGAAAGTGTGTGCTCGAGTTATGAATGCAGAGGGAGGAGCATTCTGAACACAGACATATAGGGAAGTGGGCTCATCTCAGGGATTTGCCATTTTCATTCCCTGACTCTAATTTTGCATAAAACCAAAAGTAACCATTTTTATTTTGTTTTGTTCTGTTTTGTTCTAAGAAGCCCAATCTCCTTCCTTGTTTAACAATTACTCTTGTCACGCTGGCAGAGTCTTGCAGAAACTGTATTCGGTGTTCCCTAGATTGTGATTCCCTTTGCATTTCCTGGAGATTTCATACACTCACAACCAGTGGCAACAATTCACACTATCAAGTATTTTGCTGAAGTTGGCAGTTGTCCCTAGAGTCACTAAAACATGCATGTGCTTGCTTGATCGTTATTTTTCCACATGGGTGGGGCATGTATAATATTTGATATAAAAACAAAAAATAATCTGCAGGTGAAATGACATCCTATTGGGTATTGTTGGTTCTACCTGCGCTGCAGGTGTGTTCTGATGGCATAGGTATTTTCTGAGTGATCCCTGGTAGTGAAATATCATATTGCCCCTATATAAATCCATGGTGCGCCCACATCTTGAATACTGCATGCAGATTTGGTTGCCCCATCTCAAAAAGATATATTTGAATTGGAAAAGGTTCAGAAAAGGGCAACAAAAATGATTAAGGGTATGGAACGGCTGCCATATGAGGAGAGATTAATAAGACTGGGACTTTTCAGATTGGAAAAGAGACGACTAAGAGGGATATGATCGAGGTCTATAAAATCATGACTGGTGTGGAGAAAGTAAATAAGGAAGTGTTACTACTTCTCATAACACAAGAATTAAGGGTCACGAAATGAAATTAATAAGCAGCAGCTTTAAAACAAAAGGAAGTATTTTTTCACACAACATACAGTCAACCTGTGGAACTCCTTGCCAGAGGATATTGTGAAGGCCAGTCTATAACAGGGTTCAAAAAAGAACTAGATAAGTTCATGGAGGATAAGTCCATCACTGGCTATTAGCCAGGATGGGCAGGGATGGTGTCCCTAGCCTATATTTGCCAGAAGCCGGGAATGGGCAACAGGGAATGGATCACTTGATGATTCCCTGTTCTGTTCATTCCCTCTGGGACACCTGGCATTGGCCACTATCGGAAGACAAGATACTGGACTAGATGGACCTTTGGTCTGACCCAGTGTGGTCGTTCTTGTGTTCTTATTTAATTGTGTGTACTGTATCCTGTTATACAATGAAAACCAGGACTAATATGGGGCAGTTTTAATCTAGCTCTCACCATAACTTGTGGGTATATGAATACTTTCAGAGGATATCATTGGAAGCTTCAGGATTGTTCCTTGAACTAAAGGTAACTAAACACTGATAGTATCAGAGGGGTAGCCATGTTAGTCTGGCTCTGTAAAAGCAGCAAAGAGTCCTGTGGCACCTTATAGACTAACAGACGTATTGGAGCATGAGCTTTCGTGGGTGAATACCCACTTTGTCGGAAACACTGATAGGCCAGATTCACTGGGAAGGAGCAAAGATGGTTTTAAACCAATCTTCTGCTCCCCCATTCCTGGGGCTGCCTTGATCTCCAGAGTAAAGTAGAGCATCCCTCGGACAGCTCTGAGTTATATCAGACTGCCCACAGCCCCAAAGGGGCATTCTGGCGGCCAGTTATATCCAGGCCCCAATCAGATACCCTTTCACCCTTACGCTGGAGGCTGGGGTATAGGGGATGGTGTAGACCCACCAGGCCAGCTCTGTACCACCCAGAAATTCCCCTTACACAAAGGGAATCCTCAGAAGGCTGATCTGTGGTTTTTATGGATGATTTGCATCACTGGAGAAATTCAAAGGAGCTGTAGTGGGGTGCAGTACCTCGCCCAAAGAATTTGTCGGACAGCTTCTTTCATAGGTAGAAGTCTTTGGATGAAAATCAGCTCCACAGAAAATGTATTTTTGTGTAATATTTATTTAGATTTTGTTTAGCAAATTCCTGCAATTTCACCTCCATTTTTCATGTATGATCCAAACAGAATGCCTTTTTATGTACAGTAAAGAGAGTCGTATTTAGTGATTAGTGGTTAACTCTTCAACACAGGACTTCCTTCTTATAGTAGATGTATGAAATTCTTGTGTGGTGCATGGCCGGAACATAAACTGATTTAAATACAGGTGGACGTGTGTGGTCTGGCAGTGTGTGGATCATTGTAATATATTTTCCTCTGGAAAGTAAGTGCTAGAGAATATCAAAAATAGGAAGGAATAATTATCTGTACTGCCCCATTTTGTTGCAGTACAAATTCTCCAAATATTTCTTATTGAATTCAGTGAGCCTCAGGAATGTACATCCAATGCAAGGATTTAGCTCATAGCATAACATTAAGCGAGGGATGTGGATCTTCCATATTACATTGAGATCCTTGTTTGGTCATTGCACAGAATATAAGAGGGTCTCAGTTTGCACAGGCTGGAACTATTTTCTGTTTTATATTAATATGGAAACTTTATTTTCATGTGTTTGTATGTGTTGGAGTCACTGAACTAAGCCCGTCTATGTATCGTTCATCAGATGACTTAATAGTGTCATCAGTGAATTTTGCTGAAAGATTATAATGAATCAGGAAGTAGGTGGTAAAGCTGCTCATGGACATTTCTGACTGTTTTCCAAGGTGTAAGTCCTTAAGAGAGGAGAAGTTATCATAATGGAGCTGAGGGTCTGAATCACTGAAGTCACACTGTAAGTTAGCTATGAGTACTGTGACTCCTCTACTCCTCCAGAAAATTGCTGGTTCAGTTTCAGTGCTAGAAATGACTGACTTGCTAGGATTGAAACAAATATAATCTCATCCATAGTTAGCATGAAATCAAACGGTGAGTCATCTTTTTCTCAAAAGAATTTATAGTGGAAATTTTGAGGGTTCCCCTTTGAGAGCTGTGAGGGCCCCTGGAGCTTTAGTGGACTGTTCTGAGGAAGGGATGGGAAAATCCAGTCTCGGATTCAAAGAATGAATCACAGCTACAAAGAGATTTTTTAAAACTATCTTGTATGCTATAGACTATTTTTGGAATTTAAAGCTGTCAGATAAAATTGATCATAGTCACATATAACAAGATACAGTAGGTGACTATTTTGCCTAAGCAACTTGCATTAAAATCAGATCCAAGCCTAGGGAGTCTAAACAGCAAAGGGAATGTGTCTGGATTTTTTTCAGGTGCCATTGTTGAATCCAAAGTAAGAAACTCAGCCACAAAAGCTGATAGCCATTAGGATTCTCTGTGTGGATCTAAACTCCCGATCACCTTTGCCAAAACAATATATGACTGGGGGGGGGGGGGGAAAGATTTTTGTTAATGTGCAGGTAAAAGAAGATCATGTGGCTTTTTCAAATCCCTATTACCACATTGTTAATAATATTATAAATGACCATAAAAGAATCCCTACCTATACAGAAAATATATAGAATAATGCTGAGCTGTTTATCTGTTACCATAAGTTAAATTCATTCAGGAATGACAGTGCTCCCTAAAGGTGGATCTCACAGAGTTAAGGAGCTGTGCAGCACTACATATCAACGAGATTTCAAACAGTGCATTCCCTGCACTATCGGGGTTATGGCCTCCTGCTAGGAGCTGTATCTCTGCTTTAGTATCCTTCAGCGATTGCATACCACATTAATTTCAGCCTGAGACAGAGCTGGAAAAGCACCCGAAGCCTCAGGATATAATTTCTTCCTCCTCAAATAATATTTTATGCATGTTTTATGGCTGTTTTTTCTTCAGACTTTCCTAAGCCTTTCCCCCATCTTTCCCTTGGTGGCCTGCTGAGTAGAGCTAAGAGGAAATATTCTTCCAATACACAGTACTGGTCCCCAAGACCCACCTTTCCAAGGCTGTTACTAGAGCTAGATGAGCAGTTTTCAACAGAACAGCTTTCTTTTGGACAATTTAGTTTTGTCAAAATTGAAACATTTTGTGGTAATGTGTCAATTTCAGCACATCAAAAAAAATTACAGCAAGTCTTCAAGTATGTTTAACTGCTTTTCATATTCCAAGCATGAGGTAAATGGTGCCATGGGCGCCGATGGGGGATGCTATAAACCCCATAAGCATTGCTATCTGAGAGAGTCAGAAAGAGCCAAAAAAGTGATAAATGAAGCTGGTGGGAGAAGCAAAATGAAGCATGCTGGGAGAAATAATCCTAAACAACACAGATTACATGGATCTGTGAACCACATTATTTTTTAAAGTTAAGTGCATCTAAATTGCACAAAAATACACCCAGTCACCCCCCTATATTGATCTGGTAACCTTACAAAAAGACAAACCACTCCAGCTTCACTGACACATTACAGGTGATTGTAGCATGCTAGCAGAGACCCTTCACTAGGTTTGCCCATATTATATATTATCAACTGAACACAGATACTATGATACCACTGTTTTCATAACATGAACTAGCCTTTCTTTATGTTCCTTTTGGTGCAATTTACCAATCCACTAGTCACATAAACATACACATGATGATGTATTCCTCATATACCATACAAGAACATGCATAAATATTGGTTCCACAAGAAGCTTCTTAAGGGGCCAGGAATGTGTGCTCATTTGATCTAAGAGTTTAAACTGCAGTGCTCTTACCTCAAATATCCTTCTGTTAAAAGAGATTGGTGATACCTCCACCAGGCGGTTGGCATGGCTCTGTGTGGAGAAGCTCACGTGCAGAGTATCAGATTTCCCTCTTAACAAGCCATAATTTTAGGTTGGCAGAAATTGCACATTCCCTTCTGAAGCTGGCACCTTATGACACCCAGACGATGGAAAGCCGCGGGCTCCGGCGCTACATCATGGAGATGCTGCCCATCACCGACTGGACAGCCGAGGCCGTGAGACCTGCCCTTATCCTCATCTTAAAGCGATTGGATCGTATGTTCAATAAAATTCACAAGATGCCTACTTTGAGGTGAGCAGGTGTAACGGAAACCTTTGGGTCCGTTTCTGATGTTGCAAGCCTTGAAGTAAGGGTATGTCATTTTATTGACAGTGTCATGCTGCACTGACTTTTACAGCAAAACAAAACAAAGACGCATTTCTCCTGTTGGTGTATATGTATGTCGCCATTTTTCTTGGTGCCGGCTTCCGGGCAGCAATAGAGGAAATGCATATTTTACTAAGGGCGACCATAAGAAATCATGGAAATCTGACACTTTCCCTCTCTCCCAAAATAAGTCTTCAGGCTGTAAAGATTCTTATTATCTCTCTGTGTCTTTTATGTTTGTTGTTTTAAAAGACATAAAGTTAAATTATGGGAAGAGTATTTTTAAAGTCTGTGATTGCTGTATCAATCCTGTAAGGCTCTGTACAAATGATAAAAATAGTCTGGGATTGTAGTACCATTCAAATGCACCTGGCAATAGAAGACATGAGTGTAGCAATCTCATCTAGCCGGTGAATGGTGAAAGCAGCATCACAAGAAGCAATGTGGTAGGCTCCAGGGAATGATAATTGAACATGGGGCCTTTCGACCTCACTGATGTGACTCCAGTCCAGGTTAGTAGCATAAAAATCCCCATCTGATGGCCTTTTGGTGGCCTGTGTCAAAGGAGTTGGTGGTCTCGGTCCCTTCTGGACAAATGCCCACATTGCAAAAACCACCATGACAGTTTCCTTGAATTGGTAACCTTGTTAGTAATGTTAGCTGAGAGGCCATGGATGGAAAGGTATGGAGACTGAACTACTCTGTCTTAAATACCATCGATCCCACCACAGAACATCTGAAATTCTGATCATGAGGGGTGCCGTAGGCACCAAGCAAGATGGGGAGATATGATCTTTCTCCCTGCCCCTCTTCTCCTGCCTTCCTACTGCATTCCCCTTCATTAAAAGAAAAAAACCCTCCCCTTGTAGGGAATCAGGGCCCACTTTTAATGCCGTCTCATCTTGCCAGTGCTGTTTTTTGCCATTATCTTGCTGTCTTTTCTACCATCCCTTCTTCATCTTGGGTCCAAAAAAGCAGCCCAGGGTTTTTAAAACAAATTCCCAAAAGACCCCTCTCTGTAACCTGTTCACAGGTTGCTGAGCAGCTGGAATCCCTGTCATAGCCTCCAAGTAACTCCACCTGCACCTCCAGAAAGCCACCTGACTAGAATCGCTCCTTCTGACAGGCATGGGCACAGGAGGAGCTGCTGGGTCACTCGCCTTCCTTCTACCAGCTGACCCAAATGCACCAACCAGCTCTCACATAGTTTGGCCAATCAGCCTATTAAATGGTGAGCGGGCCTGCAAACACCGGTCCAGCTCAGTGCTGCTGCTTAAAGAAGCAGGCCATTTGAGCCACTGGACCCATCTGTGGGTTTTGAACAGCTTCCTATAGATGTCCAGCTCAAAAACAGGAGTCTGATCTGGATGGTATAAGCGTCGGAGCACAGGTTTGCTATTTGTGGGCGTTCCTGCTTGGGGAAATCCTGACAGGGATTGACCTACATGTGCCCAGGTATCTATCTGTGGTACAGTATCTGGCTCACATACTGCATAGCTGGTACTCCCTGGGCAAGGGAGCCTTTTAAGGAGTCTGCCATGGAATCTGACTGGAAATTTGATACAGTACCACATCCTCTAGTAATGCAGTGTCTGCCTCATCCTTGCCCCCAGCATCCAGATTACCCTCCGTGCCGCACAGACTTGGGAGGTGTACTCCCATCCAAAGAGACAGCCCCTGAGGATCAGGGGCCTGGGAAGCACATTGATGCTCCCTGTGTTGTGACTGGTAAAAGAGATTTTCTGTCTCCAGGGCTCTCAATCTGGCTCCTTTTACAGACTCTAAAATCACTATAAAGGAAAAAGCAATCGTTAGGGGATGTAGTTAGGGCAGGTTATTGGTTCTGGGAGGCAGTAACCTGTCTGTCCTGCCGTGGGGGAATGCAGAAGGTGAAGTCTGTAGTGCTGCATCTGTCTGTGCCCTGGGCTCAGGCTAAGTGGAAGTCCCCAAAATGTAGCCGACTAGGCTGTGCGATAGTGGAGGAGGAGATATTCCTAAATGCTGGAGTTTGTTCCACTCAAGGTTTTGTGGTGAAGTCTACATTAAATCAACAGGGATTTCACAAGCCTGAGTGGAATGACTGTGTCCGTCACTAGGACGGCCTCAGACATGGCAGCACTGCTTTCCTAAATGTAAAACAAGCAGCAGTCATCAGACAAGTTCATCTGAGCTGGCTGTCTCGTGGATGTCCCAGTTTGCACCCGCAGGCTCGCTTGCAAAGGGGAAAAGTTAGGGATTGAATCCCAATCCATTCATCCTCTCTCTCTCTCTCTCTCTCTCTCTGTTTTTGTTGTGGCGGTTTTTGTGTCACTAATCCAGCGGGGCAGGAATGCCTCTGCTACCTTGCCAGTCTCATCTCTAACTCCCAATGTGTTCTGTGCTCTCTGAACAACGTGGGTAAAACTCTTACCCCTGGAATGCACCTTGTTGCCATCATGGATGTCATTGCTGTCTTAAACGTTCCTTGTTGGAGTCACCATGTATCAGTCACCTTGTTTCGGAGTGTCTGGTGGGGAAGCCAACCAGCTAACGGCACCTACTGTTGTATTCCAGGCGACAGGTTGAGTGGGAGCCTGCCAGCAATTTGATTGAAGGGGTTTGTTTGACACTTCAGAGGCAGCCAGTCATATCCTTCCTGCCTCACCTTAGGTCACTGATCAATGTCTGTGTCAATCTGGTGAGTAGCCAAGTGGCAATATTATAAACCTTTGCTAAGCTACATTCTGCTGTTGACCTTTCTGGACTGAAGGTTAAAGTTGATCCCTTTTCCTGTCACCTATCCACCTGTGCAAGCAGACTTCCCAGGTGATGCTAGAGATAGTGAGGTGCATTTTTAAAGTGGTGCCTGGGAAGATACAGGGACCAATCCCCAGGGTCAAGTGATTTATTTGTGTTACTTCCCACGCACCACTTTGAAAATCCACCTCTGCATGTTGCGCTGAGAGTTGAGGGCTGCAAGTTGGAGAGTGGGGTGGTGGAGACTGCACACACCTGGTAGCAATGGGAGGGTGGGGCTAAGGGCAGTTTCAGTTTATAGCTGGAAAGGAAACTTTTCACTGCTCTGTAAAAGGGCATTGAGTGGCTAGTTAGAGAGTTACATGAGTGGATTCACTCTGCCATTTGTAATGTCCCTGGTTTGATCTAGTGCAGGCTTTTGTCGTACAATGTTCAGTTCTCATCCTTAAATCAATACACAATAATGTTGGTGTGTTTTATACTTGAGCACAGACAACTCTTGTGGTTTTCGTGACTAGAAAGATGGTATGCACAGAACTCTTGGAGCCTGTCTGACCATTTGATAGTGATAAGCAATAATTACATGTAATATTGCTTCTGAGATCATGATACCTAAGAAGTATCAAGTCAATGGAGCTATGACCATTTATGCCAGCAGGGGATGTTTCAGTCTGAGTTGGAAGAAATACCAATATTGGGGGAAATGGATGTGGTAGCACTTTTAGTTTCATTTGGGTTAAAAATATTTGACTTTGAGTTCTAGAATGAAAATGTGTGGCCTTTTTTTGTTTTTGTTTTTTTGATGCTTTGGAAAAACTGATGAACTCGATGATTGTGCCGAAGAGCTTAAAAACAAAATAAAAACACATTTCTAACTTGGCCACATTGGCATTCATCCTCAGCTTTATCTTCATTCAGGATCCACACAGCGTTTACATACAACGCAAGGGGGAGGTGGGTGTGCGATGGGGAACCCCAATAATGGCTGGAGTTCTAGTGGCTCCTTTGTTGTGGCAGCCGTGTCTGCTCAATGGCTATTTGGAGACCTTTTGCCTGGGGCCAGCTTTGAAAATTTGAGCCTTTACACTACTCAGTGTTGCACCAATAGCAGCAAAGAGCCCCCCACCCCCCCAAAAAATAGTATCCAGGAACATGGGGAAATCTTTAAATGAAAAGAATAGGGGGGTTTCACCTCTGAATTTAAGCCTAAATTTGTCATTTGGATTCAGAGGTTAGTTCAGTTAATTTTACAAAACAGAGTCCCCAATAATACATTGTGCTTACGGAGAGTCTGAACATTGTACAAAACTTGGCCTGGATCTGGCTAATATTGGATCAGCCTCAGGACATTATTCTTCCAAGAGATCAGCAAGGGAAGGAAAAGGATTACAAGTGAATTGCAAACTTCCTGCTTGTATTACATTTTTCCATGGAATACAGTAGCTACATGGCATACCCTCCAACTCTACCTATTCTACCAGTCCAGTGCTGGTTACTCAGGGCTGGTACTGGGTACATTCATGAAATGTACCGGTTTCCCTGTGCACTCTGTCCGCTCCCTCTGGCTTCCCCTGTAGAGGTTCCCTATCCTCTCCACCCTTTCCCTGCTAGAACCATCCCTTCTCCTTTGTGGCCCCAGCTGCTGCGAGGCATTCGGGGTCACTCCTGCTCCCCGAGCACCCCAGCCTCGCACCGTCTGAAGTGTACCTGTTTCTCTTTCACGAATGTTGGAGGGTATGGCATGGGTGGAATTGCAGTACTCAGTGCTGGTGATGTGCTCTGTTTGTATTGCAGGTGATGGGAGTAGTAGGACCTTCCAGTGTTGCTGATGGATTACCCCTTCTTCATCTCAGCCCTTATCTCTCGCCACCTCTGCCCTTCAGCACAGCTGTTGTCCGGCTTGTAGCATTGCAGATACAGGTGTGCCTGCCCTGCCTGGTATCAGGCCCGTTTAGCTTATGGTTGAGACACCAACTCATAGGTGCTCTTTTTTCTGCAACAGCTGGGCAAAAACTGTGGAACAAAATGTCAGCTCCCCCCTGTAGGTCAAGGTTTGGAGCACCAGAACGGAGCTCAGGTCTTAATAAGCAGCCAGATCCTCCACTGGTGTCAACTGGCGTAACGCCACTGATGTCAGTGGAGCTATGCTGAATTACACCAGCTGGGAATCAAGCTCCGTACTTTATGATTCCTCTCAGGATCTAGGAACCAAGCAGAAAGTCTTCTATTACCTTTTGTGAACAAGCCATTCCTAGGGCGCCCCCACGCAGCCCCACCAAACTTAATAGGGCATCATTTGCATAACTGAGAGTGGGATTTGGGCCCAACGAGCCAGTACCAAACTGGCGCTGTTTGTGCAAACAATACATAGAAGAGAAAAAAGTCCAAATGCACAACGATGGTTGGCTTTTAAACTGCTTATCAAATATCATCCTTGATTGTCCAGAATAGTGAACACACAGTGATCCCGTTGGGAGGAATTTCATCAGTATATTCCTTTTTTCAGATCAGTGCCATTTGTTTACTATTTTGGACACAAATAGGTTTTTAAAATACATTTGCAGGCAGCTATTCCATGTGCACTTGGACTCTGTCTGCTTCCATATGTGTTATACCTCTGTGTTGGCATGGAAACAAAGGGACTAGAGAGCTACACAGGGACAGAATGAAGGTGCATGTTTCCTGACCCTAATCTGTATTTCAGCAAATCAGAAGGTACAATGACCTCATTCAGGACTATTTTGTCCGTGGACTAGTGCACCTGCGGAACAGACATTTCTGTTTATAATTAACCAATGAGTGGCACGTCCACCATCCAGTTGAGCGCTTGGACAGGTTTTTCAGAGTATGGAGAGCGTTATGGGAAAGAGGGGTATAGAGCCCAGGCATCAAAGCACAACACGGTCCCGTTTACAGTGGAACTGGAGATGGTATCCATAAGGTGAACATTGTCATGGATCGGTGCAGAGACATTGCAGGCTTCTTCCCGGGCTGGCTGATTGGTTCTTAAAAATTTAAGAGCCACCCGTACCTTCTCTCACATCTTTACTCCTGTTTAGAACCTAACTCCAAATTAATCTTTTTTTTAATCATTCTGGGATCTTTGCATATGTGGGCTTTTTTTTCCATTTTCACATGTTTTTCCTGGGTTTCAGAAGGGATCAAAACTAGAAATGCCATAATACCACCAGTATTTGCAGCAGGATCTGAAGTGGAAGTCCTGGAAATCCCACAAGAAAAAACTCTTCTCCTGGGATTTCCACCCTAGTTTTGCAGACTCAGGCGGTTCTGAGGTTCAGTTTCAATTCACACTTAAGTATCTAAAAGTTTGGATGCGCTATCCAAGCTTTGAACCTTCAGAGGTTCGCCCAAATTAGTTTCTTCTACCACCACTAAACTTCTTCTGCCTTGGACACGAACCTGTTCAGGCTGAGGGGGCCTTTCATTCAGACTCGAATAACTGTCAAGATCCAAGTGTGGGTTGTACTTGTTTTCAGGAAGGGAGGTCACCATAACATCAGGGTTTTATGGGTCAGTGAAGCAAAGTGAAGAGGCTGGGAAGTGAGGGTGGCTCCTGGAGTAACCTCCACATTCAGCAAATGGGGAGATGCTGTTTTTGTCATTGGTATAACTCCCTCTGCTCTTTTTTTTCCAGGTAATTTGGGCTGGATTCTGGTCTCATTTGTACCACTGTCGATTTGGAATAACAACAAATCGACTCCGAATAGATTGGTCTGGATTTGTAATGGTGTACTTGAGATCAGAATGCCCTTTATCACTTGATTATGTTAAAAACAGGTGACATTTAGATGCTCTACTCCTATTCAGGCCTCCTCAGAGCTTGTAATTTTATCAGTCCATCACCTGTGTTGTGCTATGTAAACAAAGCCTATGGGAATCGTCATTCTCCACAGTGGTTTATACTTCCAGTCTTCTGATGAAATCATTTAATCCTTTCTTATTATTACTGCGCAGGCTTTGAAAGAAGATTTTCCCTTAAGCCATGTGATCTCCCCATTCACCAATCAGGAGAGAAGAGAAGGAATGCTTTTAAACCTACTGATTCCATTTGTGCTCACAGTAGGATCTGGAAGCAAAGGTCTGATGATTATTTAACAAAAAGAGTTCCCCTCTCCCAGACAACAAATATTTGCCTTTCCTACTGTTGTTGCTGCTTATTTGGTTTCCTCTCAGTATTGGTAGAGCTCATTGGGGTGATGGAAATGATTTACAATGGGAGCTGTTTTTTCTCCTTTTTGTTTCAGCTGTGTCACAGATCAGTGGTTCTCAAACTCACTCTTTAACAGATGTGCTCCTCCTTTTGAAATCAGAACAGTGACAGAGTTCTGAACAAGACAAAAATCACCATAGTGTAAGATACAGAGCTACGGGGGCAGGAATTTGCCACTGTTGGTTGCTGTTCACCCAGTTCCTTGCCTGTTGTCTGGTCCAAATTATGCTCTCACTCTGTCTTCTTCTGTAGATTGCAGTCACTTTTAAGCGCCTACTTCCAATGCAGGCGTGAAAGCAAAGAGTGAGGGGAAGAGCAGAGGCTGAGTCATTATGCTCATAGGGTTTGGTGATGCCAGACAAGCGTGCATTTTGGGGATAGAATAACTTTGCCTTTGCTCACAGGAGGAGAAGCAACATAACAAGGTTGGGGATGGGCTTAGTTTGAGGGATGTTCTGATTACATCACAGCTGGGAACTGAAAATGAGGCGGAGGGTTTTGCATGGCTTTGAGAGGATATGGCCTCATCTGTTTTCTTTCTTTCTCATGCCTGCCACCCCTTTTGATGGCTCTCAGACAGTCCCTGGCTGGAGCAGCCTGAAGTCCTTTTGCTGCTCCAGACTGTTATTAACATCCTCCTGCCACCTCGGATCATCAGCACTTCCCGCAGCAAGAACTTCATGATGGAGAGCTCCCCTGCGCACTGCTCCACCCCAGGGGATGCTGGGAAGGACCTGCGCAGGGAAGGGCTCGCAGAGTCCACCAGCCAAGCGGCTTACTTGGGTGAGTGAGAGCTTCCCCTCACCCATCAAGAGAAAAATAAAAGGGAGCATTTAGGAAACCCCTGGGAAGGCAGAGAAAATCCTCACAGTCACAAGCTGACTGGAAGTTATTGTTAGAGAGCTTATTCCTTCACTCTCACCCTTCCCTGGTCCTTCTCGCATGAAAAGAGAGCAACAATACCCGAAGTCCGAAGGTGCAAACAATTCAATGTTTATTGGGGTGAACTTCCAGCAAGCTTAAATTCAAGGTCCTTTTTCTTATTTTCGAATCCCAACTTACTTCCTGTTTGCCCCTAATTTATATAGTGATATTTTCAGCTATACCTTAACCAATCATTCTACTAAAATTTACCTAACCAATCCTAACGTATTGTAACATGATTAGCTAACCAATTATATCCCACCACCTTAATTAGTTTACACCTAGTAAAATTAATTATACAGCAGACAGAAACAATCACAGAACCAGACAGAGACCATGCAAATAAACATACAAAACAATACAGAAGTGAGGATTTCACAACTACATCTATACAGACATAAGGGTTCTCCAGCTGTGTCTATTGATAAGTGAGTTCTTACCAGACAGAAAACTATCAAACTACATTTCTAGGCTCTTCCCTTTCTCTGGAGGTGATAGATCGAATCACCTTCCTAACAGCCCCAGATTGCCTTATTTTAATATGACTAGTTTGGAATGTGAGGACGTGACCATACATTTCCCAATTTATGGCTGCTAAAGAACCAGGCCTCAGACTGTCACAGTAAGAGAAGGCCACTACACAGATAGTGATTTTTTATTCTTTCTTTTATACCTCTATAACTAGCTAAGTGATAAGAATACACCTAAATTCTTAAAGTATAGGCCTTTGCAGACAGGCCTGAATATCTATATCCTAACAGTTATGTCTGCTCTGCTGCCAGAAGGTGTCATTTCCAGCTGGAGTTGACACACCCACCCCAAAACCAGAAGTGTAGCCATGGCAGTGCATGCAGCAGGAGGGGCAGCGATCCCGTCCAAGACCCAAGATCCTTATTTGGTGCCGCTGGTCTGTCCCACACTTGGGCCACTGCAGTTGTGCGATATCTTTAGTGTGTTATGGCTCCTCAAGCTAGAAATTATACCCCTGGCTGCAGTGAAGGCATACCCTGAGCTATTTACAGCTGCTTTAGCCACAGCCATGAGCACTGAGTGGTGCACATGCTGCACCAAGCCAGGAATAGCTCTGGCAGGCATGCTCTTAGCGATACTTCACTGATTGATAGATCTGCTCCTGCTCTGTTTGCTCTTGGGAGGGGTAATTGGCTGCTGACCTACGCTAGCACTCACACACTGGTCAGCTAGTCTGGGCAAACTTGTGGGGAGAGGTGGAGTCAAATCTGCACCCACTTCCCCAGCCGTCTTTTATTGGGGAAGGAGCAAGGAGACAAATAGTCCTGCTTATTCTTCTGTGCCTGGGCCCAAGGTCTGTGTATCCCGAGTGGGAGGGTAAGGGCCGTTCTTTCTGCCCACTTGGGGATATACCCCCATGTCACAATCAAGCCTTTAATACGCAGCCTCTTTCCAGCCTACACCTTGTTCATTCATAAATTACCTTTTCAATGTGCTAATGAATTCTGATACTTGGCTTCTTGGATCCAAAATAACCTTTGGTGTATGGCTCTTGCAGCTGCAGTACTGCAAGGTCTCTCTTCGTAGCCTCATTAACAACCTCCCAACAGCAGTTACATGGCCATTCCCTCTATGGGGTTGCACAGCCTAGATTTCTCTCCATTGTCCTTGATCAGAGAATGGAACCTATCCCCACACTGGACTGGTTTTGAAAGAAGTAAATCCCCAGGAAAGGGAAATAATTCTTTAGTGCAGTCCCGGAACTTTGGACTGGGTGGTATCTCATGGAGAAATTAAAGGAACATAGCTGTACAGAAGGAAAATCTTCCAGTAACTTGCTGGCAGAGCTGGGAACAGAACTTGTGCTTCCTGCTGTTAGGTCCTGTGCTCTGACCCCAAGACTGCCCTACACCCCAGCAGGAGTTGGCAGCTGATGGTAAAGAAACTGGCTTAGGACTTTGTGCACTGCACTGCTCACTGCAAATACTCCAGCTGTTAGTGGCTCTGGCTCTGCAGTGCTCTACATGTGCTGGCGTTTGTTCCCCTGCAGCCCTGAAGGTGATCCTCGTGTGCTTTGAGCGCCAACTTGGCAGCCAGTGGTACTGGCTGAGCCTGCAAGTCAAAGAGATGGCCCTGCGCAAGGTGGGAGGGCTAGCCCTCTGGGACTTCCTGGATTTTATTGTTCGCACCCGGATCCCTATCTTTGTGCTTCTTCGGCCCTTCATTCAGTGCAAGGTAACACTGGCTTTCTCCCTAGTGTCAGCTGCTTCATTAGTTAATATTTTTAGGCAAGACACCCCACACTGCCTTGCAAGGAGAACATGACATGGGCTTTGGGGGCGGCCGCATTCTTGGGGAGAAGAGTATTTTTGCATAGGAAATGTCCCCTGACTCCTGTGCTTTGTCTCGGAAGGATGGCTGGAGGCATTTCCGAGATCTTGGTTCACTAGTAGACCTGTGTATGGACCCTCTTGCAGCTAAGGAGCATCCATCATGGTGGATTTTTAGGGGCAACTCAAAGAGTAAGTTATAATGATGGGAATTCTAATGCAGTGGATCCACAACGCCACACTGGTGCAGAATGAGACTTATCACCATCTCCTGAAATTCTCTTGGAATTTGGATAGTTGATGATGATGATGATGATGTTGATGATGTAATAATGGATATTAGAGTAGATATTATCCATCAGCTCAACCTCCACCGTCCGGCTGGGTGGTGGCTCTCTCAGGCAGATATATGAGACAGTAAAGGAAGCCTCCAGCATTCCACAAGCCAGGAAGATTTCTCATGGGCCAGCATTCAAGGTGCTAACGGGAATCCTTACACATTGGGCAGGCATTTTACCTTGCATTGCTAGGGCCTTATCCCACAAGGCACTGAGCATCCCCTGACTTCAAAGGTAATTGCAGGAGCTTGGTCAACTCCTGGGATCAGAGCCTTAGAAAGGAGGTCACAAGTGGCCACTATTGAGGTGACTTTATATAAATTGGCTCAGCTTTGGGGCTAATGTTTGTATTAATTTCAGATTAGTGGTTGAAGGTGTCAGATCTGTGTGTGGAAAAATCCAAATGCTAGTCCCCCATAAACCCTGGCTTGCCAAATAATATGGTGAAGCCTGGGATTGGTAGAGAGATCTCATAAACCAGCTATCCCCTCATGAATTAATCTTGCATGAGGGACCTTCTGCCACCAACTCAAAGGCCTGTCTAATTCCTGGATGGCCCAGTGACAGAATGAGAAACATTTTAAAAGTGTTCAGGGGGACAGGCCAGAAGCCTTACACTTGCCCCACTCGTTCCCCTGGTTCTTAGCAGTAACTGTCAAGGTCCGTGGTGGGCACACACTGGAGATGGAAGGAGTGAGCTGCCATTCCCAGATATCCTGTTGACAGGGTTAGTTCTCTGCCCCAACCAATAAGAGTACGTCTTCACTGCAGAGTTAGCCTGGATGATCACCACCTGACTTAGCCTAGCCCGGGTGTAAGCAGCCAAGCTGCACAGCACCACCCACATTACTGTGTGGTCACTGGTGCTGCACTCACCCTGGTGTGTCGCTGGGATTTCTGGGGGACAGCCCATGGTTCTTTGTGCTGCAATGATTCTCTCCCAGGGGATTGTGGGAAAACTTGTCTGTTTGTTTTGGCACATGATGGAGAAATTATGGGAAGGTGCTGGATGACTGTTGGTACTCAAGTGGGTTAGCCTGCATACTCACTGCAAAAAGTGGGTGGGTTACCCACCTGCGTGAAAGCAGAATCAGGGTTTAACACCATAGCCCAGGATGGGCCAGTTAACCTGGGTTGAAAGCACCAACCTCAGGTCAAAGGTTTTTGTGTGTGGATGGGAGCTGGGTTAGGAGCAACGCCCAAGTAAGAGCCCAGACTAACTCTGCAATGAACACAAGCCCTGAGAAACCAGGCCAGTAGGGGGTTGTGTGGATCTGATGAACAGGATCCAGGATGGGTAGCATGATGTATCAAGAGAAGATTTTTTTAAACGGGGTTGTTGGTTGGATTGGGGGGAGACCCTTGCACTGACTTTATCTGACGGGAAGCACCTTCCCACTTTGTATTGGCTTTGAGCCATAAGCCAACACAGCGCTTGATAATGGACAGGCAGTTGGTGTGCCCAGGCTGCTACTACTTACCCTGACATGTATAGCTGGAGTCCCCATCATTGGAAGCCTTTAAAAACGAGTTGGACAAACACCTGTCAGGGTTGGTCTTTTGGTCCTGCCACAGCGCAGGAGTCTTGACTCGATGACCTCTCGAGGTCCCTTCCAGCCCCACCTTTCTATGATTGTAAGCTCTTTGGGGCAGGGACTGTCTCTTATTGTGTGTAAATGTATTGCTTAGCACAAGGAAGCCTTGATATACTGCTAATATATTAATAGCAACAGGGACAGGTTTCAATGTACATTGAGTCAGATATGCATATTCCAAAAAGCGGAGAGAGAACCTGCATGTTTGGTTGTGTTTTCACATTCAACTACAAAGCTCACCCCTAGCTAGATAACATCCCTCTGCTTGTTGCCTCAGCCTGTAGGTGTACAAGCAGCCAGGGGACTGTGATGCCAGGTCACTCACGAGCTAGTTGGAAAGGGACAGAACGTTGTTTCTCTGTGATACTGGAGTGTTCTTGTGCTAACAGGGGTTGTTATGCCTCTCTGTCAGCTGCTGGCCCAACCCGCAGAGAATCACGAGGAGATGACTGCCCGACAACATATCGCTGACCAGCTAGAGAGGCGCTTCATACCACGCCCTCTGTGCAAGAGCTCCCTCATCACAGAATTCAACAGCGAGCTCAAGATCCTGAAGGAGGCAGTGCACAGTGGGTCAGGTAAGGCTGTCCTGGGAGGGGGAGGATGCTCGCACGCAGAGGAGAGAGGATTTCTTACCCCTTTGTGTGGATACATACGGCAAGAAACAATAATTTTGCCCATAGTATAGTCCTGTGTGCGAAACTTGATTTAATATATGGAAGCTTAAATGCATAAAAATATGCAGTTCTTTCTTCTACAACAAATACATGGAATTTTCAAAAAACAGAAATGCACGTCATGGAACTGTTCTGACAGCTTCGTCCTGTCTGCGGGGGTGCACTGGGGTACCCAGCACACCAACAGCAGCAGGTGCTTTACGCATGGTAATTTTTTTTGTAAGTGAATTTTTTGCTTGCAAAAGGTGCTGGCCTGGCAGCCCTGGAGACTGAAGCCCCTTCTTTATGAAAAGACGAGGTACATCATACAGAGCTCCCCCGCGCTGCCTCGTTAATGTGCCACAACTCACTGAGGGCAACAGGGTTGGTTTTCATGCCCTGTCAATCACTGCCCCGTCAGCTGAGACAGACAACAAAAGTGCAAATTACAACCCCTTGTAATGGCAGCCTTGTTACATTCACCTCTCCACTAACTAAACTAAGAACACCATCTCACGTCGCATGTGCCTTCACACAGCCGTCAGATGGTAACCTCTTTCAGTCACTACAGACCAAAGTGCTCTCTAACCAAGGCTGTAGAGGTGAAAGTAGTTTTTTAAATCTAGATAGTCTCAGCTCCCCTCTTTTAGGATTAGCTACTTGTTTATCAGCAGCAGATATTTCTTTTCTTTTTTCCCTGTGAAAGGACAGCTGAGCATTTTTTGGCCCAAATCTATGCCTTTGAAATCAACAGGAAAACTCCTGACCGTTCATAAAGTGGCCACTTCTGCAAACTTTCTCCTTTGTTGTGTACGTTTGCTGCCACTAGAGAGCAGTCCTTTACTTCCAGATTGTGGAAACTTTATATCGACTACTTTGTTCTTAGAAAGAAAGTAGCTCCACTTGTTTTGCCCCATAATAATGTGCCTTGCTTGCAAAACCTCGCAAAGGGGCAGTGAATATGGCAGTATGGCTCAGGGAGAAAATCGGAGGACATAAGAAATCCTTGCAGTGACAAAGGTTTCTTACAGGTTAGCTGCGCTAGTGCAGTTGTATTGATCTGATGTCAAGCACAAGCAGTGGTAGAGTTCTCGTTCACCACTGCTGCAGAAGGCCATTCGGCCCTCTGTCTTTCTCACTTCTCTTGCTTTTCCCATAAATCCAGGCTGAGGAAGACGCCCTCGCCCTACTGGGAACAATATTTCTTTCAGCATCTGAACTGACTCGGCTTTGTTTTTTCCTCTCTGTGCAGCCTACCAAGGGAAGACCTCCATCAGCACCGTGGGCACTTCCACCTCTGCGTACCGCCTCAGCCTCGCTACCATGTCCCGCTCCAACACAGGCACCGGCACTGTCTGGGAGCAGGACAGCGAGCCTTCCCATCAGGCTTCGCAGGACACTCTGAGCCGCACGGATGAGGAGGATGAAGAAAGTATGTGGCTGCCGGGACAGGATCAGAGTACAGTAGTAGCCCCTTGTTGCCTAGACCCAGCTCTGCTGTACAGGCAGAAGGGGGCATTGTTCTGAGCAGTAGAATGATCAGGGACTCTTTACTGGATGAATCCTTAATGCTACAAGCCCTTGCTCTGTGCACGGCCTGGAGGAAAAGACTGTTGCTCTCCAGCACACGTGTGAACAGAGGGTACATGTGGGCACACAGTTCAGCGTTAGGGGTGGTCGCCACACTATGCAGTTTTTAATGTCAAGTCCTTACATGCTTCCTTCCATACACTTGAGCACAGGCTGAGGAACGGTAGGGTGCAGGTGTAGACCGTAAGTAAAGCAGAAGAGACATGGGCAGTCCTCACAATGCTGATAAGGCATTTAGCTATACAGTCCCCTCTTTGGCCTTAATCCTGCTACTAGGCAGGAGCCATTTGGTGGCTATGTAGCAAGCATCGCATTGCAGCAGGATCAGCTTGCTATGTACTTCCTGCTCATCTCTGAACTACAGGCTCCTACGTGTACCTGTACCTGCACTGTGTATGCTCAAGCCACGGCTAGTGTCTGTGCTGGTTGGGATGTCGGACCTACTCAAGCATTTGTGCACATTTTGTAATACATTAGCTGATCAACATAGGATGTCAAGCCTTAAGACTTCTGTCAGCCAATACTCCACTCCTTTATGCTCAGTGTTAGAGGCAGAAAAGGTTCTGAGTTGTATGAAACATCCTGGTGTCTCTCTGCAGAGATGGTTTAGTTTTTTATAGTTTGTGTGGATTTGCTCAGTCCGAATTTCACTTTGAGTTTGAAGGGAAGCTCATTGAAACCACTGAGTTTGCCTGAATTAAGTTTTGATATCAGAAACTTCCAAGTTTTGCCTGGCTTCTTTCAAAACCATCAGCCAGGAGCCCCTCTCATCTCTATCCAGGAGGCTTCTGGTGGTACAGAGGTTGTCCTAAAGGCTTGAAACCCTTGCCACTCACCTTTGGTGCTTGGGGACAACTGCCTATTCCCAGAAAACGTCAGACATGAGAGAGGCAATGGCCCTAGAAGATGAAAAAGTGTACAGGGTTGTTGTGTGGAGAAGGTGTCCCTAACAGAGTGAGTGCTCCTCCTGAAACTTGAGGCATGTGGATTTATTACAAAACATTGCACAGCTTGTGTCCTGGTTTCTACACACTGTAGTTGGTGACCATGATATCTTCTGATGACAGTCTTGGATTCATTACAAGTGACTGCAAGCTGTGATGAATACACATCTTCCTGTTTGCCTAGCCCAGTAAAGATTCTAGAGCCAGCACTGTCCCACCCAAGTCTGATTTAAAGCTGGCTGACATGCCAAAAGAAGCATGAGAGAGCCACCAAAATAACCCAAAGAAATGAACCTAAATTCTCCAGAGAAAATTAATTCTAAAAGAGAAGGTATTAAGGCAGTTTAGTTAATGGCATGTCAGAGGAACAACATGCAGCATGAACCTTTCCATAAGTAGTATTTAAGTTACTTGTTGGGTTGAAAATACTAGCAGGTCAAAAATGATCATTTGATTAAAAGAATCCTTCAATGTTATAGGAAAGTTATTGTGTTTGTGTTACAAATCCACAGACTTTTTTTTATCAAATAAATGCGGCAGTGTTGGTATAGCATTCAAATTCACATAATTAAATGCAGCAAAACTTCCATGTCTTGGTGTTCATAAGAAGAAATTAAAACTCAAACGGCTTTCAGGTTCCCTTGGGATGTAAGTGAAAATATAGGTAGTACTAGGTTTATTTTTGAATGATACATGCCCTCTTTAAATGCAACTACAATATAAATATGCAATATTTTTTCCTAGAAACAGGAATTTATCAGAATATATTCACCCACAGATTATCCCAACATATCAAAATTTCTCCAGTTTCTATTTTGAAATATAAAAAAAATTTAAATACAGAAACATTTAAATGAATTTGTCCTCTGTTTTCAGACTAGGTATAGAGTTGGTCAGGTTTTTTTTTATTTCAAAATTTTGTTGAAAATTTCAACCAGCTCTAATCAAAATCAAACATATGTGACAGACTTATTTTGCGTAAGTTCACCTATATTTTTATTAATATAAGATCAGCATTTTGAGAAAATACTACATTTTGCAAGTTAGACACTGTTGAGTCTTTACATCTCTTCCTCTTTCCTTTCATCTTGTAAAAAGGTTGATTTTTCTGGATCTTGAAATGTATTAGTTTTTTTTATGAGCAAAATGTCCCATTATAGTTTTCATTCTCAAGAGGCATCATATTTTGTTGGACAACTTAAAAATAATAATTATACTGTGGTAGCACCTAAACACCCTGAACTCATTGTCCGAAACAATGTACAAATATATAACAGAGAGAGGTTCCCTTCTCCAAAGGGCCTGCAGTCTAAAGCCCTGAACTTGCAAACATTTATGCACATGTTTTACTTTACTATGGCTACTTGTGGTAGGAAAGTTAAGCAGATGCACACATTTGCAGTGTTGGACCTGAGTGAATGAGAGAGTTCTGCATGCACTAGGCATGAACATGGGACAGGATCTGGAATTACCTGGAAACTTTTAAATGTGTCATTGGGGTTTTGGATGAATTTTTTTCTCTTTTGGTCTCTTTCCTATGTCCTTTCTAGATGACTCAGTGAGCATACCCAGTGTGGTAAGTGAACAGGAAGCCTACCTTATGGGTGCCATTGGGAGGCGGCGGTTCTCCAGCCATATCTCCAGCATGTCTGCACCTCAGGCTGAGGTGGGCATGTTACCCAGCCAAAGGTAACAACATGTGCTTTTCACCTTTCCCACTCTGTTCTCCAGAGCAGACATTCCAAAGGTATATTGTGTGTAACTCAGACACAGCAGCAGGGTGAGGGTGGTAAATTCAGCACCCGAGTACTAAAAGGCTAATCCTCCACCTGCAGTGCTTGCTCATTTGAGTAGTCCCATTGATGTCAGTGCAAGTACTTGCCGCAGGTTAGACCATAACAATTCTTCAGTACAATGTATAATGCATAACCTTCATGAGAACCACATTTCATTGTTAGAAACGTTCCCGTCAGAAACTGACAGCATCTTTATTGTTTCTCTGCTAATGCCAGGCCTGTTGATGTGGATTTCAAAGATATAGGCATGATTTCAGGGTGCAGAGTACACTTAGAGGTTTCATTCTGAGCCAGAGTCCTGCATACAGCACTTAAAATGAGTAGGGAGAAATCCCAGGGTGCGGGGAAAGTTTCCTCAGTACAATCTCAACCCCCAAGTCAGAACAAAAATTAGTTTTCCTCTGGACATTAGCTAACGGCAGAAAGAGAAGTGGGATTATTCTAACCCAGAAATTTCTCTGTCTGCTAAAGCTAATCTTGGATGCCTCTTTTTAGAGTGAGAGAGAAAGAGAGAGAGAGGATTTGGGTATTGTACATTGCACTCATTAGTCAGGTGTGTGACATAGAAGCCAATGAACAAGAGATTTTTCCAATTCAATTCTGTTATTTTTCAGTAAACAATGTTTATTTCTTATTTATATGTCATATAGATTTGCAAAGCGCTCTGATAAAGGGTCAATATATAGATTCATTTATGTCATTTTTTATAAATCTTGAAAATGTGAATTCTGCATTATCTTATGACTGGCCATTGTCCCTTTGCCCAGCCTTGTTTGTAAATCAGTTAGAAATCCCTCAGTGTATGGAGCATGGAACAGCTAAAAGGAACAGCTATAGTATATACCGGCAATGATAGGGGAGGTAATTGCTGAACTAGAAGCCACTCCAATTGTATCCCAGAGTTGCATAAAGGGTACTTGTGAGGACATCTTTAAATTCATTTCATCCCATTTCCTTAGTGTCTTTACAATAAGTATATTTTACTGTAACTTTTTTCCTGTGGGCTGTGGTGCTCTTTAATTAGTGATGCTGAGAACAATAATATAGTTTAATTGCAATATAGATTTGGACTCTTAGCCTTTTTAAGCATGAAATCTACAGTGTAGGGTAGATACTTCATTGGCCCAGCAAGCATAATCCTTGTTCTCAACCGCATACCCATTTTAGTCATGGATGAGCAATGGTCTCTGGGATTTTTTGAGTGTATTACACATGTAAACTAATAAATGAACTAACAAATGTATAGTAATATTATTGCTTTCCTGCTGGCAATCCACCAGACCTCTTTCTATCTTTCATATTTGACATATAAGGGAACAGGATGGAATACTGCTGGTTGTTCCTGCTTGATGGGGGAAGTAGGCAGCAGTTGAGGCGGTGTGATTGGGTACAGATTTGCTAGTATACATTCCAGCTGTTTACTTACAGTTTCATTGCAATGCAAACTCATGCTTTCCAGCAGTTTGGCCTTTTAATGGCATCAGAACTAGCATGTTGTTCTACAGCTCATGATAAGTGGATTAGCCTGAATAACTGAACTGATGGGGTGGTGGTAGGGGGAAGATCTTAAATGAAACTGGAAGTAAACAGAATACAATAAAACGAAATACAGACAGCAAAATGGTTTGAAAACTTTCTAAGCCCCATCCTCCCCACCCCTTCTTTGCATTAGAATCACACCTCAATGAGGTTCTTAGCTCATGCAATGTATTGTATAGATTTGGAGGTCTCTATGTATCATAGCCTCCATTTGTAAATTGCTCCTTTTATCCAGAATTTGATTGATCAGATGTTCCTCTTTCAATGCCTTGAGTCATATGTTCTGATGAGCCAGTGCAAGACCAAATGATTTTACCGTCCGCCTTTTCCTTTCTTATTCTGTTGATATTTTTTTTTCTTGAAAACAGAGACAATTGCATGCTTTTTGCATTTTCTTTCCCTAAATGCTTCATCTCCCTGCCCCTCCTGCAGTGAACCTAATGTCCTCGATGACTCCCAGGGCCTGGCCGCTGAGGGCAGCCTCTCTAGGTACAGTGTCAACACTACCTGTCTGTCAGTGTCTGTGCTGGGAAATAATCAGTTCCCTATATCCTCTGTCTCTCTTCCTCACCCTTTGTCTCTCTTTCCATGTCTGTCTCTTGTTGTTCATCGATACTCAGGCCTGCAAGTCAAAGGTGTAGTAACCCGACTTCAGTTTTCAGCGTTGATTGCCAACAGTTTTTAATTCCTAACAACTGAGGGAATTAAAAAAAGAAAAATCTAGCCAAGCCAAAATATTTGTCTGCCTGTTGTGGATTTTTCCATTGCTAGCTATTGCTCTGAAGACCTAAGAAAGAAGCGTTATTATCACCATCGCATTAAATGTAACCTTTTATGAGCACCAGTTTGGGGACCTCCTTTTTAAAAAAAATCTGTCCTTATATTAATCTCACAATATCACCATCAAGAAACACTTTAATTGTTATTATTTTCTTTAGCATTCATTAATAATACGAATCCTGATAAGCCATGTTAAATACAGTTCCCTCTGAATGCCTTTATAGGAACCTCCACTTATTACAAAGTGTTATCATTCTACAAACACTAGCCTTAGAGCTTTCAGGCAAATGCTATTCATCCTTATTTAAAATTGCCCTGACAGCCTCAGGGTCCAAGCTTCGCAACTAGCGTTTCTTGTGAACAGGAGAACTTAACAAACAGTGTTATTACTGTGCCTGTAACATACGTTGGTTGTAAGATTTTAAAAGGAGGACTGCACCTTTAACAGTCAGCTCAGCCATGTTAATCATTCTTCCTGGTGTACTATTGTGATCATACCTCTCAGCTGATCCTCATGAGGTGGGAAAGCTCTCACTCATCACAAACTCCTTATTTCATTTTGGGAGAGCATTCCCACATTCTGGGAGAATACAGTCTGCTCCCTTAAGTATACCACATCTCTCTTTGTTGTTTTATCACTCTTGCTTAAAGATGAGGATGTGTTTAGAGGTATTCTTGTGAATTAATTTTGTTTTGTTTGAGATTTCTCCAGTTTTATTTTAATATTGAAAAATGGGAAATGAAGTCTGTTGTTGGATGTGTCATTTAGATCAACCCCATGATTCATGGTGTCACTTGTGTTTGTGTGCCCTGCCTTGATCAGTCTCTGATTGGTGGTAATGTGGAAGGTTTTATAAAGAAAAGACATTGTCCTTTGGCCGTGGCAGGGATGTTACTGTATAGCAAAATGTATTCTTCTGTGCAAAAAAGATCATGAAAAACCCAGTCTTCTTGAGAGGCAACTGAGCAATAGTTCAGAAGCCTAGAAAAAAAACCAACAAAAATTTCTGTATAGAGGAAGTTAAATGCATTCACTTTGTTAGGCCTGGTCTACACTAGGAGTTTATTTCGAATTTAGCAGCGTTAATTCGATTTAACCGTGCACCCGTCCACACCAGGAAGCTAATTAGTTCGACCTAGAGGGCTCTTTAGTTCGAATTCTGTACTCCTCCCCGACGAGGGGAGTAGCACTAAATTCGACATGGCTATGTCAAATTAGGCTATGTGTGGACGGAAATTGACCTTAGTAGCTCCGGGAGCTATCCCACCATGCACCACTCTGTTGACACTCTGGACAGCAGTCTGAGCTTGGATGTTCTGACCAGCCACACAGGAAATGCCCAGGGAAAATTTGACACGCTCCGGCGCCTTGTGGATGTTCTGCAGGACCGCAGGCAGGAGGACAGAGCCCCCCTGCACTGTATCTGCAACCGCCCTCCCCCGCCACCAGGGGCGGCTCTACAAATTTGGCCGCCCCAAGCAGTCATGCCCGGGAGGCGCCCCCGAGCCGCGGGAGCAGCGGACCTGCCGCGGGCATGACTGCGGAGGGTCCGCTGGTCGCGCGGCTCAGCTGGACCTCCCGCAGCTGCGGACGGTTCGCTGGTCCGGCGGCTCCGGTTCCAGCCGAGCCGCGGGACCAGCGAACCGTCCGCAGTCATGCCTGCGGCAGGTCCGGTCGTCCCGGGGCTCCAGTGGACCTCCCGCAGGCATGACTGCGGCAGGTCCGCCGGCCGAGCCTGCCGCCCCCCTGGGAAAGGGCCGCCCCAGGCGGCTGCTTGCCCCGCTGGGCTCTAGAGCCGCCCCTGCCCGCCACAAAGTCCCAAACCCCCCTCACCCAAAGTAACAAGAAGGAGGGGGCGACAGGGGCTGTGAAAACTGTCACTGCACCCCTGCAGAGTGCACAAATACAAGAAGGCTCTCATTCCCTAAATGTTGAGAAGTCCTTCCCTTCCTGGCTCACCGAAGCCCCAATCCCAGTTTCATCCCCTAACTGTGTAGTTGATTATTAAAAGTAGTTTGCTGTTAATTACTATTTCCGTCAAGTTTTTCTACAGAAGACTGTCTGTGAAGGGGGGGGGCGGAAGGGGGTTGTTAATTGCATAGGACAGTCACCTTTACCAGGATACAGACACGGGGGCAGGATCAACAGCAGGTCACACACACAGTGCAGTCAGTAGGCACCCTGGTCGGTCTGGGAGGTGTTTTCCATGTTCTGTGTGGGTGGTGGGGTACGTGACTTTGTGGCATGGGAGGGCGGTTACAGAACTTATGCAGCGGTCCTTGTCCCGGACCACAGAGCCACGCAGCAGGGGAATCTGTAACCGTCCTCCCCCGCCACAAGGTCACATAGCCCCCGCACACAGAGTCCTGAAAAGGAGGGATGGCAGGCTCCGTTGAAACAACCAATCCGGCACTGCAGACCGCTCTAGGAGCAGGAGCCTATCATTCCTCGAGTGTAGAAGCGGTGTTAAGATCACTGCACACCCTACCCACCACAGTCTGTGTCCCTGTTTCAACCCTTTAAACGCGAATTCATTAATAAAGAAAACATTGTTAATTAACAATGTTCCATTAACTTTATTTTTAAACGTGTGTTGGAAGGGGGGAAACGTGGTGAACGGGGTATGTAACTGCAGAAGAAAGTCAACAGTAACTGAAGCAGGGGCAGGTTCAGCTTCTCTGTAAAGAAACTGAACAGTCACAAGTTACCCTGCTCCCTGAGGAACCTAGCTTTCAAAGCCTCCCGGATGCACAGCGCTGCCCGCTGGGCTCTTCTAATTGCACGGGTGTCTGGCTGAGCATAATCAGCAGCCAGGCGATTTGCCTCAACCTCCCATCCCGCCATAAAGGTCTCCCCCCTTGGTCTCACAGAGATTGTGGAGCACACAGCAAGCTGCAATAACAAAGGGGATATTGGTTTCACTGAGATCCAAGCGAGTCAGTAAGCTCCTCCATCTCCCCTTGAGACATCTGAAAGCACGTTGAATGATAATAGTTACCCAAGACCACCCTCGACACATTTTTCCCCCCAGCATGCATTGTGGGGAAATCCCAGAATTCAAATGGGCAGCGGGGACTGAGGGAACTGTGGGGTAGCTTCCCACCGTGCACCGCTTCCAGTGTCGACGCTGGCCCCGTTAGTGTGGACTAACAAAGTCGAATTAGTGTCCTTAGTGTGGACACACAAATTCGACTTTGTAAGGTCGATTCCACAAATTCGAATTAAGTTAAATCGAACTAATCTGGTAGTGTAGACATACCCTTAGTGTGAAAACCTGATTACCTTTGGCAGATGACCTGCAGATTGAGTCACATCCTAATGTTGGTTGTGAAATGTCTTGACTCTGATAAATGGAGTCAGGCTACACAGCAACTCTTGATGACAAATCCAGGAGTTTTATGACAACTGAGCCAGCTGACAAGATCAATGTCAAAATAATTCATATTGATCTCTGAAGTCTAAACATATGCACAGTGAGTTCCATTAGAGTTTCCGTAAAGGAGAAGATCAATTGGCATGTTCAGTGAGGTAGATTTCTACAGCGAGACTATTTCTGATGGGGTTTCTTATTTTTGGAAGACACAGTCATAGACTTCTTTGTTTTAAGAAAATGACACTTTTATTCCGCAGAACCTTAAAAGAGACACAAGATAATTACCCTGATCTCTGTGAAAAGGCTACAATTATAGTTCTGTGTAAGATGAAAAAAAGCAACATTTTAGCTGTATTATGTGTTCTTAAATGTGCAAATTGCATTCCTTCTGTAAAGGAGAGAAGCAATAGAACAGAGAGATAGTACAGCAGCTTATTGAGATCATTGTTGTAGCAGAGGATAAATACATTCTTCTATTCAGGAACACTAGTTTAAATAAAACAGGCCAAGATTTTTCTTTAGATATCTCTGATCTTCACTAGAGCACAGGCATAAAAATTGCTTAGGGTAGCTTACTGAATTCAGAAGCTGATATTTAGTCACAATTGATGAAGTGAAACAAACAAAGAATAGAACATTATGGAAACCAGGAATTTCAAATAAATGAAAAGAACAATGATAAAGACAACAATAAAGTCTTTTTTCTTTTGTGCTTGTACCAGTTAGAGTTACATAGGTAAACGGTAATGAATACAGGAAGAGAATAACATTCAGGGTCCCAAGATTATGCAGAAAGGGGTGGAGGAAATTTTATGTAGCATCATGATTTGTTGCAGTTATAACTTGAAAAAAGATGGAAGATTTTCCCAAAGCACAAGGGAAAAGAGAATGAGAACTTTCTATAATTGAAAGCTGATCCACAAAAAAATTCCATTTCAACATTTCTAATTGTGCTTGTTTTAAATTAATCATGATCTGTAAGGAAAAGTAGAGCAAATTAATATCAACAGGGCAAGTGTGGAGGAAATTTGACACTCTGTTGAAATCCCAGGCCTGGTGTCTTGAGAAGTTCAGCAGGTGCATTCTACCTGGATGTTATCTGAAGGCCCGGCAGCCACTAAAGTCCATTTAATACAGTTTAACAACTACTTGCTTGCTTTTTCTGGTTTTTGTTCGCCCTCCCTCCCCACACTTTTATTTGTTGCATTATTTCTTGTTATTCATTAAAATAACTTATCATAAATGCCAACCTGGCAATGCTTATTCCAGTATGTCCTGTGCGGTATGAAATTTTACACTGGCCTGACATTTGTTGTATGGTTGGCAATTATTGTTCATTAACAGCTTGTTTGTTTGTCTGTCTCTGTGCTAACCATGTCACATGATTGCGGGGACAGGGCCCCTTGTCATAGGTACCCAGTAGGTGACAGAGGAGCACTCTTGATGGACAGGAAAGTTTACAAGTGTGTTCTGCTCCAGCAGATCAGGTTTATGTGCTCCAACAAAAATCTTCTAGTAGATGCCACGTTCACAGGAGAAGTAGAATAAACTATGTCATGTGAAAATGGCATTGGATTTGATTCAAAGCAGTTCAGTAGCATCTCCACAAACTGACCTCTCAAATATAATGATTGCTCCAAACCAAGAACAAAATTACAGTGCACACTTGGTCCTGTTTACTAGACAATGAAAGGCAGAAAAGAAGGGGAGGGTACTTACGGAGTCAACAGACCCTTTGCAACTAATTTTCACTGAAACCAGGTTGTTGTTGCTATTCTGGAGAAGGAAAAAACAACCATAATGGAATCATAACTATTTCAGGAAATTCAGTCACTCATCTTACACTTATACTCTTTCTCTCTCTCTCTCAAAATGTGGGGTGAATCTGAGTATATAGGACAGTAAAAAGGATGGGGCAGGGCCCTGTGCAGGTTTTTCTGCCAAATTCCACTGTTCACGCTCCCCCACCTTTTACCTCCAATCTGCCATTCACTAAACTCATTTCATATCTGATGTAAGTGAGGCTTAAACCCAGGCCAACAGAGAGGAAAAGCAACTGAATCCAACCTTTCTGTCACTCATCTCTTTGTTCATCTTTAATGCACAGATTAGTCCATGGAAATCATTTTTTCCTCATGTCTAACATACGTGCAGTATGTTAACATCACACTCACAAGTATAATGAATTATCTTTACCTAATAAGTGTTTCAAGGTGTTTTCATTATGTTCGCTTTTTGACATGCTTGTTCCATTGCTGTAATAGATTATTTACATTTAACATCATTTTAGTCTTTCTGACAGAGGTTGGTCTCCCCATTCATAGAACTAAACATCATCATCTTTCCTCAGGAACTGTAATAACAATCTTACCATAACTCAGTGATATTTAGCCACTGGGTTGAACAGAAACTTTTTATTACACCATTTTAAATATATATTCTGCAGCCTCTTTAGAAACAAATTGAGGTTCAGTATTTTATCTATTTAAAGAAAGTATATCTAGCTCTGCGTCTCTAAATATTTGCCAAGTACCCAAGTAATTCTAGAAACAGAAAATTAACAGAATGTATACATATAACGTCAAGCTGTCTGGATTTCTTATGTGAGGAAAAATGTAAATTCAACCTATTTGCCTTGATACCCTTGAGGATATATCACTTTTGGTGTCTACTGCAGTCTAAGCAGTCGTATGTGCTGTAGGGCCATTGTCTGGGTCAAGAACGTAATGCTGACAGCTAGAAGTAGCTTGTGGGATCATGCAGTTCATAGGGGCATAGTCTCCTCTTGACATTTAGAATGTTTCATTGTAAATGAGATTGCACTGTGCTGAATATTTGCTCTAGGGGATGGTGATCTCTTTTGAAAGGGTTGTTCAAGAGAGAAAGGACCCAAATATACATTATTTTCTGGTGTTGAGCTAAACCACTCTCCTGGCCATGCTGTTGTAATGAACCCTCAGAAGTATTAGCTTTGTCTTTTTCTCCTCCAGTCCTGGTAAGGCTCTGTGTCAAATCACACCTCCCTAGAGGCTCTGACCTCTTTCCAAGGAAGATCCAAGAAAGCCCCAGAAAACTGAGAAGAAAGAGAATGTTCTTTTTCTTAGATTAAGACATGCCAATGCCAGGACGTACTGCACTACTGAATATTTAGCAGTGCATATTAAATAATCTTAGAAGCTGCTTAATTGGGATGCATACCTTAATGGTTCGGATTTGTCCCAAGTAGGCAGCTGTCCCTTTGGAAAGAAGTTCATCTAAGTGTTACTTACCATTGCAACCATACCTGTCTCAGATTCAGCTCACTCAACTAAAACATTTGTGATCATTGCCTGCTAATAAGTAACTCAACTTGTGCTTGAGCTGGGAGGAATAATACAGTATTGTGAAAAGGACCGAGGGGAAGAACAATCTGCTACATATATCAGGTTACCAGAGGAATTAGTTGAACAGTAACATAGACTACTTTACAGCATTTAGCAGTTTCTTTTATTGTTAAAGTGCCTTTACTTTTAACTTTTAGTTATTCAGATTTCCTTGACAACCTATTAAGGCCTAAAAGAATATTATAGATTTGTTTTTATATTTAATTGCATTTATTTTGCTCATTAGCCACAAAGAGACTTGAGGCTGCAAACATGCCAAATGCACCCTGTTTGCATAAGTCATGCACCCTTTATGTGAATGGAACCTTTGTCAGTTGTGTTTGTTTTTCATTTTTGTTTATTTAAATGACATTGAAACCAAAAGACAAAACTGAGGTGAGGCTTTGGAATCCAATTGGGAGAAATAGGCCCGTGTAATTACCCTCACCAAAAAACAAACGGAGATAATAAAATGGCGTTCTTGCCTTTTGTCTGTGGAGGCCAATGTGACAAAGGACGCAGAGAAGTGGGTATTGCAGAATGGGATGCATCAATCAATGACTGAAAACTGAAAATCTCAGTTTTACAGCTCTGTGCTACCTGTGCGTGGCCTAGTCCTGAATGCCATGATTCCTACTCCCATTCCCTTCCCAAACCCTGGAAGCTGCAACCCAACAGATCCTTTCCCCCATCCTTCAAAGATGATGCTTCTGTCTTTGAAGTGAATGTGCCATTAGTGTTTTTTAGTCATGATTGCCAGGGATTATTCTAATCAGCCACTGTACTTCTGTGGTTGTGCTAATAGTGTCAACACTTAACAGGGTAGCAAGCGTGCAGAGTGAACCTGGACAACAGAATCTTCTTCTTCAGCAACCACTAGGAAGGAAGAGAGGCCTCCGGCAGGTAAGATCACAGGAAGAAGTGAACATGACAGTTGCAATTTGTTGCAGTCCATTTGCTGCTGAGATCTTCTGTTCCCCTTGCCCAGACTGTATTACAGCATCACAATCCTCTGAATTAGCAGGAAGTGCTTGGGCAAGCTGAACCATTCAGGTCTGCCAAACCACCAAGCCAGAAGTTATGCTTCATTTCAAATCCCCCAATCCTTTCCCGTATAGCTATATTATTTGAGCAAAGGTCACTGCATTAAAATTGAATTGGTATGAAGTGCATTATTTCATCACCTGCTTTTATAATACACTGATGTCTAAATTAAAGATGCCAAAACATGTATACCCACAAAAAGAAAAATTGGTGGCTATACATAGGAGAATGGCGTAAATGATATGACTTAGTCACATAAAGGTGAATGTTTCAGTTGTACATTGGTGTCTCCTTGGTCTAACGTTACTCTGCTTTGTGTGCCTTAGCTACGAAGACCTCTTCTCTCACGTCAGAAGACCCAAACTGAACCTCGTAGCCGTCACGGGGCTCGACTTTCAACTACTCGTCGAAGTATACAGCCAAAAACAAAACCAAGTGGTGAGGCAACTTCTGCTTTTCCACAGCTGGCATCTAATATTTTAAAGTAGGAGCTACTAGGTTTTGTTTTTCCTTCTAAGACAGGTTACTGTGTGTGAAGTGTACATAGGTGTGCTTTCTGTAGACTGTTCTCAAGAGAAGTTCTGGGTAGTTTGGGGGGATTGGTAATGGGATGTATAGCCTTTTATCAGTTCACATCTAGCCCCAGTAGGTAGCAATTGGCAATTATCAGCCAGTTGCTTTTCAGTAGTCCATGTGATGTGAATTTTAGTGGTTTCAGTCTAATTTCTGGAGGAGACACACCACATCAGAAAAAAAACACTTCCACAAAATTGGCAGTTTCTCCAAAGGCCGACATCTGAATGGACGTAGACATTGAATTATCTTCCCACCCATAGATAGAGGATTAGAGTCAGGTGTCTTCCACTGAGAATGCCCTGTCAACAGCGCCGAGATGTGCAACTCTAGAGATTGCTAAGTGAGAATGCCTCTGCCAACATCTGGTGTCCTAGCAGAACATAGAAAGAGAAAGTTTCTCCAATAGTGAGGACCTAAACTATACAGGGCTTTAAAGACTGAATGTAGAAGCAAATAGGGGAGCCAATTCAGTCTTTGGCACACTGGTGCTATGTTCTTTTTGTGGCTAACACTGCTAATTAGGGCATACAGTTGTTGAATTCTGCACCTCCTGAAGCATCCACGTGGTTTTCAAGGGAAGCCTGTGCCGAGCACATTGGTTATTGATCTAGCAGGCAGCACTTTTCCTTGAATTAGTGAATCAGGATGGTCCTAAGAGGAGCAGTGCTTCAGGAGATGTGCTACAACCTAAACCTTTGGCCATAATTAAAAACGAGAGCAAATATATTAACTTTAATGGGTACATTTCAATGTAGGTAACTATATTTTGCCTGCTCTTTACTCCCGCTTGGTGGCCTTCTAGGTAAGGCTCAGTAATAGGAGTCAAAAGCTCTAGATTATATTCTCATCTCTACTACAGACTTCCTATCCAGCCTTTGGCAAGTCACTTAACCATTTGTGCCTCAGTTTCCTCGTCTAAATGAGGATCATAATAGCTAACTCACATGGCAGTTATGAATATACGTACATCACTTTGGGATGAAAGACACCATATAAACATAAAAGCATTTGTTATATTCTGATATCTTTTTTTCTAAATTGGAGTAATTTTGTATTTATGTTTCCCCACATTCTGGTCCCGCAGTGGATCAAAAGCGATCAGTGACTTTCACTGAAACTCAGCCAGAGGCAACAACATCTTTAGCAACAGATGCCACACCGGTCCCAGCCCTGCAACCTAGCTGCAGCAGGAGCAGCCCTGCAGAAGTCAGCAAGCCGGAAGCTGTGAATAAACCTGTGCTGACCTCCTCACCTGCCACGGTTGTCGCTGATCTCCATAGCCAAACCACCAGCCAGGTAACCCATCTGACAAGTCAGAAAGTAGGTTAGCTGCTCCAGTCTCTAGTGGGTACATGCATATGCAGTGCCTCTCTACTTAGTGATTGAAGCTGCTGAAAAAATAGTGAAAATGGCTAACGCTCTCACTTGTGGCCGTAAAGAGAAGTGGCTGGTGTGTGAAGACTGCAGAGTCTGTTTTCTTTACAGTGAGGGGGTTACCCAGGCCACTCCTTGTTTAAATTGCTGCCTTCCAGATCTTTGTGTTGATTCTCTTTCCTTCCACTTCCGTTGGCACTTCACCACTGCATGTTCTTAGCGTGACGGATCCTATGTCTTCCTCCTCCTGTCTGTATAGATCTGAGTCAATGTTAAGCTAGCTAGCATGAGTGCCAGTAGCAGTGGAGCCATGGCACAGGGGCTTCAGCACGGACTAGCCACCCAAGTCAGTACCCAGGGTCCAGGACAGGGTTGTACAGTGCAGGCTGAGACTCATGCCACTACACCTTTACTGCTATTGGTACTCACATTAGCTAGAGTAAATAATATATCTAATTGCAGTAGGGTACCTTTAGAAAGAAGCTCTTTGTCGTGCACTGACTGCTGGAAAAAGTAGGTGTTAGACATCACTGATGGGTGGAGGATGGTGTGTGAGAAAATTACAAATTGTAACCCAGAATTTAGAGCCAGCCCAATGAGACAAAGGTCTCTTTTCTGATGTCTCGTTGTCTGGTTCCCCAGTGGGACACATCCTTGGCTATGAGCAGAAGGGATAGAAAAACCCATTTTGGAAAAGTTATGAAAAGAATTTCAAATTGCAGTGTCCTTTTAAGCAATGTTATCTTTGTAGTTTCCACTACAAATTCACCAGCCAGAAAACAAATTAACTGTTTTTGCATAAAATTTTAAGGTTTTGTACCCTTTTAAACATTTCAAATAAACCAAGGGGCAGTTATGGTTTAGCCTTTATTAGTTAACAGATCTGAATATATTTTGCACACGTTGGTTTTTATTCTCCCCCCTTCTCTGCCCATGAGTTGGAGCCTGACCGCAAGCTCTCCTTGATTTCAGAGTGAGGCACTTCCCACTGAGAAGGAAAAAGAAACAGAGGAGGATTTGGAGTCCCGGCCAGCACAAGCACATAGTACCCCACCCAGACAGCTCTCTGATACGGAGGACTTTGCAGGCCTCGAGACAACCAGCTTACTGCAACATGGAGACACTGTCCTTCACATCAGCGAGGACAATGGGATGGAGAATCCCCTCCTTACCAGCCACTTCAGCTTCACGCATGTTGAGCTTGGTGAGACTGATGTTGACTTAGATGAGTCCCATGTTTAAATGTCGGGGAACTGCATTAGCATGGGAGGAGAGAGAATGTAGAGTCTTGGTAGAGAAACTGTATCTTTTCTATAGAGTTTCTTGACAACTATTGATGAACTAATCAGAAAGAGCACTTTATAGCCAGCAAGGGAAAATATCTAACAACCTATTTGATATAGATTGGCAAATATGTTTTAGAAAACAAGCTAAGCCTTTCTGGCAAATCTAATTTGGTTCAGGGCAGACTGCACAGACCAGAAGAGAATTCTAAAAAATTCTGCAGCCACATATCTGTTTCGCAAAATCTTGATCTGCCAGGAATTTACCGCAGTCTGCAGCTGCTCTAGTAAAATGCATTAGTTTAACATAGTAGACTGAAAAAACCCAACCTTTTTGAGGTTAGCCACTTTAACACTGCCCCCCCACAAAGTTTATTTTTGTAATTTCAGAAGGGTTATGTAGTATCTGAATCAAAGACTCGCATGACTGAATATTGACAGTCAAAATGCTGACAATGAATATCGAACTAAAGATTGTTTTAAATAAACAGGCCTCTGACTGTGTTTTCTAATCCCCATAGCAATGGCACATACCATTGAATGATTAGAAAGGTATTTTTTGGCACTGCAGACTTTAGCAGTGTTTACTTTTGTCCGCTGGTTTCATTGCACTCTGTAAGATAGTACCCTAGTGCTAGAAAAATAGTCATTCTGTGTAAAACTGAATACACTACATACTACAGGAAAGAATGCACATGCTGTGCTCAAGGGGAGTGGTCTGTAAATGACATAAATGGTACTATCTATCCTGCTTAAATATATTAAGCAATTTATGTAAAAAACACAGCTAGAATGTGTGGACTTTCTAGTACAGGGCAACAACTTAATTGATGCAAATATCTACTCTGTATGCACTTGGAAATGTATATTTTAAGTAACGTATATAATCCATATTTTCACATTCCTGTAAACTAGGAATGGATATTGCAGAGAATAGACCTGATGAAAGAATATATTTTCTGCACACTGAGATTGTATTTAAAAAGGCGCCATTCTATGTGGATATATGAATATGCACTAATTATGACTCTGCATGTGTAGATATAAATGCGTAATATTTATATGTATATCATGTCCCCTTTGGGAATTGACTGAAGTTGTGGGTGAGTTACGATCTGTGCTTCAGGATCATGGGATTAAATTGAAACAGGACTTTAGTCATTGACGTATGGGAAAGGTGCAGAATAGCTGTGAGGCATACTGTGAAGTTGCAAGCAATGTCCATATTTACGAGTGTGTTTGTGTGTTCACATAAGATATTTTCAACTAACCTTGGTAGAATGAGATATTAGACCTTATAATTATGGCATTATTATGCATAGAAAAAAGTTATTTTTGATCACTTTTAAAGCCTTCTAAAATGTATTATTTATGATCTTTTTGACCTTTCAATCTGGACTCATGGTATTAAGACAACATGATTGTAGAGTTAAAATGATATGACCAAAAACAAAACAAAACCCACACCAAGCAAACAACACCCAAGAACACCACTATATTTTTTTAAATAACTATTCTAAAATCATTTTTCTGTAAAACACTGGCATACACAGCCTATATGCTGGTCTGGTGCAGTATTACAAGTTTTATTGGCATTAATTTAGGATCAACTCCAGAGCTGACTGGTGGCTTGATGGTTGAAATTACCAAAACCTTTATACCTCACCATCAGGTATCCTCTACATATACATATAAGTCAATAGGAGCCCTGTGTGTGTACATCAGAGTACAGAAATGGGTCCTATATATTATTCACACACACACACACACACACACACACACACACACACACACACACGTACGTAAACCGGACACCTTAGCAACAACAAAATGTATTCTTTTCTCAAGCTTGTCTATCTAGGCCCCAGTCCAGAGGTGCTGAGCACCCTCTACTACTGTTGCCTTCATTGAGAGTTAAAGGCACTTTGCACCTCATAGGAAGCGCTAGTCACCTTGCGAGATTAAGCCCTTGCTGTACAGTGGGCAATCTTAAAGTGGTTTGTGGTCAAAAAAGTGTCTATGTAAAAATGGCACCTTGCTCAGCACAGATCATGGGTATTCTGAATGACAGCTGCTTATATCGCTGATTTAAATATATGTGACTACTTCTTACGTCTCTCAGCACTACAGAGCTTGCACTGGATTCCTTCCTAGTGTTGGCATCATCAAAAGAATTAATTTCGTCCTGCATGTGGAATTGCTATTATTAACAATGACTCACAAATCAGAAAGAACACTGCTTCGCTTTCAGACCCCAGTTTGGGTTAACTGGCAGTTGGAGGGGGGAATATTTTACTCATAAACGAAGTAAATTTCATATAGAAATGACTGGGAGGAAATACCGGTAAACATGAAACCCCATGTTGAATTTTGTAGTCACTTTTTCACTGATAATATACTTTAAAAGGAAGCATTTACATTAATGTGAGATAGATGCCTGCCATGATATTCTAATCTAATTATAGAAAAATAACTGTGATTTACTACAATAAATTCAATATTTGTGATAAATGTTTCCATTAAGGTTGCCCACTGTTACAAGCTGAATCCATCTTAGCAAGCCATAGCAAGGATTAAAAATGCCTCTTTTTGAAGTCCACCCTCCAACCAAACAAGTGCAGTGTATAAATGAAGATTACATTATTCAGGTGGCCCAGGAGAGGGCTATACTTTCATTAGGTAGTTATTAAGACAGGCTGATCGGTCTGTGTACTTATAAATTTTACTTTCATATTGGTTGCACTTAATATTGTACTAATAAGGTGCATAAACATGTAATTTAGCAGAGTTTGTGCATTTTTCCAGTATCTCTATAAAGTGACTGGTATATTTCTGCTGTGAAGGACAATTATGCTGCTTAATTAGTGTTAGAGGCCTTAAGTGCATGTCAAACGTCTGGCCCTTACAAATGTCTGTCAGTGTTTGGTTCTGTTGTGTTGCCTCAAAGTTTTAAACTAATTTGCAGTTGTCAAAAGGATTAAAGATAGAAAAGTCTGTTCACACTGATCATGTTCAACAAATAGTAATTAAAAGACAAGGCTCTGTTTAATCCTATTGTACAACATTAGACAAGTCTCCCTTTTTAAAAAGCACTATATCCTGCTATATGAGATTACTTTGCTCTGTTGCCAACAAAGTTTGTTATAATTTAATATGTTTATCTGTCATCTTTTAATATGTGCCTCGCTAGAACTTGCCATACATCCCTTTTAGAAAGGGGGGATCATTGTACTGGGAACTTTCGGTGTGATCCACTTGTTGTGTACATTTGTGTCCTCTTAATATGACCTTAACTGTGCTGAATGTCTAGGTGTATTTATATGTACATGTATGTGCATAAGAATGTCACAGGATGTATTTGAAATAATACTATTGCCTAGATTTCTGAAGGAAAGATAATTATGTTCTAGAAGGAAAACATGATGTAGGTTTGAAACTGATCTTATCAATTTTTTTGGAAGTTCAAAAAACATCAAAACTAGAATCTCTTGTTGAGTTGAAACCCTAAAACCAAGTATAAGATTATAAATGGTGTAGTTCCCTCCCAATCTCCAAATAAGGGTATTCTCTTTGAAATTTGAACAAATCTTAAGCTTTAACAAAGTGTTTTTTTGACTTCCCATTACCAAAGAAATGTTTAGAGGGAAAGAAACAAAATATTGGAGCAGAAACCAATTACAATAGACCAACCTTCACAACCAAGTGGATATGTGATTTAAAATATTATCTCAGGGCAGTTAAGTAGGATATTACCTTCTCATTTGCATTTTCTGTTGTATTGGGAAGTAGTTAAGTCTTGCACTGAAAGGAAGGCAATCTTGCTGTGCCAAACAGAGAATAGAGTTTATTTGAAGCAAGTGAGATTTGAGGGCTTAAGGCAAATTCCTTACATAGAACTGGATAAAAACATGTCAAATTATATAATTTCCCCACATTACAACTGTGTAATTCATTTTCAGAATCAATGCAACTGGAGAACAAAAATCCCCATTAGTAAAAATGAAAGCCCTTTAAAAATAATTTGAAGGATTACAGACCCAAAATCTTATAGATCTAAAATGAGAAAACCATCTACTGTACTTCCCAAAAGTATCTAATAGCAAAGTCTGTGATGTGTACCAAGTGACCAAAGACCAGGGATAAAATACAAATAATAGAGATGTCTGAATTATGTTTATGAAAGAGATTATAAGAGTTTAATGTTTGAATATGCACAAATAATAAAATATATCACAAATATTTAATGTGGTGTGAGATTTTTGTTAGGCCTTACCATGGCTACTTCTTCCAGAGAGGGCCTCCATCTTTCCAAACTTTGTCTTTGCTGGAGCCGACATTCTCTAATAAAACTTTTCTTCCTGCAATTCCCTCCAAATGCCCCACAGCTAACAACCAATGTGGTGTATTTGCCACATTTGGAGGCCTGGCCGTCATTTATTGCACTCATATATTACACTGCTGGATGGGTTACTTTGGAAGTCAAGCTAATACTCCCCCTTGCTTTTATTTGTCCAAAATATTTGACTGTCTCTTCCTAAGCTGATGGTAACCCATCATTCGGGTAGGTGTATACCTCTGCTTTGGCCTACGTGAGATACAAAGCTGGGTGAAAGCGGCTGGCTCGGCACGGTGCGCCAGAACTCAGGGAAGAGTGAGTTTAGTTGATGACAGTATCGCCGGCACTTGGTGACTCTCGATGGCTGCGTTACGCCATGGAAGCCGATACCTGACTTCCCCCTGGGCAGGTGAGCTGCAGGCGTGAACCTGACGCAGGAGGAACAGCAGCAGGGCCACGCTGGGCCAGCCCAAGGCCAGCAGCCGGAGCCCTGCAGAGGGAGTGACCAGCAGGGCAGCCAGGCTCAGGGACACCAGCCTGGGCCCTGTGCTGCGGGAGGGGCTCGCCTCTCCCCCTCCCGCCCATCATGGTCTTTGCACCGCCCCTCAGGGGGCGGGTCTCCACTGCTGCCCCGCCCCCTGGCGCCGGGAGGGAGGCCAAAGGCCGATGCAGCGCGCCTGCGCCACCCTTTCCCCAGGCACCGTGCTGCATTGTGGGGCGAGTAGTCCCTGCCATTCCGCAAGCCGCGGCCGGCGGCGGCGGCGGCAGAACTACACCTCCCAGGATCCCGGGGGGGGGGGGGGAGGTTGTGGCGTCCCTCAGGCTGTCGCGCCTGCGCCTCGCTCAGATCCCGGTGGCGGGGCGGCCATGGCGTCGGGATGCCGGATCGGCCCGTCCATCCTCAACAGCGACCTGGCGGCGCTGGGTGCCGAGTGCGGCCGCATGCTGGACTCCGGGGCGGACTACCTGCACCTGGACGTGATGGACGGGTAACGGCCGCCGCGCGGCGCGCGCGCTTCCGCCTCGAGCCCCGCCCCCCCCCCCGGTGCCCGGCCCCTGGCGCTGCTCTGCGCCCCTGGGGGGGTCGCTGCTGAGGGGAGGCTCCGTGGGGCGTTTGCCGCCCGCCCGGTGGGGGGGGGGGTTGCTCAGCGCGTCGTTGCGGCCGGGCTGGGCGCTGCTCCCGGGCAGCCTTCGCGGGGCCTCGCTGAGGGCGTGTCCGTGGCCGGCGAAGTGCAGCCCTGCCCGGGCAGCGCCCGGCGCACACCGCGGCAGGAAATCCGCGGCTGGGCGGTTGCTGTGGAGACATTTGGGCTCCGGCTGTAGGGTCCCGGGAGGGCGCGAGGGCCTCAGAGCTGCAGCCTGAACCCCCGAATCTGCATCGCAATTAAACAGCCCCTCGGTGCCCCCCTTAGCCCGCGCCAGGCACCCCGGGGGAGGGGCCAGGCGCGGGAGCCTGTCAGAGCAGCTGGGGTGAGGGCGCAGCTTTCCTAATGGTCAGCGGCCAGGGGGCGTGAGCTTTTCATAGCGATGTAGGGCTGGGGGGCACCTCAGGAAGTGTCAGGCCAGCCCCTGTGCTGAGGCAGCGCCAGTAAACTTAGACCATCCCTGACAGGTCGCTAGTGAACCTGGTCTTAAAAATTCCCCGTGATGGGGGTTCCACAACCTCCCTTGGAAGCCTAGTCCAGTGTTTAGCTACCCTTACAAAGCTTTTCCTCATATCAGCCTAAGTCCCTCTTAATGCAAATTAAGTCAGTTACTACTTGTACTACTCCAGCAGATGGACGGACACTTCATCACTGTCCTCTTTAAAACAGCTCTTATCATAAAAACGGCCATACTGGGTCAGACCAAAGGCCAGTATCCTGTTTTCCAATAGTGGCTAATGCCAGGTGCCACAGAAAGAATGAACAAACCAGGTAATCATCAAGTGGTCCCTCCCATTGCCCATTCCCATAAAACAGAGGTTAGGGACACCATCCCTGCCCATCCTGGCTAATAGCCATTGATGGACCTGTCCTTCATGAATTTATCTAGCTGTTTTTTTGAATCCTGTTATAGACTGGCCTTCACAACATCCTTTGGCAAAGAGTTCCACAGGTTGACTGTGCGTTGTGTGAAGAAGTACTTCCTTTTTTTTGTTTTAAACCTGCTGCCTATTAATTTCATTTGGTGACCCTAGTTCTTGTGTTATGAGTAAATAACACTTCCTTATTTACTTTCTCCACACTAGCCATGATTTTATAGACCTCTCTTATATCCCCCCTTAGTCGTCTCTTTTCCAAGCTGAAAAGTCCCAGTCTTATTAATTTCTCCTCATATGCCAGCAATTCCATACCCCTAATAATTTTTGTTGCCCTTTTCTAAACCTTTTCCAATTCCAGTATATCTTTTTTGAGATGGGGTGACCACATTGGCACATGGTATTCAAGATGTGGGCATACCATGGATTTATATAGAGGCAATATGATATTTTCTGTCTTATCTATCCGTTTCCTAATGAGTCCCAACATTCTGTTTGCTTTTTGACTGCCGCTGCACATTGAGTGGATGTTTTCAGAGAAGTATCCACAATGACTACGAGATCTCATTCTTGGATGGTAACAGCTAATTTAGACCCCATCATTTTATATGTATAGTTGGGATTATGTTTTCCAGTGTGAATTACTTTGTATTTCATCTGCCATTGTCACTCGGTTTTGTGAGGTCCCATTCTAACTCTTCACAGTCTACTTTGGACTTAACTATCTTGAGTAGTTTTGTATCATCTGCAAATTTTGCCTATTTTTTCCAGATCATTTATGAATATGTTAAATAGTACTGGTCCCAGTACAGACTGTGGTATATCATTATTTATCTCTCTCCATTCTGAAAACTGGCCATTTATTTCTACCCTTTGTTTCCTATCTTTTAACCAGTTACCAGTCCATAAGATGACCTTTCCTCTTATCCCATGACATCTTACTTTGCTTAAGAGCCTTTGATGAGGGACCTTGTGAAAGGCTTTCTGAAAATTTAAGTACACTATATTCACCTTGTCCATATGCTTGTTGATCCCCTCAAAGACTTCTAGTAGATTGGTGAGGCATGATTTCCCTTTACAAAACCCCTATTGACTCTTCCCCAACAAATCATGTTAATCTGTGTGTCTGATAAGTCTGTTCTTTACTATAATTTCAAGCAGTTTGCCTGGTACTGAAATCAGGCTTACCAGCCCGTAATTGCTAGGATCCCCTTTAGAACCCTTTTTAAAAATTGGTGACACATTAGCTATCCTCCAGTCATTTGATACAGAAGCTGATTTAAATGGTAGGTTATATACCACAGTTAGTACTTCTGCAATTTCACATTTTACTTCCTTCAGAACTCTTGGGTGAATACCAGCTGGTCCTGGTGACTTATTACTATTTATCAATTTGTTCCCAAACCACCTCCAATGACACCTCAGTCTTTAACAGTTCCTCAGATTTGTCGCCTAAAAAGAATGGCTCAGGTTTGGGGAATCTCCCTCACATCCTCAGCCATGAAGACTGATGCCAAGAATGTATTTAATTTCTCTGCAATGGCTTTATCACCCTAGAGGCTCCCTGCTTCTGATGTACTTAAAATTCTTTTTGCTATTACTTTTTGACACTTTGGCTAGCTGTAGTTCAAATTCTTTTTTGGCCTTCCTAATTACATTTTTACACTTCATTTACCAGAGTTTATACTCCTTTCTGTTTTCCTCACTAGGATGCCTTTTTGCTTCTCACTGCTTCTTTTACTTTGTTGTTTAGCCATGGTGGCACTTTTTTGATCCTCTTCCTATGTTTTTAAATTTGGGATTTATATTTAAGTTGAGCCTCTGTTATGGGGCCTTTAAAAAGTTTCCATGAAGTTTGCAGGGATTTCACTTTTGGCACTGTACCTTTTAATTTGTTTAACTAACTTCCTCATTTTTGTGTAGTCCCACTTTCTTAAATTAAATGCTACTGTGGTGTTTTTCCTGCTGCAGGGATGTTCAATTTAATTATATTATGGTCACTATTACCAAGTGATTCAGCTATATTGAAGATTGTTATCAAATCCCCCTCTCCCTCCCCCCAACACACACACACTTTTCTTTTCTCAAGAATAAGCATGCCCAGTTTTTCAACCTTTCATCATAGGTCAGGATTTCTAAACCTTGTATCTTGTTTGTCGCTCTCCTCTGGACTCTTTCCATTTTGTCCACATCTTTCCTAAAGTGTGGTGCCCAGACTGGACAAGAACTTCAACTGAGGCCTCACCTATGCCAAGTAGAGCAGGACAGTTACCTCCCACCTCTTACATATGACACTCCTGTCAATACACCCCTGAAAGATACTGGCCTTTTTTGCAAGTGCATCATATTGTTGACTTATTCAATTTCTGATCCACTATAACCCCCAGATCCTTTTCAGCAGTGCTATGATCTAGCCAGTTATTCCTGTTGTGTAGCTGTGCATTTGACAATTCTCTAATTTGTCAAGGTTGGTTTGAAATCTAATCCTGTCCTCCAAGATGCTAGCACCCCTCCCATCTTGGTGATATCTGCATATTCTCCATTCCATTATCCAAGTTAAAAAAATATTAAATAGTACCGGTCCCATGGCTGATGTGTGGACCCCACTAGATTGACAGCAAACCATTGGTAACTACTCTTTGAGTATGGTCTTTCAATCAGATAATAGTTTTATCCAGATTGTATTTCCCTAATTTGATTATGAGAATGTCATATGGAATTGTGTCAAAAGACTTACTAAAATCAAGACACGTCGCGTCTCGCATACCCTGTATCTACTAAGCTAGTAACCCTGTCAAAGAAGGAAATTAAGTTGCTTTGGCATGATTTGTTCTGGACAAATCTATGCTAGCTAGTGCTTATAACCCTATTATTAGGGCCGTACCAAATTCACAGTCCATTTTGGTACATTTCAGTGATAGGATTTTTAAAATGTGAAATTTCATGGTGGTGTAATGGGAGGGGAGGGGGTTCTGACCCAAAAGGGAGTTGGGGGGGGGTTCCAAGGTTATTGTAGGGGGGTTGCAATATTGACACCCTTATTTCTGCACTGCTGATGGTGATGGCGCTGCTTTCAGAGCTCCCAGCCAGCAGCCGCAGAGCTTCCTGCAGTTGGGAGAGGCTAATTATATTAACGACACTGCTTCTTGAACATAGTATAAAGATTTGTTTTTATATTTCCCATAAATGTAGGTCAATATAAAATTCCTTACTTTAGTCACCATTACAATAAAACAATATCAAGCCTAATAAAGTGTTTTTTTCTAATTGGTAGGCACTTTGTTCCGAACATCACATTTGGACACCCTGTAGTAGAGAGCCTTCGAAAGCAGCTGGGTCAGGATCCTTTCTTTGGTAAGGACTTCATTTTTCCAAACTCCTGTGTATGTGGTGTTATACTGACAGAGGAAACCACAAAACATTGTGGGTTTGAATCCTTGCCACAACTCAATGTGGTAACCTCAAAACTGTTTTGCTGCTCTCTAATCCTGGGGCTGGTTTTGTGCTGTCTTAGTTTAGAATAGCCTTACCCTGGGGGCCATGATGGTGGTAGGAATCATTGGAAGGTGGTTACAACACATCCCCCTACATGTGGGGAAAGTCAAGGAGGGCTGGTGTAGAGCCAGCTATGTCAGATGAGGATTTCCCCAGCTTTCCAACCCCTTTCTAGAACTTGAGTAGCACAAAGGAGCCATGTCCTGGGCCTCATGTTTGGTGATTACGAAATATTTATAGCCAAGCAAAACGCTGTAAAACTACGGTTTCCTTTTTAGCTAAAGTAAGTCAGAGGGAGGGGAGAATGTATTATGTGAGCTACTGTTTGTTTGCATTTTAGTACTTTAAAGAAACACACTCCCGTGTGGCATGTCACTATAATGTAATCAATGTCCTATTAAGCTTGAGTAGTAATTACTAAACATATCTAATAATACCAACGTTGAGCATGGATTTATGTTCTGAATTTGTTTTGTATAAATTAATATGCACTCATTTGAACAGCTTATGCTGTTGCTATTTTTTTTTTTGAGCTCTTGAGTGCATGCTTTGAATGTGCATCTTCTGTAATGACTCTAAAGCAGCTGATATGGTATATGAATTACAGATAGTCCACATATTGGTATATTTTGGTGAATAATGCATGCCCAGTGTATCTTGCTTACTTACGCTTCTGTTCTTCGTGATTCTTTTCAGATATGCACATGATGGTTGCCAAGCCAGAGCAGTGGGTGAAACCAATGGCTGTAGCAGGTGCAAACCAGTACACTTTTCACCTAGAGGCTACAGACAATCCAGGGGCACTGATTAAAGACATTCGGGAAAATGGGATGAAGGTGAGGCGCTGGTGTGGCAAGAGTTGTGTGCTGCATTGCAGTAGCTGCCTCCCTCTGGCATTGAAAGATCTGGGCAATAATGTTCTTGAGGACTAATGAAATGAAAGCAATTTATATCTGAACAGAAGTCCTGGAGACAAAGTGGAATCTTGCTTTAATGCAGTGGTCCCCAAAGTGTGGGGTACACAGAGGGAGGGCCACCCAGCTCTGCTCCAGGCCAAGCCCTGGCTTCCACTCCTGCTCCCAGCTGCAGCTCTGTCCCCTGGGGGCCATGGACTGGTTACATTATGGGTGGGGTGCAACATAAAAAGTTGGTGGACCATTGCTTTAATGCAATCAATACCTTTAAGCCTTAATTGAGCCTACATAATATTCCAAATACTGTTCACAATATTTAACTGGTAATTTTTTAAAGCTTGCAGTAGCCAGTATCAGAGCAATGCTAACACAGGTGCAAGGCCTCCTTTGTCCTACAGATGCACTTTCATTTATCTTTCCCTCCTTCCGCAGGTTGGCTTGGCCATCAAACCTGGAACTGTAGTTGAATATTTAGCACCATGGGCCAATCAGATAGACATGGCTTTGGTGATGACAGTAGAACCTGGATTTGGAGGGCAGAAGTTCATGGAAAACATGATGCCAAAGGTAGATACTGATTGTGTTTTATTAAATGGAACTAGTCTGTTTCTACTCCCTATGTCTTGACAACTGGGAAAGGAGATGACATTAACAAAAAAAAAATCCTTAATCATTTAAATGTTAGAAATTATATAGAGCTGGGGAGTATCTGTGTAAAACTAAGTGCTTAACTTTTGTGGGGGTTTTTGTATGGGCTCTTTAGATTCAGTGGCTGAGGACACAGTTTCCTTCCTTGGATATTGAAGTGGATGGTGGTGTGGGGCCAGATACCATCCATAAATGTGCAGAGGTAAGCTTTAAAAACTGAACTTCACAGTGAGGACTCTCCTCCTTTTAAGACATTCACTCTGTGCATGAGATTGTAATCTCCCTGCTGGGTCTTTCATTTTGGTCATTTGCTTTGTTTTAGAATCACAAAGGGACCTCAGGAGATCATCTAGTCCAATCCCCAATTAAATCATACAACAGATTTTTGCCCCATCTCCCTAAAGGGCCCCCTCAAGGATTGAGCTCACAACCCTGGGTTTAGCAAGCCACTGAGCTATCCCTTCCCTGATGGTATAGTAGACTATGACCTAACCTACAGCACTTGTTTTGTCACTCTCTGCGCAGGATAGCTAGGTTGGTTCTGGTTCTGTTTGAGGAACTACCCTTTTCTCACTAGAATAATTTTTTTGAAGTCTGATGAAGTCCATGCATGTTGCAAGTGGACAATAGTTACCTACCTTTTCTAATACAGAAATTTCACTAGTTAGCGAGTATGTGGTGGTAGTCCATATTACACAGCTGGCTGGTTAACCTTCTTCCAGGCAGGAGCAAACATGATTGTGTCTGGCAGTGCTATTATGAAAAGTGAAGATCCTAGATCTGTCATCAACCTCCTGAGAAATGTGTGTTCAGAAGCTGCTCAGAAACGTTCCCTGGACCGATGAGACCGCCAACTCATGCCAAGGCAGCTTGGGTGTGAATGGGTTCTATTCCAGTATGGGAACATCACTGCTGAACCAGGACTGCAGCACTGAAGAATTGCTCCTTCACTGCAAGCAGCTGTTTTGCCAGGGCTGGAAATACAATCAGCCAGTGCTATCCCTTCAATTGACTGGAGACTTATTTTATAGCAGATAACAGGTATTGGATGGAAACAAAAGTGTGAGTTTTTGCTTGAAAGGTGTGGAAGACTAAGAGTCTGCTCTGTGCATTCCTACAAAACTGTTTCAATGTTTGAAATAAAACACTGATGATAAGTCATCTTACAAGTAGCAAAACTCATCTGTTAGCTATTCAGTAGTATGTGGTTCATCTTGGAGTGCAATCTTCCCCAAGAAAGAGCATCTTTCCAGAAGGAAGTTCATTAACTTAGACAGGTATGTACACCCCAATAACGTTATGGTACAATATTTCAGGCTTACAGCAGTGGGAAATAAAAGTTCCACAATAAGCTTCCCCTTTGAAAAACTAAGTCTCTTGGCCTAATTTTCATAGGTGGTATCCTTACGACTAGCTAGTGAAAACTTTCCAAGATAAATGATCTGAAGGTACAGTTATTAGATTGACTCCTGAAGTTTTTACAACAAACGTCATTGTCGAAGCGTGGATTTTGTCACCAGCAGTGACTAGTAAGTTGCCTGCTGTTGTGGGTTAACAAAATTTTAATTATTGCAGAATGAGCAGCCACAGGATATCGTCTCTCATTTGTACAAAAGCACATGGGGATCCTAAGCCAGGTCTTTTGCATTCTAGTTATTCAGATGACTAATCATAGGTAAATGTAGTATCCTTCAGGCAATCCATATCTGGAAGACCAAGCAGCTACTGCAGCTGTTGTCTGTGTATAAGATGTAATAACCAACATCCTTGACTTACAGAAAGGCCTACTCCAGTGGAGAGGAGGAAGTAGGATAATTTAGATGCACAGGGTGAATCTGCTTCAGCTGTTCAGTTTCTAAGCAATGATAGTTGAGAGAGGTAGGACTGGTTCAAGAATTCCTCTACCTAGTCTCTCTGAAAAAACATGTTGGACATGTATGTACAAAAAAGCCAAAGCCACCCCTTAGTGCTGCATAAAGAAAGTGATTAGAGGGAACATTTTTGCACACTCCTTCCCCATACCCCAATTCAACAGAGATGAGATACTACAGGTGTGGGGGCAGCCTGTGTAAACACAGCCACTCTAGCTCCCTCAGTTAAAGCAGATGTGAGGATGCAGCAACAAAGGCATTTGGCATGGGCTGCACAAACAGTACCAAGGGGCCAAGACAGCCTCAATGCTGTTAGTAAGCCAGCTAGAGTTAGGGATAACTGTCAGTATGGAATCATTTGCTCAAACCAGCTGTATACCGAATACAGTATAACTAGCTGCCATCACCCAGTACCCCCAAAACTACCATGGAAAGAATGTTTAACTGCAGGCAGTCCTGTGTTGTCATTTAACACCCTTTGTTAAAAAATACTATGCTCTGTCCCAAGGAGAAATATGTAATTGAATCCCTTGTTGGGTCCTAGATTAGAGCAGTTGGGGGTCCACACCTTTTTTTTTTTGTCAACAGGCTTGAGCAAGTGTAAACTGCCAGCCTAGGGCTGCACTTCAGGGGGGAAAACATACTTGCAGGAAAACCACCTCACCTCCCCAGCAGAGTGGCTGGCTAATTGTTCCTACTGCAGCAACCCCCCTTTGTGTGATCTCTTCACTTCCACAGCTAAGGGAAAGGCTATTAGTCACCATGGAGATTACCACTTCAGCATATGCTTAATTACATTCTTCTGTTACGCCTTAAAAATTGCCTTTGCTCACTATTAGCAAATAAATAAAAATGAAAATTTTCTGTCCCAGCATGCCTTCCTCCACCTAAAAATAAGTGATGTAAATATGCTTATGCACAGAAAACAGCAGCTACACCTCATCCATGAAAGTACATATTGAACATGGAGACACTCAGTCTGATCAGGCATCCAAATGGAAAAAGTATTTCCACATTAAAACTAACCACACAGGATCTACATCACTTAGTCATGGGTCAATGAATAGAGAAGTTTGACTCAAACTTTCATGCCTAAATCAAATGTTCAGACACTCTGCACATCAGTCTTGTACCCTTCAACCTGCCAGACCCCCAGTGAGGAACATAATTAGTTGTACTTTTCTATAACCTCAGTCTCATGATGTAAATACATTTTCAACAATGAAAGTGCAGGGATATCACCGGGACTAAAATGAAAGCCAGTTGAGAATTATTTGTCTCAAAACAGGCCAAGTTCTAATGGAGAGCCAACAAAGCCATCTAGACTCTAGTGCTAAAGCAAACTTTTGTGCATTACTCAACTGGAGGTCCAAGAGGTAACTGATATTCTGTAACAAGGGAAGGGTCCAAGGTGCCCACTATCATCAATGGAGGAAAATATATAAGACTCCAGATGTCCAATTCAATCCTTATTTGGATGTGGGGTCCTCCAAAGGACAGTTCTGTAAGCAAACTAGCATGCACCCAAATAGGGTGAGAAAATATACTGAAAATATGCTCTGCTCACCACATCTGAGGACTTTCTGCCCTTCCCATGCTTTGATGAAGGTCGTGGATCTGAAGGAGGATGTGAAACCTCTTGCAACAGGGCCAGGGAAGGAGATATGGAGATCTGAAAAAATGCCTTTTGATCCAAAATGGTAAACAAAGCACAAATATACTAAAACAAGTCACAGGTCCAACAGTGCCTGACTGCATAATGCTCAGTACTTTACAGCTGCACAGTGGGATGGGAGGGGAGGAATGATCTGTTTTAGCCTTTAAAAGACAAAAAGTTGAGGACATTTTTGAACATTTAAGGGAGGTATGAGGGGGAAAAAAACTTGAGCAAGGAGCTTCATGGCTTTTTATAAACTCAGCCCTGGGGCTGAGCTATGTGTATAGCAGTTCTCAGCATGCTGACTGAGACAGCTAATGGTTTCAGAATTCATGTGCTACAATACACAAACTATAGGTGAGAGGAAGGAGGCCATTTCCATGAGAGAATTATCCCCATAAGTTTTAATTATTAAGAATTGAAGACAGCACAACAGATCCGTACAGCAGATCTGAAGAAAGAGGGTGGGGATGGGGCTTGTGTAGGTGCTAGACAGACTGAGTGCAGTTTCTTACGGTCACAGACTTCTTGGGTGGTGTTGGGCAAGTCACTTAGTGTCTCTCTCTCTCTCTCTGTAAAAGGGGGATCGTAATCCCACCCTGTCTTGGCTCTGGACTATAAACTGTTTGGGGCAAGGCCTGTCTCTTCCAATGTGTTTGTACAGACCCTAGCATAACAGAGCCTCAATCTCAGCTGGAGCTTCTAGGGGCTACTGTAATACAAGTAAATAGTAGCATCCCTAGCCACAAGAGTTTCCAGCGTCAGAGAGAGGACACCGGGGAGGAGGGAGGTTTATACCAATAAGACGAGTTTGCTGGAGAGCTTGGGGAGTAGTGGGGGAGATTTGAAGGAGAGGTTATGTGGTGTGTAGGTGGGGGAGGGTGTGGGGGGAAGAGGATGGCCATTCCAGGCACTTGGGGCACTGGGAGAAAGCACACAAGTAATTATGGGAGGACATACAGGGACTGGAAGGATTACAGAGTGCAGGGCTGGTATGGGGGAGCGGTAAGTAAAGAGAAACGATAAACTATATTTTATTCTTGCCTTATATCATGGAGTTCAATGGATGGAAGTGGTCTTAGAATCTGCTCCCAGGCAAATTATTTTGCTGTCCCAAATCTGTTTTTTATCAGATGAGATGTGGACTATAAGAGCAAAGTTTCTGATGGAAAAAAATGCCCTAAATATTTGCATAGGGAGAAAATAGAAAAGTAAAGTTCTCCATTTTGCATCCAGTTTTTCAGTCTCTTTCTTGCCCATCTCATCTTTGCCAGGGTGGTTTCATTACATTCTTGGAAGGTTTAGCCTGTTCACACAGTGGGTAGGGCAGAGGTCATCTCAATAGGGACAAAGAGGTGTGCAATCTTCATTTGTATCAGCCACGTAACTGGCAAGATTAACAAATAACATCTTTAGAAGAGGATATTAATACTGCTCAGTAAAGGAAATTACCAGGAACTACTCAGGGGCAATGCAAAGATTTCCCCATCCTACGTGATACCATTTGTCGTTACTGATTTTATAGCGCAAGAGTCTCATATCCAGATCCTCTGAAAAGCAATGCAGCGAGCTGCCTGACAACCCACCAAGCCAGCCCAGTTTGGTTAGTAGTCCTACTTGAAAGTTTACTTCATTTTTAAAATATTCTCTTAACATTAACAGAGAACTCTCTCTCTCCTTCAGGATCCTGGATGATTCAGACTTCATTACTAAGTCAGTGTTCCTCACCTGTAGTTCTCCTGCATGCAGGGAGTTCATGTGACTGATGCCCAGATCCCAGGATTGCTCCTCACACTGCCAAATAGATCAGACAAGAACAGGAGGCACTGAACAATCTATAAAGTTGTATGATGGGAGCTGCTCCTATCTTCACTTTGAAGCAGCAGGCGAATGGAGAAGAAAAGAGCCTCACCTCACACTGCTCTCCAACTCACATTCCCAGCCGCAGCCAGAAGACGAGGGAGAGAGAAATGAGAAATACCCCATTCCACTCAGAAACTAGGAAGAAGGGATAATAGCAGGGGAAACAACAGTCTCACGGCCAGTTAGTTATCCAGTGCGTCGTCATCATGTATTAATGCAACATTAACAAATGCAACAGCAAGGCTTTGTACCATTACTACTTTGTGGCTCCCACAAAGCCATACAGGTCTTCAGCTCTTAAAGGTACATACCACTAATTTGATGTTACAGACCTGTGAAGGGAATCTAAGTACTTCTATTGCTAATCAAATTCAGACTATACACACTGTATGGAAATAACTTTTAATTTAAAAAACCTTGCATTGAAGATTATTGTATCAGACATTGAGGCAAAATTTGAGTTTAATTTGCTGGACAAACCAGTGTTAAAAAAAAAATTTAAAATAAATCAGAATGTGCAATAAACTACAATGTAGCATAGGCAGTAGTGTTGAAACTTGACTGAACTTTTTTCTGAGGTCCAGCGTATATTTCCAGTCAATCTGACAGGAAAAAAATTGACACTACAAACGGGTCATCTGTCAGTATTGGATATTACAAGCTGAGGAAAAATGTTGTACAAGAACAGAGACTCCTATATAGTTGCCTTCAACTGTTGTACACAGAAAAACTTCCTGCTGACGGTGGTTTAAACATACATTCTACTGGTATCGAATTATTGTTCTGCTACAAGAATACTGCTATATCATCAATTCTTGTATGCGTCGTCTTCTGTTAGCATCACTTGAGGATGCAGATAAATTCTAAATTCTGTAATTCAGAATGTACGAGTTTAAACAATTTGCTTTTATTTTCTTAGAGTATAATGGCTGGGAATTTAAAAATCAATCTGTATTTAGAAACATTATGAAAGGTTTTTTTAAGCCCTTCTGATGTCCTTATTAACAATGTTTTCCTTTCTGGTTAGTCACTCTGCTTTTGCATACTTGGTAGAACCCCTTGCAAGGTATCGCTTAGAAATCGTAACAACTATACTTGTTGGAAAGATATTACAGCACACAGTTCTAAGCAGCATTAGCTACTGCAGGTCTAGGAGTTAGGTCTCCAAATATCTGATGATCCAAAATGAAATTCAGAGCTGCATCTTCATTTAATTCAATCTTCGTTTCCTCACCACTCCTAGGCTTCTCTGCTCCCCATGTGACTGAAATAGAAAACTGTCTACCTTTCGTATAGTAAAGAAATCAACTATGGAAATATAGTGGTATATTTGTGTGTTAGTGTTTGAGGATTACTGCATGAAACTAACAATAGAGTTGAATGAGTGACTCATTTTAAGCCAAATATAAGGCGTCTGAAAGTGTCATTTAAAAACTACTGGTACTTAAATATTCAAGGGATTTCAGACAAGGCAGGTATTGCCACATGCTCATGCCACCAAAGGAAAACCATTTGAAATTACCCCCTCCTCCTCACTGTCTTTTCAAATAGTTTTTCTGTGTTTTGAAGTTGTTTGTTTAAAGGAATAAAGTGTGGTCTGCTGTCCCAGAATCCATCAGAACCATAAACACATTTGAAAGAAAAAAAAGGAAGAATATTAAAGAACGTGGCAATATGACAACAGAAAGCAGTAAACCGTGCCAGCTATTTAGGTGCGCCCACTTTCAACACAGGGAATACTAGACTTCTAGCTTGAAATAATTAGTTTCTCTTGTGGTTCGGGAAGAAGAAAAAGTGTTGCGTTTGGGATTTTATCCTGCCTGTTACAAAGCAAGAAAGAAAATATATTATATGCTGCTAATATACAGTATTTGAATTGTGCTGTTATTTCTTGTGTGAATAACAGAGATTTTACCTTATACTTTTCTCCATCTTAATCGGCTTTCTTAATGAACCACATTATTCCCTGTCACCTGTGTTTTCTTGTGCTGCAGAGTCCCAGGAAAACACTTTTGCAGTCTTCCAGCTCTTCTGTGGATTGTTTTCTTGGTGGATGGCCATTGTTTGGCAAAGTGATGGGAGTACATGAAGTGCAGAGGGAGTCACTGTGGAAAGCTGTACTTGAACTTTCAGTCTGATTTGTTATTTGGTCTTGGCACCGTAAGGTTTCTATGTCTTCATCCTTTAACGGAAAAACCCGAAGTTCCCACAGCTCAGACTGAAAGGAGTCAAAGGGGGGAGGGGAGGAAAGAGGGGTCCTGGTTAGCTATGTGCAGAATGATTCTGTTATCAAGTAACAAATGCGTCTTGTTCTTTATAGTGCTTGCAGGGTTCTTCAGCTACAGGGAAGAATACCATTCTTCTGGGTACCAGTTTTCAATGTGGCTTGGCGTAATACAGCACAACTTCATTTTGTATAGAATCTTTTAAATAAGTTGTATCCCAACATTGTTTCCAAGGTTAAACAATGCAGTTACAATATAAGGGGCAAGGGATGTAAAAAGGAATCCTCTATTTTCTACTGTTAAGAGCATCGATTACCATCACAATCAGTACTATTTGGAACACATGTTGGCATCCTCTGAAAAAAAGCTACAGAATGTATTAATAGAGAGCCTGCTACTCTCTCATCTTGAGGCTGAGACATTTTGACCCAGTAGTGAAAGTTTTGCCTGTGCTGTTCCTATTCTATTGACAAATGGAGGACTTCATTTGGAAGTGATCTCAATCCGGTAATTTGCAGAAGCTCTAAATGCAATCCAAAAATCAGAGATGAGAACACTTACATTTGCAGTTTTAGAGCCTGATCTAAGACCCATTGAAGTCAGGGAAACTTTGGGCACTGGATCAGGCCCTTACTTACAAAAACCATCATACCTTTGCTTCTTGATTTTCCTTTGAAGACTGTGGGACCCTTAAACATACAGAACTGTGGATTTCTGAAGTAAGATCAGAAGCAGCTTCAGCAGCACAACGCAGTGAGGCACATGAGTTATGATGGTTTTCTTTCAGTACTGGATCTTGTCCCTGCTGTCCTTCAGCATTTTTGCTATAAGATCTAGTACAAGACAAAATGAGAAAAAAAGCTTTTGTTTAATAACTGCTGTCAAGTGACTGGAAACAATTCAGATTTTATTTAAAAAGAAAAAAGGCACTATAAGTTTTTAATAATGGCTTCTTATTTATATGCTTAGAAGTAAAGAAAACCTGAAAACAGAACTCTAAAGCAAAGCTGACCTTGGTATAAAATATTTAAATACATCTGAATATCTTTGACAACTTTTTTTGAAAGTACAAACTTAACAGAATCCAGTACTTGAAGTGGGTCTCTGAATGCAATTACTTTCAGTCTTAGATCCAGAGAAGTGACACCCCATTCTTTCATCTAAATCAGAGATTACTGAGTGAGAAGTGACACCCTATTCATTTGACTAAGGCAATAATTACTGAGCACGGCAGCGAACAGCAGAAGTGGGATGGGTTCAGAAAATGTTAAGATTTTATTCACTAATATCCCAATAACCTAGATTTTCTTTAAATTCCTAAGATTTAAAGCTATATAGTTTTCCTTTCAGAGCAATAAATTAAATATGCATGATACCGTACTGCTAAACTATTTGATGGGGAATACCCTCATTTTCAAAGATGCTTCACTCTATTGATAGGATTTCTAAAAGTTGCTGGGCTGCAAAAAGAAAATCCCAATGATTCTGTAAGAGTCCTCCATTTATGACAATACACCTGCCTGCTATTTCTTCTGGGCCATCGGCTCTGTTCCCACAATGACCACCTTGCTTTCTCTCTCTCTTCATATTTTGCATGACGTGAAGAAAAAAGTTCATCTGACAGATCTTCGATCTGTAATTATAAATGAGAGATGGCTGCTGCCATGATTACAAGCATCACTAAAGATGAAAACACTGGTTTTATATACAGTCATGTGGGGACTCTGTGTCACACCCACACCAAAAAGTATCAAATGTGCACTGGAGGGTACAAAGGTACAGTAAACTGTACGTGTTCATGTTAAAATATGAAAGAAAAGTACGGCTACATGATACAACTTTTTAGCCTGCTAATTTACACGTCTGGAAGGGGGTGGGGATCTCAAGTTGATATAAGAATTATTTTCACCCCATGGAAATAATCAAGGACTACACTAGATTGAAAAGTAAGAGGAAGGTTACTTACTTGTAAGTCAAATAAACAGGAAATGTACTACATTTGTGGATGCACACTTGTGTCTCTTCCAGGGCAGGACACAGAAGTGAACTATAGCACTTAAGAGCAACTACATTTTCCTTCAGAGATGTAAACTGTCAGATTCCTTTGCATTTTGGTTCTAAAGTAGCACAGCGAATCAAGTTTTTAAGAGTTAAGCATGTAGATCCCTAGGTAATAGTATCCTTAAAAAAAGTTAATGTTGAGCATTAACCATGACCCCAAGAATTCTACTCAAGGTTATGAAAAGCCGGTGTCTCCAGCTGGCCTGAGTTCCTCTCTACTTCAGCATCCAAGACTCAACAGAAGTCTGGGGATGAGGTGCAGTGTGTAGAAATGCAGAGGCAATACATTTGGAAAATTCCAGTTACTAATAAGCAAGTTCCATTCTTCAAAAATTGCCTCCGCAGAGAACAATGAACAGCAGCAGTGCTTGGAAGTGCTTAGCTGAAAAAAGACTCAGAAAACAGTGTTTCATCCTTCCGTCGGGCTTCCCATTTGAAAGAACAGTGCTGGATAAGCTGAACTTTGTGCAGCAGACTTACAAATCTGTTAGGGAGACATGGCAAAGGGGAGAGGGAAAGGCACACAGAGCACTACCAAAAGAACCCTTAATTCTCTCAGCACTGGAGCTCCTGCTTACTCATAGCCTTGTAAGTTTAGCCTATCATATGTATCCAATTTAAACAGTCTCTGAATAGAGACTGCCTTGGGTGTCTTACCAAATATGAGCAGCTGAGATGATTTCCTAGAAGGCTTGGACCTATCCATATTTTAAAGTCCGACCTAAGCAGGCATACTATGAAGCTTTTGGAGGAGTGGAGGAAAAAGTTGAGGTGAAGATACAACACAACGTTGTCTTTGTGAAATAGTTTAAATGGAGGATGGGCCATAGGGGCTTAGATTTTGCTCAGACTGATGGTTACCATATCTGCAACCAGAAAAACGATGTTTAGAACAGACTAAAATTGCTTGAAGAGGAAGTCCAATATAAGGCTGCCCAGAGGATTCAGGGGGCCTGGGGCAAAGCAATTTTGGAGGCTCCTTCCATAAAAAAAAGTTGCAATACTATAGAATACTGTATTCTCGTGGGGGCCCCTGCGGGGCCCAGGCCTGGGGCAAACTGCCCCACTTGCCCCCCCCTCTGGGCGGCCCTGCTCCAATATATCTTGGCAAGTTCCAGGAGCCTAGAGGGTTATAAAGGAATGCAACAACTCTAAGCTAATGTTTCATGGAAGGGTGCATGGAAAGAAAAAGAAAAAAGATACTCATGCTGCAGGAGTGAGAAGCAGCAATGTGCTTTGAGTGTGGAGTAATGTAAGTATGACCTCATTAAGAATAAAAAACATTCTAAAATGAAAGGCCCCGGGGGAAAGGTGAAATGCCACATTCCTACTAGAAACCCAGCAGGTAATAGTCACCATTTCTACACAAAAGATTTCTTAGTGAATGGTTTGCAGAACTCCAGCAAGATGCTTAGATCCAAGCTCATGAGAATTTTGGTTGCTCAGTTAAGCACAAGACACAGGCTGCTAAGTGAAACTGTCTGGATCCAGACACCAGATCTGCCCTGCACTTTGAGACAGTTTGACTCTTACTTCTTCCGCAGAACACTGAAAATTGAGGTTGCTGCTCAGTCACAGCTGAGAAGAACAAAGATATGCACACAAAGGAGCTGTGTTTTGCCCTCCTCAAGACACCCGAGGACCAGTTCTCCACAGGCCCGCTCTCTGGCATAGAGTTCAGAACAGGTTCAGGACTGCTGTAATGTTAGGACTGCTGTAATGTACTCTGGCTGCCAATGGCCCAAAAATTCACTTGAGCACCTCGGGATGGTCAGAGCAGAAGGGTGCTATGGCCACACCTTGTTTTTAAAACAACAATGGATGTTACATTAATGACACTGTTAATTTTCCTACTTAATTCAATACAGTATTCCATTTTGTAAGTGTGCCTGAAGGTGCTGCAGAACCTTCAGTCAGCTGCCACGGAACTGAGGCTTTGTCAACACTAGCACTTTTGTTGGTAAAACTTTTGTCAATCAGGGGAGTGAAAAAAAACACCTCCCTGCCCGACAAATTTCACAACAAGCCAGTGTGAACAGCATTTTGTTGGCAGGAGACACTCATTAGGGGTGGTTTAATTATGCTGTTGGGAGAACTCTCCCCCGCCGGCATAGAGTGGGTACACAGGAGACCTTACAGCAGTGTAGCTTTAGCAGTACAGCTGTGCCGCTGTAAGGTCTGTAGTGTAGACAAAGCCCGAGGGAACTAACCACAGATTTTAGGTTAAGTTTTGCCAAAGAGCACACTGGACCCTGGTAATACCCTACAACAGACAGTACACAGCCATGTGGTTTCTGCTGCAACAGTGTTAGGTACATCATTTTACAAAATGGATGAGGGAGTTTGTAACTGTTAGATGTGAACACAAACTATTGCAGCTGCGTTGTTCTGTGATAAATCTGTCTGAACTTAGCACTACACAGCTTCACCGTGAGCTGCTGCTGGGGACGGAGAACCTGATCCGAAGTCCACAGATTTCAGTGGAAAGACTCCCGTTAGCTTTACTGGGCTTTGGGTCAGGCCCTAATGCACATGCTTGCAAAGCTGGCTGATAAGTGGATGTGGAAAGTCTGGCTGGCATGCCAGGCGCACCGCTCTCAGCTCTCTGACATTGATGTGGAGAGCAAGCTCTGCCTGAGACCAGAGGCCTTGAGTTCTGAGGTCTCCCGGATGTGCTCCCCAGCCCAGTGCTGATGCGTCCGTCACTAGGGAGAGAGACAGCTGAGGGCTGGAGAAGGGAATCCCTGCACATACTATCTGTGGGTTGAGCCACCACAGGGGGGAGTCAAGAACCTGGCGAGGCAGGGTTACAACCATGTCCAAATTGTCCCGGGCTGGCCGATACCCCAATGCTAGCCATGACTGAAAATGCCGAAGTCCCACTACACCACATAGGTATAGGCTGCCATGTGTCCTAGAAGTTTCAGGCAATTCCTTGCTGTGGTAGTGGGGAACTGCCTGAGACCTCGAATGATATTGCCAAAGGCCTGGAACCTCACTTCCAGGTGGTACGCCCTGGCCTGGGTGAGTCCAGCACTGTCCCTATACATTCTAACTGCTGAACTGGAGACAACGTTGATTTCCCCTCATTCAGAAGAAGGCCCAGATTGTCAAATGTCACCCTTATGAAGTCGACCTGTGCTTCCACTTGAGCTCTGGAGCAGCCCTTGATGAGCCAGTCGTTGAAGCATGGGAACACCTGTACCTGCTGCCTGCAGAGGAATACGGCCACAACTACCATGCACTTGGTGAACATGCGAGGTGCCGCTGAACAGAGGACTTTGAACTGATATTGGTTGTTGTTCACCACAAACCTGAGGTATTTTTTGTGGTGCGGAATTATTGCTATGTGAAAGTATGCGTCCAAGTCAAGGGCGGCATACCAGTCTCCTGGATCCAATGAAGGGATGATAAAGGCCCAGAGAAACCATGCAGAACTTGAGCTTCTTCACGAACTTGTTGAGTTCTTGCAGGTCTAGGATGGGTCTGAGCCTGCTTTTGGCTTTCGGTATTAGGAAATACTGGGAATAGGAAACCCTTGCCCTTCTGCTCCTGAGGAACCTCTTCCACTGTCCCTAGCGAAAGGAGTGAGTTCACCTCCAGTATAAGGAGTTGCTCATGAGAGGGGTCCCTGAAGAGGGACAGGGAAGAGGCATAGAAGGGCGGGAGGGCACAGATTTGGATGGAGTATCCCCTCTCTACTGTGCAGTGCACCCAGCAATCCCAAGCGATACGGGACCATGCATGGTAGAAAGGGGATAGTCGGGACAAAAAGGTAAGGTGGAGTAGATCCAGTTTTTGTTCTGGTGAGCCATCCTCGACTGCACCTCCAAAAGGCTGGTTTGGAATTGGGAGGTGGCTTGGATTGGCCAGAGCCCTGGCCTGACAGGTGCAGCCTCTTCCTACTGCTCCAATTCCTCCTCCAGGAATTGTCCTGTTGGTTCTGTTGTTGGTAGAACCGCAGAGGAGATTGTGGGAGTATGGAGGCCCAGCCATTTGAGAGTGGCTCTTAACCTTTTAGGCTATGAAACCTTTTATCCATCTTTTCGGAAAACAAGTCACACCCTCAAAGGGGAGATCCCAAATGGTCTGCTGGACCTCGTATGACAGATCTGAAACTTGCAGCCAAGAGCCCCTTCTCATGGCCACCCCTGTAGCCATAACCCTGGAGGCTGCATCAGCTCCGTCATGTGCCACCTGCAAGGAAGATCAGGAGATGAGCTTGCTCAAGGCCAAGAACTTGGCATGGAAGTCTTGTGGCCGCAGCTCTGCAAATTTTGCCATTGCTTCACATGTATTATAGCAGTACCTGCTAACAATGACCCGCTGGTTTGAAATGCAGAGATGCAAACCGCCCATAGACTAGACCTTTCTACCAAAAAAGTCAACTCTTTTCGCCTCCCTGTTCTTAGGGGAGGGTCCCTGGTAACCTTGCCGCTCGCGCTGGTGTCCACAACCAGGGAAATTAGGCTGTGGGTGCGAGTATAGATGCTCACAACCCTTAGATGGCACAAAGTAATGCCTTAGCTGGGGGGGTGGGGCAACAAGGCTGGGGTCTGCCAAAGTTTTGGCTGTGGCAGATATAATTTTGATAAGAGGTAGGGTACTGAGTGTGGGTCCAGAGGGCACAAGGATGTGCACCATGGGATCCACATCCTCAATTACCTGCTCCACCTGAATGCCGCAGCAACTGCTGCAACACCCGGTTGTCCTCCAGAGCTGAAGCTATAGTGGTGCCAACCAGTGCCTCATCTGGTGAGGAGGAGGAAGAAGCCTTCATAAAGGGTGGCCGTTCCTTTCCCTTGGTGCCCAAGGGGTCCCAGGACTCCTAGGATTCCCAGGCTGGAGCTGACCCGGACGGTGCTGTGTCCCGAGGTGTTGAGACAGAGGACACCCATGCCGGGGCTGCACTGCAGGCGTTGCTGGTGATGGTGCTGGCGCTGGTCCCGCTGCCGCAGCTGACGGTGTCAATGTACTCAGCACTGGTGCCTCTATAGCTGGCTCTGGTGCCTGGGAGATTGCAGGTCCCTGAGGGGCGGGAGGTTGGAACAAAAGTAGCCAAGGCTACAGATGTTGCTGCTGAGCGTCACCCTTGGCTCCGTCCCTGGCTCTGATGGACGGGCCACTGCCCCAGGTTCTGCAACTGCGGAGGCCACGGTGCCGGGTGAGTCCATCTCTCCTGCCTTGACCTGGACTTCCTGCTTCTACTTGTGTCGGAGCGATAGGAGTCGGACTCCGACGTCTCCGAAAAAGAAGACCACGGAGGAGCTGCACTGCGCGGCGCTGAGCGTCAGGAGCTAGGGGACCGGCTGGGCTCTCATTCCCGAACGACTGGCATCAGAGCACTGTGGAGAAGGCGAGCGCCGGGACAGCATAGCCGGTTTCCCTCTTGACTGTACTGCACGGCAGACTGGTGCTGTCGATGCTGGCAATGTGTCCCTCCCTAGAGGTGAGAACGGCGCCATGAGGCACAAGTCCTGAGCTGCATTAAACGCCTCTGAGATTGATGGGAGCTGCAGCTGCTGACTCCTGAGGTCCGGCGAGCGGGGTGGGCTGGACTCAACCGCCCTTCCGGGGCAGGAGTGGACATGGCCTTCATCAGCAATGTGGAGCTGTGGCCCAACTGGGGTCTCATAGTCACTGGCTCCTTAGATTTGGCCGGGGGAGAATGATCCCTCTCTGGCTTCTTTTTCTTCTGACGCACCAGCAATTGAGACCGGTGCCTACCTGCCTACGGGAGGAGCCATGACGGTGCAGAGAATCTCGGGAAGAGTCATTTCTTGGCACCAGTTCCCTGGATGACGGTGCCAGAGCACTCTGCACTGAGAAGGTGGTGCTGGGAGCAGGGTCCCCAGGTCTGAATAGGGGCGAAGAGCTGCATCCATGCGCAGAACTTTGGAAGAGAGGGAACAGCAGCTCAAAGTTCTGGGGCGAAACTCATGGCAAATTCTGCAATGGTCCTTTTGGTGACCTTCACCTAGGCACCCTAAACATGCAGCATGTGCTTAGCACAGACCTCACACTTTTTGAACCCCGGGGACTGCAGCATACCATGGCTCCGGGTATCGGAAGGGGGTGAGGAACACCCCCAACAGACTAACTATAACAACTACTACTAACTACAGCTAACAGGTAACACAGAGATAGGTGCTTGCAAAAGCAGGGGCTATGGGACATTCCAGCCACCGTCACTGGTGGTAAGAAGGAACTGAGGCGGTGGCGGGTGGCAGGGCTCTATATTGAGCGCCATGAAGGTGCAACTCCAGGGGGCACCCAGGCTGACCCGATGGATGCTGCTATGGGAAAAAACTTCTGGCTGCTGTGCGCGCGCACACATCCTAATTGGAATGGACATGAACAAGCACTTGAAGAACTCAATTCCCCCCAGACACCCCCTATAAAAATAAAATGAATAGGTATGTCCACCATTAAGGATGTCTAATGACTGGTCTGAGGAAAAAGCTTTAACCAAACCTAGGTTTGGATCCTTCCACAGCATCTGGTCAAGCTTCCACTCTGCTTAACCAGATGCCATGTGAGAATATGAATCAAAAGAATTTCCTGAGAAACTTTAAAAAGAATCCTCCAACCTTAAAAAGTTGTTTATGAACTCATCCCCACCGCACTGATAACATATTAAAGTACGTGTCTCTATGGAAACAAACAACAATTACTAAATAAACTGCTAGTATTGATTACAAATATGTTTGGCTACAGCCTTCAACTTAGACAACATTAATTTCAAAACCCCGTATTAAGGAAACAAGCAAGAAGTGCTCCTTTGGAGAACAGCTAGGTAAGGGTAACTAAACAGCTTAATACCCTTGTAGGAAAGGTCTGTGATGTACTCAATGCAGCCTTCCTCCTCCAAACAAAGATATACCAGCTGCTGTAGCAAGTGAGGGGGTTCCTTCTAAATCTATGAGCCTATCAAAGGCAGCATTAAACAGGAAGAAGGCAGCCTAGGTAGAATCTGTAAGAAAACGAAGAATCTCACCAGACAAGAGGTGGCATCTACCTTGGGAAGAAGAAATCTTTTATCCTTTGTGACCTGGAGTATTTTCTGGAGCCAGGAGATCATTTGTTTACCTGATCCCACTCCTCAGAATAACCTCTAGGATTGCTGCATGGCAAGGTATTACCTCTTCAGTCTCAAAGGGAGAGAGAACCTTTTTGAAAAGTTTACTCCTTGGCTAGTTTATTGGAGCACTAGCCCCCACACAGAAAGGGCCCTCAGAGTGAGGGGCTCTAGGAAGGATATTCTCATCCAGGAGGGCAGCAATATCTTTGTTTGGGATCAAGTCTGGATGCTGGTCTTGGAACTGCTGTGTTTACTGTTAGTCCAAGCAGGGGTCAGGCAAGTGGGACAGGTCAGCGATAAGAGATAGAAATCAGATACCTCCAAAGATTTTGGAAAAGTAGCAAAAATGGCAGGTTTCTTGCTAGGCATTTGACCTAGGTCAGGGGAAACAGCAACAGAAACATGGGGGGGAGGAGGAGGACCCACAGACTGGAGGATGGATCTGGTCTGTTCACACTGGATCTGGGAAATGCCCTGCATGCCTGCTTGAAGGAAAGAATGCTCCCCAGACCAATAAGCCCGGGGGCTGCCATGAAAAAGGCTGGCTGATCCATGCTCCTGAAAGAACAATAGCAGTGGGTGATGAAGAAATTGTTCATGGTTTGCTGAGGAGAGTGCTGCAGGCTGCACTGCTTCAGACAGGAAATTGGAAGGAGAAGTGGATCCCTCCCACCAATGGAAAGGCAAACTACAAGGCAAGGAGTAGGCAAACAGAGATGGGTCTGAAAAAAACCTAGTCTCCCCCCCCCACCAAAAAATAAATAAATTGAAGAAAAAAAAAAAGAGACAAAAATACCTGCTAAGCTGCTACAAGCCCAAGGAGTTGGCTTTCTGGTGCTGCTTGTAGACAATGCAGAGGAAAAGGGGCTGCTAGCAAACCTGGAGATCCCCCTGATTACCCACTCCCTGAAGAGGGTTTCCCACTGGATCTCCAGTATCCCAGTCCTCAGACAGAGAATGGCAGTGATTGGGGAAGGAGGCTGGTAGAAGGGACTTGCTGCTGAATCACTGGCTGGTCCCCGGGGTGCTAGAGCCTTGCCTAAAAAGGTGCAGGTTCTGAGATAGAAAACCTTAGTTGCCTCAACTCTCTGTGTGTTCTTTCATAACCATTCTTCTCCTTCCTCTTTTCCTTTTAATCTTAGGGCTAAAAGGAAAAGAAAAAAGAATCACGGTGCAAGAAGCTAGAGTTCCTGTTTCTAGGATGTGGGTAGGCTGCTGCTTATATACTACCACTGACTCCCAATTCTTTCATCTCCTTGGTTCCTAATGGAGATTCATCTTGCCATCACCCATTAGTGTTGCCACTAAGGGTACGTCTATACTACCCACCGGATCGGCGGGTAGTGTTCGATGTATCGGGGATCGATTTATCACGTCTCGTCTGGATGCGATAAATCGATCCACTAATCGACGCCCGTACTCCACCTTGGCAGGAGGAGTAAGGGCAGTCGACTCGCCGCCACGAGGACGGCCAGGTAAGTCGAACTAAGATACTTCGACTTCAGCTACGCAAATAGCATAGCTGAAGTTGCGTATCTTAGTTTGAATTCCCCCGCTAGTGTAGCCCAGGCCTAAGAGGTTGGTAGGATGGGAGAAGAGACATCTGACAAAATAAGTATATAAAACACACGTGTTCATGCAATGTTTTTACATTCATAGTTAGTACAATCATCTTATTTTTACAACTTCAGACTTACCAGGGGTTTTCATGAAACCAGTGACTACTGAAAACATACACTGATAAACCATGTATTAAACTCTTGGTTTCATTAAAATGTAGCTTACCTCTTCTTCATCTACATGAGATCGCCCCAGAGGGTGAAGTTCAACAACTCTCCAGCTATGAATCAGAGAAGGGTAGTTAATACAGGATTAGCCAAATGGAACGTTTTATCACTTCAGCAGTGGAATGAGATTATCCTGTTCTCATTAAATAGCACAATGCTGCAGTACTTATGCTGCAATTTTTGTAGGGAATGTCAATATTTAAATAAAATTATTTTAATTTAAATACAAATCATGAAAACGTGTCTTCTAACATTAGGTTCTAGAAAATCTTTCTTTTAAAAAAAATACAGAATCTGAGCTCCTTAACATTGTCCCGTTAATATTATTTTAAGCCTTTAAATAAAGCCAGCCAAAACCTGAAACATGAGTCAGAGATTTGCAGATAAAAGAACTAGGCATTGCTATTTTAGATGACTTACTCATTATTTAGTTTAACAAAAACTTGTTTAAGCTGTTCCAAGAATCAAAGGATCTGTGTTTTCTAAACAAGTTTAGAGAACCAGATATCAGAAATAATGGGGTTATCCTACATGAAAAAGTAAAATTCAATTAATAAAATCAGAATTTTTTAAAAAATGTACAGGTATGTGTTTTTCTGTGCATGTTATTGGGAGGTTGCTTTTTTTAGCTGAACTAAGACATAAAAAAAAAGAATCTCCAACTAACTACTTAGAGAGAGAGAGAATCTTCTTAAAACACACATTTGTGTCTGCAATGAGTATTAGAATTAAGATGAGAGAAAAACATTCCTCTTATTTTTAGTCTGCTTACTCTGTGCATCAGACATCATTCTGTGTGCAGTGTGACCATTTCCCCTGGATCAATCTGCCCCATTGCTGGGGGGTTCTTTCATGCAACAGGCGGGAAAAGGAGGAACGTTTATGAAAACAGAAAAAAATATCAGTGGGGTGCAAAGAGGGGGAAATGAGCATACCTTGGAGTAAGGATTTCTTTGTATTGCAGCTTCTCCAATTTAGAGGGAGCAACCAGTGACATAGGAATAACAATGTTGTCTATATCATAGGAGCTCTCACTTCTCAGTCTCCGTCTAGAGTTATGCTGTATAACAATTAATAATACAAAAGAGTCATTAGCTTAATGATAATAGCTGCATGTTAACTACAAGACAACAGAACTAAATTTTTTTGTATATTTAACAGATAGACAAACGCAGAGTAACTTTTTAGAATGACGTTTTCAAAAGTACTTAGTTTTGGATTAACTGTATTTCCATTGACTTCAATGGAAGTTTAAACACTGATTTCACAATTACAGTTAATGCCGAGCACCACTGTTGACAATCCCACTCTTAATAGCTCTATTCTTCATAATGTTTAGGCTACACTGAAGGCATTCTAGACCAAATCTACTAACCTATAACCTGACCACTACACAGATGTTCTTGTACTCGATAAAAATAAGAATTCCGAGAGGTCAGAGCCTAAATGCAGTATATGAAATGAATTTATCAGTGTAGAGCAATCTAGATGGCAAATCTGCAGAATCCCTTTGTAGGGATAAGAGGATGCTAAACTTCTCAGAATTTTCCTCTTTGGGGCTATTCAACCTATTCTCTCAAGTGTGTAGACTGACTTTTCGAGATTACAGTAGGTGGTTTGGGTTTAAAACATGATTCAATTTAAATTATAGAGCTTTCTGTTTTCAGCTGAAAAAGCCTGTTTCAGAATAAATCGCTTTCATTCATTGTGGTAAAGGAAAGAAGTTCCCACTAGATGCAGATGTGTAAAAGACTCAGTCAAGGAAAGAAATTCAATAGAATTTTCATTACCCAAACTGCGTAGGGAACATCACTTAGGTTTCGATTATCAGGTAAAGTATTTGTAAACTGCAAGTCTTCATATTTCTGTCCTACAGAATTCCAAAGTTCCAAAGCGCTGAAACCTGAAGACGTCTAGGGTGAAATTCTATCACTCTAATAAATGGGAAGTTTGGCATTGATTTCAATGGGGTCCGGATGTCACCACCACTTTACCAGAGGCTTTGCTAGTAGTTCAGTAAATAGGAGTTTGAGATAGTCATGGTTTGGTAAATCAAGATGCAACAGGATAAAGTACCACAACTGTATTTACATTGCCAGCCAATATTGTGTAGCTCCATCAGGAGGCGGCATTATAAAAGCCTCCAGTCACAGTTTCGGGGGGAGAGGACTTAAATCATAAGTCATTTCATTAGTTTTAAATGCAGTGTTTTTTTAAAAAGTTCTCACTGATAAACTAATTCATGGTCTATGAAATACTTGTCTTTGAGAATGCATTTCTGTGTTTTATAACATTCCCTTCCCAATACAGACTAGTAATCTCACTCTAACTAGACGTGTAAAACTGCGTAAAGCAAAGTACAGTGTGAAAGGCTCTTATTTTTTATTTACTAATTTTTGCAACTCTCTGGTGATGTTTTACTTAATTCATCAATATATTCATTTTTCGTTTACCTGTGATGAGGTGTTTTGGGTAGATCTAGACATCAGATTGACATGGGTCACGGCAGTAAAATCGTTATGGGATTCCGGTTCTGCATGTTGAAAGGAAAAAGCTTCAAACCTACTGTTACTTTCTCCTGCCACAAAAAGATTTGGGGGGGGGAAATAGAATTTTTTTTAGTCTATTACATGAAAAATATTCCCCATGTAGTAGCAAGCGAGGTCTTTTCTGAAAAGCCCACAGCTGAACATCTGAGATTTCATGAACACCTAACAACCAGCTGTAAAAATAATCACTTATACAGCTCTATCCATCACAAATTCACCTCCATCACTATTGTCCCCCAAAAAACAGTCTCTCTAGTTCAAGGGGGTAATTCCCTCTCGGAAGCAGCCTCATCATGTCAGATCCTGCCTCCTTTACAGAAGCTACCAGATTACGTACATCCAACAATAATCAGGTTTGTGGGAATAATCTTGGACATCACCTGAATAGAGAGAGTAGCCTTCCCTGACTGGGTTATATATCATATAGCCATTAGAGCCTCCAATCAGCTTTTTCCTGACTGATGGGTATGTGGAATGGCAGCAAAGATGACAATGGCAAAGGCAGTTTTCTCACCTGCAAGTCTGATTTCCCTAAAGTAGATTCAATGTTCTAGACAAATAATAATCTATGGGTATTTTTTATTCAATCCCAGTGAATATAGCCCCTGCTGCAATTTTGTTTGGACTCTAAAAGCAAACCACCATTGTTCCCAATTCTCTCTCCTCCCGACGTGAAGGAAGAAAAGAAAATCCAATACTAAACTAAACATATTTAGAACACTAACTAAACATAAAGAGGGTCTGTCAAAAGCAGTGGATCCAGTGCGGGAGAAAGAGGTAACAGACTCTAGATAAAGCATCATAATGCACAGTGTGGGCCAAGCATATGAACTCTCATAAGCAACTCTGCAACTCCCTGGCACAGAGTATTTTATTTTTGGCCTTGCTCACCAGGCTGCTGACCTTCCTCATGGATAATTTCTCCTAGACAGAGCCCAAATTAGGAATACATATATAGCACTAATGAGCTACACCTTCTGGCACTATGTACAAATGTAGCATGCTGGCACCAGGAAATTGCAACCCTGATAATATCACCATTTTTTTTTCTCTCTTTCTTTTTTTTTTTTTTTTTTTAAAAAACCCAATGAAATTGTCAGAACCCCAGAGAATTTACTCTCTAAAAAGGTTTATACTGTCAAGCTGTACCTTTCTTTAAGTGCTATTACTACAATCATAGGAATTGCCATGTTCATAATTGCGTGTGAGTAGTTCAAATTGTTGTTTTCAGAGAGCATTACAATGCACTTGTCTACACTGAGTCCACGGACATGTTGCTCAGCCACCTACCCTTGTTGGGTCCTTCTGAAGTTCCTCATTCTTCTTTCTAGTCTCGACTACTCAAAACAATTTGGTGTCATCCGCAAGTGTTGCCATTTCATTGCTCCTCCATATTAATGGATATATTATACTATACCGGTCTTAGTTTCGAACCCTGAGTCCTCCATTATTACTATTCTTCCACGCTGAAAATTTTGTTTCTGTCTCTAATCCAAATTTTACTCCTTAACTGCTTTTCCTATTATTCTGTGACTTAGTTTCCTTAAGTTACGTTTGTGAATGTTTTTCTCAAATTCCAAATACATTATATCCATCTATTCTCCTTTATCCACTGTGCAGTTTAATTTTAAGAGACTGGTGAGACACTATTTTCCTTTACAGAGGCTGTGCTGGATCCCTATATGGTCATATTCACCTAGGTGCTTTATAGAATTCTATCTTTAACTGCTGTTTCAATTCATTTACTCAGTGTAGTCTATAACTACCTATCATGATCACCACTAGCACCTTTTTAAAAACACCAGTTACTCACCATCCCTATTCAGAGTCTTGTCCACAATTCTTACATTTAACAGTTTGAAACGAAACCAGAATCAGGAACCACAGCATACAATAAATGAAACATAGCTTACTGAGTTCAGAAATGGTTGATGTATGATTTACAAATTTATCCCATGGTCTGTTTCATGGAGAATCATTAAAAAAAAAAAACAACACATAATAAAACCCACACTACCTAGTATTACACAAATGCAATTGTATGGCTACGCAATTTCCTTAAGGAGTATTCTAACAATAAAAAACAGAAGCATGTCTAGTTTTGTAATCACACTAAGTAGAATTGGGGTGAGAAGTGTCGGGGGTATGGAAGAAATAAAAACCAGCAGAAAATGGCATGCCTTAAATGGTGAACATTTATTATTTGCATAGTGCATTATGAGCCTATTTCTCACATCTCTGTAAAATACAATTTCATAAAGGTATCCATTCATTTATTTCAGGAAACAATTTAGAATAATGTGTGGGGCCCAATGCTAAAAGGGTATTTTCAGAAAGGGCAGTCGTTTATATACTCTTATTTTTCCCTTACCTATCGCTGTCTCACTTAGGTGCCTTTTCTTTCTTCCCTCTGACAACTGTTCAGATGCTCCTGATGCTGCCTGAGGTTTGGAATTAAGTAAATAGCCACTGCTCCATTGTTTGAGAGAAGCACTATGTTGATTATATTCTGCAACAGAATAAGCATTTGCAAAGTTTCAGATTCATTTTCATTAGATGCAACTTACAGCCAAGCTCACTTTACAAACAATAATGAAAGAGCTACAGGTACTTATAATCAGAAACATACAAAGTAAATAGTGTAACAATCTCTGATCTGTGTAGACACAAAAAAATCGAAACCACGGGGGCCAAATTCACCTCTCAGTTATACTGATGCAATCATATTGACCAACTGATTTATCCTAGTGTAACAGAGGAGCATCTGGCCCTTTGTGTCTTTTTTGCTCATACCAGTACTATAGCAAGCATTTCAGCGAGCATTAACTCATATTTCTAAAAGGACCGTTTATATGTAAGCAGTTAGAGCTGTAAGAATAGCTTTAATACCAAGCACAGGGCAAAAAGCAGTTAAGGTGGAAGAGGCACAACGTATGGTACAGTGGAGATAAGGGATATGATGTAAGGCAGATTTCCTGCAGAATGTAATACTTTACTATCCCACAGAACTCACGTAAAACCGCCTTATTATAGCTGCTGCTGCTACCTTTTTATGCCATACATATATCACTTTATTAAGCTTTTCTATACACACAGTCACTTTTCCTTTCGCTCGACAAAGTCTAACCAACAACTAATAAATACTAGGCAGCTGACCAGCTGATTAACCAAAGAAATTATTTACATAGTAAGAGACGGAAAAATCTATAGCTTTAAGTAACAGACAAACTCACTTAAAATAATTAGTCATGTCCTGATTCAACAAGGTACTTAAACAGTCCCATTGACCCTTTTAAGTACTTTAGTGTATCAATGCCTTCGTTTTTAACTCTTCCAGCACACTGACATCTCCAAGTAGTGCAAGGATTCTGGGGATGGCCCTTACCCCTTATTTTTGTTCTGCTATAATTGTATCAGGTTAGAAGTTCATAGAATCATAGATTATTAGGGTTGGAAGGGACCTCAGGAGATCATCTAGTCCAAATTCCTGCTCAAAGCAGGACCAATCCCCAAATCCCTAATTGGCCCCCCTCAAGGATTGAACTCACAACCCTGGGTTTAGCAGGCCAATGCTCAAACCACTAAGTTATCCCTCCCCCACAAGTTGATATAATTAAAGCAATACTCAGTGCGCACACAGCTATACTTGTATGAAGGTGCTTATATCAGTATAACTTATTCCTGAATGGGAGTAAGCTAATAAGAATATGTTATACCTCTATACACACCTTCATACTGGTAAAAGGCATCAGTGTTAGGGAACTGTGCTACTTTGCTCAGTTTCTAAGCCAATATAGGTGTAGCAGTACAAAAACAGTGTTGAAATAAGCCCTCAGTGACCATTTGGAGGGGTTTGTTATCAAGTTTCTGAGCTCATTCTGACTGCAGCAGCACCTCTTAATGACAGCAATCAGCAACAGGTCTATAGGTTATTCTCTACGTAATTTGCTTAGCAAGGACTTAGTGAATTAGATGAGTCAACAGCATACTGGTGTGAAACACCTTTTGGCACTGGTTGGTTTTATATTCTCACAAATACAATATACTGGATGGAAACGTATAGGCCTGGTGGCATTACAGCGTTAGCCACTTTCCTACCTCCACCTGAATACTGGGTGGAGCATTTTAATCTCTTGGGTAGCCCCCTCAATAATTCTTGGGAACTAGTGCAGAAGGCCAAAGAAAAGGAGAACCAGGTGTGTTTACGCAGGTCCAATGGTGCTCACACCCAACCATCAGGAGGAACTACACCTGTTATTCCAGCTCATAATTATAAATAACAAGAAGGGAGAACTGTGCAGCAGCCTCAAACCCTGTACAAGTTGCAGGATAGAAGATTTTACCCTCCCATTCCATTCACACTTACTGTATTTGGAATCTATGTGAGTGGGATGAGTTTCTCCCTCGATTCCTTATTACCTGCCTCCTCCTAACTCCCATGCCCGTTATTCTCCCCAATAACTAGTCTAGTGATTTGTTCAGATTGTAAGCTGTGTTGTACACGCTAGCCATGCAGTGAGTAAAAGCATGATCCCTGCCCATCTAAAAACACGAAACAATATTTAAGGCAGCATCCAGTAATACAAAAAGAAAGTGTTGAGAAACTAGCTAAAAAATAAATCTTGCATGCATTAAAATATTCTGCATCACATACCACTGGATGGAGACATTTTAAACTCTACCCCTAGTGCTGAGGTGTCAACAGGATCTCCTTTGATCTTGTCCTCCTTCAACAATGTTTCAAAATATATATGAAGAGGAATATCTATAAAACAAAAGAAGAGATAGATACATCTGAGATAGCCAGCCAGCTATGGACCCAGGAGTTCTACACTAGTATTACATTTCTGAAAAATCTATTGATGCAGTCTGTGGTATATTCTGTACCAACAGCACTGCAGCCTCAAGCCCACAAGCTCACAAAGAGTGATGGTGGGGCAGCCCTGACACAACTGACTGGCTGCACGTGCTGGACAATGTCTTCCGATAGCGAAACTGGAGAGGGGCCAGAGGGATGTATTTAAAAAAGGACAAAAGTGAAGCTTGACTATGAGCAGCAGCAAGACAGACATTTTTGGAGAACTGAACTATTAGCTCTCTGGCACACCCTGTCATGAGTGTGGGGGATGACTGGCTGGGGGTGGAGGGGGGAGGGAGGGGGAAGAGACTCAGAAAGTAAGAAGTGAAAGATGCAGACATGGACTCTGATGTGAAGTTATTCCTGACAATCTCATCTTTGTCCACACACAATATGTCTTTCCTGACAAAAAAGTGTGTGCTTGTTTTTAACAGCGGGATAACTAACATGCATTAGCTATGCCCCTGTGAAATCCTAGTGGAAACCAGGCACCTGTAATTTTTACTGTGCAGTAGACAAGTGACGTCAACACTATGCCCCCTGCTGTGTGGCTGACCTCACCTAGCTACCCTGCAGTAAAACTTACAGGTCCTTGGTCTGCATTAGAATTTTACAGAGGCATGGCTAAAGCACATCGATTATCCCACCGTAAAAAAAATCCAAAAAAGAACCCACGCCACCAGATTTTAGCAGTGAAGACAAAACCATAAACAAGCCTGAAGGTGAGGGGATCGTAGGCCTCTGACAGCTTGTTTAGTCTTGAAAGTTATGTCAGATTAAGTTAGGGTGTGAATTTAAAGCACAATTGCTATTCCTGAATAACTCCATGCGTAGGTACTCCTATTCCAGGATAAAACTGTCCACACAAGAAGTTATTCGGGAATAGCTATTCCAGAACATCTCCACTGGTGCTCAAAAAGTCAGTGTTGTGGACAGCACATGTTGCACTTTTATTTTGTGATCTGCAAAAGCCTCAATCTAGCCATCTGGGTAGAATTATTTGGTATTTTTTAAAACTGTTATTGCTGAACGCCCTGGGGTAATTTCAAGGTAGGGGCCCTATTTCTGTCTCCAACAAAGAAGGCAACAGAGAACTCTAACTTGCTTCCTGGGGGAGACTTAGTCTGCAAAAATATCTCAAGTGCTTAGGAATTTAGCCATTGTAAAAAGGCAGAAGGACTTACAAAGATGTCTCTGAAAAGTCCTTCAGGAAACAAATTTACAAAAAGGGAGCAAAGAGAGGAATGAAGACTTCTTATGCTTGGAATAAAGGAAGGTAAAGAGTCAAGGGAGGCAAGTTTGACAGCTGGGAAATTAAGAAGAAAAATAAGACTAATTTAAAGGGCCAAAGGGTGGACAATAATTTTCCAACATTTACATACCATCTTAATCTCAAGTGTCTTGGAGATCTGCAAATACAAAAATCTTTCTACAAGCAATTTTTGTTAACCAAAAAGTAACTGGTACTGATCCAAGTAAGTTCTTTGTCACAGGATTAATTGGTACCTGCAAAAGATTTTTTTTAAAATTGGGCCTGTACATTTTCTTCTTCTTTATGAAGTATAAAAATGCCAGAAAGGTTTGTTTTTGACCTTAGAAATATACCTGATTTTTTTTTTGTACCTTAGAAATATTATGACTATCTTCCCTGCTTGCTTTTTTTTTTTTATTTTGTTGGGGGAGCGAGGGGGGAGATGAGTTGAGAGGATCACCTGGATGTCTTACAGACTGTGAATATGTACTCCCACACCATACTTAAAAGGATAAGGATATCTGCCCCAGTTTATTCACAGGCTCTGGGCACAATCAGCACATACCACATTCAGATTCTCCTTCAAGATTTGTCCCATGCAAGTCTGAAACTGCCAGTTGTCTATTACCAATATTCATGGATTTCTATATGTCTAAGGTATACTGCAGCCACTGTCAAATACTTAGCAAATATCCATGTTGCTGTAGATATGCTGAAGGGCAAGACTCCATACTAGTAATGACTGTTACCTATCCAAAAGCAAATATATTTTGGTAAGCCAGTCCAACTGTATTATCTTATTTGGTTGCCTACAAAATGGGAAAAAACGACCATCACCAACTTTTCCTTGCCTTCTGTTCTGTTAAACAACTTGTTTAATGGCTCCCATTCTTAAGGAGGAGTCCACCTCTGCTCTGAGCAGTGTCTTATGAGAGAGATCTCTGAAAAGGGATATATAAAAGGACTTGGGAGGCAACATAGATGAGAATTAGGCCACATAGCTGAACTGTATAATCTCAAGCATGCGGTGCTCCATTGTATTTCCACTATATGCTGCTAGGACATAAATCAAATGGTCCCCACAAGAAGGAGGGACAGGAAAGTAGACAAAATAAGCTCCTGGCAATACTTCAAATGTGAGGCCTGCCAGATACAGAGGGTGTACAGACAGCAGATACTGTAGCCTAGCCTCTGTTTAAGTGCTTTTCTTTATTCTGTCTCATGATTGATGAGGCTGAAATTTCTGGGAAAGAGAGCAGTAAGTCCCCAGAAGAAAGGTGTTGTCTTTGGTATCAGAATGAGTACAATGCAACATCCCTCTTTGTTCAGGCTGAGTAAGCTCCAGTGACCTTGTAGTAATCAAATGTCTTTCATTTTCTCTGTTTTTATGCTGAACAGATCATCTTCTTAAAAAAGGGAAGCTTTTCAGTTTGAGACAAATGTTCTTTAGGGAGCTGGTCTATCATTAGAAGCATCCGCTCTAGAGGTCAGGAATACAGGAAAGGCCAGAGAGACTTTCAGAACCAAACACCAACAGAACTAAGACTTCCTAATACATTTCCCCATGTCCATGATGGTGTCTTCTCATCGTTAATAGAGTGGCACAGAGTCCTCAAAAATATAAGATTCCTCAGCTTTTTAATTTAATTCAATCTTATTCTTAAAATGGAAGAGAATGAGCCTAATTCTGGAAAGAATGGTCCTGGACTGAGGGCTCAGGGACAGACCCAAGGAGCTCCCAGCCTCATGTTCAAGCTTCTGTGCTTGGGGAGCCATCAGCACCAATGGAGTTTCTGCACTGTCCAGTTTCAGTCTAAAAGCAGCTTTCCTTTCAGCTGAAGGAGTCTCCAGGCCAAATTAAAGCAGGGGGGATATAAATCCATCTCCAGGAACATGAAGGGGGAAGTGCACACTCAGAGACCCACAGATAGATTGGGTGTAACCAGAGTCAAATCAGCCGTGACACTTGTAGTGCTAAGTCGGGGTCAAACACCTTTTTCTGCACAACTCTGCAGAAAGGCCAATAAAACATTCATTTTAAAGAAAGTCTCTGAACTCCTAGAAACATTAAAAAAATTAAAAAAACTTTTAACTACAGAACCACCAGAAAAAAACAAAACACTTGGGAAAAAAGCAAAACAAGTTAAGCTCTTTGGGCATGGAATGAAAGGCCTGACACCAAAGCTAGCCATGTAAACAAAAGGAAATGAGATGGCTGGGACTGCACGGCCCTTTTTACAGCCTCAGCCCCAAACATTCACTGCCAAGACAAGGTGCTTGTGATTTCAATAGGCTTTGTTTTCTTGAAGGGTCATGGATTTCTTTGGTGCCACAATGCATATTCTTCATATGGAAATATACAGAGGCAATTTCTGAAGTAACAGAGTTTCTAACAGCAACATTACCTTGGCCACATTGCAGATATATAGTATTTTTTATTTCAATTCTCCTGGTTTAAGTGTTAAACATATATTTTAATGAGCAATGCAATTGAGTTAGGGTCCCTGTCAGAGCACACCAGTTTTGAATTTCCCGACTGATTTTTTCACCACCAACTTAAAATGTTGCATTTACAATATTAGTATTTCATACATTTATCTTAAAGGGACATCACCACCTGAAACTTACTCAATTAAAAACAGTACAAATTAGTTTTAAGCTCTACACATGTCCAAGATCCCCCAATGAGGTTTTTTTTTTTTTTTTTTTTGCGCTTTTACAGTCAAGTCTGTCTTACATTTTTAAAAAGAAACACATCTCACCTGTCTCTGTATGAAAGACCTACATAACCAACAAGGTGAACTGGCCAGCTGTGCAAGAGAAACAATTAAACACTAAATGCTATCAAGTGTACAAAATAAATGAACTAAAAAAAAAAAAAGGGAAAAATATTTTCCCTCTAGTGTTTTTCAGTTGTAGTTATCATAATTGCTACATGCATCTATAGTAGATGCAATATTTTAGAGAGCAGGATGAAATTTTAAGTTGACCATGTCCCTTTAAATCAGGGGTTCTCAAACTGGGGGGTTAATTTATAGAGGGAGGGTGTCACACTCAGAGGCTTGCTATTTGAAAGGGGTCACCAGTACAAAAGTTTGAGAACCACTGCTTTAAATTATACTAAGGGCATTTGTCAAAGCACCTTTTGGCAAGTAATAAGCAAGCGAGAAGTATTTCTTTTAAGAGGTTCATTCATAGCCAAAGCTTTAAACGTTTATAAAAACTAAGTCAGACCATAAATTTTAGGATTTTTATAATACAACTGGCTGTTCTGTTGGGAATATGGAATTGGATGTCTTACCTGAAGGGAATGATAACACAGGATGAAGAGAGGAATCCACCTCTGGTATATGTTGTTGTACTATTCTGGATGATGTACCATGCTCAGAACTGCTCCAAATGGAGGCTGGAGCCATGCAAGGCATCTGTGTATTATATGGAAACGAGGCATCTCTAGATAGCAAAGCCTGCAAGGATATTCACAGAAACGTCATCTGAAATGTTCATTTTCCAAAACTGGGCCAAAGAGATAGATATTGTAATGAGAGCAACGACTCAATGCTATGTAAATCAGAAGTGCTCTCACACAAACTTCGATTAGCATAGAAGTGATAAATATCTACTGTCTGGAAAAGTGATTTTGGACTATGTATAGCATATCTGAACGAAAAATTAATTTGCTTCATTTGGAGCTAGTAAAGAACATAGAGTAGCAGCATTTTATTTCCAAAGTAGTTTCCAAATCAGAAGGTAATTGTTCCCAACCAATACGAAAAATCTGGTACTCCCTATGAACAAGAAACAAAAAAGCCAGAGTTCCAGTTAATTTTCTAGTCAGGGACAACAAACGTGATCGGTACATACAAAGAAAATATTTTTTCCATTATAATACCAAACTAAACATCTTTTACTCAGCTTAAACAACCTGAATATCTTGGTACCTGTACATCTCCATACAGTATTGAACTCTTACACAGAAACCCAATTATACATAAAGTTAACAACATTAAAAACTGACTTGAGCATGCCATACATTTACATAAAGTCTCACAGAGGAAAGCAAAGTCTTTGCCTCATAGAAACTACAATCTAAGATAGACAGCACAAACAAAAAAAAACCCCAACACAATACATGGGAATAATTCAGGAAAGAGATGCAGTGGGGAGTAATGAAGAGGACAATGTAGAAAGAATTTCTGGGAGGAGTGATCTGAAATAAGCTGAGAGGGAGCGGAGGTTTTGACAAACAAGAAGATAACTTATCCAAGTGTAGAGAACTGGATGATGGATGGTGAAAAACTATGTGCTGAAAGCAGGAAGAAATGAGAGCAAAAGGGGGTAAAATTATATTGAGCTTTGAAAGTAAGGATAAAGATCTTGAATCTGGTAGGATGTCTCACAGGCTATCACTCTGAAGGACTGGGAGCAGTGGCAGAGGAAGACAGCTTAACTACAAGAGATGTCAAGGCTTCATAAAAACATTTCATATAAAAAACAGTACTGTTCATGTCATTTTCAGCATTAACAGATACTAAGGCTGAAGTTTCTGTCTTCCTCCTCACTAGCTGAAAGCTTTCACACACTCTCCATTTTCAAGTTGTCCAAAATGGCTCTTAGCAATTTTAACATTCCAGACAATAAAGTCTGTCCTTCAGTAGAACCTTGCGTGAGAGGGGAGGGAGGGACCGTATGGACACTTCACAGCCTCCTGCAACAGCAGCTTATTTAAATAGGACTATTTCCCTTCTCCTGCATTATAATTTCACCTTAATAATCAATAGCAGTAATGGGCATATATGAATTCTTTGTTTTCTTAACAAGTATCTTTGTGATATGAAGGACAAACAAATAGCCTGACTTGGTTGACACAGATGTCAGATAACCAAATGAAGAAAAAGGGTACATTTGTAATTTTAACTTCCCTTTCTTCCTAGAGTCAGAAAGTAGCACTCCCTGTAAAAACTCCCTGCTTCCTGCCTTATGAGACGTCCCAACATGCATTCTGCTGATTACATCAACATTTTCATTCATCAGTGGTGGAGCACTGATTCTATCTATGGTCTAAAATAAATCCATTCCCTTCCCCCCACCTCTAACAATGGTTCTTATAAGTGACTCCAATATTCTTATTTAAGGAGTAAAATAAAACTTTTGGAGACCACTCAGTATTAAATAAAAATGTTTTTCCTTTTCCCTCCATAAACAGATTCCCTACTCCAGTATTGATCACAGGGACTTCTACACTAATCATGTGCATGCTAGGATTTTAGAGCAGAGGGGGATCTCCTGATTGCTTGGGATTACATTTTGCAGGTTTGTTCAAAGGAGGCCACTGCAATATTTTTCCTAGTAAAACAGAATTTATTATTCTAGCCAGGATCCTCCAATCATGTGCATCCATGCTCAACTTTAAACATGAGCAGGCCCATTGAAGTCAGTGGGACTATCCATATGTTTAAAATTAAGCATGCACATTAAGTGTTGGCAGGATTGGGGTCTTTGTTTGGATATTCCACATATCTACTAAGGGTGGTCCTTGAAGAAAGAAAAAGAAAAACTTTTGTTGTTGTTTGGGTTTTAACACATTTCTGAACACCATAAACAAACTTGAATGGCTCACAGGAACCCACTTTGACTTTGATTTTTAAAACAAAAAGAAGTGACCTGCTCTATACTTACAGCTTATACCAGCATAGCTATATCAGTCAGGGGTGGGGAAAAAACCACGCCTCCTAGTGACATAGCCATGTTGACAAAGCCCCCAGTGTAGAGGCAGCCGTGTTGATAGAAAAGTGCTTCTGTAGGCACAGCTAATGTCATTGGGGAGGTAGTATTTCCACACTAGCAGAAAAACTCCCACTGAAGTATGTTACCTCTAGAGGGCTATGCCGACATAGCTATGCTAACATAGCCTCTCTAGCATAGTTATAGTCTGTATTTCCTTTAGAGGCTAGTACCTTTCTAAAAAGCCAATACAATGTCTTGGATATGTATTTTTCAGACTGCCTTATCAGCCTATTTACTTGAGAAACCTAAAGGACTCCAAGGAGAAATAAATCAAATATTTCTGATAAAGTACAAAATTTTCACTTGAAATCTATTTTTCTTTAACCATTAATCACTGGGCTGAAACAAACCCCAGAAAATACACAGATAAGGCTGACATCTTTAAAATTGAGAGTTTCAGTCTTGACTTTGAATTTCCTGCTTTTAAATCAGTTTGTTCCGCAACATTATTTAGGACATATTGGGAAGTTGGTTAAGTCTGCTTTTTCACCTGCTTTGAAGTGCATACAGTGTAGTCAGAAATATTCATCAAATTCTAAATCTAGTTAAAAACAGTAATTAAATTTACAAGCAGTGGCTAAATGATCTTTATGTTTTTGCTCATGTTCTCTGCAGTAAGTCAACTAAAGAGACTCTATTCCCAAATTAGTGTTCAGATCATTCAATATAATGGTACACAAACAAGGAAGTAAAAAAAAACCCCACAACCCTATATTAGCCAATTTGTAATTCAAGAGAAAATAATGATTAACACATGCAAAAGAAGAAAACGGTTAGGAAAAGATATTTTATTTTCAAGCTCCTAAGAAGGTTACTACAAACAATGAAGAGCTGAGAAGAATTTGACCTTGCACTGTTAGGAATGTCTGTTATTACAGCTGGTTGAAAAATTTCTGACAGAACAGTTTTCTGTTGGAAAAGGCTGATTTAACTAAAACCAAAATGTATTGCAGGAACTTATTGATTCTGTTGAAATTTTTGATGAGAAATTACCTAAGTGGTTTGTTTCAAACTTTCAATACAGTTAAAATGCTTCATTGATATGGTTGGAAAAAAAAAAAAAAAAGCACTTCAACACTATCAAAATGAAACTTTTGGATAATGTTTCAGTATTTCTGAAATAACTTTGGGGGGAATTTTCATTCAATGGGAAATTCTGACTTTTCCGTTACAATTCAGGACAAAAGGAAATTACAAAAAAAAGTCTGAATTTCCCACACAATGAAAATTCTGAGTATTGACCAGCTCTATCCATTATCCCCACTGAATACAGCGCTCCAACAATTGACAAGTGGTTCATAAAAGCTTGGGACATTCTCTATACAGAATCTAAACAGCCTTAGCAGAGAGATATCTACGGCAATCTTTTATAGAGAAAACATCCGTGGAAACTCAATTCCTTTATCAGCTTCTCCCCCAAAGATCTTGCATTTTCTAAACTTATTCCACTCCACCCTTTTTTCCCCCTTGAAAGCACCTATAAAATCTGAGGTATAATGTCATTCCTAGTATAAATTTAATAACAAGAGTACATGATTGTGTTAATTATAAGGAGATGCAGTGTATTTTGCAGGAACATACATTTTTTCTGTTCTTCGGAGTCTATGAAAACTAAAGAAGATGCTTATAGAATGACAATGAAAAGTATCAGAAGTTTATTTTGTTATTTGAAACTACAAGGGGAAAATACACCCAAAGGAAAAGCTAATTCTCTAAACATTACCCAGGAATTCTAATCTACTCATCCAGCAATTTATCTTCAGCATTGTTTGACTTTGCTGCAGAAGAAATCAGAAAGGGCAAGCAGAAACTATTCCCAAATTCAAAACACATCCTGATCCAAAAAGATTATTTGTAGCTTGTTAGTGTGATAAACTGATGATGAATCATCAGTGATTACTGCCTTTGTTCTGGGAGGATTATTAACTGAACAGTGTTGCTTAAATGCCAGTTATATCAAGAAAGGGAAGAAAGCTTATTACAATGAAGAGTGACATAAATTTAGTGCAAAATCTTTTGCATTTCAAGTTTTTAATTCTGAAGTGAATACTAATCAGAATCAGTGTATGAAACAAAACAAAAAAATCAAACAGCGAAATGTGTTGACTCTTGTACGTTTCTGAGCAATCCTTGGAAGTGAGACAAAATGTAATAAAATAACATTGAGCTCTGCGGTTACAACCAATTGGCCAAAATTCAGCTCTAAGTTACACCAATGTAAATCTGGAGTAAATCCAATGAGTCAATAGAGTTACCTCAAATAAACTCCATATACTAGATAGCAGGTCTGCTTGAGATTATGCTTGTGAGGAGCCTGGACACAGCTGAAAAGAAAACACTTCCTCAGAAATGCACTCCGAAATGAAAATCTAGTTGAAAATCTGAAAGAAGAGGATGCCTACTCACTCCAGATATCCAGATTAAAGCCTATACTTAAGCAATCAGTAGCCAGCTAGAATTCTGATATGGAATTGAGAAATTATCCTGTTGTGAAGTTGTCACATTTCAAAATGGGATGCTAGCAGCCCCAATTAAGCACCAAACAAATTGCAAATAATTGTTTTTCTTTTTTGTCAGGAGTGATTTATGCATTCATATGGGCAGAGTTTAAGTGGACTTCTTGGTGAATTATCATTGATTTGGTCATTATACAGTTTTTGCTTTAATAATAGAGCCCAGTGTCACAATCAGATCATTTGTCTGTCTGTTGGCCTCTCCTCCAAGCGGAGTTCCTCATTTATTTCATGAATGACAGATGTTCATATAGGATAAATACACAAGCTTTTCATTTTGTATGGGGTACTGAATGTTTAATCTAACAAACTAAACTCATTGCTATTTCTAAACTGTAAGTATTCTGATTTTATTATTACAAGTCAAATCTAGCTCTCTGAAACTATGCACTACATGTATGGTGACACATTTGTCAACCGAAGACCTAAAACATTTTACCTCCAACTATTACAAAAGACGACTCTGGGGAAAACCAATGTAACTGGCCAGGCATGGAGAAAAGTGTTTGGAATACTCCTTTATATGAATATTAGCTCAGTGCTTGCCGTGTATGCATACCACTATCTATACAATGTGTTAGAATGCCACTAATATACCCAGAGACAAAAATACTCACTACATTATTAGTTACAAATAAAATCTGGGGTGGATTTTCCTGTGTTGTCCCACAATGTCAAATCCATAGAGCCTTCCTATAACATTGCCTGCAAGACTATATATACTCAGGCTACTAACTGAGGAGTTTTATCAAACACCCAACTGGGGTAATTTTCACTCTCTCTCTTCTGTGCCTCACTGGAAGACCACACAAAATCATGTAACTAGAGTAAGTTTAACATAGTTCTTTTACAGTAAAGATACTAATAATTCAAAACAATTCTCAATCTCTGGATAGCACTGAAATGTATGGACCCATAAACTCAAACTATCTTGGAGATTGTAAATGCTGTAGACAGAGGTCTTCTGTTATTCACATCACAGGTGCACTACAGCCAATGGCAGTGCAAGCCACCCTAAAAGGGTGAGAGGGAATGTCTGTCTATGGCCTCTTTACTGAGACAAGGATACCAACAAGGATACCAACTGGAATGGTGGGTTTTGTGATACAGACAAGTTTGACAAGGACCTGGACTGAGACTATCAACTTATTTCACAAAACATCTATCAGATGATAACCACTTACACTTATAAACCAACCTGTCCAAATTCAAATTTCTGGTCTAAGGTCATAAAAGGTTCTATAACTGTTACCATTTTTGTGGGCCATCCATTCCCTCACAGATACAGACTAAGATTTTCTTTCCGACCTGAGCCATATAATAATACACTGACAGTTAGAGAGACTGTACTTCAATTCAATGGGAGTTGTGTGTTTTGCCTGAAACACTGACCTTTTATTTTTAATTGAAAAAAAAATCAGTTGAAAATGGAAGTTTTGTGCTTCATCACTGATCAGTTAAATAAGACAAAGGAAAAACTTTTGTAATTGTGCTGACACATTTAGAAAAAATTCTATCAGGTAGACATTAAAGGAGCAAATTTATGGTCAAGAAAATATTGGAAGGAAATAGCACAATAAATTCTTTGCTGCAGGAATCTGAAAAGGACCATGCCAGATCCTTATTGCTGAGAAATCTTTCCTGGATTGATTGGCTGGTCAATATAACTATCTCCACAAAAGTTTGCTTTAGATGGATTTACTGCTATCCAGAAAATCACATAGTGTTCCAACGCTAACACTATTTTCCCATTAGATAACACATAAACCCACTGGGGCTACAGGGTTATAGATTTCTTCTTTCTGAGTAGGATTTTTATTGTTAAAACTAACGACTTGGTTTTTTCTGTTCCAAACTTTGTCAGCTACTACTTGGATTTACAGAATGGTGATCGTACTCTCCAGGGAATATACTGCTCCCCAGCAGACTTATCAAGAAGAAAGATTTTACATTTCTACAAAAGGTGCTAAGCACTTTTGTAGAAATAGAATTGATTCTCTTTTTCAGTGGTTCTCAAATGTGGGTTGGGACCCCAAAGTGGATCGCAACCCCATTTTAATGGGGTTGCCAGGGCTGGCATTAAACTTGCTGGGGCTAGGACCGAAGCCCAAGCCCCACCGCCCGAGGCCAAAGCCCAAGCCCTGTTGTCACCCAGGGCTGAAGTCCTCAGCCCTGGGCGACACGTCTCAAGTTACAGGTGGCCCTTGAGCTTTGCCCCCGCCCGGCCCGGGGCAGTGGGACTGGGGCTTTGGCCCCCACACCTGGGGTGAAGAGGCTCAGGCTTCAGTCCCCACTCCTGGGGTCATGCAGTAATTTTTGTTGTCAGAAGGGGGTTGCAGTCCAATGAAGTTTGAGAACCCCTGATCTACTTGAAACAAGTTTGCAGGAGAGTTGGCAACACAACAGCATTCCTTATATTCACAGCCTTTCATAGACTGGCTGTGCCAAGAAGCTATACACAGACAACTGGTGCAGTCAACATCTGGGATACCAGGGCAAAAGATCAACAGAATACTTTTAGTGCAATTAAAGGAGGGAAATTACTTCATTATATGGAAGACAGCTCTGGAAGAACATGTTGGACTGTTTTACTGCCCTAAAGAAAGATTACTTTTAAACATGTATAGGCTGAATAAACTAATGAGAGAAAGCAGGTAATTGTAATAATGATTCACAAAGAAATCTACATGAGTATCTTGTACCACATGTAAGTAAGTGACAATATGGCTAATATGGTACAGATTTTCCTGGAAGAGATTCAAATACAGTCTTCAAAACACCTTACAAATATTTACATATAATTTATCTCTCTAATTTCCCCTCCCCCACCTACTCCCTTCAAGCAAAATGGGGTGTAACCCTCAAGATGCATGTATTAGCCTACGTAACTGCATATCCATACTGCATTAACTCTTGCCTTCCTCCCAACCCCTCCCTGCATTGCTGTCAGTACTTTGACAGAAAGCTCTCCATGTATTACAATAATTAACAACAACATTTTGTATTACAGTAGTGCAAAGACCTCCAGCCAGGATAAGGGAGTATTATAAAACTCCCTGCACTAAAAAGCTTAAAACCTAAATTAAAACCAGAGCAGATATCCAGTCTTTACCTGTTTAAGATGGTAACGTGTGTGTGTCACTTAAAAACAACAAGTACTGTAATAACCATATAACAGTACTGCCAACCCTAAGCTTTCAAAAATCATGAGCTGAGACCCAGAAAATCTTGAGATATTTAAAAAAATAAAATAAAATTTGGGTTCTTTTTGTTTGCCTTCTGTTTTCTGAAACTTTAGGGTACATACTCACTTCATGCTTTTGGATTTTTTTTTCCTGAAACCATGAGATCTGCAAACTTTTTAAAAAATTAAATCTGGGATTCTTATGTAATCACTTGACTCCAGCTGTTGGGGCTTTAGACACAGCATATCACAAGATACAAATGGCAGGAGTTGACAACACTGCTATGATGTAATTTTTACTCCACATGCCTATTCCCACGCTTACTGACATCTAAAGGTAATTCACCTTTAGTACATTATTTGTAATTTTGAGTCAGTCCAAACAACCAAATTTGTCAAGTTTAACCAGCAGATGGAGACACAACATAGAGAAATTTTAAAACAAGGAGAAATTAGTACTTCTCACCCTTACAAAGAAAAGCCAAGCACAGTTTCAAAAGGAAAGAACCTAGTAGGGAATATTCACTGCTGATTACCTTGTATAGTGATTAATAACAGTGTAAAGGGAGTGTGAAGTAGTTATAAAACACCACCAATTCAGACGTAAATAACCAAACAAGATGCAAAACACCAGATAAGAAGAAAAGCTCTGTGTAAGCTCGAAAGCTTCTCTCTCTCTCACCAGCAGAAGCTGGTCCAATAAAAGATATTGCCTCACCCACCTTGTGTCTCTAATTAGGTGCACAGACATTTAATAGTGTGGAGAGATTAAACACAAAAACCCAAATAGCAAGAATTGTGGGTGTACCTGGGACGTTATGTGAAAAGCTACCAAAATCAAATGTCAAGGCAAGAACAATTACCTTTCCACATTATTATTAGCCACATACACTACAGCAGACAGCAAAGATAAAATTCTAAGAAAAACACTACAACATATATCAGTCAAAACCAGTAACAAAATGGCAATAAGGAGAGCAACTGAAAATGCTACTAGAAGAATGAAAACATTTTATTATTTGGCCAAATTGAGACTAGAATTTAAAAGCTTGTGCTTTTTTGCCCACAAAGTAAATACTCCTTTGGAGAAGTTTAGTTTTGTTAAGTTGCAGTCCTCTCACCCCATTGCTTTGAGGAACTTTTAAGTAAGGGGACTGCATGCTATCACAATCATGAAGTGGGGTCAGACCGCAAGAAACAACCACTGGATGGCTTAAAACAAGATGCAAGAACAAGTGGGTAACATAAGCAGCAGGAGAGGAAGGAGAATGATGGTTACAGTCAGGGGCGGCTCTAGACATTTCGCTGCCCCAAGCACGGTGGCATGCTGCAGGGGGGCACTCTGCCGGTCGCTGGTCCTGTGGCTCCGGTGGACCTCCCGCAGGCGTGCCTGCGGAGGGTCTGCCAGTCCCGCGGCTCCACTGAAGCTGCGGGACCAGCGGACCCTCTGCAGGCATGCCGCCGAAGGCTGCCTGCCTGCCGCCCTCCCAGCGACCGGCAGAGCGCCCCCCTGCGGCATGCCGCCCCAAGCACGCACTTGGCGTGCTGGGGCCTGGAGCCGCCCCTGGTTATAGTGACAAGATCCTATGGCCATGGGCGCCAACTTATATGGGCTCCTGGGGCTTTAGCCCCAGGAATATTCACAGACAGGGGCTCTGCTCCAGCAATATTTGGAGCTAGGTTTCTCCCCTGCTCTGCGTTGCCGGCAGCCCAGAGCCCTTTAAATCCCAGCCGCGGCCGGGAGTCAGAGGGCTCTGGGCTGCCTGCAACCGCGGGGAGCCCAAAGCCTTTTAAATCCCAGCCGCGGCCGGGAATCAGAGGGCACTGGGCTGCCCGCTGCGGCGGGGAGCCCAGAGCCTTTTAAATCCCAGCCGCGGCCGGGAATCAGAGGGCTCTGGGCTGCCTGCAACCGCGGGGAGCCCAGAGCCTTTTAAATCCCAGACGCGCGGGAATCAGAGGGCTCTGGGCTGCCCGCTGCGGCGGGGAGCCCAGAGCCTTTTAAATCCCAGCCGTTTAAAAGGCTCTGGGCTCCCCGCCGCAGCGGGCAGCCCAGTGCCCTCTGACTCCTGGCGGTGGCTGGGATTTAAAGGGCTCTGGGATCCCCGCGGCTGCCAGCAGCCCAGAGCCCTTTGAATCCCAGCCCCTGGCCGCTGATTGCCCCCTCCCCAGACCTCTGCCCCAACTGCCCCCCAGGACCTCCACCCCCTAAGCACCACTGGTCCTTGTTCCCCGATTACCCCCTCCCGAGACCCCTGCCCCTAACTGCCCCTTGGGACCTCAGCCCCTATCTAAGCCTCCCGTCTCCTTGTCCCCAACTGCCCCCTCCTGAGACCCCACTCAACTTCCCCCCCAGGACCCTCCTACCTGTCCCCTGATAAACCTCCTGGACTCCCATGCCTATCCAATTGCTGCCTGTCCCCTGACTGCCCCTTCGAACCTCTGCCCCATCCAACCCCTGCTTCTTGTCCCTTGACTGCCCCCCGGAACTCCCTACCTCTTCTCCAACCCCCAAACCGCTTACTGTGCCACTCAGACCAGCGTGTCTGGCTCTGTGCAGCTCCAGACAGTTGCTGCCATGCTCTCCCATGGAGCCCACAGCCCTCTCCCACCCCCAGCACCTGCCTTCCAGATTTGAACACCTCAAAATTCAGGAATGCTCAAGCTCGGTTTGGGCAGCTTTTACTTCATTTCTCCCAAATCAGTTTCCCCTGCAAGGTGTCAACTGAAGGTGTTGGAGAACAGAGAGATTGGGTGGCCTCCTAATGCCTGGAAAAGAGACAAAGGCCAGAGGAGGGAGTGTCAGTGCCTGTGCAGACTTCTGGGAAGTGCACGGTGTGGAAGGGGATGCTGGGATGCTTTGGAACAACTCCATACAAAGCCAGTCAGGACTCTGGGGGAGCCTCCTCTCTTGGAGCATACTGTCTCCAGGGCAAGAAGCTTACACCTTCCTGGGTCTGACCTCAGAGCATTCAGCATGCCTTTCCACATCATGCACTTTCCACAGCGAGTCTGCCCAGGCTGGTCCTGGGGCAACCAGAGGGCCCTGCACCCCAACTCCGCAGTCAGATGTGACTCTCAGCCAGACAGTAAAACAGAAGGTTTATTAGATGACAGGAAAACAGTTTAAACAGAGCTTGTTGGTACAGAAAACAGAACCCCTTTGTCAGGTCCATCTTGGGGGGTGGGGAGCCCAGAACCAAGTTCTGGGTCTCTCCCTATTTCCCCAGCCAGCTCCAAACTGACACTCCCTCCTCTGGCCTCTGTGTCTCTTCCGGACAAGGAGGCCACCTGATCTCTTTGTCCCCAACACCTTCAGTTGGCATCTTGCAGGGGAAACTGAGGCACCCACACAGTATTCAGAGAAAATATTAAGAACATTCCCACTTCATCACAACAGGTGCAACAAAATATAATACTGTATATTGAAGTAGGCAAGTGCTGCTTCTGACTTTCCACTTTTAATTGAGCCTTGTAATCTTGTGGCATTGATGCGTTGTAGCTTCATTTTATATCGGCTTACAGGGCGGGAGCTGGGGGGCACCACCATTTTGGGCCCCACCAAAAATTATACAAACCTGCCGCCTATGCCTATGGCTGAATGGGTTAGCTAGTGCACAATTTGATATTAATGTAGTTTAAATTTGTGTGTGTTGTTTAATTAAAAATTTCTACTTCTGACTAGTTTAAAAAATAAATAAAAACAAAAAAATCAAGCCTCTTCTGATAGTTTCCAGGGGTTATTTTTAATTCTGCTTTTGCATATAATTGGAAATATATTTACATTTAAACCTTTTCCTATTACCAGATTGGCTTTTTAAATTATATTTATTATTTTAAAACCTTAAAATAATACCAAACAATACAAACAGCTCCCTGGTTGAAACCTCTCTCTTGTGCACTCTCCACAATTCCATAACTCCATTTTCCTCATAATTGTTAAACACTTTTGTAGCTCTCAACACCACTGTGGGCAAGGTAAGTTATTATCACCATTCAGTGGATGTAGAAATGTAGAATCATAGAACTGGAAGGGACCTTGAGAGGTCATCTAGTCCAGTCCCCTGCACTCAAAGTCGGAACTAAGTATTATCTAGACCATCCCTGATAGGTGTTTGTCCAACCCACTCTTAAAAATCCCCGATGCAGATTCCACAACCTCCCTAAGCAATTTATTCCAGTGCTTGAGCACTCTGACAGTTAGGAAGTTTTTCCTAATGTCCAACCTAAACCGCCCTTGCTGCAATTTAAGCCCATTGCTTCTTGTCCTATCCTCAGAGGTTAAGAACAACAATTTTTCTCCCTCCTCCTTGTAACGACCTTTTATGTACTTGAAAACTGTTTTATATATAAATACACACACACACACACACACACACACACAGATAGTTTATAACTTGCCAATTTTGTCAAAGCAAACGAGGGGCAAACTCATAGTTAGAATTCAGGCGCTCTTGAGCTTCCAGACTAACAAACCAAACAGCAGAATCTCAGAGTTACGAACACCTCGGGAATGGAGGTTGTTCATAACTCTGAACAAAACATTATGGTTGTTCTTTTAAAAGTTTACACCTGAACACTGACGTAATACAACTTTGAAACTTTACTATGCAGGAAAAAAATGCTGTTTTAGCAAACTTAATTTAAATGAAACAAGCACAGAAACAGTTCGCTTACCCTTGTCAATTTTTTTTAAAAACTTTCCTTTTTTTCCCCCCTTAGTTTACATTTAATAAAGTACTATACTATACAGGGTTTTGTTTGTTTGTTTGTTTTGTGGGGTTTTTTTTTTGTTTCTGTTGCTGCGCTGCCTGATTGTGTACTTCCAGTTCCAAATGAGGTGTCTGGTTGACCGGTCAGTTCATAACTCTGAGGTTCTACTGTACTTCCTGTGTCTCTGAAGTACTAAAACATACTAGCCTGGATCCTACAGTTCAATAATTATTCAAAAATCATCTTGATGAACTGCATAAATGCATTACAATCATAGCTTCTATTTTGAAAGATGGTTTGTTAAAAGTGGCTTATGTACTGACTCTTGAGGTCAAGAAATGGCCTAATTTTCTAATACTGTAAGATCTTTTGAACAATGAAATAAAAATAGAATGAATATTCTTCCAGAGACAAACCCTATCTTGCTCCAGTGTCTAACAGATGCTCAGAAAACTGTTATTTGTTAGGGTGTGGAATCAGAGAAGAGTCTTCAAGAGAGTCCCTTTAGGAATCAAGAGAAAAACATACTGCAGAGAAGAGAGACCATTCTTCTCACCTACAGGTCAGTAGTGATACTCAGTAAAGCTGAACAGGCAAAGCCTGGCCCAAAGGGATGAACAGGCTTCTGAGGCTATTAGTAGTCAGCAAATGATTATAATAGAGCCAGATGACCCATGTCCTATTATATTTGTTATCCCTTCTCACCCAACCTCCAATAGCCTCACCCATCTGTTATGCCTCATCTTTCAAATTGTACAGATTTTTGTGGCAGGGACTGTCATTTACTATGTTTGCACGGTACCTACCTAGCACAAAGGGACCCTACCAAGCTGTGTCATTTATAGTGCCACCACAATATAAATGTTAAATAACAAATGATAACAGAGCCAAGCAGAGGAGGCGTATACAAAAGGAGCTATTTTCTGCAAAAATGAAATTGGCAAAACAGAGGCCAGTGTAGAGACACTGAGTTAGAATAAGCCCAAAGAGATTCTGGGACACAAGAATCTGAGAACGATGATGAGTATTCGATAGCTCTGTAAATCTACAGTGCACGACACAGAACACAACACACATGAGCCTTCTCCCAAAGGCCTTACAATCCAACTGACAAATGGGACAAGAGATCAGGAACAAGATGGTATGAACTTTAGGAATGCAGAGATTAACTAAAAATAGCTCCCCAAAAGACGTGGAGGGATGTGAAGGGCAAGAGGCAGCATTTGACAAAAGAGAAACTGAAAGCTATTCCAAGCCTATGGAGAGATGAAGGGGTGTATAAAATTGCCTATGACCACAAAATAAAGCAACCCAGCTCAAACTATTATATCAGAGTTACTTGATCCCCTCAATTTAGGAAGTCAGATATAGTGGATGCTATTAAGCAGCAATCCCGATATTAACAACTTTGCTTCACAGCAACGTTTTGCTAGGAACCAATCCTGTCCCACTGACTTTAATGTTAATTGGATTCGGCTACTGGCAAAAGACATGCCACTTATCAACATTTTGGAAGATAGGCCCCAGCCACACGCAGGTTTGCAGAGCTGCAGCCCAGAAGGAAGCACTGCCTTCCTTGGCTGCAGCCCCGCAAACCTGCCTGCAGCCAGTGCTCAGTACATCCTAGTGCTTCCTTCTATCTACCGCCCCACAAACCTGCATGTGGCCTGGGACCTGCTGCCCACACAGATGGGTGTGGTACCCACATCCCTGCCCAACAGGGGAGCTTCTGTCCAAGTCCCAGTGCTCTGGTCTGGAAGATGAGGTTGGAAGGGGAGGCTACGGGCAGAGCAGCAACAAGGAGGGGGCTGCAGCCTGGATGCTGGGGGCTTCCCATGAGGAGCGAGGTACTGTGGGCCCACGGAGCCGCACAGTGCTTCTCCCTGCGTGCTTCAGGCTACGCCCTGCCCTGACACCAGGGACCCGGGTTCGGTGCATCCCAGCATTTCCTTCCCTACTGTGCCCCACGGGAAGGTTTACGCTGGGATGTGCCAAGCACCAACTGCAGTGCTTTCTTCCCTGGCTCCAGCCCCACAAATATGCCTTTTGCTTATTGGATAAGCAATTGGATACTATCAGATAATAGTAACTTTTTTGCTGGGAACCAAGAGGTTGCTAACAAGTGGAATCTACTGTAATTAGTTATCTGAAAAGACAATCTCAAGTCTAGCTAGAAGGATACTTCAGACAATGTAGTCACCTTTAAATTGTCTCAGTCAAACTACTCCACTGCATTACCTCATCCACTACCATTCTGGGGCAATGGCATCCTGGAGAAGGTTATTAAAATTAGCCAGTAAAAAACTGGAAGAGGAAAATGGGAGGAAAAGCTTTTTTATTTCTCAGGAGGAAGACAGGCCAGTGGTTAGGGTGCTAGCTTGGGACCCAGGTTCGGTTTCCTGCACCTTCACAGACTTTTGTGATCTCTGGCAAATCACTTAATCTCTCTGTACCTCAGCCCCCCATCTGTAAAATGAGAGAGATAGTACTTCCCTACCTCACAGGGATGTTGTCAGGCTGAATACATTAAAGACTGTGAGGTGCTCAGATATCATGGTAACAGAAGCCATAAAGTACCCAAAATAAAGAGGATACGGTCATTTCTTGCTAGGGAGACCAGTATTATATTATTATGTTGAAATAAGAATCCATCATGAAACTTCATATATCCTTTTAAGGTGAAATCTATCTTTCTCTGTCCGAGATCAAGCGAATTTGCAGAGCTATCTATTGACAAACTGATATTTTGTCAGAGAATGCAACTAACTGTCAATATCAAGGGCCAGTGCCCATTTTGCAGCCTCATCCTTAGAAATTCTGCCTAATCTAACAATCAGCCTGGACTGATACTCTGTTCTTCTATTTCACGCTGAACAATCTCATCAATGGCCGGGTAACCAACCATAGCAACTAAGACGAAGAGAAAGTGACAGAAAGGCTGCTAGGCCACAGAAAGAATAAGATTTCTTGAAGGAAGTGATACACTGATGACAGCTCTTGATTCAAGGACTTGATATCTATTTAATTTAGGTTGTCAGAACATGTTTAAAATGCCCAGTCTGATTTTGTCACTTACTTCCTTGGCAAGATTTCTTTCCCCTCCTTTCCAACAGAGGCATTATGTGCCTAGCATTTTTTTTCTTTCTCCTTAATTTTTAACATTTTAAATAAATTTGACATTTGTGAAAGGCCCTAGATTGACAGCACAGGAGCACTACATCTTTTTTTCTCCACAACCGTCATAGCACACTCAGCTCCTTCAATTTGCCTCCACACTAAGTTAGAGAGAACTGCTCCAGACGCAAAAGTTCAGTGCAGTCTTCTGGGCACATGTACTCCTTGGTTCCTCTACTAAGATTTCCAGTTAGTGCAATAGTGATAATGACACCTGTCCCCTGGGACTTGGATCCTATGTCTGTATCCTATTATCAACTACTTGGGCTACCCAGATGCTAGGCACCTCCTTTGCAAAACACTAAGAGAACACCATCCAAGCAAAAGATTCAGAAATGAACAAATCATTTTTCCGTCTATAAAAGCCTACAGCTAAAATTTAAAATTAATCAAAAAACTGAACTTTGAAAAGGCAACTAGGAACTGAATCCAGAGATGCAGAAGTGGCCAGATTCCTTTGGGCTGCAGAAGTGACATAAAGGAACCTTAAAGCCATCTTAAATGAGTACATAATGATTCCTAGGAGGTGAGGGAAACCTTCAGTTGGTGAAAAGCCTGCACAGCCTGCTCTTGGCCCCTCCCTATAGACGTATAGGTAGGTATAAGTGGTTTCTTGCATAGGGGGTGGGTGGACTGCCGAAGCACATTGCATTCCATCAATCCTCACTAGCATAATGGTTCCTAGGGAGCCATTACAATCAGGTGCAAACTACAGTAGTCAATCTGGGCTTGTCCAGACTAAGATTTAAGGTGTTAGGTAAAGTGCTAAATAACATATTTGAATAATCCCAGTAGACAAGGCATACTGCCTTTAACACATAGTGAACTGGCTGAGTTAAAGCCAAGCAAGGGTGGCAGGGATGGGGGAGGAGGGTGGCAGAGGGTCTGTTACTCAACTGTCTTAGCATGTAGCACCTGTTGAAGTCTACGCTAGATCTATAGAAGATGGTAGCTAACTACTAACACCACACCTTCCAATCCTAGTTTGACAGACTAACATGCAACCAGGATCATCTTCATCCCCAGCCAGTCCCACAATCCAAGAAAGAGAAAAGGTGAGGTAGAGTCACAGTTGTCTTCCACCCCCTAGTGGCCCCATGCTCTGGTCCTGCGCAGCTGAAGCGTTAGGTCACTACTTCTCTGTTCACACTCACCTACTTGTATTACTGTTTTCTATGGGTTTTTCCCCTCTTTGGTCAGAACTGTAGTGACTTTGGGCCACATTTTCAAAGGTATTTAGGTACCTAAAGGTAAATCCCACTAGGCTCCTATCTTGGGATCATTAGGCTTAAACTCTAGATCAGGGGTCGGCAACCTTTCAGAAGTGGTGTGCCGTGTCTTCACTTATTCACTCCAATTTAAGGGTTTGTGTGCCAGTAATACATTTAAACCTTTTTAGAAGGTCTCTTTCTAGAAGTCTATAATATATAACTAAACTATTGTTGTATGTAAAGTAAATAAGGTTTCAAAATGTTTAGAAGTTTCATTTAAAATTAAATTAAAATGCAGAGCCTCCCAGACCGGTGGCCAGGACCCGGGCAATGTGAGTGCCACTGAAAAACGGCTCACGTGCCGCCTTCGGCACACGTGCCATAGCTTGCCTACCGCTGCTCTAGATATATGCAGAGGAAGGTCATTTGGTTTCATGGAGGATTTTGATATTTCAAAATTTAGTTTTGTTCCTATTTGGAAAAGCCCTCAGATCCCTGACTTCATGACAGTCCACCTGACGACTGCACCAGAGCCGCAGATCCTGGGAGTCCCAGCTGAGCGAGCTGCCTTAGAATGCTGGCTCCCAAGCTCAAAGTGCCCAATGGGCTGAAGGGGAGACAGGAGCCTGGAAGCAGTTCTGCAGCAGCCCACTAGGCAAGCTGCAGAGAAGCTGGGAACCTGGAAGCCCTTCTCAATGGCAGCATGCCAGCTGAACCACAGAGAAGCTGAGAGGCATGGAAGCTTACGAGCTAGAGCTCCCAGAGCTTCCAGACTCTCAGTTCCAAGCGATCCTCCAGGCGAGCTGCCAACTGCAGAAAGTCTGGAAAACCAGGCTGCAAAGAAGCTGAATGAGCAAGCTGGTAGGAAACCAGAAAGGTTTCTGAGAGAAACCTGCCTACTTTCCATCTGAGACTTTTGTTAAAATCAAGCCACCTCCGCGAAACATTTTTATTTCAATGAATCAGCATTCCCCTATGGAAAAATATTCTGTCAGAGACTCTCTCATCAGTTCTACTAAATACCTTTAGTATTTACAGCCAAGCTATACGATACAATCGCATTTGCTCCAACCCCTCAGACAGAGACAAACACCTACAAGATTTCTATCAAGCGTTCTTACAACTACAATACCCACCTGCTGACAGAGCCAGAAGAGTGCCCAGAAGTCACCTACTACAGGATAGGCCCAACAAAGAAAGTAACAGAACGCCACTAGCCGTCACCTTCAGCCCCCAACTAAAACCTCTCCAGCGCATCAAGGATCTACAACCTATCCTGAAGGATGATCCATCACTCTCACAGATCTTGGGAGGCAGGCCAGTCCTTGCTTACAGACAGCCCTCCAACCTGAAGCAAATACTCACCAGCAACCACAGACCGCACAACAAAAACACTAACCCAGGAACCTATCCTTGCAACAAATCCCGTTGCCAACTCTGTCCACATATCTATTCAGGGGACACCATCATAGGACCTAATTACATCAGCCACACTATCAGAGGCTCATTCACCTGCACATCTACCAATGTGATATATGCCACCATGTGCCAGCAATGTCTCTCTGCCATGTACATTGGCCAAACCGAACAGTCTCTACATAAAAGAATAAATGGACACAAATCAGACGTCAAGAATTATAACATTCAAAAACCAGTTGGAGAACACTTCAACCTCCCTGGTCACTCGATTACAGACCTAAAAGTTGCAACATTACAACAAAAGAACTTCAAAAACAGATTCCAATGAGAGACTGCTGAATTGGAATTCATTTGCAAAATGGACACCATTAAATTAGGCTTGAATAAAGACTGGGAGCGGATGGGTCATTACACAAAGTAAAACTATTTCCCCATGCTTACTTCCCCCGCTACTGTTCCTCACAACTTTTTGTCAACTGCTGCAAATGGACCATTTTGATTACCATTACAAAAAGTTTTTTTTCTTTCCTGCTGGTAATAGTTCACCTTAACTGATCACTCTCGTTACAGTGTGTATGGTAAAACCCATTGTTTCATGTTCTCTGTGTGAATATATATATCTATCTATCTATATCTTCCTACTGTATTTTCCACTGCATGCATCCGATGAAGTGGGCTGTAGCCCACGAAAGCTTATGCTCAAATAAATGTGTTAGTCTCTAAGGAGCCACAAGTACTCCTGTTCTTTTTGAGGATACAGACTAACATGGCTGCTACTCTGAAACTAAATACCTTTGTAAATCTGGCCCTTTTTGCTACAGAGAGGTGGAGATCTTTTTCTTAATCTAAGGAGAATACACTGTATAATAAACTTGAAATCTTGCTTCTTATTGGCAATGGCTTAATCACACTATCTGTGAATATCTGATCATATTCAGATTCAAAAAGTCTTACTTATCTATTCATATGGTAAAATCCTGGCTCGCTGATATTAAAGGGAATTTTGACATTGACTTCAATGAGGTCAAGATTTCACCCAGAGCGTTTATAATACTTTTCCCTAAGGGGCTGAGAGTACTGCCGTTATAACTTTCACATATTCATTGTATTTCCTATTTTCAGAGGCTCTCATAAAATTTGATTTGTGGGATTAAAGATGACATGCTACTGGAAGCAATTAAAAATCAAAACAAATTTCAAGTTAGTATAAACATATGTACACACAAAAAATTGGTGGGAGAGAAAAATTGTACCTTCCAAAATCCTACTTCACTAATGCCCTTCTCGCCTCTAATGCCAATCCAACTTTAGAATGGAAACGCTAACAGGCTGTGTTATTGTGATGCAAAAGCACCACTACAATACAATTTCTAAAAGGTACAGAAAGGTCGTGCAAAGCATCAAAATCCTTTGGGATTAATGCTGCTTTAATAACAACCTTACAACTAATTTGGAAAACAGCAGGTAATTCGGCCCTTTAGGAGCAAGTGGCAAACTCACTCAGTATTCATAACATTTGGAATCTCAGTGTATTCTTGGTATAGTGGAAATGGCTACAAACAGCATTTGTCTTACACAAGTAGCAGTCTAAAATAGATTTTTCCACATTAAGTATTTAATTCAATTCAGTTTCTTTGTAATGGACAAAATCTTAATTTAGAACAGACAGTTTTAAGGCACTACTAATGCTATGAAAAAGCGAGCAGAGCTGGCTGGGAATGGCAAAAACGGAAACAAGATTAAGATATAGCAGTTTAATTTCCCACACAATAATGCACTACCAGCTGTGTAAACTTTCTTTAGTTAAACAAATGCTCTAAGCAAACAGCTAGCAGATTTATGTTGTAGCTTGTTTCCTCAGCAGTAAAGTCTCTTTAAAAAAAAAAAATCATTAAATCACCCCACCCTCAACTGTAAAATGAATTTAAAGGTAACTGTAAAACAAATGCATTAATTTGATAAAGCAGGATTCTGAGCAATTTTTAAATTCGACTCCTTAACTGTGAACACGTGCTGACACAGCTAAACTCCTGTCACATGTACTGCATGCTGTCTGAATGTACTGAACAATCAAAACAGCAGCATGTAATATACCGTTACAGCAGACTGACACATACAGACACTGCCAGCTGGAATCTTTGCTTTTGTCTTCTAAAGGAGAGGAGACAGCTCTACCTGTTGATTCCAATAACATGTGCTGTTCATTCTGTATAGTTTCCTCTTCTGGAAACTCTGAAGTGGCCTTGTTCGGGCAGATGTGCTCATGATAGTTACAGATGGAGATCTCAGCCTTGCCCTGTCTTTTCTTCTTTTTTTGATGTGTTGATGATCAAGCAACTGGCTACTAGAAGAGGACATTTCCTCTCTGTTGTCTGAAGCTCTGAAATGCCATGAAAACACTGAAATCAGTCAAAAAGGTCAAGAATGCTCAATATATAAAGACAACCTCTCACAGCTAGTAGATTTACATACTCAAGAGTATTAGCTCCATAATTCTAGAGGCACCCACAATTAACACTTGTGTTTTAACACACTACTTCAAGAAATCACAACTGGTGGCATAAGAAGTTTGTCATTGGTTTATTAACATTATGAATTCCTTTTGTGACACTATAAAGAATTCTGTATTTATTTTGTTCACATTTTCTTTTCTATTCCCAGACAAAACCTATGCTAAAACTGAGTTAAGGGTGAGAGTACATAAAGTTCCTGGAATTATAATACTTGCTTTTAGAGTAACCACACCAACTCAGTTATGCATTTTACCCTTAAAGCTAAGAACTCTATACCTCCATTCATGACATTTCCCTATTTATCCACATTCCATTGAAGTAAATGGAATTACACTGGCATAAGTAACGGAAGGATCAGGCCTATTATCTTGTCTCAATGTAGCATGGCTACTTAAATTAATTTAAATTATTTGGCGAATGTAACTAAATAGAAAAAAAAATACTATAAACCAAGGTTCATTCAGATATCAGCCTAGTTTGACACATTTGTATCAAAATTATAAACTCTATTTTGTATTGTGTGTTCAACACATGTCTAATCTTGCCTCAGACAAGCCCAAGGAATTGCATTCTACACAGCAGCCCAGCCCAGGAAAGGTATTTGACATCTGACTGAAGGACTATGCTGAGAAGCTATCAGCAATCTGGAGCCACTGGATTTGATTGTGTCTCAACTGCTGCCTCCCACCCTCAAATGAATAATGTTTTTTCTACACAGCGGCATGAGCATGACTAGGGGAGGGAGGCTGCAGTCTTCCAGTAGAGCCAGGAGTTCTCAAACTTCACTGCACTGCAACCCCCCTTCTGGCAATGAAAATTACTACATGACCCAGGAGGGGGAACTGAAGTCTCAGCCCTGCTGCTCCAGGTAAGGGGGGCCAAACCTGAGTCCCGTCACCCAGGGCTGAAGCCTTGGGCTTGGGCTTCAGCCCCAGGCAGTGGGGCTTGGGCTTTGCCCTGTGACCTAGCAAGGCTAACGCCACCCCTGGTGACCCCATTAAAGCAGGGTCGCGACCAATTTTGGGGTCCCAACCCAGAGTTTGAGAACTGCTGCAGTAGAGCACATGGTAAGGAGACAGAAATGCTATTCTATTCTGAGGAGCATTTATAGGGGAGAGAGAGAGAGAGAGAGAGAGAGACACACACAGACACACACACACACAAAACAAGTGGGACTCCACCCAGTCTGAACACAGACAAACCCTGGACTCCCAAGTCCCTGAGGAGGCCAGATCAGACCAGGATAGGGTGTGCATTGCTTTTAATAATAGTCACTCTGGATAAGAAATTCCACTGCTAAACCTATATTCCTTGCTTTGTTACCAGGTACTGCCTGGGTTAAAATAGAAGCCCAGAGAGCCCTCAGCCTAGGAGCAGCATGTGTAAGTGGGAGGCTCTGAAGCACTGGTTTCAGGGGCTTGGGTAGCTGGACTGCAGAGTCCCATCCCCCAAGGAAAGGCCCAGGCACAAGATCTAAGCCTGGGAATGTGCCTTACAGACTGATAGAGCTAGAAAGAGTTATTAGACTCTGCCCAGACTCAGTTGGTTTTGAAGCACATGGGACCCAACAATTAAGTCCCCTCACAACAGGATAGCGTCAATTCAGAGAGGTACTGGGCCAAGTTGTAACACCTAACCTCTATCACATGTGGATTTCTCCAAGCGTAAACATCTCACTAAACTTGAATCACATGCACGCTGCTTATAAACCAACACTCATTAGCATGCAGTATTTTAAAAAGGAACAAAAACGATGCTGTGAGAAAGTAATAAAAAGCCCAAAATAGTACAAGCACCCATATACGACAGCAGATATGACTGAAAGCAGCTAAATTTGTGTTACTAAATTAGAGCTGGTTTGCCTCATCAGACCAATTTCAATGCAGTATAAGATCCACTTGGGTGTGAATGAATCAATAAGAGTGCATTTAACTTGTATAGTATCCTGCTTTATTTTGTTGCTGTAGCAACATCTGCCTGCAAAGTTAAAGGCTCACTACAGAAAGCATTCAAGTGCATGTTATTTTTACAACATCAAAGGCCACAAACAACAAAACACTGAATTGCCTGAGAAATGTCAGTAGATGAGATATTCACGCCCTGATTTCATAATAGGCAATCTGTCTGCACCAACTCCTGTTATATTTTATCATCTTGTTTGATAAAATCCACAAATCACAGATTGCTTATACAACTGTTAAGTGATAACAGGCAATAAAACAATAGAAATGAGCTCATTACAACACCAACAATCAATCTTTTCTGACAACTAGTTCTAAGCTGCAAAACGGGGCCCTACAAAATAGGACTGTCTGCCTACAAGACATTTCATTTTATATATATAAAATGATTGCAATATAAAAATGCATACTATATTACACATACATGACTTGGTATGGCATGAAGAGTATTTTTTGGCATGAGTCACAATGACCACTTTACTCATCAGTGATTAAGTCAATGGGTTAAGCAGACCATACCAAGTGCTAATAAAATCTTTATACCATCCAATGTATTCTGTACACCCTTTGCCACATATTAACAAAAAATTATAGAGTTATTTTAAACATTGATTTCTTTTTTAAAATGACTTTTTCCCTCCATCTGCAGTCACATTATTTTCACAAGCCCAAACACACACACTTGTGAAGACAAGCACTTCTTTTAAAGCCTATACAAATTTATTTAAAATAGTTTTTCTACACATAAAAAATGTCACTACTTTATACAGTCTGATCTCTCATGACATGACGAACATCCAGTTTCCTGGACAGAGGTGGCTGACTTCTGGGATCCTGCTTATCCCCTGTAGCCCATCTCTCTACCTCCTAGACTATTATATCCCCTACTACACACTATCCCATGTTCACTTCTATACCTCACCAACCCTTGAATTCTCCTTGCCCTGTGGACTCTTGCTCCTTCTCCATGTTCATGGTCACAAGCTCTTCTCTTCCATTCCTCCCCTTAACGTCTCCTCTTGATGTTCCCCGACTCCCATTCCCCATGCCATTTTAAAAGAGTGACATTTTCTAACATTGATAATCATCAGAGTTTAAAGGTTGAGCCGTATAGGAGTGTATATGGACAGACAAGCTGGGCATTAATGGGAGGAGCTACAGAGTCATACTACACAGCTGGGGAGCTGGGATGGGTGGCAGAGGCCCATGGTACCGAGCCTTCCTGCTAAGCCTGGTTGTCTGGTCCCAGAGCCTAAAGCAGCAGCCTTGTTCTATGGACCCCTCCCCATTTGTCCAAGTCCCAAACTCCACTCCACAGTGAAGGTCTTACACACTGAACTTTATTTTTAACAGTTTCTTTTATCTCTTTTATTGTTATTAATAGTATCATTAATAAAAACAGAACTAATTGTGGAAATGAGTAAGGAGTCGGAGGAGAGGTCCAAGAAACAGGGAAGATGGGCTGGGACTTAGGAACTGGGCAGCACACAGTCAATGACTCAGTAAGAAGCCCTGCTGCCAAGCCCAGCTCCCTGGTCCTTGCAAATTCTGCCTCCCTAATCCCAGCCGCCGCTGCTACCTCTGGTCCTGGGCTTCGGCCATGTGGCGGCAGGTTCCATCCCCTGGCCATGGGGGTTTGGGATCTAGCCTGGGGCTCCAGCCCCAGACTAACCACCGCCACTCTGCATCGCTCCTGACCCCCACTGCCTCTTCCAGCCCCGGACCGTGGCCATGCAGCAGCAGGCTCCATCCCCCAGCGGCAGGCTTATGCCCTGGCCCCGGCCCCCAGCTGCACAGCAGGGGACTCTGGTCCCAGGCTTACACCCCATTGCCCCCCCCAATCCCCCAGCCCCTCATCCCTTTCCCCCCATTGCCCCTGCTGCCTCCCTACCCACCTCCCCATCCAGGGCCTAATTTGTCCCCAGGCTTGCCCCAGCTGAGTAAGTCTGCTGTGAAAACATGATATTAAACATACATATATCACTTTTCACAGCAGCAGACTTACTAGCTAGCATATCTTAAAAAAAACAAAAAAAACCAACTGGATGTTAATTTGAACGGTTGCACTGCATAGTTCTGACTGATTGCCGTTAAACTCACTTGAATATTAGTAATTTTACCAGGTGTCCTGTATTCAGCATAGGGAAATATGGTCACCCTAAATAAAGAACAGAGACAACTGTACATTATGTTTATTGAGTCTTCAAAAAAACTCTCTATAAACAAATTAAAATGATTTGGACATGTCTACAGCAATATTTATTTCTTTTTTCTAAAGTTAATTAAATATTTTAGGAAAAATTGTCAGAGCAGCCACCAAAAAAATTGTTGTGAGAACCCATCTCCCCATATCCACTGAAGTAACACCTGCGGCTATGCTTTCTCACAAATTCTTGGTACAAGAAAATAAAGGTCTCAGCACCAGTAGTACTGTTCGGGGCTCCAATACACAGTCTGGTTTCCCTGACAAAGTCGCCCAGATGGACTCCCCAACCCAGGTTTGAGGCATCCATTCCTATAAACAGAAATTCAGATGGCTGTCAAAATGAGATGCTACAAGAGGATATTGGAAGTTAACCACCACCAGATGTGGAATTCTTGAATTTGCTGTGGCACTCTCAGCAGTGCTAGTAGATTGCCTTTTCCTATTCTGAAACTGATGCTTAGCCAGGACTTCAGAGCCCACATTCTCAGTAAGAGAAACAGACTCACATATGTGCAGGAGGCCATAAGCCCAGAAGACTCAAAAGGTTATTTTCATGCCTTTGTTGAAGCTATGTATTTTTGAATGTCTCTCTCCTGGTAGGAAAGCAGCCAACACGATAAAGTTGACAGCTGCTCCTACGAAAGTTAGTCTCTATGTCTTAGTGAAGGAAAAGTTCTATGCAAAATGAATTGGAAATTCTCCCAACAAGGAGAAGCGATTCTTGATTTAGTCCTAAATGGACTACAGGATCTGGTCCAAGAGGTTAATACAGCTGAACTGCTGTGTGTATTTTTATATATATCATGGCTAAACAGAGCATTTAACAAAAATCTGGAGGCTAGTTAAATTGAAATTAGAGAGAGAGAGAGAGTGTGTGTGTGTGTAAAAACAAAACCCTTGGAGGACCAAACAAATGCCACCATGGCTAAACAGAGTTTATCTATTTTTTTTTTTGAGAGACAAAAAGATATCTTTCAATTTTAAAAAGTCAAATCCTACTTAGAAAAATAGAAAAGAGCATAAATTCTGGGAAGTCAAGTGTAAACATATAAAAAGGCCAAAAAAGAATTAGACGAGCAGCTAGCAAAAGACAAAAAAATTAAAACAGCAAAAACAAATGTAAGAACATCAGAAGCATGAAGAATGCCAAACAATCCGTGCAGCCACTGGACGGTTGAGGTGCTAAAGGAGCATTCAGGGAAGAAAGGCCACTGTGGAGGAACTAAATGAATTCTTTTGCATTGGTCTTCACTGCAGAGGATGTGAGGGAGATTCCCACACCAGAGCCATTCTTTTTAGGTGACAAATACAGAGAACTGTCCCAGATTCAGGTGTAGCTAGAGAAGGTTTTGGAATTAAATTTAGCAGTAGTAAGTCACCAGGACCAGATGGTATTCACCCAAGAGTTCTGAAGGAACTCAAATATGAAATGGTAGAACTGGTATGTAACCTATCACTTAAATCAGCTGCTGTACCAGACAAACAACAGATGGCTAATGTGACACCAATTTTTAAAGAAGGCTCCAGAGGTGATCCTGGCAATTACTTCAGCGCCATTATGATTCCTTGAGATCAACAAACATGTGAATAAGGGTGCTCCAGTAGATATAATGTACGTGGACTTTCAAAAAGTCTTTGACAAGGTCCCTCGCTATAGGCTCTTAAGCAAAGTAAGGAGTCATGGGATAAGAAGGAAGGTCCTCTCATGGATCAGTAACTGGTTAAAAAGAGAGGAACAAAACAGTAGGAATAAATGCTCAGTTTTCACAATGGAGAGCGTTAAATAGCCGGGTCCTCCAAGAATCTGTATTGGGACCAATGCTGTTCAGCATATTTAATAAATAATCTGGAAAAAGGGGGGAAAACATTGTGGTGGCAAAGTTTGCAGACGATACAAAATTACTCAAGATAGTTAAGTCCAAAGCAGACTGCTACGAGTTACAAGGGATCTCACAGAACTGAGTGACTGGGCAACAAAATGGCAGATGAAATTCAATGTTAATAAGTGTAAAGTAATGCACGTTGGAAAACATAATCTCAACTATACATACAAAACAAAAGAGTCTATATTAGCTATTCTTCTTTGAGTGATGGTCCCTTTATGTATTCCAATCATGGGTGCGCATGTGCACCATGCTCTGGAAGATTTCTGCAGCAGTGTCCATTGACCTGCATGTGTGTAGTACGTCACGTCGTGCTCCAGGCAAGGTTATATGAGGACATGCAGGGTTGCGCCCCTTTGGTTCCCTCTTACCGCTGCATTGTTAGAGTCAGAATCCTTGTTCCTCCATGCTTATAGTTTGTCTACAAGAGTGTTCTCATCCGTTCCTGTACAGTTCACTATTTCTCTTTGTTTTTCTTGTATAGTTAGTTATTAGCGTTAGTGTAGTTAGTTCCCCCTCGGCCCACTTGGGGCCCACCCCAACTTCATTGGGCGACTATGCCCTTCGTTCCGGGGTTAAAAACGGCGCTTTGTGCCTTTGCTTGTACTACCACTCAAGAAAGAGATCTCAGCGTCACTATGGATAGCAGATGAAAACATCTGCTCAATTTGTAGCAACACCCAAAAAAACCTATGCTAGGCACCATTAGGAAAGGGATAGATAATAAGACAGCAATATCATAATGCCACTATATAAACCCACTGTACACCAACACCTTGAATACTGTGTGCAGTTCTGGTCACCTCATCTTAAAAAAGAATTAGAAAAAATACAGAGAAGGGGAACAAAAATGATTAGGGATATAGAACAGCTTCCATATGAAGAGAAATTAAAAAAGACTAGGACTATTCAGCTTGGAAAAGAGATGACTGAGGGGAGATATGACCGAGGTCTATAAAATCATGAATTGTGTGGAGAAAGTGTTACTTACCTCTTCCTATAACACAAGAACCAGGTGTCACCCAATGAAATTAACAGGCAGCAGGTTTAAAACAAAACATAAGGAAGTACTACTACACACAACACAAAGTCAGCCTGTGGAACTCATTGCCAGGGGATGCTGTGAAGGCCAAAAGTATAACTGGGTTAAAAAAAAGAATTAGATAAGTTAATGGAGAATAGCCAAGATGGTCAGAGATGCAACCCCATGCTCTGGGTGTCCTAAGTCTCTGTTCTGTTCAATCTCTCTGAAGTATCTGGCATTGACTACTGTCAGAAAACAGGATACTGGGCTAGGAGCACCATTGGTCTGATCCAGTATTGCTATTCTTATGTTTCTAGGAAGAAACTCACTGAGGAGACTGGGCCTTGACAAACAAGAGATTTGTGGTTATCCGTATCCCTGGGCACCTTAGATGGGCCACGATCACCATGAGGCATTTGATGAAGACTTGAGGACCACACTGAAGCACAAGGATTGTGTGCCTATCCAGAATCCAAGGTACTTCCTATGTTTAGCCCTGACTGAAATGTATCAGAACATATTTCTGTCAAGAGCTTAGAATCAATCTTGACAATTTATAGAAGGAGTAACAGCAGCCAGCTTACCCACACAAAACCTGAATTTCCACATGATTTTGATCTGGGCTCTCCATTATAATAAAGTTTGAAGACTTACCCGGTTTAATTTGAGATTAGAAAAGAATGAGAGTGAAAACCCTCTGGAGTCATTAGTCAAAGGCAAGAAGCCTTGGAGAAGTGACTAAGTGAAGGATCAGTTTGCACTAGACAACTGCCCAGATCCATGTTGTTATTTCTTAAGGGTGGAAGAGAGAAAGATTGAGGAGGGTCTGTTTGCAGATAAGAGGTCATCTGACTTCTTCCTATGCTTCAGATCTGATGAAGGATCAGATCATGGTGTCTGTTCTTCAGAGCCTGAGGACGGAAAAATCTAAAGGCATTTGGTGTGCTGGTCCATCTAGACCAGGGGTCGTCAACCTTTCAGAAGTAGTGTGCCGAGTCTTCATTTACTCACTCTAATGTAAGGTTTCGCGTGCCGGTAATACATGTTAATGTTTTTAGAAGCTCTCTTTCTCTAAGTCTATAATATATAACTAAACGATTGTTGTATGTAAAGTAAATAAGGTTTTTTAAATGTTTAAGAAGCTTCATTTAAAATTAAACTAAAATGCAGAGCCCCCTGGACTGGTGGCCAGGACCCGGGCAGTGTGAGTGCCACTGAAAATCAGCTCGCATGCTGCCTTCGGCACACATGCCATAGGTTGCCTACCCCTGATCTAGACATTTTCTCATGATGCACACCATCTGCATCAAAATATTGTAGGACACCACAAAACAAGTAGTAATAGAATTGACAATGACTATTCTAGAACAGGAAATGGATGATATCCAGATCAGAACCGCACATCACATGGACAAACACCAATCTGGAACGGTGCAATGACTGACACAGACCTAGCTGTCTTAAGCCAAGCATCAACCTACTAATCAATTTTAAATGTTGTTTAATTATAACCTATCAAATAAATAGAAGCATTTAGAAAAATGGGCTGTCTGCAGTGCAGTCAGGATGAATAACCATGCAGAGACTCCAGTGCTTACTGCCAGGAAAAAGAATTGAGAGCAGTTGGAGACTAGATCCTTTATATACCTTTTCCCAGTTTGGATCCATGGAGGGGTGCATGCCACATGTGCAAGCCCAACTGTCATTGTTTGCTAGACAAAGAGGAGTTAAGATGCATGCTCCCAACAGTGGGGATCTGTCAAGAGTGTGTGCGCTCAGTCCTCACAACTTCATTTATAGGGGGAGGTTACAATTAATTTCTCTTTGTTTACTCTTTCCACCTGCTGGCAAAAGGATATGATGTCGGGAGCTGCATTAAGCAAAGTTGGAATACACCAAAAGCAAGGCTCATTCTCATGCAAGGTTTTCGTCAGCAAGGTTACCTCTTTAATGTTAATGAGCTGGGTACAACTCACAAGGCAAATCTTACCCTCTCTTCAGACACAGATGGCTTTGTTCATAGTTAAACAGTAAGTTTTTGTTCTAATGGGAAGGAAGGATACAGGGAAGCTATACAGAGGGTTTGCAACCACCACCATTCTGCAAATGCTGCCTATGCACCATAATGGGGGGAATGGGGCCACTGAATCAAACGTTAGAGGAGTGATCCTTCCAGCCCAGGTAGACAGACTTGAGATCCAGCCTGGACCACAATGGCCACACTACTAGAGTGAGTCTGTCTACCTGGGCTGGGCGGCTCGCTCCCAGCTGCAATGTAGACACACCCTAGGTGGACCTACCAACCAAACCCTCCTACAGCCAAGGGAGCTCACAGGGGTTACCACTCTGTGCACTGGCGAAAGCCTTGGTTCAAGGCAGAACATTTTGCCCCCAGTGAATTAAAAGTCAATCTGACCAACACAAGTGGCTTGGGTAGGAGACAGGAATTCAGAAGCTCCAATGTTTGCTTTTTAATGTGTTCAATTTAGTTTGTATGGACTGCTCTCTACTAGTAGTATTTCACTGCTTTGCAGCCCTCTTATTCCACCCTCTTCCTCTGACATGTAGTAAATGCTTCTCCAGAAAACAATGCCTGCCTCCACGCCCCACGGATGACAGCTATTACACACAGTTGGAAGGTGGTGAAAAAAGGACTCACTGTTTTGAAAAATACTCCAAATCTACTGTGTCAGTGATTCATTTATTTAGATTGATAAAACAAGAGACACTTGTATGAACACTCTATGTGCCTCCAACAAATACAAGAAAAACCAACCCCTTAACATAGTTCTACTAAAAATCAGACAGCACAAATAAACCAAATTCCCCCTTCCGCTATATATCACTTTCCACAATATTTCCCGTTTCCACTTTCTATTTCAAACCTCAGTTAAACATGTTGAAAGTTTCTTACATTACTTGCAAACAATCAAAAACCTAGAAACCCTATAGCAAGTACACAACAGTGCCCCCCCACCCCAAGTTTACATTTTTTGGGCTAAGACATGACAGCAAGACTATACTAGAAGAGTAGCGTACAGCAGAAGGCAAGGAATTTCTCCTCTCTCCCCTGCAAGTATAGTTTAAAATTTGACAGATCTCATTCTAAAAAGATAGTTCCGAAAAATATTTCTAGAAATAAATTTGGTTAAACAAATCAAAGAACCATAATATTGTGATTTCAGAAGTTAAGGCACAGGATAAGGAGTCTGGAAACCTCTTCTGCGTCAAACTTTGCCATAAACACCCTCTGTGACTTTAGGGGAGTCACAAGGGGCCTGATTTTCCACAGATGGCAAGTATTCTCTTCTCCCACTGATATCAACAGCAGTTGTGGGTATTCAGCAGCTCAGCAAAAGCAGACTACTAATCTTTCAAGATCACACAACCTCTGTGCTTACATTTTTTGCAAAATAAAGATAGTACTTACATCAATTTTGTTCTGAAGCTAATGTTTATTAGTACAGTATTTTAGATGCAACTTGTAAGATCTTGCATCTTGAAAGATGCAACTTGTAAACAAGTGCAAAATGACACCACTGACCAACTTTTTCTGCTATTCATTTCACAAAATAATATGCTATAATCATGCAGGAAAGTAAATTGTCAAAAAGATAAATCAATCACTGAATGTTTGCAATATACAATTATGATACCTTAATGTTTTTTCTTATTAAAGAAGTGTTTTCATTGTTAAAAAAAGAAAGTCATCACATAAAACAGGACTATTCCAGACAACATACGCCAAGTCTAATCAATTACCGTATATACTCTTTCATTAGCCCGTTTGTTTATAAGCCGACACCACAAGATGGATAAGTAATAATAGCAAAAATTGTATGACCCTTTCATAAGCCGACCATATATTTCAGGGGTTGGAAAACTTTGGCTCCCAGCCTGTCAGGGTAAGCCGCTGGTGGGTCGGGACGTTTTGTTTACTTGGAGCATCTGCAGGCATGATGCCCCTCAGCTCACTGTGGCTGGAAATGGCGAACCGCGGCCGAACATCCCTCGGCCCGCGCCGCTTCCCACAACCCCCATTGGCCTGGAGCGATGAACCGTGCCCCATGGGAGCCGCAATTGGCCAAACCTGCAGATGCGGCAGGTAAACAAACCAGCCCGGCTCACCAGGGTGCTTACCCTGGCAAGCCGTGTGCTAAAGGTTACCGATCCCTGCCATAGAGTTTAAAATCATCAAATTTTGGGGTAGATCCGTTTATAAGCCAACTCCTGCTCTTTGATGCGTCACTTTTTTACCAAAAAATATTCGGCTTATGAGAGTATATACGGTACATCAGTGTCATCAGAAGAATTCATTCTGGCACAATAAATACAATTTTAAGTCTGCAATGATGAATGATCTTACCTACTGTGATTTTTTTACCCCACTTCACAGCTGTGTTTGTCATACGAAGATTTCACATGTGTGTAATAGCTTGTGGAATTTATGGCAACCTCAGGAACAAAAAACTGATAAAATATTTTAATGTCAAAAGCAAAGCTGCTACCTTTAATTAAGTTTAGAAGCAAACGTTCTCTCTTCTTCATATTTATTACTGTAAAATTACTAGTTTCGACTGACTTAATATTACAAAAAAAAAAACCTGCTGAGGTTACAGTACTAGCCTGTCCTCAAGAAACGAAAATTACACCACACTGTCACCTACCTGAGAGATATGCCATTGACCAGTTGTTTCTGCTTACAGGTCTTGGAAGAGAGAGGAGAGGATGTAGGGGACAGATTGAGTGGAGCAATTAGATTATTGATGATTTCACTCAACTGAGCACTCTGAAAAACACAGTAGCCGAACTTTTCATTCACACCAAGCATTAATCTAAAATGTGTCCCCCCACCCCCATTTAGTATTCTTGATCTAGTTTTCTCCATGATGAACAAGTAAACACAAGATTTCTGTACATATCAAAAATGCTATGCTTGTTATTTCACAAGTCCTATTTTGAACTTTAAAAAACAATACATTATGTTTATTAGACTCTTGTTGAACCACTGCCAAGGACACAGTTTAGATATTTTTAGAGCAATTTATTTAAGAAAAAAAACCTTGAACCTGAACTTTTAAGTAACCCGCAGAACACATTTTAACTTACATAATGATCATTATGATTAATAATGGCAGAAGAAGCTGATGATTAACCAGGGCTATGGAGCTGTGCTCCGGCTCTGCTCCAGCTCCAGGCAAAAACCTGCAGCTCCACTGCTCCAGAGCTGCTCCGTGCTTCAGCTCTGGGCTCCGCTCCAAAGCCCTGGATGATACAGCTGCAGTTCATGACTTTTGAACTGGGCTTCAAGATTGACTGAAGAGGAAAAAAAAAACTGGCTGCCTACTTTTTAATCGTATGTTCTGTTGGTTGATAAAACAAAATTGTTTGGTCATTTAAAGAATCCTCTTAGTTGCTCACTTTGGTTGAGACGAGGTAGAATAGTGACCAGTTTAGGTACAGTCAGAGCTAATGGAAACAAAAGGATGCTAGAACGGATATAAATCCATACCTTTATTCTTACTTAACGGCATGTTCAAAACTACACTGCAAGACCCCATATAAAAAATCTTGACTTCAAGATTTGTGTGACACATAGATGCAGTTAATTCTTTAAGACTAAGAATTCCTTCTTGTAAAGTGATGAATTGTGGACAGAGTCCAGATAACATTTCACAATGTTTTTGTGTTTTAAATGTCAAACCTTAATAGTCACTCTGACTTTAAATTTAGCCTGCAGGGGAGAGCAGGGAGGGAGGCTCACCCGCAGCCTCAGGGGAGCAGGCGGGAGGTGCGGGCGGCAGGAGCACTGCAAACACAGGCCGAAGGACTCAGGAGGAGCACCGGGCGGCCGCGCAGCCGGCCAGAGAAGCGTCACTTTAAAGGGGAAACCGCCACTTCTCTCCGGCTGTGCGGCTGTCCCTGCTCCTCCTGAGTCCTTCACCCATGTTCACAGGGCCACATTCTGAAAGGGGCTGGGTGGAGGGGGTTGGATAGGGGGTGGGGTCCCAGTGGGGCGGTTAGGGGCAGGGGGTCCCTGGAGGGGGCAGTCAAGGGACAGGGGAGGTTGGATAGGGTGCAGGGTCCCGGGAGGCGGTTGGGGGAGGTCACAGAAGGGGCGGTCAGGGGACGGGGGTTGGATAGTGGGTGAGAGTGTCAGGGGTGGGGATGTGGATAGGGGGGAGGGGGGCAGTCAGGGAACTGGGAGCAGGATGGTTGGATGGGGATGGTGTTGCGGGGGAGGGGCAGTTAGGGAACAAAGAATGTGTGTGTATGGGGGGGGTTGGATGGGTTGGGAGTTCTGAGGGGGGCAGTCAGGAGGCAGGAAGTGGGAGAGGGTGGATGGGGGCAGGGGCCAGGCTGTTTGGGGAGGCACAGCCTTCCCTACCCAGCCCTCCACACCATTTTGCAACCCCGATGTGGCCCTTGGGCCAAAATGTTTGCCCACCCCTGACTTACAGCATCTTTATTGTTGGTGATATGTGAAAGAAAAAAACCCACAAGCTTGTCTCCAGATGTAGGTTGATTTACAGGGCTGGCAGTTAGATAAACTATCTTTTTATTTATAATGTGAGCAAATCTAACACGGAATTTGCAAGTCAATAAATAAGGAAGACCACAATTTCAGTCATTTTTCAGATGACAGCACACTTTTAAAGCTGTTTTTCGGCACCTCAAAAAACCTCAAGTGTTACTTTAACTTTAATTGCTTTAAAGGTGTTTTGCAAAGAACTGCATGTTGAATGCTCCAAGTAAGCAGGTTAAGAGGGGACATTCTAAAAAATACCCTCCAGTTTACTTTGGTTTTATTGTTTCCTCTTTCACAGTAAAACATCTTTCAGAGGAAACATTTTAAAAATAGGAAAATGTTATCATAAAGTCACAAACACTTGGCAGGGGCAGTATGGTGCAGATGTAGTACCTGAAACTACGTTTAAGCTGACTTTTAAAAAGTTTACTAGATTTCCCAGTGATGTATCTAAATGTATGATCAATCTTATATTTTCTTTGTTTGACATAATAAAAAGGCAAGTTTTACTCCACATTATCCTAACAAGTTTCCTATAGTTGGTTCACCAACATGTTCCCCTTATATCTTTATCTTTAATTGCATACTTTGTAGGGAAAGGAAAACCTTCTAGCGTCTACAGCATATTTCCTAGAATCCAACTTGGAAATTAATATTTGAGAAACTATGCATCAAAATTCTGTTCTCAGCAATGCCTATGCCACAGAAGTTAGTGGGGTTACAGAGATGTAACTTTTCACAGAATTGGCCCTATATTAGTTAGGGAGAGAAGGTTAACAAAGGTGTTTTTATTTTTAAATGTAACATACTTTCACAGAAAAGTTACACTCATTTACAGGACTACAATTTTGTGAAATGAGAAACAGTAGCAAAAATGCACTAAACTAAATTGTTAAGGACAAGAAGTTACATGGGAAACTGTTAGAGCTGTTGTTTATTTCTCTGAAGCAAGAGATGGCCACTTTGATTAAATCAAAATAGAATTATAGACACTTTAGTAATGAAAAGTTGATTTGTAAACCTAGTGACCAATTTATTTATTTAAGATCTTAAATTCATCAGCAACCACTGTTAGGAATGTGAAATATCTTTACGGTTCTGTGAATAAATACTGCGTAGCTTGCCCTAATTCTGTAATAGGTCACTTGGCTCCATTTGACACTCAGTTCTTATTTTACTTTACCTGTTTTTCTATGTTTCGTAGAAGTAAAGTAGGGCTGCTTGGTGACATTTCAAAATCGTGTTCCGGCAAAAAATCCTGTCTCTCAAGGGTAGCTTGAGAATTCCCTGTGGTGTTTAATAAAGCTTCTGGGTTTGTCAATTGTGTTTGCTTCTTCAAAACGTCTTTGGGAAGTGGGAATTCTTCTAAGATCACCATCCCCTAGACAACAGCAATTGAAAACAGTTGGTGGACAACAAATTAACCATCCTAAATCATTTTCAAGTGGCAGTCAACCTGGAACATACCTCTTAAGCCCACGGCAACTCTTTGGAACAGTTTTGAGTATGCTCAGTACACACAATATGTAAATAAATACTTAATGCATTTAAGTGATAGTAAAGCTGTAACATTCATTTCTTTCCTTAGCAGCACTAAATCTACAAAGTGTCATAGGACTGTTTCAGAGCCTGTGCCAAAATTCAAATTAGAAATCCATACTTGATATAATCAAGTATGTGATCCTTTGCCTGATGTTTTACGATGATTTCCTCTTTGTAGAAAAAATAAAATAAAATCCAGCCTTTGATTTCCAAGTTAGTTAACATCTTTACAGCTCAGAGGTTTACTCTGAAAGTCCTTAAAATGTTCCCTCCCTCCCCCCCACCCGTCACTGCTGCCACCCACGCAAAATGTCAAGGTTTCTCTCCCTAATCCATCAAAGCATGAAACACCACAAACAGCCTTTCATCATAATTCAAGATAAGTTGTTTTTTTGGAGTTATATATTTTCTTGGTTTTGTATTTATGGAGGCAACAACCCTATATAAAGTATTTTTCTATGAATCCCATTGTTCTTCAAGGCCATCTGCAGGAATAAGATATCAGCCTCAATGTATTTTTGCAGTATCTCATCTGGAGTATAAATAGTTTAAAAAGATAAATATCGCCTTTCATAGTAATGAACACCAGATGTTTTAAAAAAAAACAAACCAAAAAAAAAAAACCCAAAAAAAATACACTTGACTTTGTTCTCCACAAGAAATATTACAAAAATAAAGTGTCAAAAGCATTCAAATCAGTTTCCTAAAATAAGAAACTGCAAAGTCAGAGACATTATAGCATATAGTAAAATAAAACAAAAACCAAAACAGAGCTTTGAGACAACCAAACCTATTTCCTCAACTGGTCATGCTAAACTGCCATAAGCCTGAACTTACGTGTTTCTTCTCCATTTAGCAAAGTGTACAGAAACTTGGAATTTGGTGGCATTAGCTGGGAGCGTAAATCTGGTACTTAGAGTTATCCAAATATAAATCAGAGCTACTATTCAGTGATGAAAGAATGGGATCTTCCCACTTCATCTTCTCATGTTTTGGTTTCTAATCAGTGCACTCACTTCAAAGTTATGGAGGAAGAAGGAATGGCATGGTGTGGAACTCAATCAAGAAGCCTCTATAACTTCTAATACCCAATAGGAATATGGTCTCTGCCTTTGCTGAGGCTCCTGTGATGCTTCCATGTTTGTGATTTTATTGGATAGTCCTCCCCAACATCACAATGACACCTTGAGTCCTGCCTCAGTGGCAACTAGCCCTAGAATCTAGAATATGGATTATTTTTTTAGATGGAAAACTGGGAGGGACATAAGCAACATGGAGATGCCCTTGTCTTCTTGAATCTCTCCATTGTTCAAACTAAACAGCAAGTTGTGCACCCAAGAGCAAAGTAAAAAACTGAAGAACTGCTGCAGTGAACCTAGGTGTGGTAATTATATGAAGATATATCTATCTCATAGAACTGGAAGGGACCTTTAAGGTCATTGAGTCCAGTCCCCTGCCTTCACAGCAGGACCAAGTACTGTCCCTGACAGATTTTTGCCCCAGATCCCTAAATGGCCCCCTCAAGGATTGAACTCACAACCCTAGGTTTAGCAGGCCAATGCTCAAACCACTGAGCTATACCTCACCCCATAACCTACATGTCCACTGAATGGAAATGTTTTCAGACATACTGGCCCTCCATCAGGCTGGCTCTGGTTTCTCTGTGCTAATTATCAGGAGATGGTCCAGGTGTGACTAACACTTATCCCAAACATAAGTGTACTTGACCATTATCATATGATAATTTGAGGTCCACACAGTCAGAGCAGCTGAAAACTAGGCCTTGTGACCAGGGAAATCCAGTTTCTTCTAATCCTTCTCTTAGGTCAAAAGGAAGGATCTGCCAGCCTTGAATCTCTCTAATGCAAGCTGACAGTCGCAGACCTTGGTTCGGGGTGGATGAAAAAGAAAAAATTCAAATCCTTTTCATTGCATTTTGTAAGGTAATCATGTCTCTTTGCCATTCACGTCAACAAAAGACTTTTAGAACAAGAGAAAAATACATAGTTCGAGCCTACTTTGATATTTGCTATGGCAATCTTCCCTTGATTTTCTAGTATGTAGCTTAATTATTACTTGTTTTGTGTGGTACTCAAAAAGGCACAAAGCATGATTCAGTTGTAGTAGATACTCTACAAACAAAAAGGAAGACACACAGTCCCTGCTCTGAAGAATTTACAATCTAAACACGACATTCAAAAAGAGTAGAAGAAAGGGAAAGAACACACAAGCCACATGATGCAGGCAAAAGTCCATTTTTTAAAAACTGTTTTTCATTGAAGTTTTTTTAAATTAGTATATTGCACAACTGGAGGCGGGAAGGGGAAAGAAGAAAGGAAAGGAGTTAACAGAAACAAGAGACTAAAAAAGGAAGGGATGAGAGACATTAACAGGGGAGGGTTAGGAGAAACAAAAAGGAAAGGGGAAGAGGAATGGAGAGAAGGCAGGAGGGTAAGGAAAGGAGGCTGGCCTGTAGTCAGGGGGACTGTAAGCAGAAATGGTTGGAAAATGGAAGTGAGAGTTGCCACAGAAAAATACAATAAAAAGGAAAAAAAAAATTTTGTTGGTCAAAAAAAAGCCAACCCCAAAACCAAAAAACTGAGAACATGAAAACCAAAGCATTTAGTTTTTGGCAACAGAGCAGATTTTGGTTTTCCACATGTTTTCTGGGTGACTGTTTTCCAATGAGAAGAGTCTCTCGGCTCCCTAGAGCCGTGCTCTTCCTCCTCTGAATGCATATGGGTAGGGAAGAGGGTTTGCTCTCGCCTGGTACCCCTGGATGCCAACAGAGTGGGATCTCCCCCATACCCACTCTAGTTTAGTGTTCAAACTAGATGTTTCACCTCCCCAAAACACTGTAAACTCACATTTGTTTCATATTTTAAAAAATCCCAAATCTTAAAATTTAGAATTAAAAATTTAGCATTAGAATTTGTGCACTAAGTGTACTACCTGTCAGCCAGGAGACTGAAAAGAAAGAGTTTGTCAATCAGCTTTCAAGCCTTTTCATAGCTACTGCCTTGGTACAATATTCAAACTATACAAATCAAATCCCAAATTATTTTAAAAAACTGAACAGGATAAACAATCTAAGTGGAAAAGCAAAACTGCAAAGTATGTGATTAAAAATATAGAGCCAAATCATCCCCTCCACTTGCAGAAGCAGAGAGACATTCCAATCTGAGGAGACCAACCCAGATGTGAGGGAGGAAGTATCACTTCTGCAGCATTATCCTCTCAGAAAGGATGGGGATGGGACACATGGCAACATACCTCCTACCACTAAGGAAACACATGACTAAGAATACTAGCTCTTAGTCACTGCCATGTTGCATATTTCTGTCCAACTCCCACAGTCACGCTGATAGGTGTGGGGTGTGAAGGGGTGCAGAGACAGAGGACATCCATATAGGCACTACATGGATTTCAAGAGTTCCATGGGTGGACCTCCTTGAGAGTTCCACAGACGGAGAGGGGCAAGGCAAGCCCTAGAAACCATTTCTACCACCACCACCACAACAGGAACAATTAGTGAGCAGGAACTTGCAGAGTTTTTGGCTTCCTATGCAGGGAATGAGTTGGCTGGCCTACAGAACTGAAGTGCTAAGAATAGCGTGATTTAGCATAACATTCCTAAAACATTATCAGAGTTTAGCAATCTTGACTTCCTTACTTTTTATTTTAAACCTGTGCAAACAAAACAGTTGATATCATACTGTAATTTTAATTATAATTAGCATTTGACATATTCAAAGCACTGTACTGTACAAACATTAACTTATTAGTCCTCAAAATATTTTTATATAGTAGGCACAAAAAATTATTGTTTCTTTTTTATAGATAGGGAAACTAAAGTCACTTTCCTAAAGTCACAGTGAATCAGTGACAGAGCAGGGATTGGAACTCAGGAGTCCTGACTCCCAACCCTGTGCTCATGCCCTCTAGATCACCATACTTCTTGTTTCTGACATCTTCTCATTAACCTTTGTAATTCTTTGCTTGGATACCAGAATTGTTAAAAAAAAAAGAAAAATTACTGGAGACACTGTCCATGGATTATTTGAAGAGCCCACTTATGAGCACAGAGACAATACCTTGGTGGCACGTATCTGCCTGTGAAGGTCAGTTAGTTGTTGGATTTTGTATTCTAGCTCCGAAATCTGGGCTTGAAGCCATGTCCAACGGCAGCCAACTTTAGCTCGGTCTACAAGCCACTTCCATTCAGAACTATAGTTGCTGTGAAGAAGATGAAATACTGGTTAGTCCAAGAATACAGACAAGCACATTTTAACAAATGCACTTTCAGCTGCTGCAAGCATCTCACTTGCCTTCAGAGGACATCTAATTAGGTTAACACAATACAACAACAACATCTCATTTCCTTAATTAAGAACTGGTACAAGTTTCTTGCAACCAACGTTATATTCATCATTCAATAGCTATTGCAACTTTCCTATAAAAAGCTGTTTTTCTCTTATATATTCCAAAGCCAAAAGCAAGAGTAACTACTAAACTAGATCATTTAAAGATTTTAAAAGAATTCCAATAAATCTACTAGCAAAACCCAAAAGACTTCTATTTCTGTCAAGTCATACTGATGACTTCCACAAGCCTCCATGGATGTCATCTCACTGACAATTCTATTCTAATAAGGCACGACTCAACAGTTAGCAATTATATATGTCATGCTACTCAAAGCTGTAACTGTACAGTAGGTTAGGTTTATTTTATTTTTTTAACCAATTTTATGAGCACAATTACAGATTTGTGTGATTCAAGTGTTAGGTTTTAAAAAATTCCTCTCCAGGACTGTTAAATTACCTACTTGTACAATGTGATATGTATCTGTTTATTTTATGTAATGACTAGTAGAGTTCTAAATAGACCTCTTGATATTATTAAGCCAAGTTCATCCCTGGTGTCAATGAATTTTTGTCAATGTGCCTATTAAGTAAATAGATCACATATGGTACTTCACCCCTCAAAGAGTTATTTTAACATTCAAATATATTTGAATCACAGGGTCACAAAAAAACAGTATTTCAACACGTAACTTTTGTGGTATTCTGTGCCTCAAAGCAACACCCTGGAACCCCCATATTCACCACTGTCATACAATTACTGTATTTTTCCCGTGTATAAGACTATACTTTTTCCTAAAATAGTTAGACTAAAAATTGAGGGTCGTCTTATACACGGAAGTAAGCCGAGGAGAGAACCGCGGGAATGGGAAACTGCCCATACCCAGTGATGAGCTGCCAAAATCCCAACCCCTATCCACCCCCCACCCCACCCCCGAACTCCCCTGCCCTCTCTCCGGGCGGCCGGGGACGGGGCTGGAGCCGGGCGGCCGGGGAAGCGGGGACGGGGCTGGAACCGGGCGGCCGGGGAAGCCGGGCCGGGCGGCCGGGAAAGCGGGGACAGGGACCCGGAGTTGGGCGGCCGGGGAAGCGGGGCCGGGAAGCCGGGGAAGCGGGGCCGGGCAGCCGGGGAAGCGGGGCCGGGCAGCCGGGGAAGCGGGGCCGGGCAGCCGGGGAAGCGGGGCCGGGCAGCCGGGGAAGCGGGGCCGGGCAGCCGGGAAGGGGGGCGGAGCCAGGGAAGCGGGACCGGCGGCCGGGAAGCGGAGCCAGCGGCCGTGCTGGCGGCCAGGAAGCGGGGCCGGGAGCAGGCGGCCGGGGGCGGGAGCCGGACGGGCGGCAGGAGTCGGGCGGCCGGGGAGGGATGCGGCAGGAGCCGGGCAGGGCCGCCGCCAGAGACCAGCTGGGGTGCATGGCCCTCCTCGTCCCCTCTACCCCTACCTCCGCGTCCTCTTCCTCGGACTGAGCGGCAAAGTCGGGGGGGACAGCTGCAGCGCAGCTGGAGGGCAAAGAAAACAAAACAAAAAAACTTGTGGCATGGTTGGAACGGCAAAGCAGGAGGGGAAAAAACCAATCAAACAAAAAAACCTGCGGCGCAGCCGGAGCAGCGGGGGGGGGGGAGGGACCTGCAGCGTGGCCGGAGGGGCTAAGCAGGGAAAGAAAACAAAACAAAAAAAACCTGAGGCATGGCCAGAGCGGCAAAGCAGGAGGGGGGAAAAAACCAAAACAAAACAAAAAACCTGAATTTGGGGTTAGAAAAGTAGGGGGCGTCTTATACATGGGGGCGTCTTATACACGGAAAAATACGGTATATGTTTTGTACAAAGTATGCCTTGTGATGTATCATTTTACATCTGCTGAACATTAATATCCTATTGGATTGTATGTGCTATGCTATCATTGTATGTGAAGTTATGATGTTTTGCTGTGTGTGTGTGTGTGTGTGTGTGTGTGTGTGTGTGTGTGTGTGTGAGAGAGAGAGAGAGAGAGAGAGACAGACAGACAGACAGACAGACAATGAAATATGTTGAAAGGTTGGGAACACCCACAACCAGCCTTTTAGATATAACAATGGAGGAGCAAGATATCCTGATAGTCCACTAAAGGGAATCCACACTCCCCAGGACTATCCCAGGAACTGTATATGGAGACTTCTCAGTGATAGCACATAGACAATGGAGGCTGCTTGACCCAGCAAAGGTTCTTTCCAGGAAGCTGGAAGAAACTATAAAAGAGAGGAAGAAACATCACCACTTGGCCTCACTCCCCCCAAAACTCAAACCTGGAAACATGTCTGGAGGACAAAGACTTTGAACTGAGGAAGTGATCCAGGCTGGAGGAGAATTCCAGCCTGTGTACTGAAGATCTGTAACCTGTTTGTACTATCAAGGTGAGACACTGTCTGATTCAAATCCTGTTTAGGTTACAGAACTTGGAAAAACCCTCTTCACCAAGATCAACAACACTAAACACAAGAGAAAGTGCCTACATAGCTGGAAAGAGGAAGAATGAGCCAGAGTTAGTCTTATGTCACTTATATGGTATGAAGTCAGCATGCCAGTAAAGATATCCATGCTCAGATACCAAATCACAATGAATAAAGAAAGAGCTTGTTAAACTATGAAATACATTATTTGATGGAAACAGGTCATTATCAGTATTGGAGTATTTGTACCCTTATCCTTCACATGCAAAAAAAAAAAAAAAAAAAAGCATGTTATTGTTATTATTTGCAGTATCAGATCTTGGACTAACTGTATTCACAGCCACTTCTGCTATCAAGTATGTATTTATCATTCCCTCTAAAGTCAATATGAGGTGCATGCCCACATCTGAGAGCAGACTTTGGCCTTAGAATAGTTTAACTGTAAGCATACACTGTATTCATTTAAAATTTTCATAACACTGTTAAATTAGACTATAATATATATGCCCTTAGGTCACCCTGTAAGGAAGTGTTTCCAGTGGTTAGAGTAAGCCACTGGGTATCAGGATTGCCACAATGGTGAAAATTTAAGAGGGGAAAAAAAAAACACTTAAGACACATAATTTTGCCGAACTGTGAAAACTGAAATTGATAAAAATAGAAACAATGCTTAAAAATAAACACTGATATCCACTGAAATGATAAAAAAATATATAAATTGAATTCTGTGAAGCCTACTTATGATGGATACGAGTAGAACACACACAATTTATCCACGTATTCCTTTTGTGTAAAGGACAAAGGGGAATGGGATAAAATAATAGTGAGGATAGAGTACTAGATCATTCTGTATAGTATACAGCTAATAAATTAAGTCATCCCAATAAAGTGGCAACTAGAGGATCATACTTACAGTGAAACTACAGGGAAGGGAGGCTGTAATAAGACCGTGCAGAGGGACTCTGCACTCCTATGCATACCTCTGAACTCTGCCCTGTGACTATACATGTGCATGAGCGGGGAGAAGCTCTCCCAAGGCAGGGCCAGTGGGACCAATAACTATACAGATCCACAGAACAAAGCTCCATGAAGGGGTACGAACCTTCTACTATAAACCAGGAGATTATAGTAGATGTTACAGAGTGGAAGCCCCACGCTCTAGCTCTACACTGGGAAAGGGACAAGAAAGGACAAGGATGCTTTCTGTATATGTCCTCACTGCAAAGCCTGTTTACTCTGTTTCTGTGCTGGCAATGAGAATTTGGCCCTATCCTCATATACTTATAGCAGGTAATACCAAGTGTTTTTTCCTCTGTACAACCCCAGACCATTAGCAATGCTACATTTTCAGGATTCACCACTTTTCAGTATGCTAGAAAGGTGAAACATTACTGTTGCCAACACTGAAACAGAGAGTAAATTATATTTTTAAAATGTGTTAAAATGATTAAGCCAACATAAGAACGGCCATACTAGCTCAGAGCAAAGGTCCATCTAGCCCATCAACCTGTCTTCCAACAGTAGCCAATGCCAGGTGCCCCAGAAGGAATGAACAGAACAGGTAATCATCAAGTGATCCATCCCAGCTTCTGGCAAACAGAGGCTAGGGACATCATCCCTGCTCATCCTGGCTAATAGCCATTGATGGACCTATCCTCCATGAATTTATCTAATTCTTTTTTGAACCCTCTTATAGTCTTGGCCTTCACAACATCCTCTGGCAAGGAGTTCCACAGGTTGACTGTGCATTGTGTGAAAAAATATTTCCTTTAGTTTGTTTTAAACCTGCGGCCTATTAATTTCATTTGGTGGCGCCTAGTTCTTGTGTTATGAGAAGGAGTAAATAACACTTCCTTATTTACTTTCTCCACACCAGTCATGATTTTATAGAACTCTGTCATATCCCCCCTTAGTCGTCTCTTTTCCAAGTTGAAAAGTCCCAATCTTATGCATCCGAAGAAGTGAGCTGCAGCTCACGAAAGCTCATTCTAAAATAAATTTGTTAGTCTTTAAGGTGCCACAAGTACTCCTGTTTTTTTTTGCGGATACAGACTAACACGGCTGCTACTCTGAAACCAGTCTTATTAGTCTCTCCTCATATGGCAGCCGTTCCATACCCCTAATAATTTTTGTTGCCCTTTTCTGAACCTTTCCCATTTCCAATATATCTTTTTTGAGATGGGGCAACCACATCTGCACACAGTATTCAAGATGTGCGCATACCATGGATTTATATAGAGGCAATATGATATTTTCTGTCTTCTCATCTATCCCAATGCACCACTTAGGGCAGAATCGCTGCTTTTACCCTAGAGTATGAGAACTGTAACTTAGAGTAACACTGATTTTGTTTAATGGCTACATTTTATTTAAATCATTTAAATAAATAAATTTAATTTTTTCCCACATGACATGATGGGACTATTTCAAAGAAGCTGTTTTTCATCTGAAATACTGGTTTGAATTCCTACTGTGTTGGTTAAATTGCAGCAGGTCAATCCTAGGTGACTTGCATGGAAGAAAACAACAAATAAATACAGAAGAAAAACCAAACCACAAAAAAGCTCAGACAAATATAAATAAGTCAGAGTATAATCAAATCTATAATTAGAAGGAACTTGAGGCTGATGGTGTAGGGACAGTGCATTACAAGTCCAAGAAGAAATTCATTCCTGAGGACAGTGGAGGCAGCCTGAGCCTAGACTGGCACTAAATGAAACCAAAATAAATTTATTACTACTACTATAAGTCACACCCAGCCTTCCTTGACTGGAAGGACAGACCTTAGTCCAAAAGCTATCCTTCCTCCCCATCCCCAAACCCTCTGCATCCCAGCCACCACAAAGGGAAAAAACAAAGAAAACAAAAAACTGAATGAGAGTGTGGAAAGTATTTGCAATTATATTTTAAAATATTGAGTTGAAGTCAGCAAGAATCTTTTAAAAAAAATTCTTTTACAAATGCTACCATTCATCAGTCAGCTGGGAATTATGTTTCAGCATTATCTATAATTCAGCAGTGCCAAGAAACCAAATAGGTAACTAAACTGTATGGAGAAGGGAACTGCTAACTGAAGTAAAAAGCAGCCTCATGCTATGCACATATATTTTACTGTGAGAGGTTTCCTGCTTCTGCAAATATAGTTTGAAAAACAGGTCTTAAGTAGGAAAGTAATAGTAATGGACAAGCAAATCAAAGAGAACTTAGGGTACAGAAGGAACACAGGATCAGGTTTTGCAGGGCTGGTCCAAATTTGGAGACAGCTGAGCAGTCATTAGACTGGGCCATGCATCTTCAAGGGGCAGTATGTGATGATCTACATCCACCTGCCCCAAATACCTATGCCCTGAAAACTGTGGAGAACAGAGCCTCATCAGGGATGAAGATAAAGGGGTGAGGATAAACAGCGTGCCCAGACCGGTACATGCATTTGTGGGGAGAGAGTTAATGGACAATGAATGGAAGTTTTCTATAAAACAGAAGGAGGCACAAGCTTTAATGTGCCCACACCAGTGTTACGAGAAAGCAGTAAGAGCAATCTCAACTGTACAAAATCATAGATCAGACTTCAAAAATCATAAAATTGGCTTAAATATCACAATTTTTTGCCTGCCTAATTTTTTCACCTTTAGGGTAGTATCATCCACTCCCAGTTTGTATGAGATCACCTCCGATTAAAAAATTAAACCTTAAATACGTATACAAAAATGTAGCCTACTTGTTCAGTACTCAAAAGGTGACTCAGCTTACCCTCTCCTCCACTCTACGATGTGGGTAGCTTCCATTCTGTCCTGCGCTATCCCCACTCTTCCTATCCTTTAATTAGGGAGGTGGATCGAGAGGGACAGAATGGCAACTTCCTCGAGCATCCCTCCATGGTCCCCCACCACATCTCTATGTGCACTTGACTCTTATTTCTTCCTTTTCTTTCAGTCTCCTACCCCTCATACTTTTTCTCTTTCTGCCATTTCACATTCCCTTGCACCCCGCTTCAGTCTGCCATCCTGCTCCTCACATTCCTTTAAACGGCACCCTCTGGTACTTCAGTTTCATAATGTTTCCCCTACTGCAGGGGTCTCAAACATGTGGCCCACGGGGCTCTTGCATGTGGCCCGACAAGCTCCCCGCACCCCCCCGCCCCTCTGCCTACCCGCGGGATTGCCCCCTGTGGCGCTGTGAGCCCCGCACCGCTGTCTGAAGCAGCTGGCAGCACGCCCCTTCGGGCTGGGGGGCAGGAGGGGGAAGGAGGCAGAGGGCTCCTGCATTGCCTCCTTCCAGGCACTGCTCCCCACAGCTCCCATTGGCCGGGAACAGGGAACCGCAGCCAATGGGAGCTTCGTGGCAGGTACCTAGAGGAGCGGCAAGAGCAGCGCACGCACAGAACCCTGAGCCCCTCCCCCTCCCCCAGGGGCTGTAGGGACATGGTTCCAGCTGCTTCCTGGAACGGAGCGGAGCAGCGCAGGGCCGGGGCCAGGGCAGGCAGGCAGGGAGCCTGCCCTGGCCCCGGTGCACGCCGCTGCCACCCCGGAGCCGCTCTAGGTAAGTGGCGCCAGGCTGGAGCTCGCACCCTGAACCCCTCCTGCACCCCAACTCCCTGCCCTGAGCCCCCTGCCACATCCCACACCCCTCCTGCACCCCAACTCCCTGCCGAGCCCCCTGCCACATCCCGCACCCCTCCTGCACTCCCTGCCCTGAGCCACCTGCCGCACCCCTCACTCTCTTGCACCCCACCCACCAACGCCCTGCCCTGAGCCCCCTGCCACATCCTGCACACCCCCGGGGGCAGCGTTGGGGTGGGGACTTCAGGGAAGGGGTTGCATTGGGGCAGGGAAGGGGTGGAAAGAGGTGGGGGAGGGGCATGGCCTAATGGAAGGGGTGGAGTGGGGGCTGGGCGAGAGGCAGCGAGGGGGGGTGTCAGTGATGCGGCCCTCAGTTCAATGCACTAGTCCTCATGTGGCCCTCATGGTCGTTTGAGTTTGAGACCTCTGCTCTACTGCCTCATACTCTCATTTCTGGCAACTCCATGTTCTCCTATCCCCTATTTGGTCCTCACATGATGACCCTGTGGTCATCATCATCTTTCCTGGCAACAGCTAGGCTTCAGACTCATTGAAAATAAAGGACCATGGCCATTTTGGATGAGAGCACATCTTTGCAAATTTGAAGATGTTAAAAAAAACAAAAAAACAAAAAAACCCTGAAATTCTTGAGAACCCTTAAAAATAAGTCAAATATCACAAGTACTGATAAAATCATGAGAGACAGCAACTCTTGAAAGTGACAAGCATCCTGATTCCCTAGGGGCCTTGACTAATTAGCTACACAGATTACAGCAGCTCATACCACCTACCACTGCAACACAAACAATAAACACCAAACTAGCACTGGCAGGCCCCCATGACTGAAACGGCATGTTTGACAGAACTGTCTGAACTGGCCCCATTGACCCCTGCAGCATTTTACACCAGCGTTACAGCCAGCTTCATTCTGGCCCCAACACACAGCTAAGCTCAAAAAATTATCAGCTTGAATATAAATATTGCATTGCAGGTCATTATGTTGTAAAAGCAGGATTCCTGCGATATTTCAACAGTACCTCAGTGAAATCTCATTTCCCTCCAAAAATTGATATTTAATAAATCACACATTACTTATGAAGATAACTGAAGACAGCATAAATTAAAGTGTACACTAAAGCATAGTTATGTTGCATAATTAATGTATTTTAAATTAAATTAGCAGCTGGTTTTTGGTATGAAATAAAAATGCTCACTACTAACAAAAACTAACACATGCCATGGCTGAACAAACATGTCCAATTTATTAAATGACCTGTAAATGCTTTCTCAAGGACTATGTCTTCTAGCACGCCTACCTAATGTTTGTTTTCAAAATGAACTTCCATTGGTCACTGCTGAAGCATTAATTCCCCTGGACCAGTTAACTGTTAAATCTATAACCGCATAATTGGAAAAAAGACTGCTGTTTTATGTGCTCAATGTATTGCATACATTCCAAGCAATCAAAATTTGTTTAAAAATGTGAAAACAAACTGTAACAAATTGCATATGATATCAGAGAGTGCTATCACCACCACATAACAAAACACCGTTTACTTTGACAGCTCAATATAGGTCTTTACCCAGATCATCACAGAAGAATGACTACAGAGAAAACAGGATAACATGTTGTTGTTTTATGATTACTACTACCAAACAAAGCGATGCACTGAATATCAATTTCAATCAAACCTCAATGGAACTCAGAAATATACTGTTATTTCTACAAAAATCTGTAATCACTTCATTCTTCTGGCGCCTCCAGCAATATTATCTTTTCTGGAATTTAATAAATTTTTTTTTAACCTGATGATTTTTCTGCATAATGGTACATTGCTTCATAACAGATGAGTTACCATTCTCCATATCATCTGCAGACATCAGTAACTGCTTATTACAAGAATCAGAGGGGGAGCCGTGTTAGTCTGGTTCTGTAGAAGCAGCAAAGAATCCTGTGGCACCTTATAGACTAACAGACGTTTTGCAGCATGAGCTTTCGTGGGTGAATACCCACTTCTTCGGATGCAAGCAGTGGAAATTTCCAGGGGCAGGTGTGTATATATAAGCAAGCAAGAAGCAAGCTAGAGATAACGAAGTTAGATCAATCAGGGAGGATGGGGCCCTGTTCCAGCAGCTGAGGTGTGAAAACCAAGGGAGGAGAAACTGGTTCTGTAATTGGCAAGCCATTCACAGTCTTTGTTTAGTCCTGAGCTGATGGTGTTAAATTTGCAGATGAACTGGAGCTCAGCAGTTTCTCTTTGAAGTCTGGTCCTAAAGTTTTTTTGCTGTAGGATGGCCACCTTAAAATCTGCTATTGTGTGGCCAGGGAAGTGTTCTCCTACAGGTTTTTGTATATTGCCATTCCTAATGTCTGATTTGTGTCCATTTATCCTTTTCCTTAGAGACTGTCCAGTTTGGCCGACGTACATAGCAGAGGGGCATTGCTGGCATATGATGGCGTATATTACATTGGTGGATGTGCAGGTGAATGAACCAATGATGGTGTGGCTGATCTGGTTAGGTCCTGTGATGGTGTTGCTAGTGTAGATATGTGGGCAGAGTTGGCATCGAGGTTTGTTGCATGGGTTGGTTCCTGAGCTAGAGTTACTATGGTGTGGTGTGCAGTTGCTGGTGAGAATATGCTTCAGGTTGGCAGGTTGTCTGTGGGCGAGGACTGGCCTGCCACCCAAGGCCTGTGAAAGTGTGGGATCATTGTCCAGGATGGGTTGTAGATCCCTGAAGATGCGTTGGAGGGGTTTGAGCTGGGGACTGTATGTGATGGCCAGTGGAGTCCTGTTGGTTTCTTTCTTGGGTTTGTCTTGCAGTAGGAGGCTTCTGGGTACACATCTGGCTCTGTTGATCTGTTTCCTTATTTCCTCGTGTGGGTACTGTAGTCTTGAGAATGCTTGGTGGAGATTTTCTAGGTGTTGGTTTCTGTCTGCGGGGTTAGAGCAGATACGGTTGTACCTCAGTGCTTGGCTGTAGACAATGGATCTTGTGGTGTGCCCGGGATGGAAGCTGGAGGCATGAAGGTAAGCATAGCGGTCGGTAGGTTTTCGGTATAGGGTGGTGTTAATGTGACCACCACTTATTTGCACCGTGGTGTCTAGGAAGTGGACCTCCCGTGTAGATAGGTTCAGGCTGAGGTTGATGGAGGGGTGGAAGCTGTTGAAATTATGGTGGAATTTTTCCGCCGACGTGCACAGGCAGAAATTGTGGAAAAACAACATCGCTTGCCTCACAACCTAAGTCGTGCAGAACGCAATGCCATCCACAGCCTCAGAAACCATCCTGACATTATAATCAAAGAGGCTGATAAAGGAGGTGCTGTTGTCATCATGAACAGGTCTGACTACCAAAAGGAGGCCGCCAGACAACTCTCCAATACCAAATTTTACAGGCTACTTCCCTCAGATCCCACTGAGGAATACACTAAGAAACTGCACCATCTACTCAGGACACTCCCTACACTAACACCGGAACAAATCAACATACCCTTAGAACCCAGACCAGGGTTATTCTATCTACTACCCAAGATCCACAAACCCGGAAATCCTGGACGCCCCATCATCTCTGGCATTGGAACTCTCACTGAAGGACTGTCTGGAAATGTGGACTCTCTACTCAGACCCTATGTTACCAGCACTCCCAGCTATCTCCGTGACACCACTGATTTCCTGAGGAAACTACAATGCATTGGTGACCTTCCAGAAAACACCATCCTAGCCACCATGGATGTAGAGGCTCTCTACACAAACATCCCACACACTGATGGAATACAAGCTGTCAGGAACAGTATTCCTGATGATGCCACAGCACAACTGGTTGCTGAGCTCTGTGCCTTTATCCTCACACACAACTATTTCAAATTTAATGACAATATATATCTCCAGATCAGTGGCACCGCTATGGGCACCCGCATGGCCCCACAATATGCCAATATTTTTATGGCCAACCTGGAACAACGCTTCCTCAGCTCCCGTCCACTCACACCCCTTCTCTACCTACGCTACATTGATGACATCTTCATCATCTGGACCCATGGGAAGGAGACTCTGGAAAAATTCCACCATGATTTCAACAGCTTCCACCCCTCCATCAACCTCAGCCTGGACCTATCTACACGGGAGGTCCACTTCCTAGACACCATGGTGCAAATAAGTGGTGGTCACATTAACACCACCCTATACCGAAAACCTACCGTCCGCTATGCCTACCTTCATGCCTCCAGCTTCCATCCCGGGCACACCACAAGATCCATTGTCTACAGCCAAGCACTGAGGTACAACCGTATCTGCTCTAACCCCGCAGACAGAGACCAACACCTAGAAAATCTCCACCAAGCATTCTCAAGACTACAGTACCCACACGAGGAAATAAGGAAACAGATCAACAGAGCCAGATGTGTACCCAGAAGCCTCCTACTGCAAGACAAACCCAAGAAAGAAACCAACAGGACTCCACTGGCCATCACATACAGTCCCCAGCTCAAACCCCTCCAACGCATCTTCAGGGATCTACAACCCATCCTGGACAATGATCCCACACTTTCACAGGCCTTGGGTGGCAGTCCTCGCCCACAGACAACCTGCCAACCTGAAGCATATTCTCACCAGCAACTGCACACCGCACCATAGTAACTCTAGCTCAGGAACCAACCCATGCAACAAACCTCGATGCCAACTCTGCCCACATACTACACCAGCAATACCATCACAGGACCTAACCAGATCAGCCACACCATCACAGGTTCATTCACTTGCACGTCCACCAATGTAATAAATGCCATCATATGCCAGCAATGCCCCTCTGCTATGTACATCGGCCAAACTGGACAGTCTCTAAGGAAAAGGATAAATGGACACAAATCAGACATTAGGAATGGCAATATACAAAAACCTGTAGGAGAACACTTCAACCTCCCTGGCCACATAATAGCAGATTTTAAGGTGGCCATCCTACAGCAAAAAAACTTTAGGACCAGACTTCAAAGAGAAACTGCTGAGCTCCAGTTCATCTGCAAATTTAACACCATCAGCTCAGGACTAAACAAAGACTGTGAATGGCTTGCCAATTACAGAACCAGTTTCTCCTCCCTTGGTTTTCACACCTCAGCTGCTGGAACTCCCTGATTGATCTAACCTTGTTATCTCTAGCTTGCTTCTTGCTTGCTTATATATACACACCTGCCCCTGGAAATTTCCACTGCTTGCATCCGAAGAAGTGGGTATTCACCCACGAAAGCTCATGCTGCAAAACGTCTGTTAGTCTATAAGGTGCCACAGGATTCTTTGCTGCTTATTACAACAATTTCTGGCACCTATTCCTGATTCCTCCATCCCAGATGTATTGTTACTAGTGAGTACTTTCAGAACTGCATCCATCCAATAATGCGTTCAAACATACACACACACACACACGCCACAACTTCTTTTCTAACTTGAATAACTTCAACCAACTGAAAGTTTAAATTTAGCCACAAGTTCTAAGGAGGGTAAATGCCAACTGATATACAAATTCCTTTTCAGGGAACTGATGGCATATTGATATACAGAGGGAAAAAGAACAATCAAATATGCTTTCTATTTCTGTACCTCCACATATCAGTTCAGAGTAACTGTAATCCCCCAAATAAAGCAAACTAAGCTACAGAAGAGATCCGAGAGTGAAAACCGAAGAAAAATAGAAGATCTCTAGACAGGCATGACTGCCCTGAGAACTTGGCAACCAAAAGTTTTATTCACCTACAGAAATAGGAGAATGGCACAGCAGCCTCACATGACTCCTCATCTGAAGTGTTGCATGTTCCAACCTAACAAACTGCAACAGCAAATACTATCTACAGTATGGGATAAGACAGTATTTGCATCTATGGAATTCCTGAATGCTCATAATCACCTGGCTAGAAATGTCTTGAATGCTTGGTAATCTGAATTAGAGCTCAATACAAAAAATGCATCCAGTTGGGCAGAAATCCACAGTCTAGATCTCTCCAGAACTGTTAGGGTAACTGGTTAGGTGACCCAGTACGTCCTTTCCATCTCTAACCCAGGATTCTGTTTAGACAGTTCTGATAACAGTAGAGCACTGCATGGTAAAAGGCCAATTCATGGGGTCAGATTGAACATTAATTCCTCTGGAATTAACAACCCGTGGAAATATAATTAAGCATTAACCGTCACTTTTAGAAAGAAATGCAAAATTCATCTCTCTCTCTCTCTAGATCTTTAGTGCCAAAAGTTCAATATTGAGCATCATATGGCCTTTTATAGCTTCAACCACCTCAGTGCCTTCCACTAAACCTTAGAATCTTTCCGACTAGAACTACAAGGAAGAAGGGAAGGTGAGCGGGTAGTGGGAATATGCAGAGGCAACACCCTCAGAGATCCATACTTACTGGTAACATCTCTGTCTGCTTTTGAAATGCCCTCTTCATATGCCTATATTCTAACTAGACTACAACACCCAGGAATGTTGGTTGAGAAGTTCCAATTACATAAATATTGCAGAACTGCCCCTGAAAAATAAGCATGAGGTCTAGATGCAAAGTCAAGACACAAGTGACAGAACAGAACTCAAGATGGCAGCCCTACAGATATCTACAACAGAAAACATTACAGAGGAAGGCTGCATTAGCCCTACTAAAGTAAACTCTAAGACCATCAGATACCGACTAGGGTGACCAGACGTCCTGATAAAATTGGGTGGTTGTCCCACAATTTGTCTCGATATTTTGCTCCGCTGGCAGTACTGTTTTTTGCTGTATTATTTTTCTGCTCCGCCGGCAGCACTCGGCTTTTTTTTTTGCTCCACCGGTGGACACCCCCCCCCCCCCCAATGTGTCCCGATATTTTCTTCATCTCATCTGGTCACCCTAGATACCGACAGACTAGCTAAAGCATAACATGTTACATAATCTAATACATTTTAAAATAGGCACTAAGTGAAAATAGCATTACCGTTACCCTTATCCCCAAATGTTATAGAAACTTTTGCTGGCTTCCTAAATACCTTTATTCTGTCCAAATAAAAACTTAAAAGCCTTAATAAATACCTAGAGTATGAAGCACACTTACTTCCTTGGAAGAATGAGGTTCCAGAAGATGATTTGGAGACTGATGGTCTGGTTTTAAAGGAATTCAGACACTAGGTAAAGCATTTAGATGAAGTAAAATCTATGTCTTTATGGAATGCATGAAGGGAGAATTAGCCACAAAACCCTGCAAACTCATTCACTTTTCTCATAGATGTAGTTGCTTTTATTATTTATAACACCTCCCTTACCTAAATAACACCTTTAAATTGTTTAAACTTAAATAATTTTAAATATCTAGACCACGGTATTTATTAAATGTGGGTGTCTAAAGTTAGACTCCTAAATCCATATTTAGTTGCCTAAATAAGGCCCTGATTCATGAGAGAAGTAACACATTTTTAATTTTAGCATATGACTTAAGTTAAGCATATGCTTAATTGCTTTCCTGAAAAAGGGCCTGACTGTCCTGAGCATGTGCAGCTTCCATTGAAACCAATAACATCTATAAAACCAAGATAATTCTCTCCTACCTCACAGGAATGTTTCAAAGATAAATTAATTACTGTTTGTGAAGTGCTCAATTACTATGAGAAACACCATACAAAAAGCTTATAATTAAAATAGCTAACTTACAAAGCTTAGTAAAATACAAAGCCAATGATAAATCATTAATTTACTTCAGGAATAAAACTGTTTTCAATGTTCCATTTAATTAGGTTTGTGAGGTTATCATGTAGGCACACACGTGCAATTATTAAATTTTCTGTTCTGCCACACTATGTTAACTGATTGTATATTAATTCATCACTTTCATAACAATAATGCCAAGTTTTTATTTATTGTGCATTCAAAACGTATCTAACAGGCTTTGACATTCTTGGTTTGAGATCCTTGCATGCCACAACATGTCAAACCTTCTCCTTTACATTAAAATCTTTCAGTCTGCTTCCAGCAGCTGTGAAAAGATTAATATAATTATAGGTTAGGAATCAGTACCTTTACTTGCAAGTACCCTGCTTTCATATAAGACAAGACATTAATCTTGCTCAAAACACAAGTTATTATTGCAATAGGTCAACTGCAAAAGTGAAAATGAACATGTGTAAAACCTTAAAGAGTTTTTATGCTTGTCTTAGAGAAAACAAACCAATTAAAGTTGACTATATTCTAGAACAGGGGTAGGCAACTTATGGCACGGGTGGTGAAGGCGGCACACGAGTGATTTTCAGTGGCACTCACACTGCCTGGGTCCTGGCAACCAGTCCAGGGCTCTCTTCATTTTAATTTAATTTTAAATGAAGCTTCTTAAACATTTTAAAAGCCTTATTTACTTTACATAAACAATAGTTTAGTTATATATTATAGACTTATAGAAAGAGACCTTCTAAAACCATTAAAATGTATTACTGGCATGCAAAACCTTAAATTAGATTGAATAAATGAAGACTCGGCACAGCACTTCTGAAAGGTTGCCAACCTCTGTTCTAGAATACTACATTCTACTTTACTATTTGGAATACAAGCATATAGAAGTCTGGCTTTTCTCTTCCTCTGTGCTAATGATAATTCTCCTCCTATACCTCAGGGAGGGGCAGCCAGTAAGAGAGAGAGAGAGAGAGAATAGACTTTATAAATTTATAAACATTTTAAAAATCAACATGTTAGCAGTTATGAATGTATATTGATTTGAGTACTCAAGAAATATGTTTTTTTATGCAAAGGTGAAATTTCCTGGACTTGTATAGTAAAGATGAATTAAATGCGGAACACTGAAAACCAGAGTTGATTTTTGCCCTTAAGATAAAAGAAAAATTGCCAACAAATAAAAATAAGAGCAGCATTCAGTCCTAGCAGACTTTTTGCAATAAAGCCCAATTCTCATCACAGATGTGTGGTATATTACTGCATTTTGCCAAAATGATGCCTTGATCCTGTTAAACTGCAAAAATTGACTTTTTCTACCTTTTCCAAGATTCAAAAGCAGGCAAAGATGTACCCATCATCCCAGACCCTAAAGCAGTGTGCCTGGTGAACTCAATTGATGTTGCTCAACAAACCATGACAAGGCTAACAAAAACACCTAGAACAGATTAGATCTGGAGGCATTAGGTGGGGAATATTTTAAAAGCAGATTTACCATCTCTTCTCTCTCTAATCAAAAAACCCAAAGAGAAAGATCAATTACTGTCTCCATATATTCAGACTTACAGAAGAGTTGCCAGATGCAATAAACTAAGGTATGTCCTGACAAAGCAGCAGATTCCCATTCAGAGAAGACAAAATTACAGTAAATCTGCTTCTTAGTCAGGCTTGGAATTGCTGGGAAGTAGCAAGGTGTAAAGAGAATAGGAGTACTTGTGGCACCTTAGAAACTAATAAAGAATCTCTTCCATTGGAAGGGAAAAGAGAAATGTCCCTCGTGACAAAGAGCCCATGCCTGCGGGCGAGAGAGGGGAGAATTATGTAAGAGCCCTGAGGGAGGTGGTGAAGGACTGTAAGGGCTTGTCTACACTGGCAATTTACAGCGCTACAACTTTCTCGCTCAGGGGTGTGAAAAAACACCCCCCCCAAGCACAGCAAGTTTCAGCGCTGTAAAGCGCCAGTATAGACAGTGCTCCAGCCGGGCTTCCAGTGCTGGGAGCTACGCCCCTCACTGAGGTGGTTTTTAGGTGGCTCTCTCCCAGCACTGCGCTGCGACCACACAAGACACGTTAAAGCGCTGCCGTGGCAGCACTTTAGCATTGCCAGTGTAGACTAGCCCTATGTCTGAAAGAAGCATCGGACAAAAGAAAGCACATTAATTTTGCCGTGTTTCTTGAATGAGCATATAGACACACTCATGTAGCTGCCCAGCAAATTTCATCAGCAAAGGCTTTGTGACTCTCCATCAATAAGTAGATGTACCACTAGTGGAATAAGCAGCTATCCTTTCAGAGAATCTCAGTTAAGTATCTTGTAATCTTGGAAGGTCACAGATTTAATCCACCTAAAGAGAGGATTTTGATGCTTTGCACCTCCTTCTATTTTCCCTCGTAACGCCACTCCAGCACCAGACTTCCTCTGTGCAAAGGATACTTCTATGCAACGAGAACGTTACCCTTCTAATCACATCACACAAGACATGTGAATGAAGCACCGGGCTACAACTGGAGAGAAAGGATACATGGCACACACAGCAAAGACTTGCACTGCTGAGAAACTCAAGCCCAGACCTTTTTGAAAACCATTTTGAGAGGAATCTAGAATCTCTTTTGTGGACAATCTGAGGATTACATCTTCCTCCTTGTGTACAAGGAACACCAAGTCCTCCAAATACCTCTAAACTCAGTTGATGAAATCTTTTGTGGATATGAGAAGGAAGTCAATTACTGTTTATAACATCAGGTGGTTGATGATTAGCTGGAGATTCTTAAGGAGAGCACTTACCGTTAAACACTGTCATTTGAGCTCACCATCTTGACAGGCTTAGGAACATAGATAGATCATAATCATGTTCCAATCTTCCTTGAAATATATGGAGCATAAGTAGTTTTTGGGAACTATTTCTTGGATTGCAAGAGTTGAAGTTGCCCTTCTGAAATGAATTTTATACTCAGTGAGGTTGAGGATGGATAGATCCAGAATCACAGGAACAATTCGAGATCCTTTTATCATCATGAAGAACCTGAAGCTGAAACCAGAGTCCCACTCTGTTGATGAGACAGATTATTGTTCTGGTGTTAGGGAGACTTCCTTTACAATCCACTAATGTTTGTCTTTTCACATCAGCTTGAGAGACGAGATGAAAGCAAAAATCAGTTTCCTTGTGTAATTTTTTAATTTTCATAGTGAGGCCACTGACTGGTATGGACATTGCTCACAAGTTAGATATGCTAATTCCACTACAGTGGAGACAGACTAAGCTTTCTTTGTCATTATGTCCTCCCCAGAGCTCAGACTCGCTCTGCTGCAACACCACACTATGAGCTCAGGAGAAGACTACCAAAGTTGAAGCTGCATTAATGGGCAGAAAACAACCCCACTATTGTAGATTACAGAATTAAAAGACTTAAGTTACACAGCAGCTACAAACTTAGTTTTATCAAGGACCTTAACATATAGGGAAAATCTTTCCCGATCAATGGAGGCCCTCTATTATGAGGAATAAAAACTACAAATAAGGAAACCAGTGCTCTTCTCATACACAGCAATCACATTACTTATGGAAAGCTGTAAGAGCCAGTTCCTAGAGAGCTAAGAAATCTCAAATACAGAGCAACACAGCTCCATCTAGGACAGTAGTGTGACACTGCACCCATATTCTTCACAGTGATATTATTAGGATACGATTATGACAGTTATGATATATTGTATGCACAATAAGTCATGTGAGATGTCATTGGAAAGGTTATGATTTGCTGAATATGATTATCTTATTTGTATACATGTATCATTTTTGTATGTGAAGTTATGAATACTGACTATATATTTATTTCACATGTAGCTATTCCTTGGCAAGGCCCACTAGGCAAAAGGCTCTCAGTCTAGATGGCTGGCTGGGAAGGGCCCATTCAAGTTTATGAGCCATGAGAGAGAACCACAGGCCTTAGGAGAAGCTTATCTCCCACCTGGGGAGCCTTTGGGAGGACGCTACAGACAGCCTCCGAGTAATGGCTGCTATGACACTACAGGGACATGTGACCAGGTCACCTGGACTCCATCTTGGGATGTCAGTATTTTTCCACTGACTGGCGTGTGAACCAAGCTTTGAAACAAAGGGGTCCCACCATATGCAAAAGCTATATAAGGGAGGGGAGTAACATCATTGTGGATCTTCACTGACTCCCCACCCAAAGAGACTCTTGGAAACACAGGCTGAACTGGGGGAAGTGCTGGACCCAGGCTAAAGGGATTTTTAGCCCGTGAATGGAACACCTGGGGATTCCAAGCTGTAAGCAAGTGCAGCTTCCCCTTAAGGATTTGCAGCCTGCTTGTATCATCACTTTGGATATAAATAGCAGATTCTCACCTGTCTATGTAGTATATTAAGCTTAGTTTGTGTTTTTTGTTTATTTGCTAGGTAATCTACTTTGATCTGTGTGCTATCCCTCATAATCACTTAAAATCTATCCTTTGTAGTTAATAAACTTATTTTTGCTTTATCTAAAACCAGTGTGTGGGAATCATGACTCGGGGCAGAAAGCTGTTACATATTCCTCTCCACATTGAGGGAGGGGGTGAATTTTATGAGCTTCTGCGGTACAGTTCCTTGTGCAGCGTAAAACGGTATAATTTTAGGTTTATACTCCGGGGGTGGGGGGTATGCCTTAGGAACTGGGAGGTGCCCTACCTGGAATCTTCCCATGCAGGGGCTGGTCAGAGCATCTGCATGTAACTGCAGCTGGGTGTGTCCCGACCTGTATGTATGCTGGTGAAAGTAGAGGCTGGAGCCTGGAAAGGGTTTGGCAGCTTGTCACGGCAACACAGTATAAAAGGGAGCCCAGGCTGATGGGTCGGGGGGCTCAGTGGTACCCCGGTTCCAAGAGGCATCCCGGGGGGAACCTGTCACAAGAGGTTTTCAAACTTATTTGATCATAAATAAGACTTCTTTGTGTCTGTAGTAGTTTACGCCACCTCCTCCCCTGCCACACAAGTACATACCAATAAAACAAAGAAACAAACAAACATGCAACTCTCACTAAATATTAAAACCACTAATGTATTGATTCAAACAGAGCCAACTATCCATTGTAATAAGAGCAAAAAGCAAAACTGCAATTGTGGTCAATGCTTACAATTAAATGTGCAAACTGCGTCATAGCAAATGGATTAACGTACAGATGGCAATGACTTTGTAAAATGCTATTCAAGCTTAACAGAAATCCACCAAAATGCACAGCACCATCTAGATGCATAGCGCCATCTGAGGACCTGATATGTCTGGAGGAATCAGCATTGCTAGTTATTCATTGCTGTTGGTAAAATGTGCACCATCCTATTTTCCCCCCTAAAGCTTCTCATCCCCGCCCCAAGAATACATGCCACCCCTCCCCAGAGGGGCCTGTCCCCCCAGTTTGAGAACTTCTGATCTAGAAGAAATAAAATTGTATTTGCTTTAGCCTAGGACAGCCCGAAGGACCTAAAGCCATTTAAACGGAAGAGGAAATGGCAAATCTTAATTGGTTGCACTGCAAGTCTCATTGCTCTCCACAACAGAGAGCTGTAGACTGTGAGAGGAAATTCACACATACTCCTGGGAACTTCACATGAAGTGTATTTTCAGTAACTGAAACTTGTTGGCCCTGCTTTTATGGCCATGTCAGTGCAGTTCACCAGACAGGTCTGCAGAAGGCAGACAACCTCAGGGGGAGATAGGGGAGGCTAAGGGAGGAATCTTGTATCTGCAAGAAGCTTAGGAAAGGTGAAAAAAAGTCAGCAGTTCTACAACTGGCATAAGAGTGAATTCCCATGATAGAGACAGATACATGACTAGTCTTCACTGTAGTGTTAGCTCAATTCATAATTTGAGTATTATCCCAACCTGACTCCCATCCACACAAAGATCTCTAGCTCAAATTAAGTTTTGGTTTAAACTAGGTTCAATTATTCCTGGGGAAATTCTGTGCCACTGTGCATGCGCACATTTCATGTGCTGTGCATATTTTAATTTTTTGTTGTTGTTGCAGAAAATAGCTTCTGCTGAAAAGTTGCTACAGTTCTGCCTTTTGCCCACCAGAGGTCACTGTGGTGCTAGAGCACAGCAGCCACTCCTGGCCAACCCCAACTATGATAGGGAATAGAAAGAACATGCCTTCTTCACCGCACCTGTCGGGCCAGGTCAGGAGATATGGGGAGTCAGACAGCATGGGGCTGCTGGGGCGGGGGAGGTCAGAAAGGGACTTATAAGGGCAGGTGGGGGAGGACAGACTGGGGCAGAGACACATGGAGATGAGGGAAGGGGGCTGGCTGAGGGGGTGCAGGGCCACATGGGGACAGAGGGGAGTAAGTGTCTGAGTAGGGTGGATGGACACGTCGACTGGGGGTGCAAGGACACACGAGGGGCAGGGACATGCAGGGATAGGAGTAGATGTGCCTGACTGAATGGGAGAGGCTAGGAGTCAGCCAACAACCCTTCAAGTTCATACCCATGTTCCTTCCCAGCAATTACTTCCCTCTCCCTGATCTCCTCCATTACCCCTGACTCCCCCAAGCCTTTGCACAACTTCTGAGGGGTGTGGGAAATATGGTTCTATACTATAGTTGAAATGAATAATTACTCAGAGTTCTGTATTAATATGTCTAAGAAGGAATCTAATTGTCAAAAAACATTTCCTGAATCTTTTTTATTATCCATATTGTTAGAGACATACTTGCTGACAGGTATTTTGAAATAAATTACCAAAATAATTGAAACTGTGTGATTATATTGTGTTATTTTGACAAATAAAATATGCTGAAATTTTAAAATGTGAATAATTTTTTGGCGCAAAATCCCCCCAGAAATATTCAATTCCTTGCTCTGCCATGGATTTCCTGTGTGACCCAGTGCAAATCACTTAACCTCCCTGCACCTCAGTTCCCCCACCTTTAAAATGTGGATTATAGCACTTGCCTACTTCACTGGGAAGTTGTGAGGATAAATATATTAGAGATTGTGAAATGTTTTGAGAGCTACTGAGGAAAAGTGCTATATAAAAAAGAGAAACATCTTTATTATTAAACTCTAGCTGGCTCATCAGGGTGTGGGTTGGAGCTTGAGTGCTGCTGATGCTGGAGCTAGTAATGAAGTGGGGCTAAGCTATTCTGTGCTGCTAATATAATCAGTCTGTGCTGCTTCAGTGTTATTTTGCTGTGGGTGCTGCTCTCACTGGAGCTAAACTAACTCAAGAGGAGTTAATTCGAGTGAAAACGAGCCTGACAGATAGCTGTGAATGCAGAACAAACTGAAGACAGAAAAGAGGAAATAAGAAAGATGAAGGACTGTCAGGATTAGGAACTGGCCCATTCTTTTCAAGTTAAAAAAAAAACAAAAAACCAAGCAGAATCTCACTCCAAGTCTTAGATTATTCCCTTCCCTTTGAAAATCAGAGTGTAAATTTGTCATCAGTTTTCCCTATTCAATTCAGGTAATTATGAAATAAGAATCTCAGAGCAGCACCATTATCCGAAAGTTCAAAAAGATCAGCTAAGAACACGTATGTTGATTCTTCTCCACTGGGAGGAGTTGATGTTATTTTTCCATTTTAAAAAACATTTCAGCGGGAGCATAAAATATAATCATCTTAAAGATTAGAGTGTGCAAACAGAAAAGTTAGTTGGCAATTCATTACATTTGGTTTGGTATTTGATATAGCACATACCATTTTCAAAACAGACAAACAAATTCAAATACACTTTGTATATTTTTCTCTCCCATCACCTTTCCAGACTCAAATAGTTTCACAGAAGGCAACAGTAACATGATATACATATTAAACACTATTCTGTAACTACTGTACTATTTTAAGGCTTTCATAACTGGAGCTAATAAATGTATAATAAAGGACAAAGTCCTTTTCAACAGGTGCTGACATCCTGTCCAATTTCAGATTAAACTTTCCTAGTTTTTACTGAATATTGTGGTTTTCAAAAGTCAGAACAGGGGACAAATATTTTAATATACATTAACTTTAGGACTTAGAAAAAGAGTTATCAGACATTTGCTAATCAGTAAACACATTTCCTAATCACAGACTATTACAAAGGACTGGAGACCCCACCAGCACATCTTATGAAAAGCCCAGTCCAAATCTCAGATGCTGGAAATGGGGAGGGTGATGGGATTTCTACCAAGTTGCTATCCCGAGACCATGCTGGTGCCTACAAATAGCAGTGTGGTTGTGGCAGCACGGAGAGCAACACAGATATTTTTAGGTGCTAGTTGGAGCAGAACTAATGCATGTATGTTTAACGGTGCTGGGAATCACACTTCCAGCTGTTATGTAGACATAACCCTGGATGCTGCAAGGTGGCAAAATGTCTATGCTATCTTAAACCCAGCCCCCATTGTTTTCTACTTCTCCTCCCCTGAGAATAGTTTTAATAGACAGAAGCAGGTATTCACAGATTTCCACAGGCAGGGCAGCATGAAATTGATATGATTCTTGTCAATTCACTAGCTAACTGTAGTGAAAGTTATCAGTGTTATTAATCCAAAAGAATAAAATTAGATATCTAGATTTTACAAAACATATGCCAAAATTTGCTCTCATTTACAGCACTGAATTCATTAAAGTTACTCCGGTGCAGTGCTTAATTACCACTCGTCAATACTGTGCCTATCATATAAATAGATATCACAGCAATGCAAAGTGTTGCCCTCTGCATGCTACAACCTAATAAAATAATTGTTCCCTTAATATTCAATTTATAGAACTGCAAATTGAGGGCTGGATCCTGCCAAGCCTTGCTCGCATGAACAGTTGAATTAACTTCAGTAAGACTATTTGCTAAGTAAGGCTACTCTTTGCCTGAGGAGGTTGTGAAGGCTAGGACTATAACAGGGTTTAAAAGAGAACTAGATAAATTCATGGAGGTTAAGTCCATTAATGGCTATTAGCCAGGATGGGTAAGGAAAGGTGTCTCTAGCCTCTGTTTGTCAGAGGGTGGAGATAGATGGCAGGAGAGAGATCACTTGATCATTACCTGTTAGGTTCACTCCCTCTGGGGCACCTGGCATTGGCCACTGTCAGTAGACAGGCTACTGGGCTGGATGGACCTTTGGTCTGACCCAGTATGGCCGTTCTTATGTTCTTACATGCAAAAGAGCTTGTAGGTCCAGGCCCTTCAATTTCTGGGTTTGTAACAGCTGTTAAATAAATACATAAAAAGTCTAGCAATAGTTTAACACTTACGCTTCCACAGTTTTTCTGACAGTCTGTTCATCACAATCTTCATCTGAGCTACTGCAAGTGGCATCAGAGTCCAGATCTTTCTCCACATGAGACAGCAGCACTGTAGCAGAGTGTGCAAAACCCCAGATTTCACCAGGTTCAATGCCGAATCCATTCTGTGTTTCTTTATTTGAATTATTTTCCAAGTTAATTATACTGTTTTCTGCCCTAATTTCAGTGCATCCAAGGGAGCTACTGTCCAAAAATCTGGCTGGATCATGAAAAACTTTCATTCTTTGGAGCTGATGTTTCACAAAGCATTTCAGCTGGTGATCACAGTGTTTGACAACATGCTTTGCCAGGAGTATCTGTAAACGTTTCTGAGCTCTTTTGGCTCGACTAAGCACAACTTGTTGCTTACTGACACACTGAAGTAAGTGAGCATTCAACTCCTCTTCTTTACTAGTGGGGGTGCAGCTCACAATTGCTTTCAAAGGCTCATGCACAACTTGATGCAATAAATCCCTTTTTTTTGTCTCAGCGTGTACTAGTAGACCCTTATCCAAAAAGCCATTCTTCCGATACCATTTACAGTTTGTAAACTGCGTTTCTTCCACATTATTGGATTCAGTTGCATTTGAATCCAACAGTCTCTGCATTTCTGCCAAACTCTGGGTCATGGTCTCCGATAAAGTTTCCCCTCTGACCTGCTCTTCAGGTTCTGAATTATTAATCTGGCTGACCTGTGTGGTGGCACCATTATGTAGTAGATTTCTCATCTGGGAGCACTTGTGCTCTTCTGAATTCCTTTGCTTATTGTTTTTGTTTTTTATGTTTAATGGAGAATTTGTGCTCATTAATAAGACAGATTGATAATGTCTGGAAGACTGTGGAGAACCAAAGTGTTTTACACTGAAGATATCATTACTGAGGTTGGGCTCAGTAGTGGGAAACCCCAAGACTGAGCAAGTAATCTGTGTGATGGAATCCTCCTTTATTGTCTCTTCGACTGCTCTGGAATTTTCCATGCACAAAGTTGTATCAGACTCCATAGCTCTAGAGGACAAAGGTGACAAGTGGATACCATGACCTTTTGTTGCTGCCTCTCTGAGGGCTGGTGTCATTATAGCTATTGTAGGTAGTTTACAGCAAACCTGAAAATAACAGGGGATATATAAATTGTCTAATTTTTAATTACAATATACAAATAAAAGACCATTCCATATACTTTCTTTTATTATTCTTTTAAAATCACTTTAAATCTACCCAACTAATGCAAATTCATCTGACCAACAGGGCCTGACTGGATTCCCTCAAGAGCCAAACAAGATCAGTTTTTCAGTATTGGGCAGGGCTTGTTTCTAATGCAATAAAAAGCTTTCCCTTCCAGCAGAAGTTCTTCACTGCAGGCACCTTCCCAACTGGCCAGCTCCTTAGGTTCACAGGAGCAGGGCTTCTCTGTTGTGCAGATTAGGAGGAGTCAGTCTATGGTCAGCTTGAGGTCTTGGGCAAGCTGAGACAAGACAGTGGCAGGGAGGTTAAAAAAAAAAAAACATGGGAAACAACAGGTTTGTTGATTAGGTGACTGTAAGGCAGTGCTCCTAGTTTATTCCCTTCTTTTAGGAGTTCCATTGGATGGATGCCTTCTCCACTAGCCTCCCTCTACTGTCTTCAGTTTCATTGGCCTTCACAGCCATTGCCTAGCTCACTTCTCCTCAAGTCTTGGGTCTTGTCACATAATTTAAGGCTGAAGGGCCACATAATCATCTCACCGTTCCTTTGTGCTCCCTCCCATCTATTTTTTGTCTCCACCTGTTGTCTTTCTTCTTATATGGGGTTGTACACTGCCTCGCATATTGAGTCCCTGTTCAGTGGGCCGTTGGTACTACCACCATAGGAATAAATAAATAAATATTAAAATACAAGCTTTTAGCTTTCGAGAATGAGATATTCTGTTGTCTACAGCTACTGTTAGTCCACTATAACCACTGCCCTCCCCTGAGAAGGGTGGCTATAAATCCTGGCTGGGGCACAACAGAATGCCTGTTACAATGGGCCGCCTGGGAGATGCACTGAATCAGAATCCAGGCTGTGATTTGGGCCCTGAATCTCCAGACTTATCTCAGCCCTTCATTAAAAATGTTGACGTGATTTCTCTACATTCTTCTTTTAGAACTACAACATTAAAATGGTTTAGAAGTAATTAGTCTTTACAACATTAAGTCTATCATAACAAAGCTTTTGTCAGACTTATCCTTTAATTTGGGGGGTTGGGAGATTAGTTTTTTTTTCCCTTTTCCCTGACAGGCACGTGAAATAACTGTGATAAGTGGAAAAGATGTAGATGGAGGTGCTAAAAGTTAAAGCAGGGGCAGAAGTCAGGTTTCCTACTGAGTTTACAAGCTTACTAAAGCCCCAAAGGGAGTCCCCACATTAGACCTTCTTTGAGCTGTGAGCAGAGGATTTCTTAAAAGGACATGGTCAACTTGAAATCTAGTCTATTTTATACAGCAAGTTTAAAGCATTTTCAGCTACTATACCTTCCCCTGAATCCAACCTGCCGATTTGTGCAGTTTTATAATTACATCTTCCTTTTCTAAATAAAATATCCTTCTCCACTGCTATGAAATACCCATATAAAACAGAAGGGAAACGGACTACACACAAAGAGCAATCAAACGCACAAAGTAAACAAACTGAAAAAACAAAAACAAATTTCATATATACCTATATACTCTAAAGCTGATATTTGGAACAATATAGTACAAAATTTTCCACACAGAAATGTGATGTTTGAAACTGATCATGTCCCTTTAAACAACACATCCTTCCAGCTGAGTTGCAAACTCCCTAAATTCCAACAAACACAATTCAAAATTTTTCATAGGTTTGGGAAAAAAACACTGAAAACTCAAACTAATCCATCAAGGGTAACCAAAGTAGTGGAAGGCAATACTCCTGATGGAGGACAATGCAAAAAAACACAACAAAACAAAAAAACCCACACAGATTTGGAGTTCCTGAAGCAAGCTGCTTGAGTTACAATGTGGTTAAAAATGGCAGAAAATCTTTTTCAAAGGAGAAAACGCCTGATTTTTCAAACTCCCAAAGCTGATTGACACCAATAACCCTTCCACGTGTTACAAAACGTATAATATGATTGTGTGCCACAGCAGAAAATATTCAGGTTATTTGTTTTGTTTTTGTGCTGTCAGAATTATAAACCAGTATACTTCCAACCTTAACTATGGAGAGTTTAGTATCTCTCCATAACATGCACTGAAAACAAAGACAGCCTTGTCAGTGATATAGGACTGAAACAAAGCACCATCCACAAGACTAAACATTCTTCATTAAAACTGTCTTGAGCTCCACAAAAATTGCCCATTTTTCCTTTTGACAAGTTTGGGATATTTTATTTGCATTCTGGCATCAAGTAGTAAAAATAATTTCACTCCACCCTCATTGGAAGCAAACTGCTATGGCCAAGCCCTTTGCTTCTCACAAAGCAGCAAGTACTGTAATATGATGTTTATGAAAAGGCTGAAATCTTACACTGGAAAGAGCTTTCTTGTCAAAGGTAATACTTTCTGAAGATATTTTTCCATTGTCTAATACTTTAGGTTTCCAAACTAGAGCAATAAAAATTCTACTAGACTAGCAAATAAGTTACTTTTAATTATTTGAAGTTCAACTTTCATTTAACTGTTGGTTTTTGACATTGAGAATCTGATATAAAAAATGTGAAAATAAAGGAGTGGGAGAAAATTTTTGTTTAAAGAAACAAAAATACCGTATATGCACAGTAGAGCAACTAGTGTTTAAAGTGACTCTATGTTTATCCTCACTAGAGCCTTAATTACACAGTAAGATGTAGCCAGGAATTTCAGTTTTGTACACAGCGTAAGTGCTCCGTTTGAGCCACACCCTTGCACCTACTATAAACACACACAAAATAACATTTTAAAAAACTAATTAAATGATGACTAATATTCTCCAATCCCCCTAAAAGTTACTGTTCTTCAATTCCTCCACACCCCACCAAATCCTACTTATTTTCAACTCCTCTCTCACTTTTGTCTTATTTTCTCGTTTTCTTTCCCCATCTTTTCCTTATTCCTTTACTTTTCTAATCCATTCCTGACCTCACTCTTTGAGACTCCCTAGGCTTTCTATTTTCAAAATGTGTTTAAAGGGATGCATTCAAAACGTAAGTGAAATGTCATTTTGGTTACTAACACCATCTTGGATTATTAAAAATAAAGAACTTTTAAAATCTATTTACTTTTACATGTGGAAGATACTGGTTTATTTTGGGTATTTTTCTCAGAGGCAGCAATATAAGCAGACTGGTCCATTTCACTTTTGTTTATAGCTACTTTCACTTTCTGATTCTCATGAACTTGCATAGTTCCACATGAGACTTTTGTTCCACATTTCAGGAAAACCTTCAAGTAGAAATGTTTTACTGATTTTTTTAAAAAATGAAAGCAAATTTCTATTCACAATGGAGTCCTGTAAACCCCATCTGTGCACTCCTACCCTTCCTCCCACATTTTGAAATCAAATTCTAAATTTTTAGACTCAAACTAGCCTGCTTAAAGGGACACTATCAACTTGGCAACTTCTTTTCTCTCCTTTGTACCTACCTTATTTACCAGTTACACTTCAAGTTATTATAACAAAGATTAAAGAAAAAATATTTTCAATTTACTTTTTGAATCTGCACTATTTAATGTATAGAAACTTACACTGTTTCTTCTACATGAGTTTGCATTTTAAAAAATCAGAAGGCATTTAAAAAAATAGGAAAATGAGACTGTAAAAACAAAAATGTGCAGGGTAGGGCCTGGTGTAATATCCAAACCCATATTTAATACAATGTGGGAAATGAATAGAATTCAAGTTGATAGTGTCCCTAAGACCTGTTCCCAAAAATCATAATTCAAGCACTAGCTGCTTAATCACTGGGACTCCTTGCAGGAGTAGGGGTTTGCAGAAACCATGACTGAAGAGATGCTGGCCCCAAACAGGATGTCCTGGTTAAAGTTATGAAGGGCAAAGAAGTCCACACTTAAACCACTTGGGACTCTACACTGACCTAAAAGAAAAGGTATAATCCTGGTCAGCAGCTTTTGTTCAGAAGCAGCACAATTATATGAATATGTAAACATTTTACTATTTTGTTTTATTAGTAACTCTGAAAAACAGGGCAAAGTGGGGAGTCTCTGTGTTTCAACAGTTCTTACTGTGGTCAATACCGGGGCGGCTCCAGGCACCAGCACGCCAAGCGCGTGCTTGGGGCAGCATGCCGCAGGGGGCGCTCTGCCGGTTGCCGGGAGGGCGGCAGGCGGCTCTGGTGGACCTCCCGCAGGCACGTCTGTGGGAGGTCCACCGGAACCGTGGGACCGGCGACCGGCAGAGCGCCCCCCCGCGGCGTGCCGCTGTGCTTGGGGCGGCGAAATCACTAGAGCCGCCCCTGGTCAGTACTATACAGGGGAGCTGCAAACTCAAGCATTATGTTCTCTCCAGCAGTTCTAAATCAAAAAATTACTCATCTTTGAAAAACATACACCTACAGTGGCCTCTCTGTGAACACAAAGGGAACTCAATTTACAACAGACCACCCACACCGTTTTAATTACACAAAACATCAAAAAGGACCTACTTCAACTGGAACTCATTACTATTCATTTATGATAAATCCATAACTCATTAAAAGCCCTGAATGGAGAAGATTTTTCCTCTTGTTCCTCAATGATACTGAATCCAGGAGCACGTGTTATTCCAATATTTCAACATGTATCACCCCTTTATCAGTTAGTTCATATGTTCTAATATTTAATGTCCTAATATTTAATCATTTGTAACAGAACATTTAATATAATTGATTTTTTTAATCTATCATGCTAAAATTAGGGGATGTTTTTGTATTAAATGGCTCACTCAAGGCTCAGCATGTTGTACATATGTCTCTAACGTAAATATTTTATTTACTTCTAAGTACATTACAAGCTCCATAAAGAAACTGTATGTGATTATTTCAATTATCCCTTTGAATCAGTCAGCCTCTGAAGAGGTTCCATAAAATGTTTTTTAAACAAGACCAACTTAGTGCTTATTCTCTTCTTAACATGTGGAGACTTTATACTTGCAATTCTATTAACATTTATGGGAGTTCCCAATGCAGACCAATGGGATGAACGAGCCTTTAGAATGAATAGATCAGTCTTCTATGTTTATGTGCTTGCTCTCTCAGTGACATACATTTTCCAGTTTTATTGTTCAAGAAGTTTCATGGAAGTTTTTTGGTCAATATTATGAAATATTTACCTTTTAACAGGAGGCAGAATCTAATGATTAGACCAGGGGACTATTTCTGACTCCACATATGACCATAGACAAGTTCCATACCTACATAGGTAACTGTATGTTCCTCACTGTAGTAACTAAGTGCTTCACACTCACTAATGGATTTTACTCTTAAAACACCCCTGTGAGATTGGGAAGCATCATTCCTGTTTTACAGAGGAGGAACTGAACCACAGGGTAGATTAAATGACTTGCTCAAGGTCACACAAGACATCGGCAAGGATTCTTGAGTCAGACTCCAGTGCCCTATCCACTGTTTTAGATTACCCCACTCTCCCTCAAAAATGATCTGTGATTCTGGGTACATAACTTGTGATAGCCTGGGCCTGATTTTGAGATGTGCTGTGTACCCTAACCTCCAGATCAAGGCAATAGAATCTGATAATTAGGCTCAAAAGGGCCATCAAAAAAATAATCAAAGGCTACTTTTGAAAATGTGGACCCAAACTTTGCATTTCCATTTTCCCAACCTGAAAACCAATGCACTGCAACAATGTCTACCTTCTTCATTGTACTGTTGGGAGACTTGAAGTATCATGCACATCTATTATGCTATAGAACAATTAATACTTGTAGATCACTTTGAGTTCCTTGACTGGAAAGACCTATACAAGGACAATGTATTAATACCTCATCCAAGGCCTTGACAGAAACTGCAGTAAAACAGCCAAGGAAAGAACAATATTCATGGGGGGAGGGGACAAATCACAGAGGAAAACAGAATAGCACAGAGACACCACGGGAAACTACAAGGTGCACCTTCTAAGAGCCACACAAACTAAAAGGGAAACTGGCTCTGTATGTATGCAGTTTCAATGTTTTTCTTGTATAATCAAAGTAATAAGAAATGCACAAAGCAAACAGACTAAAAAGAGAAAAAAAATCTACTTTATTTCAGTTAATCTTAGGTGTTATCTGTAACTATACTAGATAAGATTTTTCAAACAGAAGTGTGATTTTTTCAGTATAGTATCTACCCCTTTAAGGAAGGAGTATATCATCCTTCTCTATAATTTTCCTAAACTGTTATTTTTAATTTACACCCCCCGACCTGGTCTAAAATAAATTTTCTTTTATCTGATTGTATCCAACTCTAGCCCATATCTTAGAGAGTTCATGTTTTAACTGGCATTTTCCTAATTGGAATTTTGTAATGTTAAAGTTTTATTTTTCTCATCTGTAAATTCCAGCACTTAAGAAGATACAGAAAGAGCAAATTTAGCCCTTCAAGGCATTTAGAGATTCAGCTCCCCTCTTCAAAAACACTTTTCTTGGGAAAGTATCCTGCAAAGAACAAGTGACTCTCTTTTTCCACTCTCTCTGAATTACTCCACATTCGAATCCAAAAACATATTTTGAGTTTTACAGACCAAATGGGGATACCACTGTTTTCAAGAAGCTACATTTAAACACATTCCGTAATTGAATCAAGCTGCATGTGTTTGTTTGTTTTGCCTAAGAAAAGCCAGCCTCCAGCCAACGTGAGAGGCAGGTTTTTAATTTCCTCCGCAGTGGCGGGGCCTGTATTCCTCCACAGGGGCTCTGTCGGCAGGCTGCAATAGCTTTCCCATGGGGATAAAATGGCAAACAGTGAGGGAGTGTTCACCGGCGACGGAGAGGGCAGAGAACCAGACCCCCCCGGCTCCCAGCAGTCAATCACGCCCCGACCTCCCCAGCGCATTTCCCCCACCGCTTGGTACTGGGGTTTCCTCCTCGTCTGCTACATGCATTGCAACGCAGCAGCTCCAGGCCTCTCGGGGCTCCCCCCACCCAGAGGAACCCCACTGCGCCCCTGCCTCCCCGCCCCCATCAGGACGTGTGGAGGGAGGCGGCAACCCCGGCGGGCGCGGAGCCCGGCCAGCCGCCGGGCCTGCGGGAGCCAACCCCTCCCCCGCTGCACCGCCGGCTGCCTGACGCCCCTCCCGGGGCAGGCCACGACTCCCAGCTGGGGAAGCAGGGAGGGCAGGAGCCAGCCAGGGCAGCCAAGCTCGGACTGTCTGGGCTCACCCGCCTGGCCCCGCCCCTGAGCTCAGCACCGGCCCCGCCCACCAGCGCGTACAGGCTCTTCTCATTGGCCCCGCACGGGCACAGCCCCCCCACCCGACAAGCCTTTGGCCCCGCCCCGCCAGGCACTGAAAGGAGGGAGGGGCGTGGCCTAGGCAGCGCGGGCGGGGCCCAGAGGCAGCTCGAATACGCTCCACATTCCAGCTCCCCCGCGGCCCAGGCCCCGCCACCTCCCCTCAGCGCCAAAGCCCCGCCCCTGCCACTAGGCCCCGCCCCAACCCGCCTCTGCCTGCCCTCGCCAACCCGCTCTGGCCCCGCCCCTCTCGCCGTTTAACACTGAGCCTGGTCCTGGGGCGCGAGGGGGTAGCTCGGCCGCGGGAACCAACCGCCTCTCGGAGCCGCTGCTAAGAGGCCGGCTGGGGATCCGCCACCGCGGCCGTGCCCGCCTCAGCTCCCCGCGCTGGCCCCGGAGCCACCCGCACCCTTGCCTGCTCGGTGGCTCCGCGCTTCGGCTTCTCCACAGCGGCGGCGGCACCGCCCGCCTCCCACCCGGGCTGCGCTCTCCTCAATCTGTGCCGCTGTTTAACAGTCAGCTCCCAACTAAAGGCGGCGGGCGGAGGCGGGGCCTCGGCCGGGGGGTAGAACCGGCCAATCCGCAGCGGGGTGGGTGGGGTTATGCAAAACTGGGGAGGGGGCGTGCCCTGCAGGCGGCGTGTGGAACGTCTGGGGAGGGAGGGGGCTCCAGGATTCCGTGCCCCTGAGCTCCCCCGGCTGCTGCGAAGGGCTAACCCCAGCGCGTGCACCCACGGGCAGCGCCTGAACCCAGGGTCACGTGCCCCCCCCCTCCGCGCCCCCAGTAGTTGCAAGTTCCCTTGGAATCTCTTCTCCCTTCATTCCTCCTACCACCCGCCAACACATGCAAGAATCTTCCCGCTGTTTCTTCCCATTCCTGAAATAATAAAAAAAGGGGGGGGGGGAGGAAGAGGAGAGCAACAAACGTGCATCCCAGCATCTTTTGCACTGGCTGCCACAACATCTCTCTAGGAAAACTAGTGCAGGGATTGTAGAGTGTGTGCAAATGCAACTGCTAAGGTCTCCAAGTTCACTTAGGGCTGTATCAATGCATACTTATCAACTTCCAATAGATCTGCATTGCAAGGACATACACACTGTGACCAAGATGGAAATAATAAGGTACATGTTTATTCATTTGACAAGTTTTTGGTCCATCACCTTTATTTCTGAATGAATTTAGCACTTGTAGAATTTAATTAATGTAATGGTTGTGACCGACAGCCCTAGAAACAGAAATCTGTTAATCCAAACACTAATTTTAGCACGAACAAAAGCAGCCATAAGCTTTTCTTACTGCTCCGCTGTTTTTCAATCCTAATATGACAAGTTCACCTCTGAAGTAAATAGGTTGATCAGTTTCCATTCAGTTCCTAGCTTCTGTTGCTAAAAATGCCAGTATGCCACAAGTGATAAGCTATGTCCCTTTAAACCATATTACAGAAACCATAATGCTACCACAGCTTATTTCTAAAAGATAACAGATCTGTAAAGTGCACAGTAGTCAAATCACTAATTACACATTTAGCTTAGCAAAAACCACAATTCTATAGTTGAGTAATTAGGCTAATTCAAAGCAAATATTTAAAAGCTATAAAGGCCTGTATTAGCAGCACACTCTACTCAGATACCTAAACCTCCAACTGTTGACTGCAGACCTACTGAGAATTGGCCAATAGGCCTTTTACAGAGGTATTCACACAGATTAACAACAATCAGAGGATGTGCTACACTGAACTAAAGTGTGCCCTTTCTGACAAACCATATCAAAATGGCACTAGGGCACTTCCATAGTTATTTTATGGTATTTGACTTTGATTTTTCAAGTAATGCAGAAAATTGATATTTTGCATTTTATATTTTTATTAAGCTTATTTATACAAAATAAGTACATATTGAAATAAGGCACATTGAGTTTCATTGTAAAGCTTATTATATTTTTGTAATTCATTATAAAGCTCAAAAATGTAAGTCACTCAACTCATTTGTTCTCATCATCATAGATGAATGCAATGCAAAAAGCCAGATGATTATAGGAGGAAAATCTATTACATTCTCAAACAGATATATTATTAAAAAAGGGGTGGCAGTGAGTCAGTGATAGGTCCAAGTTCTACAGTTACATTTAACACTGTAGTTCCAAAGTTGTGGTTTTGGTGTTTTGTTTTTTTAAACACCTCAGCTGTTGTTTATTTTCTAAGAAGAAAGTGGTTTCTTTGACAATCTGATTGTGTTTAATTCTGAACAGTTAAGACTGGATTTAATATAATGACATTATGTTTCAAAGATTTCAAGTTAATTGTAACATTCCAAAGTGACCATACTTTTCACTACCAATACATATGATCTTCTTGCCTCAGATTTTTTTTAATCAGTCAAAGAATTAGTCCTAGTGTTTTCCACCAGGAAAGAGAGTGTTACAAGTTAATATTAATTAAATATTAGAGTCCACAGATAAACTACAGTAACAAAATGGGATGTTTGTAACTACAATAGTTTAACAATGGTTCCTTTTCCTCAACACAACACAGTACTAGTACTTGCATTCTGGTGCCTGATTTAATACCGTATTAATTGTGATAGGATTCAGGAAGCAGTCTTCAGCGTAGACATGTGCCTACTTGTCAATCACAATGTCTCTAGCAATGAGCTCTTTCATTATTTCATTGGTTCCACCATAGATTGGCTGGACACGAGAATCCACAAAAGCTCTGAAAAAGTGAGAAGCAGTGACAAAGTGAGTCGTTAGAAAAAGAGAGACTTCTTGAAAATAACCATAAGAAATAACAATTTCTTAGTAAATGGGAAAATCTCTTTTTAAAGATCCAGCATATTTCAAGTGTGATATGTCTGCAGTGAAAACTCAGATCCCTCTTCCAAGATATTTTATTAATGAGAAAACAAAAAGCATAATTCAATTATCATCCTGGGTTGCTCAGGTTGTGATCACTTGATTCATCAAATTCCAAATAAAAGAACTTGTGCTTTAATTCTCATGTTGCAGTTTGTCAGTATTATTCTGGTAGAGAAGAGAAAACATGTGAAGTGACTATAATCTAAGTTTAAGTGAAGAAAAAACACTTGACTCAGAAGCACGTATGAGTTTCGCAGAGCTTAAATTGAAATAGGGAAATTAGAATTTTACTCAATAGAAGTGTTCAAAATCCAACAAGTCAAACTCTAGAAACTTTCACTAATAAATAAAAAAAATATAATTGAATATACTTGCTGATACTCTATATGTAGGGCCCTACCAAATTCACAGTCCATTTTGATCAATGTCATGGTCATAGGATTTTAAAAATCGTAAATTGCATGATTTCAGGTATTTAAATCTGAAATTTCACAGTGTTGTAATTGTAGGAGTCTTGACCCAAAAAGGAGTTGTGTGGGGGTCACAAGGTTATTGTGGGGTGGGGTTGTGGTACTTCTACCCTTACTTCTGTGCTGCTGCTGGCGACAGCGCTGCCTTCAGAGCTGAACAGCTGGAGAGCGGTGACTGCTGACTGGGAGCGCTGCTTTCTTCAGAGCTGGGCCCTCAATAAGCAGCTGCTACTCTCCAGCTGGCATCTCTGAACTCAGCGCAGAAGTAAGAGTGGCAATACCGTGACTCCCCTAAAATAACTTTGTGACCCCCCCCGCAACTCCCTTTTGGGTCAGGACCCCCAATTTGAGAAACTCTGGTCTCCCCCCTGAAATCTGTATAGTATAGGGTAAAAGCACACAAAAGACCAGATTTCACCCTCCAGGATGCGTTTTTCATGGCTGTGAATTTGGTAGGGCCCTACCTATATGCCTTGATAACATGGCAGTTAAAATGAGCTCAAGTTTCATGTTGTGAAAAGATTACAAGTGACTTCAATACAAATTGCTCTTTTAAAAATGGCCTATCATTCCTTTTTATAGTGGTAAATGATTTCACAGAAAAAAATGTCCTCTGAGGGAGTTAAGTTTGTATATATCTAGACATTACTTAAGGGGCAAGACAAACTGAATATTGTAGTTTTCTTTAAAATGTTCATTCTTGGTACAAACAGATATTAGAAATCCTGGAAATTAAAAAGTATGGAAATCTATAAATAAAATAAATCAAACCACTGTCCTATCCTCTGCCAACCTTCCATTTTGCATGCAAGATGAAGGCAATATGATTAAAGACTTTTCATGAAGGTGGTCTTAATAAAGACTAATTTACAATTTGAGGCTGGACATCTTAAATCTACTTTACTTGCAGTTAGTCTTTGGGGCAGAGAAACTCCGGAGAAAACAACTTTAATTCTAGAAATATGTCTGACACAAATGTTATCACTTGCTACCTTGCAATCCCCTGCTGCATAACATGCCTTATTTTGATTCATAAGAACCACGTATGGTTGCTGCTTGCCTATCCCAAGTCTTTCAGAGTAAGAACATGCTTACATTTGAAACCTTGTACATCTCTGGGGAACTGTCCCAAACTTGTCACTTGTGGTTAAACATTTTTTTCCCCTCTATTTGCTATGTTTCTTTTCCATAGGCTGCCTTGCAAAGTTCTATTTTATTATTTTCTATACCCCCCATCCTTTTTTAATTCAAAATAATCTCTTTTATAGTCTAGGAGCAATACCTGCTGATGTTTGCTCACCCTTTCCCAATTCTTTTACCATTTCCTCCCTTCCCCATTTTCAGTTAATTTAGTGCTCGATTAACAGCGCTGGAGACTGAAACCCTTCATTTATACACAGCACATGTACAACATACAAATTGTAAGCTCGCCCACACTTACTAGTGTGCCTCTGTGCCCTGAGAAAGAGACCATCTCTAGGTCCAAGGTAGTAATTTAGGTTCCATACTCATTGAATCCATTCCCTGCTGACGGGGTTTCTAATTGTGCGGTGGGTTCTTTCTGAGAGGTGAACATTTGCCCACTAGGAAATGAACTGAAACTATCAATTCATTTCACACAGGCCACTGAACAGCTATCTGATGGCTATAGCTTTGAATCACTACTAACTTCAGCTTCATTTGAACTGGTGACTGAATCAACATTGAAAGGCTCTTGATCCCCAAGCCATCCAGTTCCCCTTTCCCTACCCTCCCAGTGGGTTGGGGACTGAGCTGTGCTCCTGAGCATACTATAGTCTGGGTAGCAGCATAGGGAAATGGGTACGAATCCTTGCTAATTTCATTCCGTGAAGCACTAAACACAGCATCACAACCATGACTCTCCCCAGAGAGTAATTTTAAAATTCAGTATCCAGGAAAATGCAAGACTCCCACTGCCCTGCAACATTTAAAAATCCATACTTAGATAGTTACTACCAGTACACTAACAGGGGCCCTACAAACCTGCATAGGGGTTGCTAGATATGCCGATATTATAATGGAGCTCAGTGTACTTTAGAGTTGCTATTTACTCACAAAGGATGGAACAATCATTTCAAAATGTGAACAGGCTACTATGCACCATAATAAACAGAAAGAAGTATTGGGGGGAAGCCATGTTAGTCTGTATCCACAAAAAGACAACAAGGAGATCGGTGGCACCTTAAAGACTAAACAGATTTATTTGGGCATAAGCTTTCGTGGGTAAAAAAACCTCACTTCTTCAGATGCCACCGGTCTCCTTGTTGTCTTTTTTTAAAGAAAAAAAAAAGTTACCTTAAAGCAGCATTAACAGGGTAAAATGTTACAGCGACAACAACTTGAAATCAGGTCAGTTTAATAAAACTGAAGTAATTTCTGACAATTTATCTGCCCTAAAGTCCTGCCATTTTTGAGGGGTTTGCTATGAGCCTTTTTAATTACTCTCTCCACTTTTTGCTGTGAGAAAGACACAAACAGAGGAAAAACTGCCTAACTAATTGATTGTTCAGGGAAAATAGTAAAACCAACTACACAAAGGCATTTCGTTTACATGTATTGGTAAACTGCTTTGTATCATTAGTGATTGGTTTCTCCCAGTTTACAAATACATATGAAGAAAATGCCGCATTTTACTTTGCTGTGTATCTTTCAAAATTCAGCACTGAAATATTACACCTACTTTGCAATTGGATACTCCCACATGTACCCCCATCCTCCATGGAGTTGTACGCACTGAGTAGCCACGCTGTTTTGGAGATCAGATGCCCTAAAATGGCAAGAACAGAAGTTTGGTTTTGAAGCATTATGCTACTAAATCTATAAAGTAAGTAAGTAATAAACATTTAACTATCAAATTTTCTTACATATAATAGCCATATCCAGAATGTTAGGAATTACCATGATGAACTGTGATGAAGTTTGGTCTTTTTATAAGGAGGACCAGAAAGAAGCAGTAATTGGCAAATGTTTTAACTTTGGCTTTTCTTATAGAACTTTCACAAAGGAGGGCTTTCAAATACAGACACGTTTGTTTACCTTTCGCTTATTCATGTTGTATATGCCAATCAAAGAGATTTATTTTTTAAAACAATGGGTGTTCTTCCCCTGTTGAATCCTTCATAATGTTTTTTGTTCACAGCCCTTTTCCTTTGGCAACATACTAGGATACTCTCTGTACACCAATAATATCTGGTGATGCCTTTTTTTAAATGCTAAGAATCTCTATATTGCATTTTTTAATATAAATGCTGACTAATAAATGCTCCAAGTATTCCCCCCCCACATTTAGCTGTCTCTATAATGTTAATTTTTGTGGACTTTCCTAGCAGAATTTGATACACTTTTTTTTATCCTAGACAGCATGGGCTTTATAACTTGTTTCCTGCATTTTCTCTTTTAAAAGACTGCATGCTTGCAGTTATATCAAAATCTCAAACATAAATTTTATAAAACCGCTCAGGATTTTGACTGCACTTTGGCATCAAGCTAAAGGTAACAGCTAGGTCATGGAAGAGAATACTATTCAAACAAGTAACTTCAACAATAGCAAAAAGAATATGAAAAAATGATTAGTCAAGTTAATTTCCTTTTCATAAGAGTACATAAAATTCTCTCTTCTCAAGCATGCTCCACTGCCAAGTTTTCTCTTTAATTATATTACACCACATTTAACCTTAAAATGATGTCTTGATGAAACTAGCCAGCCTAAATAGATGTTCAGATTAATTCAAATACCGTAACTGTATCATCACAATAAAATCTATGTGTCTTTCAACAGAAATCAGCAGCAAAGATGTATAATGCTTTCCAAAAATTTACCTCATTTAACCAAGCATCTACCTCAAAAATAGTAAATTTCAGTTAAATCGAAAGAAAGAAAGAAAGAAAGAAAGAAAGAAAATAAATAAATTACTGTATAGTCAAATGAAGTGCAGTATACTGGTACTAGAGAAAGAAGCAGTTTCTCTGTTCAAGCAATTTTTAAACCCTTTCAAGCTCTGTGGAAAAGTTACAGAAATTCCATTACCTATATGGACAAGGCCACTAAATATTATAGGTATAGGAATTTTGGTAATTTTGCAAGTTTCTTGCTTTGGAAAAATCAATTGATGAAAGTATTTACGCTGGCATTAGTTATATCCTCCTCCACAAAGCTGAATGCCTGTGCTTCTGTACCAGGTATTTCAATGTAATCCTTGCCAAGAAACACTCAATCAAAATCTTTCCTTTTAATGTAAATGTTCTATCTGGATTCCTATGGAATTTTATGTAAAATTTTTTTTAAAGGATTAAAACTTGTACATTTTCTGCAAATGTTCTGTCACTTTCTAGTCTTCATTTTTCCCCCAATTTTGCAGCTAACAATCTGGCATCAGGACAAATGTATTACCTTAGATGTTTCTACTTGTCTAACTTTGTCTGGTTAAATGCAAGTTAATAAATAACTGCAAAAAAAGTTCCTGGGGCTTTTTCTGTCCAATTAAAAAATGGAACTATGAAAGGAAGAATAGCTCAATCTCAGCAACAGCAATAAAGAGCTAGCTAATTATTTCCTCCTGAAATCAGATAGTTCTCAGAAAATGGCTAGGTTAAATACCTAGCTCTTATGTCAGGATTTATCAAATAATATATCCAAATCTTATTTCATATGTTATAAATATTATGCAAGGGAATCCCAGTAAGATTAATCTTTGGTTTTTAAAGTTTTTCAGCTGTATAATTAAATGTTTTTCAAAAACGCAATAAAATAATTCTCAAGTGAAACTATTTAAGTTGAATTTGGATCACATTGCTCAAGAGACCATTTTCCTAAAAGCCAACACTAAGTAACTATTTTTGAAATTATTTGATTAACTGATACCAATATTCAGTGTAAGTCTCTATGTATGCCACATGCATCACTGTAGTTTTAACTAATAAATTCTGATGTTAGATACAGACAATGTTTAATCATATATACATTTACCGTTTGGGCTAAACATTTGGGTTGGTTACTTCAACGTTCTAATGTTAGAGTCCAGAAAAGTTCATACAAGTAACATTTTCAAATTGTTTTAACATGCATACCAGTATTTTGCCATGGAAGCTGTGGAGGAGTCCAGACGTTTCTCCTCATGCAGCTGGAGACAGCTGTCCACAAATGTCCGGCCCACGCAAATCTGAGTTTTCAGTTCCGCTAACTTGTGCTGCACAGTCTGATTTTTGTTGGGAGGGGAAAATGTTTTGTATTTAAAAATCAGGAAATATTTTAGAACAAACCAGCGAAAGGAAAATATGCCAATAAGGCCTTTGCAAGGAAAAGCTTTTTTTGGGGGGTGGGAGGGGTACGACAACTAATGTTGTGCATGGAGGAAACACCACCACAGTAAAGACCACCACCAATACAGGAGCTAGAGTTCTATAAAACAAAAAGCAGTTTCATTTCCATTTCTTTTAACTTTTCACATTTCTGCCAGTCTAATCAAATAGGATTTGCTCAGAGTCAAGGCACCTGTGAATCAAAGAAAAGCTGTAAATTCTGGTCTTTAACTCACAAAGTCATGTGTTTTTCTTATTTAAAAATAAATAGATAACAGAAGTCTGAGTTCATGAATTCCTAGATAGTACAACCTACTGGCCCTTTACTGAATATTTTATCAACTTGAGCTCCCCCTTCTGGTAAAAATGTGTTTCTATTCTTAACAGCTAGTAATTTCCCTAGAGACAAGGTGGGTGAGGGTAATAACTTCTATTGGACCAACTTCCTCACCCACCTTGTCTCTCTAATATCCTGGGATTGACAAGTACAACTATACTGCATACAGTAATATCCCCAGTTTATTAGCAGTTCCATAAAGTACTAACTCTATTTTCTTAAATGCAAAATTTATTTTAAAGGTATAATGTCACAATCAAAAAAACTTTTATTTATCAAATATCTTTTATTAAAGAATAATTAAAATTCAAGACCACAGAGGGAGACGAGAGGTTCAAAGAGATACGAGTAGGAATAATTGGATTCAAATGAACTAAGGAAAGTTTAGACTGGCTGTCACAGAAAGTTTCCTAACATTGAGATCTGTTATACTGTGGAAAAAGAAGAAGCCCACTTGAAGCATTACGTAAAGCTAGACTGGGCAAGAACTCAACTATGTGGTAGTAGTCCTTACACTGGCCAGGGGAATGAAAAACACAAGTCTTTTCTCAAGTTCTTAAACTCCTGTATCAGTGGGCTTCATCATTTCCTTTATCCAAGCTACAGAAATAAATAAAAGACTGATTTCAAACCCTGTAATAAATGAATTAGGCAAGACATCAGGCGAATTAGAAAGCAGTCAGCTTTTGATTCCACACACATTTTAGCAATCAGCCATGAAAGGAAACACAGAAAAGCACAGAGTGCAAAATGTTTTGATAAAAATACTTTATTTTAAAAAGTTTATTGGAGAGCGGTTGTCTTGCCTTAAAGCTAACTCTGCACTAAAACTAGTTTTTTAAAAGAGGTATTTCCATAGAGCTAAGTATAGAAATTAAATCACACCTGGAAATTTTATGAATTGATACTTAAAGACGTCTTACTTCTAAGGGCCCAATCCTGCTCCTGCTGAAATCAATGGTAGATCTGGCTTTGACATAACAGGAAAAGGATCAGGACTCAAAACTGGGAATCTTGATGTTTTTAGTTAGATCTCAACGGCACATTTCAATTAACAAAAAAGCTACCAGTCTCCAACCTGTATAATTCATTCAGTTTCTATGCATCACAAACACTGGAACTTGACCAATGCTCTCATTAAAATGTTTAACATTGTTTTCAGAATAACCCCCTACCTAGGGTTTTACACTGAAACTCTTAAGATCACTCCTGTACTAAGAAAAAATAAGCAGTACCTTCTGAAAATTGCTACATTAGCATGTAGAATCCCAGCGTCCGTATTTACTAGAATATGGTTAACAAAAGTTACCCTGATTAACTAGCGATAGTCTCAGAACTCACACCTAACTCTCATTAATGGCAGCAAGAATAATATGCACTGTGGACCATGTATAACTTCTTATGTGGAGTCACTTGTGCATTTAGTTGCCTCGCAGCTGAGGAATCATTTACAATATCCATAATACTGAAGACTATATAAAATAATTCTTTGCTTAACACTTCACAGGCATTAAGACAACAAATTCTCTGCTGTGAAAAACTTGCATAGTATCAATCTCAGGTAGGCCCTGATCCTGCAATGCATTGTGCACAGGTGGACTCCCATGCCTGCAAGTCCACCGAAGTGAATAGGACTCAGCTCACATGCAGAGGCCCATCCATGACAATGCGCTATAGGATCAGAGCCTTAGACAGTAAAATGCAATTTTATAAACAAAACTATTTTCACTATATATTCATAAACCAGGTCAGCAATGCACTGTTGACTTCAAATCTGAAAGCAGCAGCAGCAATGTTATTTCAAGAGCATTTAGTCATGTTTAATTTAAAACTGAACATGAGAGAGAAAGCAGAGTCATTCCAGGTACTTGCTCCTAATCCAATTTTAGAACCTTTGAAAACAGTCCAGTGGTTTTGCTTGCCTAACACCTCCAGTGAAATGAAAATTACATATATTAAATGAATCTATACTGAGAAAGACAGACAAAAAGAATGATTTCTGTCTCTTTTTCTTGGTTTAAGCTCACCTGTAAATGTGCAATTGTTTTCCCAAAAGCTTTTCTTTGTTTAACATAGTTCCTTGTTTCTTCGAACATGAATTCACAGCTGGCAAGTGCCATATCACCAATCAACAGTCTTTCCTTGGAGAAAGAAGTGATAAAGAATCTGAGAGTTCTTATCCAATGCAACTAATCTCAAATTTCTCTACACAAACATAGATACAAACATAGGTTGGGAAACAAAAGTTTAGTTATGTCTGTTAGTGTTAGTTTTGTTCTGTTCCATTAAATTTTTAACTAGACATATTGCATAATTGAAAATATTGTCACTCTAATGAACACAATTGTCTTGGTTGGACCCAATTTTAAAAGTTCTTAGTGACATTGCAAAATTGCATAAACAGGACTACAGAAAAAAAAAGCTAAAAGTGAAATGTAATACTCCTATTGACTTAATGGAAACAATTTGGCTCAGATTTTTCAATAATTTGGTTTTAATCTTTCAGTTCAAATAAAACAATAATGTAAACAAGTTTTCGAAGGACACTGTCTAAATCAGAGGTTCTCAAACTGTGGTGCGTGGACCACCAGTGGTCCACGAGCTCCATTCAGGTGGTCCACAGATAATTCCCTCTAAGGTGCGCACCTGGGCAGCCACACACAAGAGAATGAAGGACCACCCACCTAATTAATGGAGCCGCGCAGGCGTGGCTCCACTAATTAGGTGCCTGGGCCCTGGAGAAGATGCACATGTAACGTGAGGTGGTGACCTTGCGGGGGGAATACGGGGTAGGTGTGCGGGGGCAGTGGGGTGAGAAGAGGGGGTGAGGGAATTTGGGACATGAAGGGCTGGGGAGAAGAGAGGTGACTTTCCCCAGCTCCGGGGCTGCGGCTGCTGGGGAGAGACAGCCCTCCTTCCCCAGCCTCAGCTCTGTGGTAGAGGAGAGACCCACCTCCTTCCCAGCCCCAGCTTGGGGGCTGCTGTGACAGGGGTGAGAGGTCACATCCATCACATTTGAAAGGTAAGACTACTGATATTAAAATATGAGTTGTGTGCTTTTATTTGTAGAACAAAAAAATGTTAATTAAGGTTTTTTTTCATATAGCGCTTTTATCCAAAGCGCTTTACAATAGTTAGCTAACAGTACAAAAAACATTTGGAAAGATCATTAAGTGGTCCCCCGAGACCCTCATCAATTTTCAAGTGGTCCGCAAAAAAAAAAAAAATTTTAAGAACCACTGGTCTAAATACATTTAAAAGTTTATAATTTTCTCCCCAGTCTCAAACTATGAAAAGATTTAAACTAAGATCCATTTCCTGCAGAATTGTTTTTTGCTTAACCATGTAAATAATCTGGTTCACTATTGTAGGGGTGCTCATGAGCACTTCTTGCTGTGTGTTTTTTCAAACCACTGAAATATTTTCTTTGAAAGAACTAAATGTATGGAATTTGCACAGTGAAACACTAGGTCTCATATTTAACATATAGTGTAAAATCAAGTAAACATTTTTATTAGATGATGCAACTACAAAATCATAGTTTATGCTTTATGACAAAGCAAAATCATGGTTTTGGCATCTGAGTTTCCCATCTGCTCTTCCAAACCTGCATTAATTGGTCAACTATGTTCAGTTCTACTAATAAGACAAGCCACTTTAGGCTCTACAAAATGCTTCCACCTTTCAGTTTTTTATTAAATAGATTGAGAAAGTAGTTTATAACAGTGGTTCTCAAACTTTTGTACTGGTGACCCCTTTCACATAGCAAGCCTCTGAGTGCGACCCCCCTTATAAATTAAAAAAACTTTTTAATATATTTAACACCATTATAAAAGCTGGAGGCAAAGCGGGGTTTGGGGTAGAGGCTGACAGCTCGAGACCCGCCATGTAATAACCTCACGACCCCCTGAGGGGTCCTGACCCTGGTTTGAGAATCCCTGATCTAGAACATATTTCCACTGGTAGAAGAGTTGCAGGTGTGCATTTTGCATTAGCCTTTAGCGCAAAGAAAAGTCAACTCTGCACGAAGAGGCTTATTGAGGGCAAAAGAAGCATATTTAAAACTGAGCTAAGTGTACAAGTGTTAAGATAATACCACAGTTGTTTGTAGCATTTTATTTTTAAATTCTGTTCTAATCTTGTGTTCTTCACAAGACTGACTATTGACTGAGAGATCTGGTCTTGAAATCGGGTATGAAATCTTGATACACACAATATCCTTTCTGTAGCAATTATTATACTGTCCCTTACTAAAATAGTACCCTAACAAGGTATCATAATAAAATTATTTGAATAGAAACTATTAGATTGCAAGCTATTTCACTGATATTCCAAGATGCTTCACTTTGATTTGCAGTGCAGAATTCCTACCACTAAAAAACAAAAAGTATCAGCAAACTGTGGTTGTAGGCATCCTACCTCTGAAACTGAGGTGTTTCACCATAATCCATAAACTGCAGGTGGCGGTTCCAAGCAAAGACCAAAATAAAGTCTTTGTGCTTTTCCTGTACACAGTGTGGGTTTGTGTCAGTCTTACCTGAGGGAGCTCTGCCATCAAATAGTAGAACCCTTTGTTCTCTTGTCCAAGCAAGGCACTGGCTGGCAAACGTACATCTTCAAAAAACAGCTCTGCTGTGTCCTAAAAATGGTTTTAAATAAAATATCTAATGTCAAACTCTCTCTTCCAAAGATTTTCCTCTTATCCAGTTCCTAACTTCTACAGCCCAAATTACATATATTCACTGGAGGCGGTTTATTTCAATATAAATTTCACTCAACTGCAACCCACCCTTGCAGTCTAATTTAGAATATCCTGCTCTTGCAGTTAAAACTGTGAACTGAGGTATCACTACAGCTACATTTGATCTTTACTGGAAGTACCCCAGAGAATAACAAGTCCTTTTACACTGCTTCAAAGTCCATCACATGGTAAGGCTCGTATGACTTACCTGTGCTTTCAGGCCTATTTTTTCCAGCTTGCGTCCTTTGATGAATCCTTTCATTCCATTCTCCACCAGAAAAAGGCTGATCCCATGAGCAGGGGAGCGGGCCTCACGGTTTGTAACGGCAACCACAATCACTAAATCACTCATCCAGCCATTAGTGATGAATACCTGCAAGAAAACCAAGATGGAATAATGCTGCCTGTTAGCTGGCAGGTAGCTAGGAAGATTATAAAGTAGTAGTGCACGAACTTTCACACACTTCTACAAGTAAACAGTATATAAAAGATGAAAGCTGCAAGTGTCCAAAAGGTTTAAAAAGTCCAGATGCATAAAAAACCAAAGTGCTCCAGAACAGTCTATAAAGGAGAGATGAGTTCAAGCGGCATAATTTGGATCTGGATTGCAAACTAATATCCCAAAGTCTGGTCGACTCTAACCCATTATAAAGACAGGGGACAGATTAAAAAAAACAAAAGGAACCAAATTTGTATCTTTTCAACTTTCCCTTACGGTACTTGTTGACTATCGGTCTCGTGCCGGTATTTAGCCTTAGATGGAGTTTACCACCCGCTTTGGGCTGCATTCCCAAAAAACCCGACGACGACCCGGTCCGCCGGCCGCGCCGCACGGCCTCTCACACGTCCACGGGCCGAGGGCGAGGCGAGTGCCAGCTATCCTGAGAAACCGGGAGAAACTAGGTAATTAGTGGTTCGATTAGTCTTTTCTTCCCTATACCAGGTCGGACGACGACCGACGTCGACCGAGACCTCCACCCACACCACCAGAGTTTCTGGCCTGCCCAGGCATAGTTCACCATCTATTGTATCTGTTTATTTTGAATATTCCTAAAGTTTAAATTCAGATTTTTAATTCAGTCTCATCTCTATTATGAAGATTCCTTTCACGAACAAGAATGTCAACTAACATGCAGCTGACCTCTTCCAAAAGTTAAAATGGCAAGGTATAAAATGGAAAATCATTGGGAGGTTCTCCATTACTATAGCAAATCCCTATAATTCTGTACAATATGCTGTCTATTCATATTTAATATTGTATGAAACACTGATGCATGCTACAGTGGGTGGAAACCTACAGTTGCCTTCACTGTATCGTATGTTTTAAGTCAAATTCTGATATCACACAACAGGCAGAATACAGACACTGACATGCCAAGTACAAAAATTAGATTCAGATTCCTAATCATGCCAACCAAAAAAATAACTGAACTGCCTTGTCTTGCCTAGGTTCAGGCATGCAACTATTAAGTTTATCTATCTAAACAGTATCTTTTACATTCTTATGGACAAATACAAACAAACACTTACGGTTTTATTATTTTATTACTGCAGTGACCAAAAGCCACAATCTAGACAAGGCCCCACTGTGCTAGGCTCTGCAAACACATATAGATTTAGCCCATAAATATGCCTAAAAGTAATAGGCAATTCACAGCAGGAAGAATCTTTGAAATCAAAATACCATTACTACTTTGTGTTTTCATCCAAAGATTTCAAAGCATTTTTACCCAGACAGGCAAGAATCATCACCATCACTTTACAAATAGGGAAACTGAGATCCAAGATGATATAGAAATTTTCTCAAAGTAAAAAAGAGAGTTAGTGGAAGAGGTAGGAATAGAATTGAAGTCTCTTGGTCTCTCTTTTTAACCATTAGACCATGTGGTCACATATGATTCATCGTTTTTAAAACAAAGTTTTACTAAACCAGAGGTCAGCAACCTTTCAGAAGCGGCGTGCCGAGTCTTCATTTATTCACTCTAGTTTAAGGTTTCGCGTGCCAGTAATAAATGTTAACATTTTTAGAAGGTCTCTTTCTATAAGCCTATAATATATAACTAAACTATTGTTGTATGTAAAGTAAATAAGGTTTTTAAAGTGTTTAAGAACCCTCATTTAAAATTAAATTAAAATGCAGAGCCCCGGACCGGTGGCCAGGACCCAGGCAGTGCAAGTGCCACTGAAAATCAGCTCGCGTGCTGCCTTTGGCACGCGTGCCATAGGTTGCCTACTGCTGATCTAAATGGACCGTCTTTATAGATTTCGCCCTTTCTGGCTCCCATCTCTCCCTGCAATACTGATCCACACAAACACCCCAGATACTTTTCAAGTTCAGAAGACAGTAGCATGTGCATTTAAGAGGAAAAGCAGTGCCTGTACCAGCAATGGTGGGTGAGGGGGGAGGGGAGGGAAGAGACAACACTGCTACCACATAAAGGAGTATTAGGAGGTTCTTTCAAATGAACCTGTGCACTGAATACTCTTATTGACACAGTGCCCAGGGGAGTTTCAGCTTCTCCCTTTCGGTGATGCCAATGGCTCAGAGAGGCAGCTCAGCTGCAACTCCCAACATGAAACTGACACAGCAGGAACTGGAGCTCTCAGAAGCAGCCCTTCAGACCCAGGTCCCTTCTGCCCAAAAACTCATATGGCTGCTTCTAGGGACCACTGCCTTCCCCTCTAAGATGGAGATCCCCTGCGATGCAAGACCTACTCAGATCACTCCACAGTTTGCACATTTTAAACCTGAACTCTCCTGGGGGCTGAAAGCTGCCCAGACAGGGGACCACTCTCGCCCAAGCTGAAGTGCCACTGTTAGGAAGTGTTAGGATGCACAGACACAGCAAGAGCCTCTTTGTCTCCATCTGCTCTTTCCAGAGCCTGCAAAACCCCTCCAACCCCACCGCTGCCCAGCCGGCTCAGGGGTGCCAGGGGCACGGCCCCCTCCTGGGCTGATGCAGTGCCAGAGAAGGGGAGAGAGAAGAGTGGGAGCATGAGGCGGAAGCGGGGCCATGCAAAGAGGGGGGCCAGTTGCAACTCGCGGCGCCTTGCACCAGTCCAGGCTCCTCCTTTAAAGTCCAGGGGCCAGGAGAAAGTGGCACAAGCCGCTCATGCAGCATCTGGGAGCCCTAATGCAGCTGCTTCCCAGAGCCCAGTCCCCCCAGTACTCCCCGAGCCCCGTGGGCAGGTGCTTTGTAACTCACATCTAAGATCACCGAGGTGCCTTTCTGCTGCCCTGTGGGGAAGAATCCCTGGCCAGCAACTGCCTGCCCTTCCTGGAGGAACTCCCTGTTGGAGAGCAGCGGGCTGAGCGGCTCAGCCCGCTGCCGGCCTGGGGTCCCGGCCGCCGGCCCCGCTCAGCCCGCTGCCGGCCTGGGGTTTCTTTCACACAGGCTGGCAGCGGGCTGAGCGGGGCTGGCAGCCAGGACCTCGGCTGGCAGCAGCGTGCCATTAAAAATCGGCTCGCGTGCCACCTTTGGCACACGTGCCGTAGGTTGCCGACCCCTGTACTAAACCAACCATCCCAATACTAAAAAAAAAATCAAGTATCAGGACAGAGCTGTAACTCTAAGAGGTTTTTAGTTTCAAAAGTTTTCAACTAGCAGCAGTGTCATTTAAAAGTTTTTAGAATGACAATCCCCTACTTCAATCCTCTTAATTCTTTGCATTAGGGGTTAAATGAGATGGGTACCCTTATAGCAGCTCAATATGTGGTTGGCATCTAATATAGAATTTATCCCATACACTGAACAATACGGTCACTGGATAAAGATTCCATTTTTGTGTTGAAGTAGTAAAGGAGTAAAGATTTTAGTTTGTTTCCCTCGACCGACAGGGGAACGCACAGCAGGGTGGCTATTCTGCTATCAACTCCACTGAACTGAGAAACAGTCTGGCCCTTGGCTATATTGTGCAGGCTGACTATACCAGTCAAGGAAGAGCAAAATCTTATGATCGGGACGCTTTTTCTGTTCTCCAATAAAAGCTGCAAAGAAAAGAGTCTGCTCTGCTGATTGACCCATAAATTGTCAGCATCATAAGCTGGATGGCTGGGTAACATGAATTCTTCTATAAGATGTAACTCGTAGAAAAGGAAAAACAAAAGGGGAGAGACACTAAGAGCTGGGAAAGCAGCTGTAAAATGAAGTAAATTCTCTCACTAACTGGATGAATTCAGTACCCAAGCACCATAAGTCAGAGCACATCCGTTCACATACCTTACTTCCATTGAGAATCCAATCACTTCCATCCTTTTTGGCATATGTTCGTACACCCTGCAAATCACTAAAATTGATTGGCAAGAAAAGAAAGTTATTTAAGAGAACAATCCAGCAGAGGCATGAAGTTCACATTTAAAAAATAATCCTAGTATAAAATAATGAAGAGCGTAGAGCCTACAACTCCTTGTGGATAGCGCTATGTACAACAGTAGTCAAAAGCTAAAATAGGATTCAGGGATGTATTAAAAAGGGGCTAGAGAATATTATGGAAACCACAAGTGTGTTATGTATATGAATCAGCAAAGAATCCTGTGGCACCTTATAGACTAACAGACGTTTCATGTATATGAATGATGAACCTCTGCATCTTCAGTACAGCACATGGTTCTACTTCACTTTCAAAGTGACATACCTGCTCACACCCGATGTGCACAAATAATATCTATTAGCTCAGCAGCATCTTATGTCGACATGGGCCATCAATTTAGGGCTGCCCCAGAAGGCAGATATCAGCCACTCAGCCTGGCACCCTCCACATACAGTTAGCTTATGGTTCTGAAGCAGAGAGGCTTTTCCTTTTTCTAGGAACAGTGGGGACACAGCATAGAAGGTGCAGCTCCCTATTGTGCTCCCCTCTGCTTAGCAGATTGAAGAGAATGATCTTGAATCAGTAATCTACCCAATAATCCTATGGTCTACTCTTATACTATATGAATGAGAGTACAGGAAAGAGAACTCTCTTCTATACAGGATTCAGGGACAAGGAAATAGGCCCTCTTGCCAAATTCAGACAGTAGAACAGAGACCCTGGACTTCAGAAAAGCAGACTTCGACTCCCTCAGGGAACTGATGGGCAAGGTCCCCTGGGAGAATAACATGACGGGGAAAGGAGTCGAGGAAAGCTGGCTGTATTTTAAAGAAACCTTATTGAGGTTGCAGGAACAAACCATCCCGATGTGTAGGAAGAAAAGTAAATATGGCAGGCGACCAGCTTGGCTCAACAGTGAAATCCTTGCTCGTCTTCAACACAAAAAAACAGCTTATAAGAAGTGGAAGATTGGACAAATAACCAGGGAGGAGTATAAAAGTATTGCTCAGGCATGCAGGAGTGAAATTAGGAAGGCCAAATCACACTTGGAGTTGCAGCTAGCCGGAGATGTTAGGAGTAACAAAAAGGGTTTCTTCAGGTATGTTAGCAACAAGAAGAAAGTCAAGGAAAGTGTGGGCCCCTTGCTGAATGAGGGAGGGAACCTAGTGACAGAGGATGTGGAGAAAGCTAGTGTACTCAATGCTTTTTTTGCCTCTGTCTTCACAGACAAGGACAGCTCCCAGACAGCTGCACTCTGCAGCACGGTATGGGGAGGAGGTGACCAGCTCTCTGTGGAGAAAGAAGTAGTTCGGGACTATTTAGAAAAGCTGGACGAGCACAAGTCCATGGGGCCGGATGCACTGCATTCGAGGATGCTAAAGGAGTTGGCTGATGAGATTGCGGAGCCATTGGCCATTATCTTTGAAAAATCATGGCGATCGGGGGAGGTCCCAGATGACTGGAAAAAGGCTAATGTAGTGCCCATCTTTAAAAAAGGGAAGAAGGAAGATCCAGGGAACTACAGGCCAGTCAGTCTCACCTCAGTCCCTGGAAAAATCATGGAACAGGTCCTCAAGGAATCAATTCTGAACCACTTAAAGAAGGGGAAAGTGATCAGGAACAGTCAGCATGGATTCACCAAGGGCAAGTCATGCCTGACTAATCTAATTGCCTTCTATGATGAGATAACCGGCTCTGTGGATGAGGGGAAAGCAGTGGATGTGCTATTTCTGGACTTTAGCAAAGCTTTTGATACAGTCTCCCACAGTATTCTTGCCAGCAAGTTAAAGAAGTATGGGCTGGATGAATGGACGGTAAGGTGGATAGAAAACTGGCTAGACGGTCGGGCTCAACGGGTAGTGATCAATGGTTCCATGTCTAGTTGGCAGCTGGTATCAAGTGGAGTGCCCCAAGGGTCGGTGCTGGGGCCGGTTTTATTCAATATCTTCATTCACGATCTGGAGGATGGTGTGGACTGCACCCTTAGCAAGTTTGCAGATGACACTAAACTGGGAGGAGTGGTTGATACGCTGGAGGGTAGGCATAGGATACAGAGGGACCTAGACAAATTAGAGGATTGGGCCAAAAGAAATATGATGAGGTTCAACAAGGACAAGTGCAGAGTCCTGCACTTAGGACGGAAGAATCCCATGCACTGCTACAGACTAGGGACCGAATGGCTGGGAAGCAGTTCTGCAGAAAAGGACCTAGGGGTTACAGTGGACGAAAAGCTGAATATGAGTCAACAGTGTGCCCTTGTTGCCAAGAAGGCTAATGGCATTTTGGGTTGTATAAGTAGGGGCATTTCCAGCAGATCGAGGGATGTGATCATTCCCCTCTACTCAGCACTACTGAGGCCTCATTTGGAGTACTGTGTCCAGTTTTGGGCCCCACACTACAAGAAGGATGTGGATAAATTGGAGAAAGTCCAGCGGAGGGCAACAAAAATGATTAGGGGGCTGGAGCACATGACTTATGAGGACAGGCTGAGGGAACTGGGATTGTTTAGTCTGCAGAAGAGAAGAATGAGGGGGGATTTGATAGCTGCTTTCAACTACCTGAAAGGGGGTTCCAAAGAGGATGGATCTAGACTGTTCTCAGTGGTAGAAGATGACAGAACAAGGAGTAATGGTCTCAAGTTGCAGAGGGAGAGGTTTAGGTTGGATATTAGGAAAAACTTTTTCACTAGTAGGGTGGTGAAGAACTGGAATGGGTTACCTAGGGAGGTGGTGGAATCTCCTTCCTTAGAGGTTTTTAAGGTCAGGCTTGACAAAGCCCTGGCTGGGATGATTTAGTTGGGTTTGGTCCTGCTTTGAGCAGGGGGTTGGACTAGATGACCTCCTGAGGTCCCTTCCAACCCTGAGATTCTATGATTCTATGACTAAGTCAAGCCTCCTTTACTGAGTTATTACATTTTACATTAAAGAATGTCCATGCAACAAGTAGGCTAGTGGCTGTTTATGCAGAATCTAAAACAAATACAAAACCCTATTTGTCCTAGGGCTGATGGCAAGATCATGGGTTTGGAACAGGCATCCAGAAATGACAAGGTTGTAAAACAGCAATCTATAATTAAAGGTTATTTTTGCAGTTCTACCTATTCCAGGCTACTGCCTAATCAGTAAGATGGCCATGTAACTATGAAACTCGGAATTTTTACACAGTGAGATTAGGTAAGCAGCATGTATGTTAAGCCCATCTGTTGTCCTTTTCGGCTCACCTGCCAGCCCCAGGTTCTGTCATGGCTATAGCACCAATACATTTGCCTGCAGACATTTCAGGGATAAACCGTTCAATCTGATCTTTTGAGCCATAGTTTGCGATGTAGGGCATGACAATATCTGAATGAAGGCTGAATCCTGGGCCAGAACAATTAACATACATCCTTGAAGAGAAAAGAGTAAAAGTAAACTTTAGATGAAAGTGTGACAGTGATTGATCTGTTGAATTTTACACTGTTAAAACCAGAGAACCAAAACTGAAAGAAATGTACACTAAAAGCTGCCAAAATGACACACACAATTTTAACTTGTGACATCCATGCTCTTATTTATTTATAGAATGTACTTTCATTGCCAGACTATTGGGTCACCCACCAGCCTAAAGAGAACCACTTCCCCTCCGTCCTAAAAATATAATACTATGAAATTTATTATTTTTTAAAAATCATCTGAAATATCTAAAGTAGGGGGTACTTATGCATGTCTAAATTATCACTTCTGTGAAAGGAAAAGACTATTACTGTCTGTGAACACACTCTCCTTACAATAGGAATCAGGAAATCAGATGAACAAATACAATCTTTTAACAGTACCAATTTGATACTTGTTGCAGTGTCTTGTACTTACTGCTCCTCCCAGACCACTGCTGAAGAGAGCAGATCCCCTCCAATGCCACCATGTTTTTCCGATATATTGACACCGAGCAGTCCCTGTTGTCCAGCTTTTTCCCAGAGCTCCCTGCTCACCTGGCCAGCCTTCTCCCATCTGCAAATGACACAGGAACAAGAAGTTAGTGGAATTCCCCTCCTCCTATTTGTGATTTGCCACAGCTGCTGCTTTATACCATAAAATCTGCTACCAAGTTTCAGTGCTTAAGAATAAGACTTTCAGTCTCAGAAACCAACCAGAATACATGAGGTAACATAAAACAGGCATGTGTATTTTGCCAGCTGGGGAGAGGTAGGCTTCTTGGACTCATGCAACGTACTTAGGATCCATAGTTGCCAAGTCTATGCATCAATGATTAAGTTGCCACCACTGAATTACATGCAGTATGGTAGGTGGTAAAAAGCTAACTTCTGCTTCCAATGTATAACCTGCAATTTCCTTAACCTTTATACCTGATAACTTTTGGAATACTACCAAAGATGAGTTGATTTTTGTGGCACTTTGATAAATTGACAGCAGAGGAGCTTCTGGTGATAGTCCTTAGATTTTAACTCGGAAGGAGAATTAGAGACTCATGGCAGAAGTTCCCTATCTGTGGAACTTTCTCCCTCAGGCTGTCTGCTAGAGCCAGAGTTGGATGGCCTTCAGGATGCAGTGCAAGGCTCATCTTTTCAGTCACACAGACTAGTTTGGAGGCCTTTTATCAGCTGCAACTGAAATGGATGTAAAGTGTAAGCAACAGACACTTCACTGAGCAAGCAATTTAAGAAAGTACTAGAAATTGTATCAAAGAAACAGAGTTTTGCAATAGCAAGATATATTACACTATAAAACATTGCATGTGCTAGAAGACTTAATGAGATCCACACCTTCCTACTTCTTTGGAAGATACTTTTCCTTGGATTATTAGCTTATATTTGAAGGATGAACCCATCTTGTGATAAAGGAGGATATAGATATAATAGGCATCACAGAAACCTGGTGGACTGAGAGCAATCAATGGGACACAATCATTCCGGGGTACAAAATATATCGGAAGGACAGAACAGGCCGTGCAGGGGGAGGAGTGGCACTATATGTTAAAGAAAGTGTAGATTCAAATGAAGTAAAAATCTTAAGCAAATCCACAGGTTCCATAGAGTCTCTATGGATAGAAATTTCATGCTCTAGTAAAAATATAACAGTAGGGATCTATTATCGACCACCTGACCAGGACAGTAATAGTGATGATGAAATGCTAAGGGAAATTAGAGAGGCTATCAAAATTAAGAACCCAATAATAGTGGGGGATTTCAATTATCCCCATATTGACTGGGAACATTTCACTTCAGGACGAAATGCAGAGATAAAATTTCTTGATACTTTAAATGACTGCTTCATGGAGCAGCTGGTACGGGAACCCACAAGGGGAGAGGCGACTCTAGATTTAATCCTGAGTGGAGCGCAGGAGCTGGTCCAAGAGGTAACTATAGCAGGACCGCTTGGAAATAGTGACCATAATACAATAGCATTCAACATCCCTGTGGTGGGAAGAACATCTCAACTGCCTAACACTGTGGCCTTTAATTTCAAAAGGGGAACTATACAAAAATGAGGGGGTTAGTTAGACAAAAGTTAAAAGGTACAGTGACTAAAGTGAAATCCCTGCAAGTTGTGTGGGCCCTTTTTAAAGACACCATAATAGAGGCCCAACTTCAATGTATACCCCAAATTAAGAAAAACAGTAAAAGAACTAAAAAAGAGCCACCGTGGCTTAACAACCATGTAAAAGAAGCAGTGAGAGATAAAAAGACTTCCTTTAAAAAGTGGAAGTCAAATCCTAGTGAGGCAAATAGAAAGGAGCACAAACACTGCCAACTTAAGTGCAAGAGTGTAATAAGAAAAGCCAAAGAGGAGTTTGAAGAACGGCTAGCCAAAAACTCCAAAGGTAATAACAAAATGTTTTTTAAGTACATCAGAAGCAGGTACGTCAAGCAGTACGTCAAGCACCCCTTGACGATGAAAATACAAAAGGAGCGCTTAAAGATGATAAAGTCATTGCGGAGAAACTAAATGGATTCTTTGCTTCAGTCTTCACGGCTGAGGATGTTAGGGAGATTCCCAAACCTGAGCTGGCTTTTGTAGGTGACAAATCTGAGGAACTGTCACAGATTGAAGTATCACTAGAGGAGGTTTTGGAATTAATTGATAAACTCAACATTAACAAGTCACCGGGACCAGATGGCATTCACCCAAGAGTTCTGAAAGAACTAAAATGTGAAGTTGCGGAACTATTAACTAAGGTTTGTAACCTGTCCTTTAAATCGGCTTCGGTACCCAATGACTGGAAGTTAGCTAATGTAACGCCAATATTTAAAAAGGGCTCTAGGGGTGATCCCGGCAATTACAGACCGGTAAGTCTAACGTCGGTACCGGGCAAATTAGTTGAAACAATAGTAAAGAATAAAATTGTCAGACACATAGAAAAACAAACTCTTGAGCAATAGTCAACATGGTTTCTGTAAAGGGAAATTGTGTCTTACTAATCTATTAGAGTTCTTTGAAGGGATCAACAAACATGTGGACAAGGGGGATCTGATGGACATAGTGTACTTAGATTTCCAGAAAGCCTTTGACAAGGTCCCTCACCAAAGGCTCTTACGTAAATTAAGCTGTCATGGGATAAAAGGAAAGGTCCTTTCATGGATTGAGAACTGGTTAAAGGACAGGGAACAAAGGGTAGGAATTAATGGTAAATTCTCAGAATGGAGAGGGGTAACTAGTGGTGTTCCCCAAGGGTCAGTCCTAGGACCAATCCTATTCAATTTATTCATAAATGATCTGGAGAAAGGGGTAAACAGTGAGGTAGCAAAGTTTGCAGATGATACTAAACTACTCAAGATAGTTAAGACCAAAGCAGATTGTGAAGAACTTCAAAAAGATCTCACAAAACTAAGTGATTGGGCAACAAAATGGCAAATGAAATTTAATGTGGATAAATGTAAAGTAATGCACATTGGAAAAAATAACCCCAACTATACATACAACATGATGGGGGCTAATTTAGCTACAACGAGTCAGGAAAAAGATCTTGGAGTTATCGTGGATAGTTCTCTGAAGATGTCCACGCAGTGTGCAGAGGCGGTCAAAAAGCAAACAGGATGTTAGGAATCATTAAAAGCGGATAGAGAATAAGACTGAGAATATATTATTGCCCTTATATAAATCCATGGTACGCCCACATCTCGAATACTGTGTACAGATGTGGTCTCCTCACCTCAAAAAGATATTCTAGCACTAGAAAAGGTTCAGAAAAGAGCAACTAAAATGATTAGGGGTTTAGAGAGGGTCCCATATGAGGAAAGATTAAAGAGGCTAGGACTCTTCAGTTTGGAAAAGAGAAGACTAAGGGGGGACATGATAGAGGTATATAAAATCATGAGTGATGTTGAGAAAGTGGATAAGGAAAAGTTATTTACTTATTCCCATAATACAAGAACTAGGGGTCACCAAATGAAATTAATAGGCAGCAGGTTTAAAACAAATAAAAGGAAGTTCTTCTTCACGCAGCGCACAGTCAACTTGTGGAACTCCTTACCTGAGGAGGTTGTGAAGGCTAGGACTATAACAATGTTTAAAAGGGGACTGGATAAATTCATGGTGGCTAAGTCCATAAATGGCTATTAGCCAGGATGGGTAAGAATGGTGTCCCTAGCCTCTGTTCGTCAGAGGATGGAGATGGATGGCAGGAGAGAGATCACTTGATCATTGCCTGTTAGGTTCACTCCTTCAGGGGCACCTGGCATTGGCCACTGTCGGTAGACAGATACTGGGCTAGATGGACCTTTGGTCTGACCCGGTACGGCCTTTCTTATGTTCTTATGTTCTTCATTGAGAGCGAATACATGAGTCCTTAGAGCAGAGATCTCCAAACCATGACGAATGGAGGAACATTCAGGGGTGTGTGGCAGGGTAGAGCCAGGCCCCACAGGGAGCGGGGGGAGTGCCACCCAGCCCCACACTGCCCCAGCCCCACTCCTGGCCCTGACCCCTAGCTCCCAGCTGCTGTCCAGTGCCCAGCCGCGGCTATGGCTCCCGGCCACGGACCCCAACCACGACTCCACTCCAGACCCCAGCCTCGGCCCCCAGCCCAGGCCCTGGCCCCCGGACCAGCCGCAGCCCCACTCCAAGCTGCAGCTCGCAACCACGTCTCTATGAGGAGAGACAGATCACATTATGGGGGGGGGGGGGTAGTGCAAGGTAAAAAGTTTGGGGATCACTGCCTTAGAGAGACACGCACAGGTGGGCTGTCCCACTGGCTCTTTATCCAGGAAGTTAAAACTTCTCCTCAATCCCACTCCCACCTCAGATAGCTCATGTAAGTTTCTCTCCCAAACACTCCCCGTGTTTTTCCATTCACTCCGAACTCCATGCCTTCCAAGCAACATTTGCGATGAGTTCTCATACTCCCAATCAGCCCTAAAAAAATCATGTCTTCCACAAAGCCTGTGTTTGCTAACATACACACTCGCCCCTCCATGTCTGCCCAGCCACTCACTATGTGTTACCATTAAACCCATTTGTTCCTTTAGTCGGATTTTTCAAAAGCGTCTAAATGCTGCAGGTGCACAAGTCCAATTGGCCTTATATTCCGAGGGGGGGGGGGGGAGGAGGAGGATGTTACTAACCTGAGGTAAAATCCTAGGGAAGACAAGTCTTTACCTTGTGTAAAATTTATCTACTGCCTTGTCTTCCCTAGGATTTTACCACGCATTAGCTAGCCTGAATTATGAATGCACTTTTTTCCCCAGTGAAGACACAGCCTTTGAAAACTAATAGTCCTAAGTCACTTAGTGTGTGATTAGATGTTGATAGATGTTCGGCTGCATGTGTGTGTTTTCTTTGTGTGTTGCACCGGCCCTGCGCAGACAGCTGGCACGGCAGACCTCGAGCAAACCTCCCAATGGGCACAAGATCAGTTAAGGGACAAAGGCACCCAGCCAGGCTTATTGTCAACGAAGCCTGGTACTAGTATCCTGCAGACTCCACCAGACCACTAATACACGTATGCCCGTAACAATGGACCAGCTCAGTGAACGGCGGGACTTTCCATTCCTCCCTAGGCCAGACAAAGATACTCCCTCTGAGATACATCTTTATACCCCAATACAAACAAGTTAGTACTGCTCCTCCGACATAGTTACTTACTTCCCTGGGACATGGCTAGTTATTACCCATTACCTTGTACATGATGGTTCAATCAAAACAGTTTTATTTCGTACTGTTATCCTGATCTTATCTCTTAGGAGCAGTCAGTGTGTTCCTGTTATCCTTGGGGAATGTTTTTGTACCATACTTGATATTGGGATGTTCTGGTACCACTTGATAGCAGGATGTGTTTGCATGAGTACTTTGTGACTAGCACTTCTTAGGAATGTATATTTTTGCAATATCAGCCCTGTTGCCAAATTCTGTGAGCGCGTCCTGCCTCATACCAGGTCTCTGATACAAGGGCTTATGTCTCGGGCTCTCTTCCTACTACAAGATGCTTTTGAAAATCTGACACTAAGCTCTTCAGGGCAGAGACTTTGTATATTAAGAACATAAAAGCTACCATACTGGGTCAGACCATGATGCATCTCACCCAGTATCCAGTCTCCGACAGAAGCCTGTACCAGAAATTCAACGGGAATGTACTGAACAGGGCAATTATGGAGTGATCCACACCTGATTTCCACTCCTGGCTTCTGACAGTGAGACGTTTAAGGCTGCATCCCTACCCATCTTGGCCATTGATGGATCTATCCTCCAGGAACTTCTTTCTGAACCATGTTACACTTTTGCCCATCACAACAGCCCATGTAAGTAAATTCCACAGGTTAGTTGTGCCTTGTGTAAAAAAAGTACTTTCTTGTTTGCACTAAATCAGCTGTCTATTAATTTCATCAGGTGATGACTGGTTTTTGTATTGTATGAAATAAAACTTCTCTATACACTTTTCCCACATTCTTCATGATTTTACAGACTTCTATCATACCTCACCTCCCGTCATCCCTCTTCTAAGCTGACTAGTCCTTATCTTTATAGTCTCTTCTCATACGGAAGCCATTCCATACCCTTGATCATCTTTGTTGCCCTTCTCTGAACCTTTTCCAGTTCCACTATATCTTTTTTGAGATGAGGTGACCAGAACTGGATACAGTATTCAAAGTGTGGGTACACCATGGATTTATATAGTGGTATTATATTTTGTCTTATTTTCTATCCCTCTCCTAATAGTTACTAACATACTGTTGCCTTTTTGACCACTGCTGCACATTGACTGGAAGTTTTCAGAGAACTATCCAAGGTGACTCCAAGATCTTTTTCTTGGGTGGCAACAGCTAATATAGAATCCATTAATATCCATAGTTGGGATTATTTTTACCCCAGTGTGCATTACTTTGCACTTAACTCTGAATTTCATATGCCATTTTGTTGTTCAGCCACCCAGTTTTGTGAGATCCCTCTAACTCCTCACAGTCTGCTTTGGACTTGAATAATTTTTGTATTGTCTGCAAACTTTGCCACTAACTGTTCACCCCATTTTCCAGATCACTAATTCATTATTACACTACTGGAAAGTGCCATGTGCATCTATAGTTTTACATAAGCAATTAATAATAGCTGAAGGTTACAGGGATTGGCATATAAGTTTTAAAGGGACATTGTCACCTTGAAATCTAGTCAGCTGCAAAAAATAATTAAAGTAGGGTCAGGTTCTACACCTGCCATAATTCCAGGGCTATTTTTTTTCTGTTTTGTTTGGCTTTACAGACATTTTCCTATTTTATAAGTGTTTCTCTTTCCCTTGTTGCTGTGTGAAAAGACCCATGCTACCAACAGAAGGAAACTGACTGACTTTACAGAGAAGGGGAACGTGACTACCCATAAAGCACTCTCAAACGTACAAAGTAAATTTAAAAAAAATCTTTCTTCTAATCTCTTTCAGTTATAGTAGCAATAAGTCTTACTTATAACAGTAAGAAGTGGAAATTATTTCAGACACAAGAATGATTTTAAGTTGAAAGTGTTTTATAGTCTCTATTCGGTTTGGTTGAATGGCATTGCCCAGTAACTATAAATGGAAGAAGAGAACTATATTAAGCCCCAAGGGAAGGGATCATAGAATCATAGAATCTCAGGGTTGGAAGGGACCTCAGGAGGTCATCTAGTCCAACCCCCTGCTAAAAGCAGGACCAAATCCAACTAAATCATCCCAGCCAGGGCTTTGTCAAGCCTGACCTTAAAAACCTCTAAGGAAGGAGATTCCACCACCTCCCTAGGTAACCCATTCCAGTTCTTCACCACCCTACTAGTGAAAAAGTTTTTCCTAATGTCCAACCTAAACCTCCCCCTCTGCAACTTGAGACCATTACTCCTTGTTCTGTCATCTTCTACCACTGAGAACAGTCTAGATCCATCCTCTTTGGAACCCCCTTTCAGGTAGTTGAAAGCAGCTATCAAATCCCCCCTCATTCTTCTCTTCTGCAGACTAAACAATCCCAGTTCCCTCAGCCTCTCCTCATAAGTCATGTGCTCCAGCCCCCTAATCATTTTTGTTGCCCTCCGCTGGACTCTCTCCAATTTATCATCTTTTTGTTTGTTTGTGTTTGTACAGGGCTTATCTCAGTGAGATCCTGGTCTATGCGTAAGGCCCCTTGGTGCTATGGTAATACAAATAAATAATAATTGGTTGTGAAAGTTTGTAGCATTCTCTCTCATGTTTATCTTCTGGAGATTGTACAGAAACAGAACAATTATTACAGACATAAGAGAGAAGTTCCAGGTGGAGGAGTTGAAGAGAGAAGAGGGAAGGGATGGAATAAATGTAAAAAGGTGAAATATATTAAATTCACCTTTTTATTGTTTGCTTTCCCAGTCCAGAACTAATACAGTTGCTTAAATCTTTAGTTAGAAGATGGTCCTTATTGGAGAATGGGATAATATATGGTTTTGTAGACATGCACTGTAGCTCTAGAAAGAACAATCACCATATCTGAAGTACAGCTACCCTTCTGGGCTAACTGGCTAAATTTAAGTGGAAGAACACCATACAGTATTTCATCTCATTACCCTCACTACCAGAATTAAAAACAATTGTTTGATATTAACGTGCTGAGTCTCGATTATCTTGAAATTAATTATGAAATGAAGCTGCTCTCCTAGATGTAGAATGACAACCATAACTCTTCAACAAAAAAATGGGTTTCAAAACCGGAATTTGTACTAGGAGATTACAAAACAAAAATACGCTAAGGATTGTGCCTGAAACAAGCTAGCTACACCAAATATAGCAATGGTGTCAGGGGGATGAACAGATCAGGGGACTGGTAACTGAAATCTTTCACTTCTAGACTGCTGTTCCAACCCTGGCTGGGAGCAATGCAAAATCATTACCATCTGGTGTCTCAGCTGTGACCTCTAGAAGAGCTAATTTTAGTACTAGTCTACACACAAAATTGCACTGAAATAACTAAATCTCTTTTAATACACATATTTTGTTATAATGTGCGTGTGTAGACACTTATTTCAACTAAAAGTGTCCTATTTTTACTGAGCTAAAACAGGGTTGTTGTTGTTTTAACCAACTTGATCCTATTTTAATTTAGCTATTAAAACACCACCACAAACACCACTTTAACTCAGTCAGAATAGAACACTTTTACTCTGAAGTAAGAGTGCCCACACACAGACTAGCACAGAAATAAAAGAAGTGAATTAAAACCGAGTTAGCTGTTTTGGGGGCAAGTTTGTGTATATACCAACCGTTAAGTCCACTTTTCAGGGAACAGATATCCACAATATAAAAACCAACACAACTAACACCTTTAGATTGTAAACTCTTTGGAAGAAGCCACCTTCTTGTTCTGGGTCTGTACAGTGCCTAGGATCCTGGTCCATGATTGGGACTCCTAAGCACTACTACAATGCAAATAATAAACAGTGATAATTCTGAGATCCTCAGCAAAGCTAACAAAGAGATTAAACTACATTTTCATCCCTAGAGGCAAGGCAAACTTCTACAGAAGTTTGCATTTTACTGTCTGTGCTGCATTTGCTCCTGTAAATAATGAGCTCCTAGCTAATCAACCTGGCATCCTTTCATGAGAAATACAGAAAGTGCTTTTTTTGGTTTGCTTTACAAATATAACCATTAAAGAATCCTGTGGCACCTTATAGACTAACAGAAGTTTTGCAGCATGAGCTTTCGTGGGTGAATACCCACTTCTTCGGATGCAAGCATTGAAAACAGGGGGACATATGTGATATATAAAGCAAGCAGCAGAAGCAAAGAGATGATAGGTTAGATCAATCAGGGGGAGGGGGGAGCTGAGCTGAGCAAAGAGGTGTGGAAAAGAAACTGGGAGAAACTGGTTCTGTAAATAACCATGTACTTTTTTCCTTGTAGGAGATATGCAAACCAAGATATATTATATACAAGCCTTAATACAATTTTTTAAACAGTAAAATAAACTCTACAGTTTGCTTGTTATACTCAGAACATAATTCCCAGAGAGTTCTGTGAAACAGCCTGGAATTAGTAGGTAACATAAAATATCCAAACCATATCTTACTCTGCATGATAAGGAAGCACTGCTTCCTGGAAGAATTTCCTCACACTTTCCCTGAAGATATCATGATCCGAAGAGAAGATCCTTCGAGTTCCAATATCCATTAACGTTTTAGCAGAAGACGTTTCTTGACGTACCAACTCATGATTTTCAGTCTGCAGATACCTAAAGAGAGATAGCCAGAGCACTTGTAAGGAGTGCTACCTAACACATTTTTAAACAGTAAATGCCTATCTTGGTCAAATACTTGTGGGCACAATGAATGGCACTGGCCTTCCAAAGGAACATAGGAACAGAAGGGAACTCCTGGGTCATCGAGTCCAGTCTCCTGGTATTGCAGGCAAACTGGCATATCATTCTGTTTATAAATTTTCAATGCGGAAGCCTAAGAGACATGGACATTTGTCCATTATGCAACTTGACATGATTGACAACCAGAAAAAAAACACCAAGCTCGGTACAGCAAGAGGTGTTTCAGGTCAACTGTGACATGCATTCGGCACAGCTGCAGAGACAGGCTTGAATGAACCATTCCAAAAAACACACTGACGCAGGGCTAAGGTCCAGCAGCAGTTGTCCCTCACTTTCAAATTCAATCAATACCATCATCCTTCAAAAAAAAAATACAAATAAAACTAAACAGTGAAACTCTGCTGCTTCTTTTGCCACTCATGCTCAGGGTCTAACTGATCATCCTATCTGGGGTTGGGAAGGAATTTTTCTTGGGGTCAGATTGGCAGAGACCCCGGGGTTTGGGTTTTTTTTGCCTTTCTCTGCAGCATGGGGCACAGGTCACTTGCAGGTTTAAACTAGTGTAAATGGTGGATTCTCTGTAACTTGAAGTCTTTAAACCACGATTTGAAGACTTCAGTAATTCAGCCAGAGGTGAGGGGTCTATTACAGGAGCAGGTGAGGTTGTGACCTGCAATGTGCAGGAGGTCAGACTAGATGATCATGATGGTCCCTTCTGACCTTAAAGTCTATGAGTCTAGTTGGGTTGTGCAGCAGGAGCCATCCCCTCCACCCTCTCTGATAAACAGAGCTCTACAAATAAGACACATCATCTTTTTAAAAAGATAAAAATGAAACAGCTCTAAACCTCAACAGATAAACCCACAACCACAAATACATAAAAAGTAGACACACAAAGTGGGTGAGGAAAGATCTTTTATTGGACCAACTTATGCTGGAAAGAGAAACAAGTTTTTGAGCGACACAGAACTCTTCTTCCCGTCTGGGAAAGGTACTCAGAGCTAAATACAAGGTGTTTTTGTCTCTTATGCTCTTTTGTGAGCTCACTTAAGGGCATGGTGAGTGTCTGGTTTCACCCACATAGTTGTTATGAGGTGTTATTAGAGAGGAAACAACCCCCTGCCCAACCTCCCCAAGCGCTCATCATCAGAAGCAAGCTCCCCATAGACCGGGACCCATCAACTCAAAGTGGCACCAGACCCTGGCAGAACAACAGAAGCAAAACCTGCAGACATATCTCCACTGCTACAATGATCAACACCCACTCCCGATACACCTTTCAAGATCCATGGATCCTACACATGCCTATCGCAACACATGGTATACCTCACCCATCACAGTAAATGTCCTAATAACAACTACGTGGATGAATCAGATAATCACTATGTTCTCAAATGAACTCACATAGGAAAATTATAAAAGACAAACACACCCTATCACCTATGGGTTAACACTTTTCACAAAGTGATCACTCTATATCTGACCTGTCAGTCCTCGTCTCAAAGGAAACCTACACAACACTTTCAAAAGATGAGCCTGAGGGCTTAAATTCATAACTCTGCTAGATACTAAAATTTCATGGACTGAACAGACACACTGGATTTATGGCTTATTACAATAATCTGTAACCCACTACCCTCCCTCCCTTTTGTCCTATGACTGCAGAGGTGTTAATGGGGCAGTCCACCTTGAACGGTCCCTTAGACCAGTGGTTCTCAACCAGGGCCCCCTGGGGGGGCCGTGAGCAGGTTTCAGGGGTCCGCCAAGCAGGGCCAGCATTAGACTCACTGGGGCCCAGGTCAGAAAGCTGAAGCTCCACCACATGGGTCTGAAGCCAGAGGCCTTGAGCCCCATCACCCGGGGCTGAAGCCAAAGCCTGAGCAATTTAGCTTCATGGGGGGGAGAGGGGAGCAATTGCCCTGCTTCCTACCCCGTAACACAGGCCCTGGTTTTTATATGCAAAAAACCAGTTGTTGTGGGCTGTGAAGTTTTTATAGCATGTGTGGGGGAGGGAGAGAGGACTCAGAAAGAAAAAGGTTGAGAACCCCTGCCTTAGACTCTGTGCTAACTACCTATGCTAAACAATCTATTTAAACCTTGTATTTCGCTGTGACATTCTGAGTACCTTTCCCAGATCCAAAGAGCTCCCTGTAGCTTGAAAGTTTGTCTCTGTCACCAACAGAAGTAGGTCCAATAAAAGATATTACCTCACCCACCTTGTCTCTCAAATACTCTGGGACCAAAGCACTAGAACAACACTGCATATTTTAAAAAATAGTCAGGGAGAGGCTAACAGCAATATCTGGTGGTTAAATGACCAAAATCATAAAGGTCCCTCCAAAGAATATGGATAAGATTTTTATCTTGAAGACATCACTTTATAGTAGTTATCCCATGAATTAGTCTCTCTTTTGAGTTTTTCCTTTTTGGTCAGTATCTTGTTTTACAGTACAGTCTTGCTAACTTACACAGTTTAAAAAAAAAAAGAAATCTTGCTGCTTTCACAAGAAAGGTTTATTTGTCAAATGGCTGAAGTGAAGTTCTGTATTTTAATGCTGTGATTCTTTTTAAGTACAAATGCCGCCGTACACTAGGAGCTGCATAAATAAAAGCAAGCTACAATTAGCAGAATGGACTCGCCGATGCAGACTACTTTGTTCACCTTGGGCTCAACCCTCCAAACATTTATTACCAAGCATGGTGCTCACGATTGTGCAGTCACACACCTCTCAAGCACGACATTCAGTGGTGTTTGTAGGATCATGCCCTTATTGACCAATCTGTAATGCAGTGATTCATCCTGACATTGGTTTCAAGCCTTACACAGGATTTGGAATGCAGGAGGTAGTATACATATTATTGTAATGAGATTTGTACGCAAGATGTTACTGCAATCAATTTATTCTATATTTTGTATTTTTTTCCCCAGACACAAAATAAATACACCTCAACCTTATACACACACATACATACCTTAACCAAAAAAACCCCACTAAAACTATAGGGTTACATTTTTTAAACTACCCCCACACACACACACACACCTCTGGGGAGTCATGCTGGGGGACAGAGGCTGTATTCTGCAAGGTCATGGGATGGTCTCAAAGATCTAACAGGTCTTTTCCTCTCTTCTATAAGCCTAAATCACAAAACTTTAAAATAAAAGGAGATGTTGGTGTGTTACCCACAACTACATTTTCAACTTTAAAGATATACTGAATGTATTTTTTAAATTCTTTGCTTTTAGACATGTGTAGTGTGTGCAGAGTGCAAGGTGGACACACTCAAGAGTTTAATGATAGAAATAATAATCTCATCAAATAACTTGGGGACATGAGCTTCTTGCAAGATCTTATGATGAGACCTCATGATCTAATTCTGACTACGAAAACAACAAAGTTTGCTTGGGTGTAGCTTTGTCATTATCTGAAATTGCCATGCTGGCAGTATCTGGAACAAAGGTCACACCTACTTTCCTTCTAAAGAACTGCCTTCACATGGGAGTTATCCCAGAGAGCCTGTTAAAATTCACACCCCTACCTTAATCCAAATTAACCTTCAAGAGTAGACAAGCCCTAAGAAATGGGTGTGACAGAGAATGGGAGAGAGGGGCACAAAACAAGCAGGCACCATTAGGAGGAGAGCTGAGACCTGAGCACTCCCAAACTTAGGGCAAGTTTGTGTTTGGATGGGGACTTCACAGCTGGGCCATAGCCAAAGCCTGATCCAAACCCATCCAAAACCAGGGGGAGCCCAGATCACCCCAATACAAACCTTGATCCAAACCTGTCCAAAATCTGGGGGAGCCTAGCTCCCTGGCATTATGATGTCCATTAATATACCATTATTTATGGTATTGCTCAAAACCCCCCGTGTGGGTCTTGTTGCACTGAGACTGTACATGCTACACACACAGTGCACACACACACACTGTACATAATACACAGAGCACACTGTACACACAAATAGCGCAGACACTACACACAGAACACTCTGTACAGACAGTACACATTATACACAAATAGCATGCACGCTGTACACAGAGCACACTGTACACACTACACACACAGAACACTGTACTGTGTGTATACACAGGCTAGACACACTGTGCAGAGTACACACAGAGCACACTACACACACCAAGAGCGCACACACACTAGACACAGAGCACACTAGACACGTACACACACACAGAGCCCGGGGTGCCAGCACCCTCCGTTGATTCGCTGCCGGAGCCCCCCAGCCGCTCTCCCGCCCAGCGGGGCTCGGGGTTTCCCCAGACCGGGGCCCCGGGAGCGCTCACCTGGCGGGCGGCCGGGCTCCCGGAGCGCAGAGCAGCCGCAGGGCTCGGCTCAGCAACCGCCTCGCCGCCATTTCGCCAGGCCTGGGTGACGGACTGGGCCCGCCCGCGAGCGCAGGCGGCGCGGCTGCTGCGGCGCCCTCTAGTGGGCAGCGCGGACAGCGCCGGCTGGTGTGTAACGCCCAGGCACGCGCACCGCCACCGCCGGCTGGTGTGTAACGCCCAGCCACGCGCACCGCCACCGCCAGCCGGTGTGCGACACGCCCAGCCACGCACACCGCCACCGCCGGCTGGTGTGTGACACGCCCAGCCACGCACACCGATACCGCCACCGCCAGCCGGTGTGCGACACGCCCAGCCACGCACACCGCCACCGCCGGCTGGTGTGTGACACGCCCAGCCACGCACACCGATACCGCTGCCCGGCTGGAGTGCGACACGCCCAGCCATGCACACCGACACTGCCAGCCGGTGTGTGACACGCCCAGCCACGCACACCGACACCGCTGCCCGGCTGGTGTGTGACACGCCCAGCCACGCACACCGACACCACCGGCTGGTGTGCGACACACCCAGCCATGCACACGGACACCACTGCCCAGCTGGCGTGCAGCATGCCCGCCTGGCGTGCAGCATGCCCAGCCACGCACACAAACACCGCCAGCTGGTGTGTGACACGCCCAGCCACGCACACAAACACCGCCAGCTGGTGTGTGACACGCCCACTCACGCACACCAACACCGCTGCCCGGCTGGCATGCAGCATGCCCAGCCATGCACACAAACACCGCCAGCCGGTGTGCGACATGCCCAGCCACGCACACCGACACCGCCATCTGACTAGTGTGCGACACACCCAGCCACGCACACCAACCCCACTGCCTGGCTGGTGTGTAACACACCCAGCCACGCGCATTGACATTGCCAGCTGGTGTGTAACACGCCCAGCCACGCACACTGACACTGCCAGCTAGTGTGTAACACACCCAGCCATGCACACCAACACCGCTGCCCAGCTGGTGTGTAACACACCCAGCCATGCACACCAACACCGCTGCCCAGCTGGTGTGCAACAAGCCCAGCCACGCTCACCGACACCGCCAGCTGGTGTGCAACATGCCCAGCCACACACACTAACACCGCCAGCTGGTGTGTAACATGCCCAGCCATGCACACCTACACCACCAGCCGGTGTGCGAAATGCCCAGCCATGCACACTGACACCGCCGCCCGGCTGCTGTGTGACACACCCAGCCATGCACTCCTGCACCCTCTGCCAGTGGGCAACACACACAGTCACACACCCCTACACCCCCTGCCACTGTGTAACACACATACACCTAGCTACACACACCTGCTCAGCCTGCCAATGTATAATACACACCACCACACAATACCTCCCTGCCAGTGTGGTGACGCCTACACCTCCTGTCATTGTGCATCAAATACCCTGTCAGTTTGTAACACCCACCCCTAGCGGAGGTGGAGGCCGGTATTTCTGCTTCTTCTACCAGTGTGAGACACATACATACATATATACCCTCACACTGAGCCAAAACACACAATTTACCCCTGGGAGAGTGTGCAGCACACACAGCCACATACCTCACTACCTGAGTTGGAAGCAGACACAGTGAGCAACAATGTGTACTACGCACACCTTGTCAGAGTATGCAGCACACACAGCCACGCACATCTCCTTGCCGGTGTGTAATGCAAATATATATACATCCTTACACTGTGCCATGACACCTACTTGCCAGAATGGGCAGCAGGCACACAGAGAGCCACAATACACACACACAGAAATAATACAACCCAACACACAGCACTTCCCTGCCAGAGTGTGCAGTACGCAAACACAGATGCATCTCATTTCCTTCCCCATTCTTTGTACTAATTGGGAATTATTCCATTTTGACTGTTGAAAGGTTTGCCAAGAGCTCTTGAATTCGCCTTGCTGCCTGACCCTTTAGCTCTGGTTGGTGATCTCTTGGGGCTTGTTGGCTTGTTATTTCTGATGTTTGAGCTGAGCATTTTTGGAAATCTGGCCACTTCATTTAAGTGCCTAAATGGGAGCTATTAAGTGCTGAGCTCTGTTGAAAACCAGGCCCCGTGTGCATTGTACTTATTTTATTGTGTGCACATAGAGATGCTCCTTGACAGGTGGTTTATAAATGTATTTCATTTTAATGTCTCCTTGGACCACATTATAATTCCAGAAATGGAGCTGGAACGTATGTTAATTCACTTACTAAAAGCTTCTCTGTTAAATAAGCTTATGCCTCTTTCCTGGTTTTATGTCTCCAAATCCGTTGCAATATAAAAATCCCAAACTATTTAGAGGCATTCCTTCAATCAATTACTCCTGCAGAATAAAATATTTCTACTTACCAAAGCCTCTGGCACAATAGGGATCCATGTAATCAAGTGCACTGCAGGCTTTTGTAACTACAAATCCTTTCTAGTACATCTAAGCCTATAATAGGCTTATAATGAAATATCTGTATGTTTTTGTGATGTAAATATTTTTAAACTTTACATTGTTAAACTGAGAAGGAATGACAAAAGGAGGAGAGACACAGAAGGCGAGACACACAAAGGTGAGAAGAAAAGAGAAGACAAGAGTCAGATGGGAGGGTTTTTTATTTTAAGTTAACCTGAAATATATTATTTCAGGCAATTAGAGTACAAAGATTCTGTAACCTTGTGAAGCCATAACTTTACATTCATTCCTCAGATAAAGAATACCTGCCAGACTCTGCTCTTGGGGCCCTGTTTTGAGGAATTTAAAAATGTAAAGAAGAATCGCATCTTTCAATTAAAAAAAATAAGCATCTGGAAGGGACCTCGAAAAGTCATCAAGTCCAGTCCCCTGTGCTAAGGCAGAGCCAAATAAACCTCAACCATCCTTGACAGGTGATTCTCTAACATGTCTTTAAAAGCTTCCAGTGATGGAGATTCCACAACCTTCCTCAGAAGCCTATTCCAGAATTTAACTAACCTTATAGTTAGAAAATTTTTTTCTAATATCTAACTTAAATCTCCATTGCTTCAGATTAATCCCATTATTTCTTGTCTTATCTTTAGTGGTCATGGAGAGCAATTGATCACTGTCCTCTCTATAACAGCCCTTAACATATTTCAAGACTGTTACCAGGTGCCCCCTTAGTCTTCTTTTCTCAAGACTAAGGAAGCCCAGTTTTTTAACCTTTCCTCATAGGTCAGGATTTCTAAACCTTTTATCATTTCTGTTGCTCTTCGCTGGACTATCTCCAATTTGTCCACATCTGTCCTGAAATGCGGCACCCAGAACTGGACACAGTACTCCAGCTGAGGTCTCATCTGTGCTGAGGAGAGTAGGACAATTACTTCCCATGTTTTACATACAACACTCCTGGTAATACACTCAAGAATAACATTATCCTTTTTCATAGCTGAATCACATTGTTGACTCATATACAATTTGTGACCCAGAATAACCCCCCAGCTCCTGTTTAGCAGTACTACCACCTAGCCAGTTATTCCCCTTTTTGTAGTTGTACAGTTGATTTTTCCTTCCTTTCTTGCACTTGTCTTTATTGAATTTCATGTTGTTGAATTCAGACAAATTCTCCAATTTGTCAAGGACATTTTGAATTCTAATCCTGTCCTTCAAGGTGCTTGCAACCCTTCCCAGCTTGGTGTTATCTGCAAATTTTATACATATACTCTCCACTCCATTATCCAATGAAGTGGGTATTCACCCACAAAAGCTCATGCTGCAAAACGTCTGTTAGTCTATACGATTCCACAGGATTCTTTGCTGCTTTTACAGATCCAGACTAACACGGCTACCCCTCTGATACTTGACTCCATTATCCAAGTCATTTATGAAAATCCTGAATAGTGTACTAGACCCAGGACAGACCCCTGTGGGACTCCACTGTACATGCCCTCCAGATTTGGCAGTGAACCATTGACAACTATTCTTTGAATATGGTCTTTCAACCAGTTGTGCACCTGCCTTGTAGTAATTGCATCTAGACCACACTTCCCTAGTTTGCTTATGAGACTATCATGTGGGACTGTGTCAAAAGCCTTACTAAAATCAAGATAGATCATATCTACTGCTTCTCCTTCTCCACTAGGCCAGTAACCCTGTCAAAGAAAGGAAATTAGGATAGTGTGGCATGATTTTGTTCTTGACAAATCCATGCTGGCTATTCCTTATAATGCTATTATCCTACATGTGATTACAATATGTGATTATTTAATAATTTGTTCTGGTATTTTTCCAGGTATCAAAGTCAGGCTGACTGGTCTATGATTCCCCCAATCCTCTTTGTTCCCCTTTTTAAAGACAATTACAATGTTTGCCCATCTGCAGCTTTCACCCATCCTCCAGGAGTTTTCAAAGATAATTGCTAATGGTTCCGAGATTGCTTCAGCTAGTTTCTTAAGTACCCTTGGATGAATTTCATCAGGCGCTGCCAGCATAAATACATCTAACTTATCTAAATATTCTTTAATCTGTTATTTCCCTGGTTTTGGGTGCATTCCTTCCCCCTTGTTTTTAATTGTTCCAATATAAACTGATATGCATCAATCACTGGAGCTGAAAGTTTGCTAATTAATCTTAATGAAGATTATTATTATTAATTAATTTGCAGAGTTGCCATCTCTCACAATTTAATCACAAGCCTTGTGATATTTGGAGATTTTCCCAAAGCCTCAGATTTCCCCACGCCACAGTCAAGTCATCTCTTGATCTTTTTTTTTTTTTTTTTTTTTTTTTTACAAATTAAACAGATTGAGCTCTTTAAGTCTCACGCTAAGGCATTTTCTGCCGCCCATGAATCAGTGTTATGATAAATAGCTTCCTAGTGAGGATGTTACATAATTGTGTAAAGCAGGGGTTTCAAACTCAATTTACCTCAGGGCCACTGCCAGTCCTCAAATCCTCCCAGCGGGCCAATAATGTCACTGAAGATGGTGTTCAGAAAATAAAAAGTTTATATTTTATTCTTTATTTTGAATTTCTTAGAAATTTCATCGCCTGCCAGAGAGTTTTTAGTGTTTGCCAGACACCTGGCAATGCTTCAGTTCTGTCAGTTTGTTGATATTTGGCCTCAGTGACTGAGCAGTTGAAAGCTTCAGGACTGCAGCAAGGTGTGCATCAGAGAGTTCTGTTCGGTCCACTTTCCCATGCTCTGCTGACATGGGCCTCCTTGGGCACAAGAGCGGCTGAAGAGGAGGCACAGTCATGGTTTGCCCACTGGTCAGATGCAAGGGGTGAGGAGCATGGCTACTACCCTAAAGAGATGGGGCAGTAGGTGGTTCTAACCCTCCCTGTGTGTCTGGGATTATGCTCCCATCAGGTTCAGTGCCTCCTGGTGCTCCTGCTGAGATGTCCTCTCCTACACAGCCTACCAACATTACATGGGGCAGTAGATAAAAAACTAAATAAAGGGCCCCATTTCCTTACACAGACCTGCGGTGTAAGAACCTCTTCCCTTTCTTCTTATCTTCACTTTATCTCATCTGCAGGAACCAGGCACATTGCCTCTGTGCAGGCACCACCCCCGGAGCTCCCATTGGCCCAGAGTCAGTGCTCGGGGAGGGGGAACGGAGGCAGCGTGCCCCCTTGCACTGTCATTGGAGCCTCACAAGTCACGCCACCTCCCAGTCCATTTCCTACCCTTTTCTCTCACTCCCTTGGCTTCATGCTGCCCCCACTGACTCTGCCCAGCGACTAGTGACGCTGCCTCCATGGCTGACTCTAGGGTGATCAGATGTCCCGATTTTATAGGGAAAGTCCCAATTTTTGGGTCTTTTACTTATATAGGCTCCTATTACCCCCCACCCCCTGTCCTGATTTTTCACATTTGCTGTCTGGTCACCCTAGCTGACTCTGCCTGGCAACTAGTGATGGTATCACTGTCCCTCCCCCGCAGTGCCTGCAGCAGACGGAGCCGGCAGCTTGGCTGCATCTCTCTTGCTCACTCCCCTCCTGCCCCCCCCCCCTTGGCCGGCAGCCACCAGGGCCAGATGAAAGAACTTTTTTTAAAGTTTCTGCAGGCCGCAGTGGGGAGGTTCTCGGGCCGCAGATGGCCGACGGGCCGGGACTTTGAGACCCCTGGTGTAAAGGCTCATGTCTAGGAACTGAGAGAATGATACTTTCAGGAAGTGCTTGATGAGTGAAGACAGAATAAGTACAGTAACTCCTCACTTAATGTTGTAGTTATGTTCCTGAAAAATGCAACTTTAAGTGAGACAATGTAAAACGAATCCAATTGTCCCATAAGATTTAATGTAAATGCGGGGGGGGGGTGTAGGTTCCAAGGAAATTTCTGGGGGGCAGACAAAAGGCATTATACTGTACACTGTACAGTACTGTACTGTGGTGTGGTTGGGAAGTGCCCCTGGCTTACCCCACACAGGGACTGCCCGCTGCAGGCAAGGACGCTAGGAAGCACCTTTGCATCAGCAGCGGCAGCTTCCCAGGAGAACAGGCTCAGATTTTGCAGGGAATGCTCCAGGCCCGCCTCTTCTTGTCCCCGCTCCACTCGAGGCCCACCTCTTCCCACCCCCACTCCACCTCCTCTCTGGAGCATGCCACATCCCTCCCCCGCAAAGTCCTAAGAACTGCCAAACAGCTGTTTGATGGTGTTTAGGACTTTCTGGGAGGGCGGGGGAGAAGTGAAGACGCAGCGCTTCCCTGCTCCTGCCCCTCCCTCCCAGAAAGTCCTAAGCGCAAAGTGCTGGGAGGGGGAAGAGCAGGGAATCCCCGCGTCTCCACTCCTCCCCCTCCCTCCCAGAAAATCCTAAGTGCCACCAAACAGCTGTTTAGCAGTGCTTAGGATTTTCTGGGAGGGAGGGGGAGGAGCAGAGACACGGCGCTTCCCCGCTCCTGCATCTCCCTTCCTGAAAGTCCTAAGTGCTGCCAAACAGCTGTTCCCTGGGGAAGCGCTGGGAGGGAGGGGGAGGAGGCGGAGAAGTGGAACTTGTGCAATGCTCCCTTGTAAAGTTGCTGCTCTTCCACAGAATCTTACAAGCAGGCAGTCAAACGACGTTATAAGGGAGCATTGCACAACTTTAAACAAGCATGTTCCCTAATTGAGCAGGGACGTAACATTGAAACAATGTTAAGTGGGACAACGTTAAATGAGGAGTTACTGTAGAAGACGGCATAACGGCTGAATGTTGCACTGTCTTGGTTCTCTTTGCCTGTGCTTGCACAGTGAACTCAGAATACAAGGGTGCTGTATAGCTGCTGATCTGTAATTGTATGTTTAATCCTACCAGAGGCAACCACTGGGATCCTGTTTTGAGGAATTTTGAAATACACCTTTCATTAAAAAGAGTAAGCATCTAGCCCTTAGAAACGTAAACTGATATACATCAATCATCAGAGCTGAATGTTTGCCAATAAATTTTCATAAAGACAGTGATGATAAATATTAATAATAATAATTTGTAGTGATGCCAACTTTCATGATTTTATTATGAGTCTCATGATATTTGGTGATTTTCTCCAGGCCCCAGCTCCTGGTGTTAGCCAAAAGGGCTCGTTCCCCTGAGCTTTAATTACCAATTACACAAGGGGAGACAGGAAGACAGGAACACCACCCTTACACCCTCGGTCAGATCGGCTGGGCGGGTGTTCCTTCCTCAGAGAGAGAAGAACACACCTTTCCTGGCCATGGCCAAACTATAGCCGGTATACAAACAACTTACAAACAACGCTCTACGCGCTTTGGTTGACCTATAGACCCTGTGGATAATTGGAGTGCATGGGATATATATATCATTTTTTATATATACAAGATACATCTACATTTGATACATTTGTTGTTATTAAGAAGACACAAGAAGATAATGGGACCCTTCTTACTAGATACTTTGGCTGATACATGCATGTGGCTGCATATGCATACAGAGCCATGGGGACTGAGAGCCAAACAAAACTGATAATAAAAATGATAAGCTAAATAGCTAGATAGCTCAGTCTAATGAGTTCTGTAAGCTTTCCAACTAAGTTTTCCAACACAGTTTGGACAAGCATAACATAACTTTGGTTTACTTCATTCAGGCTCAATAATAGCTCTATTTTCTTCAAACATTTTTCCCTTTTTTCCCTTTCCCTGAGAATACTCAAACCACCTTTGAGTTTTCTCACACTTTGAATGAAAAAAAAAGCAATCTGCTCTGCAGAAATATTCTGCTCTGCTCTTAAGCAGTCACCCCCAACCCATGGATGAATGACTGGACAAAAGAGTGGAACCTTGTTCATTAACTAACTAAGGGGAGCTACACTGACTATAAGCAGAGAGGTCTAATGGTTTAATGGTTTAATTTCCCAGATGCCTTTAGTCCCATATCCCGCCCCCGGACCTCCATGGGACCGGACGGATAGATTATGGTAGGAGCCCCCATCCACCATGCTTGAGGACTATAACTGGAGCCACAACAACTTTCATCCAGAAACCAGAAAGTGTCATTTCCACAGATCAGATGAGATCAGAGATGATACTAGCATGTGTCTGCGCAGTGGTCTGGCCAGAATACTCTAAATTACTCCAAATGGCCATCAGCATGGTCATTCAGGAAATCCTAATCCTCTAAAACTACTAGATCCCACTGCAACTGCAATGCCTTCCAGTACTTAATACCATCAATAACTTTTCTTCTAAATTCTAGTTTAGCCAGCCTTTCTAGTTGGCCCAATCTTAGCTTTGATATTCTTGCTAGAAAAATTCAGATGACTGGCCCCACATTGGCCCCCAGGGATCTAGTCAATTTCACCAATCTCCTTATAAAATAACCCTTTCTCCAGCTGCTATGTGGCTAATGGCTAATGGCAATCCCTCTCTGGCAAAGTGAAAAGAAACTGAAAACTGATAAAGACAATTAAATTTAAAATCCAATTAAATACAGAAGGAAGGCAAATACCAACTAACAACACAAGAAACAAGAATAAACCTGTAAAAAAAAAAAACCCAAAATTCCCAAATTCCATTCCCATGGGTCAGTCAAATGTTTTTTTTTCTTTAGTTTTTTTTTTTTTTTCTTTACAGGGTCAGGTTCTCAATTTTTTTTCCAGTGTTCTGGACTGTTTTCTTGTTCAGTTTTTGTTTCTTTTTTTTTTTTTTTTCAATTTCCCAATTGTAGTAGCATTTCTCTAGGAGTATCAGACACTCACCTGTAATGGTTTTGATTCAAGGCACAAAGTTCTAGAAAAGCACAAAGGCACAGCAGGTCTGTCAGCGGAGGAGAGCAGGTTAGCTAGCTGTCCAGAGTCCTGCTCAGAAGAAGGCAGAAGAGCTAGAAGAAGGAAAGAGAGAATAGGCTATAGGAGAGTTCTCTGGAGTGGATGGGTTATGTGTGAGAATCATGGGCCCAAGCAGTCAGTGCCAACACAGTTTCAGCAGGTTAATCAGCAGCAGGACTCACAGGGACTTATGGAGGCGGAGCAGCCAAAGCAGTCTTTTGTTGGTGGACTGAGGTTGAATGACATGTTCCCCAGTCCAGCAGGGTTTGTAGGGTCCAGGGTCTGTAGTCTGCCTGAGTCTTCGGGTAGTGTAAAGTACAATTACCACACACATCTTGTGTCTTTTGCAGCATTGTTCAGCCCTTTTCTTTTTTTTATCCCCTTTTTCTTTTTTGTAGTTTTTTTTTTTTTTTTTTTTTTTTTGGTATTTTTTTTTTTTTTTTTTTTTTTTTTACATTTTACTTTTTCTTTTTTCTTTTAGTTTTATTTTTTTTTACTTTCACAGTTTTAACTTACTTTGTACTTATACACCTTTTTGTAACAAACAACACATACACATTTGTTATTTAGTACATTATTCTTATTATTTATACATGTGCATGTATCCTTTAATTCAAATAAAATAACCTTTAGAGCTTTTCAAGCCAGCAAAAGCTTTTAACTTTGATGACTTTGATGAATACAATAGCTCTAGTTCAGTTCAATCCACCTCCCAGCCAGCCCTCTCTTTCTCTTTAATTCCCAAGGAAGAGGATCCAGGAATATTATACAATATGTTTTTTTTTTATGTCCTTGTCCTAGTATATTTGTTTTTTGTTTTGTTTCAAACATTTTTTTTTTTTTATTTTTTTTATTTATATTTTTTTTTTTTTTTCTTACATTCAAAATTTTTAAATTAAATTTTTGAATAAAAAATAAAATTTCAGTTTCAAAAGTGAATCAAAAAATTCACCTGCCTTTCAACATACCAAACCAACATTTATTTTGACACAACACCACAGACAAAAACACATACACAACACAGAACAGCAGTCACACAACATATAAATTCTATAATATGCCAGTAATTTTAGGCATTTTTTGGGTATGATTATTATCTGTAAGTCTTTTTTTTTTGGAAGGTCATTTTATAGTCAATTATTGCTTTAAAATATACAATTTAAATTGCTGAATTTACACAAAAAATTGTTGACTTTTAATTTTTTTTTATAGATATGTTTTATACTTATATTAGGTTTATAGGCTTTACAGGTTTCAGTAGCTTTTTTTTATTAAGTAGATAAATTTATTTGCAGCTTTACTTTTTTTTCTGCTTTTTAAAACACTAATTGCTTATCACCTTTTATTTTATTTTTTAAATTCTAAAACTTTCTACTATTTACATCTATTAAATTTTATTTTACACATGCTGAAAATTTTTCAAAGCCAAAAAAAAAACACAAAGAACTTAAAAATCTTTGCAAAAAATTTCTTTCAACTTTTTAATTTATTTAACTTTCAACAAAAACTTTTCAAACTTTTCTACAACTTGCTCTTCCAAAAATCACACTCTTTTTCTTCTCCTAACTCTTCACTACCTTCTCTTCTTCCTTCCAATCACTTGTTTTTCAATTGAACTCCAAGTTGCCACTTGCCTTACAAATTCCACTTCCTTTCCTTTTTAAATATGACCAACTTGTTCACTCACTTACTTCTTTTTTCTCCACTCCTCTTTTGTTTCCCCCCTTTTCTCCTTTCTCTCTCTTCCTTCCGGCTCTGCCTCTGTTTCCTTTCTTTTTTTTTTTTTTTGCTTTTTTTTCTTTTTTCTTCTGCCCCGACCTTTTCCTTTTTTTTTTTTTTTAATTTTTTTATTCACATTTTTTAATTAACCTTTTTCCTCCTCGTTAGGCTTGCCACCTGGGCAAAACGCATGGTAACTATTTAATGGCCTGCTCATTAACTCCCTACAAATTACTGCCTTTTAGCTGGTCGGCTGGGGTAGAGTACTAATTAACAAGTCCCTGAAGGACTGGTGGTAGATTACTTGCTTGCTTCCTTTCCAGTTCTCCTACTTACTTGCCCAGTCCTGCTACTGGTACTGGGGGTAGATCCCAACTTCTGCCCTTCTTGGGTGTACCACAAGAAGGGAAAGAGAGAATGCTAAACTCTTCTCCAGTTCTCAGAATTACTGCAATGGGCAATGGGCACATATGATGCACCAAATATACAAAAAACACAACACACAATAAAACAAACATAAAAACAAAAACAAAAAAAATAGATGGTGTAAATTTAACATAAAACAAATAGGGTTCCCCATCTACACTGTGCTCAATTGCTGGTGAATATTTATGCCTTTGCTGTTTAAAAATTGAAGTGACATCAAAGTTACACAATCATTAAAATGGAGGATACCATATATAAACAACATAAATAAACCATAAAACCAAATAAAATAAATTCATTAAAACAATAAAAGCTTCATAGAAATCTCTAATGTCACTCAATCAAGATATAAATGCCCATATAGCAGGGAATCATATCCAGCCCACGCTGTAATATCCATTCTATAAAAGCTGGAGAATCTCTGTTTCACCCTGAATCCTGTATGCAGGTTCTTTTGAGATCTGGAATCTTGTTCTTTTACAGAGGCTTCCTCCTGTCCCTCTCAGAGATTCTAGTCCAGGTCAGCTACCTGTGGCTTCTCCAGTGTCAGCTAACCTCACCAGCACCAGTGTCACCAAGCCAGTCAGCTTTGGACATCTACAAAACAGTTCTGTTTTGCAAACTCAAACACTTTTCTTTAAATTTGTAATCTCAGTGTTTGTTTTTATCTTCACGCTTCTTGTTTTTTTTTGACATTGAGCATAAAAAATTTTTGGCTCTTTTTAAGCTGAGTATTAAATTTACCCATTTCTAGACAAATTTTTTGTAGATGAAGTTACAGAAGCTCTTCTTCTTATCTACTCCTCTGAGATATATGATCTTTCTAAATACTTGCTTAAGGAATATTTATTATGTACTAGAATTACAATGATCAAGAGTAGTCAGATTCCAATTTACCTGCAGATTTAGACCCTTAGAACCATACCAGAAGGGTAGAAGGGGGGTGGGTTACTAGGTCCTGAGGTAGATTACTTTGAGAAGTACCAGAGACACACGGAAAAAAAGAGGAGAGAAGGGTTCCTAAAGACTAGACCCTGTTCAAGTTTGGCCTTTGGCTTCCTACCAAACAAGAAAAAGAAAAAAAAAAGCTCTGAAAAAAAAATAAAAGCCAGCCCTTTCTCAGCTCTATCCAGAAGTAATTGTTCAGCCACTACTACACTTCCTTATTTAATGGAATTATTTAACTAGCTGTTCTGAACCAGGTACCACCCTTTCACACACACCTTCCTTTGTGGACACCCCAACACTAGGGGCCAAGGTCCTAACCCCACCGGCCCAGGTAATCCGCAACTGGTCCTGACTTACCCCCCGCCGGAGGCCACGGTCCTGGCAGGTGGACTCCCTCTTCTGAGGTGGCTCTCCTCTCCGTACTCTGTCAGCTCTCGCTCCCCAAGGTCGTCGAGGGCCGATTGGCGGCCCGCGGCTCGCCTCAAGCCGGAACGAGCCTTCCCCCTGGAGCCTGAGCAAACTCTCGGCCCAAGTCCAAACGTCCCTAGCGCCGCAGCAAACCTAGCCGTGGTCGCCATTTGTTAGCCAAAAGGGCTCTTTTCCACCTTTGTTACACCAGCGAGGCACGAGAGATAGTAGACGAGGAAGACAGACAGGAAGAATTTTTCTGCTGGCGCGTGTTCTTGTCGGCCAGTTCCAGAGAAAGAGAAGCACCTACCCTTTGCAAACAATACTTTCCATATACAAACTTTCCCTTATAAGCCTACCTGGGTTACTGGTATTTTTGTGGTTCACCTTTAGATACAGATACAATAGTGGATGCTTTATATACATATATACATATAATTGGGAGTGGGATTACATATATACATACATGATACATTTGTCATTATATACGGGGACATAAGACACATCCATGGTAGACTTACTAGATTATTTGACACATGACACATGTGAACGCTAAAGAAAACTTACAAACGCACAACGGAAACTGAGCCAAACAAAGCTGATAATTTCAGGCCACTGGTATCATTAGATTACATTAGAATCTGAGTTTTCATTTGAAAAGAAATAAAAAATTTAAAAACATGATAAAAAAGGCTCAAAAACAAGAAGAAAAGTAGGGTTTTTTTTGTTTTTGTTTTTCTTCAGAATTGCATGATTTTCAATCAAGTGTCATACCTGACTCATGATTTTTTGAACTCTTGGGGTTGGCAGTACTGAATTTTCATTGCAAGTCTAGAGGCCTCAGCCAAGATCAGGGCCTAGTTGTGTTAGGCTGTGTACATACACATGGTAAGAGTCACTCCTGTCTTGAAGAGCTTACACTGTAAATACATGAGATTGACAAAAGAAGTATCTTTGTCCCCAATTAACAAATAGGGGAACTGACAGTGGTGGCACCTGCAGCAAGAGGGCCCCCTGAAGCCAGATCCGGCCTGCAAGGCCTTCTGTTTGGCCCACCAGGTGTGAATTGCTTTGTCCTGCTCCCTTCTGGGGGCTCTGCTGTAAGACCAGCCCGCCTACCTGGCTCCAACTCCACTCTGGGCTCCCCTCACTACGGCACCCATGCTCTCTGATGCCCAGTCCTGACTGCAGTGTCCCCATGCTCTGGTACAGTCACCACCTACTTCCTTAGGCCTCTTCCTGCTCCTCTACTGTCCTCATCTTCCTTCCAGTCCTGTGGGGGCCCCGGAACTGAGCTTTGCAGGGAGCCCCAGCACTAGGAAATGAGGCACAGAGAGATTAAGTAACTTGCCAAAAGTCACACTGGACACTTGTGTGAAGTGAACCCAGATCTCCAACATCTCCTTAACTCAAAGACCATCCTTCCTACCACCCCTTTCCCCCCGTGTAGTTTTTAAGGCAACTTGAATTTAGGCCTCATATGCTTTTGTGGCTAGTGATCATTATCTTGAAGGCATGATTTTCAGAAGTGCCGAGCAGCCACAGTTCCCTTTGATGTCAATGGAAGTTGTACGTGCTCAGCACTCTTGATGATCTGACCCTTCATTTCATCTAGTCCAGGGGTTCTCAAACTGGGGGTCAGGACCCCTCAGGGGGTTGTGAGGTTATTACATGGCGGGTCGCGAGCTGTCAGCCCCCGCCCCAAACCCCGCTTTGCCTCCAGCATTTATAATGGTGTTAAATATATTAAAAAGTGTTTTTCATTTATAAGGGGGAAGGGGTCGCACTCAGCGGCTTGCTATGTGAAAGGGGTCACAAAAGTACAAAAGTTGGAGAGTCTAGTAGGCTAGTGGCAGCCAGTGCAGGGAGCAGAGAATCACCTGTAAACATGAATGTATCTGTAGGACAAAGACATTGTTACACTGAGATATTCAGTGATAGGGTGAAAGATTTTTCATAGCTGAACTTTTTGTGTCGTCTGCCATATGCTAAAGCTAAGTGTAATATATTTTTTAACACAAGCAGTGTCAAACTTCTCATCAGTTGCTTCTTTAATAAGTTGCTTCTTACACACTAAACCACAAGATGGCAGCACAGGAATATGCATCTATATATTATTACACCTAACACAAATCTTGCATCTCCCGGAATGTATCTTTTTCCCCCTTCTATCAATAGGGCATGTTGATGCTTAAGAAATATACTTTCTAAGGTGCAATCAGAAGCACCCTCATTAGAACACCACTTGCAATATGAAAATGGATACTGTCTCTTTAAGATGAGAGTGATCCTATGTGGTATCCTACAAGATTGAAGGGGACGCATAAAGGACAGGGACCTGTGTGAGTGGATCTCCCTGCCTCTCAAGGGGCAGCACATATAATAGACTCCTCTGAGAAGTACTTAGCACAGATGTACAAGGGTCAGCTCTGGAGGGAAAGTAGTGCTAATCTCCTAAACCTGGCTCCTATCAGCCAAACTCTGTCCATTGACAACACCAAAAAGAGACATGAGCAAAGCTGGTTGAAATTTTTCATCCTAAACTTATTTTTGGCAAAAAAAATAAATGCCTTTTTAAAACATGATTTTGTTGTTTTTGTAAAAAGTTCTTTGACTTTGGCAACAGTTTTAGTTTCTCATGAAAACTTTTGTGACATTGCTGCATTATTTACACTCATTTGATAGCCTGTGGCAGGGTAGTCTGTTCCCTGAACGGCAATGGGGTCTAGGGGTCAGCCCACCCTGCCCCATGGTGTGGCCCTTTAAGATTTTGGAAGATATTATGAATGCAAGATCCTAGGAAATAAAAAATATTAATAGAGAGGAAATGGTCCCAGGAATAAGTAATGTTTGGAGGGGGGAACATTACTGTTTCTTTAAGGGATCAGGACTAGGAGCCTTGACAAGTTGATGGGGCAGCCCCTCCCCTCTCAGCCAATTGGGATGAGTTCTGGAAAAGGGATGAGCATATATGCTGCCTTGTCCAGCATATCACAGCAAGGGAGATGCCAGCAGGAGGTGGGTCTATTGGCTAAGCCTTTTGAACCAAAAGGTAAAGACCTTGATTATGGAAAGAGCCTAACTGGAGGAAAAGCTGGCAGAGGCTTTCCAGCTGGCCTGAAGTACCACCCAGCTTCTGGGGCATACCAGGGTTCTTACATGGACCTGGAGTGAATGTGAGATACTGAAAGAAGTGCTTTGCACGTTGTGTTTAAAAACAAACAAAAACCTTAATAAATCAAACCCTACAAAGGGAATATTTTGTTTGAAATAAACTGAGCTGGGTAGTTGGAAGAACCTGTGCAGATGCTGAGGGCAGTGCACTGGCAAGACCATGAGGAACGATGATGTAGCTGAGAGTGGTGCCTGCTCACACAGGCATAAGGGTGGCTCCTTCCCCCCCCCCATCATTAAAATTAGAGTTTGGCAAATAATTGTGGGTTTTGTTGTTGTCTTTTTGCCCAGCAACCTGAAAAATCAGGGAAGTATTTGTCTCAGTTCCAGAAATGTTTGGAATTTGTCAGCAAAACTGAAAAAGTCCATTTGGGGCCAGTAAACTGCACGTGTGAGTGGAGGCATAACCTTTAGCCCAGTGGTTAGGGTACTTGCCTCAAATTGGGAGGTTGGAATCCCTACTCTGAAGTAGAGACTTGACTTGGATTGTTTTCCTTCCTGGGTGAGTGCTTTAACCACCAGGCTATTAGCTATTTTAGGGAGGGAGGGTTTCTCAATCTCGTTGAATTTATTCTAATTTGTACAAATATTTAAATATTCATTGAGCCAAAAAGGAAGTGAGTGATTGTATAGCCTGTGATTAAGGCATTAATCTGGGAGGTATGCCTCTGAATCAGGCAGAGAGAAGGAGGCTTCCAACTTGCATGAGAATACTCCAGTTAATCACTAGCTGACTATACACTCTGAGGCACGTGACTTTTGTGGATACTGCCATTTGGCATCATTGCACACTCTGAGCCAGAAGAGGATTTATCCTTGCTCCAGGACAGACATGGAAGGCAGGCAGTTTGCCTTTCCTTTCTTCAGAGTTAGGGGCTGCAGATATGGGCTCCACTGCAGTTTAGGGTAGCCCTGAGGGTGCTCCAAATTGTGCCCCTGCTGCTGTGGCCATATGGGGCTTTGCTGAGACACAATAGCCAAGGTGTTGCTCTAAACCTGCTACACCCCTTGCCAGTTCAGAGCGGTTCTCTCTGTCGCCTTTGGCCCATCCCCACCCTGTCCACTTTCAGGAATGCCTCTGGAGGCTAGAGCTCCTAGGAAGTCCATGCATTCACTGCATGTGCAAGTCTATGATCTGGTCTACACTACAAAGTTTTGCTGATATAGCTATGGCAGCGGAAAAAAATCATATCCTCTAGCTGGCACAGCTGTGCAGGTAAAACCCCCAGTGTAGACACAACTGTGACAGATATTGCAGCTGCATGCAATATCCGTGGGGACCATTTTGTGTTAAATGTAGGACTAGATTATCTATTATCTAGATTATCTATCTATAGTATGAATAACTCCAAGGGTGGAGGGTTGCCACAGCTCTACCAGGAACTAAAACCAGTCAAGTGATTAAGGGGAATCATTATAAACACCTTCAGAGAGGTACCACCTCCTGTGGGCTTGCGTATACTGGTTCAAACTGGTTTTTTCCAGAAAACAACAGACAAAGAAAAGGCTTTTGATATAAAAAGCTGGGTTTAAACTGGCTCAGGGCCTTCTTTCTGATCCAGCAAATGGACAGGACCTTCTGTCTAAGAGCGCCAAACCTTGTAGAAAGTTTAGAAAGACTTTGGCCTATTCAGGCCCCCTAAGACTGAAGGATGATCTGTGCTAAGATTTTAGCATGTGCATAGGAACTTTTGTTTTTGTACCTGTTTTCTCTGTAATGCTTTTATCTTGAGAATAAAGGTGCTTGCTTAGAAAGAACTGTGTGGTAACTTTTAACGGCTGACCATACATTGTTCATTGCCCTCAGAGAAGGAAGCAAAGCACAGACACTGGCCTTTTAGGCGGGCTGGCTTGCTGGGAATATTTCCATGTAAGGCAGGGTGATTTGCAGCCTTAAAATCCTAGTCAGGATACCAAGGGATGCGGGTAACCTTAACAGGGAGCCGGAAACCTTAACTGGGTGCCCTCGAGAGATTCCGGAGGGTGCAGTTACTCTGAAACTGCAACAGCAACATTGCATAGGTTGCTATGCCAGCAGAACTACTTCAGTTGGCTTAGGCTGCATCTCCACTAGGAGGCTCTGCCGACAAAAGCTTTTGAAGTGTAGACATGGCCTTTGAGTCTGATTTTTCTCCTCTCTGTGATCCCCTCTTCTCTGAGTCACTCTCTCCTTCACACATTTCGTTTCCACTCCAATGGAGACACACTGGCCCATCCATTCCTCCCCTCAAAAAAACTTGGGGTTCAGCATAGGGCTAGTCCTTTCAATATAGTATACTAAGTTACATCATTCTTCTTGCTTTATTTGGTTAGCTTCAGACTTTTTCTTTTGAAACCTCTAGGGCTTTATTTAAGGTGTTATGTTTGTAAACACCAGACCCCCACAGGTCAAACTCAACAAAACATCACTTCTCTCATATTAGGAGTGTTACCAGTGTGACATAAGAGGCTAATCCAACTGTCCCTGTTGCTGCCCTGATGTGAAGACATTGTCTGGGGGGATTTGGGTTTTGGTTTGGATTTGTTTGGCTGAAAATCTGTTTTTATTTTGTTCACCTGTTTGTATTCTTTTTATAACTTCCAATTTCTTACGGGGTGACTGCTCCAGTTGAAAATGATTCATGTTCATTTTGGTGCCTGCTGTCTGAGAATATTTCATGTGAATTTGATTTAAAACACCACACCTTGCAAGAGGCAAAGCTAAAACATAAAGGGGTTCTGTGCTATCTGACAAAGGAGCGTTCAAGTGAGAACCTGTTTGCAAGAGAAGCTGACATAATATTCACTTTCTCTTTAGCTGAACACCATAATACTGTTGCTGCTGCATATAATTTGGGGTGTCTCCCAAGAGATTGGTTTCTAGACTGGAAGGCTGTAGAAGCTCATGTGTGTGCTCAAACCAAAGCATCCTCTACATCAGAGGTGGGCAAACTATGGCCCATGGGCCACATCTGGCCTGTGGGACCGTCCTGCCCGGCCCCTGAGCTCCTGGCTCGGGAAGCTAGCCCCCAGCCCCTCCCCTGCTGTCCCCGCAGCCTCAGTTCACTCGCTCCGCCGCTGGCGCAGTGCTCTGGGCAGTGGGGCTGTGAGTTCCTGGGGCAGCGCAGCTGCAGAGCCCAGCCTGGCCCAGTCTCGGTGCTGTGTGGTGACGGCGGTGGCGGCACAGCTGTAGCACTGCCAGCCACCGGTGCTCCAGGCAGTGCAGTAAGGGGGCAGGGAGCACGGGGGGTTGGATAGAGGGCAGGGGAGTTTGTGGTGGTGGGTGGGGGTGTGGATAGGGTTTGGGGCAGTTGGGGGGGAGACCAGGGGATTGAATGGGGGCAGGGGTCCTGGGAGGGTAGTCAGGATAGAGGGTGGGTAGGATGGGGTGGCAGGGGGCAGTCAGGGGACAGTCAGGGGACAGGGAGAAGGGGTGGTTGGATGGGGCAGGGGTTCTGGGGGGGCCATCAGGAATGAGAAGAGGGGTTGGATGGGGTGGTAGGGGCCCAGGGGTGGTCAGGGGACAGGGAACGGGGGGGTTGGATGGGGCAGGAGTCCCAGGGGGGCCAGGCAGGAGGTGGGGGCCAGGCCACTACCCCCTCCCCTAACCAGCCCTCTATACAATTTACGAAACCCGATGCGGCCCTCAGGTCAAAAAGTTTGCCCGCCCCTGTTCTATATGCATCCTGCAGTCGTCTTATTTTGGAATGAAGTCCTTGTTCTTCAGCCTGTTTGTGGGTGGAGGCAATGGTCAAGGCACTGAAAAATGAATCCTATTACAGCTTGCACATTTGATGTCAAATAAGTCTGCTACAGGTTTCTAAATGTGCTTAAGCAAGGAGAGCATTGCTGCTACTATGTTCCCTGCAATGTCAAATACTATAGAAAAGTGTTCTATCCCATGGGGTAAGTATGTTGGCTTTGATAACGCATCAGTGAATGTGGGAAAGCAGAAATTAATGTAGTCAAAATTCCTTGACAGCAAATGTCTGTTTTATGGGTTGTCCGTGCTATATGGCACCCAATGCAGCTTTACAAGCTCTATCTACTCTCTGTATCCAAATTAAGAAAAGTGATGTGGAGGAGGTGCTTATAGATGTATTCTTCTGGTGTGATTACTCCAAAGGAGGATTTCTATGCTGAATTCTGTAAGTAGATTCTGTGCACCAACCCATGCTGAAGTAATCAGTCCTGTCAGATGGCTTGAGCTGGCAACATATTTGACTTGACTCATTCTTTACACTGATGTACTACATTCCTGTATTCTATCAACATTTGATGGTGATAGAGCCAACAAAGCCAGACTGCAAAGATTTATGTGACGCTTTGTGAACATGATGACTAGACTATGTTGCGCTTTTTTTTTTTGCATGCATCTTTCCTTGCTTTAAAAAAAAATTCAATCTCTTGCTGCAAAGGGAAGTTCCAGTTATTCATCTCTGATGATATGATGGACCTAGTGGCTTTGCTTCTCAGTAGATTGCCTAAAGCTCATGTGTTTCCTTCTTTCAAGAAAAACCCAGATGCTAATTTGCTAGAGCTGGCATCAAAATGATAGAGACAGGCGCGTTCTCTCTCATTCTCTCCAGGAGATGAGAGGGTTTTTTTCCTGCGCAGTTTGCTGGAGTATGGTATTCTAAAGATGCTGCCAGTCCAGGATGCAGTTCAGAAGCATGCAAAGGTGTTCAGTATCTTAGAAAAGCAGAGATATATGTACCACAGGAAGCTGTAGAACCTTTCGACCAACAAAAGCAACAGATATTTTGACATATGTTATTACTGGTTTGGAGCAGGAATCTGTGATTTATCAAGTAAATGATATCAAAGGCACTTCTGCCAAAGCTCAAGACAAGGCAGCCTTAGAGTAAAGATTGCCAGTGGAGATGTTATCACATACAGACTAAATGTATTGTGTTTTCATCTTGAGAGGGAATTTGTTATACATAGTACTCAAAGAAGCAAGTTTAATCTATGTCTGAAGTTTGCCAGGCTTGTGTTCACCTTCCCATACAATAATGCAGAAGAAGAATGGGTGTTTCCCTAGCACAGCTAAGAAGAAATCAGAGTTTTAATGAAGTGTCTCTTGATCAGACATGTTCACCAATTCTAACGTTCTAGATCAGGGATGGGCAAACTTTTTGGCCTGAGGGCCACGTCTAGGAATAGAAATTGTATGGTGGGCCATGAGTGCTCACAAAATTGGGGTTGGAGTGCAGCAGGGGGTGAGGGCTCCGGGGTGAGGCTGGGGATGAGAGGCTTGGAGTGCAGGAGGGTGCTCGGGGCTGGGATTGAGGGTTTTAGAGGGCAGGAGGGGGATCAGGGCTGGGGCAAGGGGTTGGGGCGCAGGGGAAGGCTCAGGGGTGCAGGCTCTGGGCAGTGCTTACCTCAAGTGGCTCCCAAAAGCAGCAGCATGGCTCTTCTCTGGCTCCTACGTGGAGGCACAGCCAGGCGGCTTTGCATGCTGCCCAGCCTGCAGGCACCCACCCCTGCAGCTCCCACTGGCTGTGGTTCCTGGCCAATGGGAGCTGCTGGGGCGGCGCTTGGGGCACTGTGCAGAGCGGAGCCCCCTGGCTGCCCCATGCACAGGAGCCAGAGGGGGGCCATGCTGCTGCTTCCGGGAGCTGCGTAGAGCAGCCCCCAACCCTGCTCCCCAGCTGGAGCACCGGAGCGGGGCAAGCCCAGACCCCGCTCCCCAGCAGGAGTTTGAGGGCTGGATTAAAATGGCTGGCAGAACGGATCCAGCCTGAGGGCCGTAGTTTGCCCGCCCCTGTTCTAGATGAATCAGCCACACGTTGAACCCTATTTATAAGTATGCTTCATTGGAGAATGACAAGTAACAAGCTACAAAAGTGTTTTTGGAATACAGCAAGACACATACTAAAACAATGCAGCCATTAATATCTGACCTTTATATTTCAGAACATTTAAAATATGGTTGTGCTTTGAAAATGAACACTATAAATATGTGGCTCTCAACTTTTCCAGATTACTGTCCCCCTTTCAGGAGCCTGATTTGTCTTGCGTACCCCAAGTTTCACCTCGCTTAAAAACTACTTGCTTGTAAAATCAAATATACAGCTGTGTCGCAGCACACAACTACTAAAAATTGCTTACTTTCTCTTTTACCATCATTAATTAGAATATAAATATTGTACTTACATTTCAGTGTATAGTGCACAGAGCAGCATAAACAAGTCATTGTCTGTATAAAATTGGAGTTTGTACTGACTTAGCTACTGCTTTTTAATGTGGCCTGTTGGAAACCTAGGCAAATATCTAGATGAGCTGATGTTCCCCCTGGAAGCCCTCTGCATATCGCTGGTTGAGAACCACGGGGCTAGGCAACAGAGCCAGAGGCTCAGCTAGACTGAGTCAGCCTCGCTCCACTGGACTGGCCCAGAGAGTCTTTGAGGTTTCTTCTTTCTTCAGAGGACAGACACATCCAGCCCCCTCCCAAGAACCAGTTATGCCCAGAGACAATCCCGAGTGGTCAGTCCTCCCTTCACACGAACGCCGACTACTGCCAAGCCCCCAACGACGCTGGGTTCATGGGAGGCTAACCAGAACCAGCAGTTTGCAGACACTTCTGGCGAGCCGTTTCTTCCCCGCGTGCAGGCCTGGAACCCTGGGGCTCTGTCCCACCCATCCCACTTCGCCTCCTGGGCCTCTGATACGTAGCTTACCCCACAGACGTTAGCCAGCTGACCCTGTATTGCCATATGGGGATTCAAACGTGGGGTATGCCTCCCGCTTGACCCTGCACTAGTGCACAAATGGCAAACCGCTGCCATTACCTTGGCAGTCCGTGAGATGGCACTAGAGTCTTCTCATGTTTGTTCCTATTAATGAAACTGCTTGGAGAAAGCTCTAGAATAATAGGACACAACGGCAGCAACAGATTCCACCTACAACATATCATGAACCAATAATAAGCATTTACTACCCCATAGATATTCTTGGTCCTTAAGAATGCTAGCAGTTTGAGAGTGACAATTCATGAGACACCTAGCACCCATCTTATGCCAGTTTCAAGTTAGGGTCTCCTACTTCTACTTCCTTTTTAAAAGAATTTCACTAAAGCTTATAGAGATGTGATTTGCACATCAGCACCACCATTCTATCTGATAATGGGATTTCCTACAGACAACTTGGTGCAATACAACATTTGCTGTCCTGAGATGTTTTTAGGGGGATGTCCATGATGCAGGTGCGGTGGAATCTGTAGATGTTCTAGGGTGGGGAATGAAGAGGTGTATGGGAGAGTCCTGAGGGAGGGACCATTTTCCAGAAAGAACAAAGGAGCATGAGGAAAATTGTGGATGGAAGTTTGTTAAATAGTAAGTGCAGGAGTCCTAGGCCAAGAAACATATGGGTCTCAAGGTAAAAAAATAGGAAGTTAATAAAGTTAAAATGTAAACTTAACTTAAATCAACATTATAAATAAGAACATACCGGGTCAGACCAAAGGTCCATCTAGTCCAGTATCCAGTCTTCTGACAGTGGCCACTGCCAGGCGTCCCAAAGGGAATGAACAGAACAGGTAATCATCAAGTGATCCATCCCCTGTTGCTCATATTTAGATATTTTAAATCTTAATAAATTTAGAGGGGCAGATCCCCAGGCCTAGCCAAATAGCACATGAGGGATGGAGAAAGTGGCTCCTAAGGTTCCTTTTCCTCTTTCTCTTGCTTGTTGTGGGTCAGTCCTTGGCATAAATTGAAACAGCCCTGGGGCTGCTCTAAGTTTCACCACCAGGAACCATTCTGCTGGTTGGGGATTGGGCCACACCCCAGCCCACTGCTGATGGGAGGGGGACACAGCAGGGGAACCCGTAGCTGCTCCATTAGCGGATGGAAAGTTGCCCTAAAAAAGTCAGAGCAGGCTCCGAGTATGTAGCTAGAAATGTTACAATAGCTCAGCAGAGAAGGACCGAGAATTTCTTATTCTGAGTTTCTTCACAGCTCCCGAGTTATTGAAATAGGAACAACAGAAGGAACCAGCCCCTCAGCCTCAGCCCTGGAAGAAGTCACGCGTGGACCTGCGAGAGCCAAGCAATCACACTAAGAAGTGTTGCATGAACTAAAGGAAATGGCAGACTGACCTAAGGTTACCATCAAGTGTGTTTTTATTGGGGGGGGGGGAAAGGGAGGCTGGCCCTATGTATTGTGTGCAGGCAGCATGGTTCTAGGGGGCAGCTGGTGTGTCAGACCGTGATTATTGCTTTTATTTTTCATTATTGTCAGTGTTCGATTGAAGAACTGTACGAGAGGAGATATTGCCCAATGCAAGGAACCTGAAAAGCGCTGCAAGTCTCCTCTCGCTTGTGTTTGCTCAGTGTTATCATTATACAAGAATACAGTGCAAAATAGCTTCACAAATAAAAACAGCAAAAAGGAGGAGGAGTCTCTCTCTCTCGCCCCCCCCCTTCACCTTTGCAAATTCTATAAAACTTTTACAGAGGCTGTTAACATTAAGGTCACCAAATCTTAAATGCAAGACATGGAATAGCCAGAACATGCAGCTCGAATTTAATATTGCCTTAAGAACTCATGATTTTGTCATGAGTCTTGTGATTTTGGGGGCGTTTCTTAAAGCTTCAGCTGCTGGAGTCAAATGATCACTTGGGAATCTTTAAACAAACAACAAATCCAAAACTAACATTTTCTGGCCCTCCTGGTTGTGGAAAAAACTGAGAACATGAAACAAGCACACCCTGAAGGTCCAGAAACCAGATTGTAAATAAGGAGACTCTGAACATTATTTAAAAGTCTCATGAATTTCTGGGAGAGATGGGGGCTGATTTCTCAATTGAGTACCTGGGATTGGCAATACTTCAATAGTATAGATTTATAGAAATAAACCAGGGCCTGATTCTGCTCAAACTTACACACTTGCAACACTAAAGTGAACGGCGTTAACTTACATTGGTGTAAATAAGAGAATCAGACCTTCTCACTTAGGCCACGTCCACACTAGAAACTCCATTTGGCACAGTGGTGCTGCATCTACACAAAAAGGGTTTGCCAGGATGCTACCCAAGCCCAGCAAACTTTTTCTGTTGCAGACTACGCAAAAAAATCAAATTTTGTCTTGCGCTTGTCAAGTAACCAGTTTACTAACATATCTAACCTTGTTAATTTCAGCACACTTAGTTGTGAACTGATCACCGATGCCTCAATGCTAAGGGCATGTCAAGATTCAAAGATCATCTACTTGTGAATTCAGCAAAGAGTCCTGTGGCTCCTTATAGACTAACAGACGTATTGGAGCATGAGCTCTCGTGGGTGAATACCCACTTCGCCGAATGTATGATGTATTCATCCACAAAGCTCATGCTCCAATACGTCTCTTAGTCTATAAGGTGCCACAGGACTCTTTGCCGCTTTTACAGATCCAGACTAACACGGCTCCCCCTCTGATACTTGGGAATTGTCCCTCTGAAGAGAGGCAGTAGTTTTAATGATGTGTGGCGGGAGGGAGTTGATTCACTTATGTCAGAGGAGCACAAAAGAGCTGAAGGGACTTTGCTCAGGTTTACTGAATTTTTTACCTAAGTTCCAGTGGAGACCAAGCATGGAAAGCTTGATCTGAAAAGGCACAGGATCATGAGCTTGTGAAAACGGACTTTAACTGAAGCCATTTTACCATCTGAGCTACAGTATTTACACTGCAGCCAACGTTGCAAGATAAAGCCAGGGTGAGATGTACTGTCAATAGGAGCACTGCACATGCAGCGAGAAAACACCCCTGGAAGGGGTCACAGCTGAGGGTCTACAGGGCATTTGCTATAACCAGTGCTCAAGACTCAGTGAATTGGTTCAATGACCCCACATTTGGGAAGTGCAGGGGCTCATTTCACTGCAGCTGTAGCAGCCACCAGCCAGTCACTGCTATTTCAGGAGGGTGAAGTCATCCTCCTGTACACATGTGCTTACAGCACGTCACATGATCTCACCGCTAAACTCCTGCTGTTGCTTATACACATCATCCCACCCCAGACAGACTCAGCCCGGGGAACCGTTACAGAGTTCCATGGCTGAAGTATGCCACATTGACTCAGCTGGGGCTGAACCTAGCAACTTTGCTTGCACTGTGGTGGGTTCACCGCAATTAGTTACTGACAAACGGCCACACTCCTACACTGAGGTGCTGCATCTTGCAGCTGGTTTTGAGCTTCATTGCTTTGCAAAGGTGTCAATTGTATACGAGCTTCTCCTCTAGACAGACAGTACGGAAAACTTCCCAGCTTCCTTCCTATGTCAGGGTATAGGGAATTCAGAGGCCGTCACTGGCCTGTGTTGAGATACAGCAAGGGGGGCCACCTTGCTATTAGCATCAGACATCAACTCAAGTATTACAGACAAGTGCACTTAGCACCACATGGAGAAAGAGGAACCTCCCATCACCTGTGTTGAGGCCAGGACAGCTCCTAGCAGTGTGCAGGCTTGGTCCTGGATGTGTCACACAGGCATGTCAGGCGCCCCCATCCCCCTGGTGTATTTTCTCAAGGAGCCAGGGTGGATCTGTTTTGATGGTGGACTAAGCATGCTTCTCTCTTCCCCTCCTGCTTGGGTGGCACATTAGCCCCCCTTGCATTGGGTTTTGTTGTAAAGACACATTTAGAGGCATGGGGCAGTTCACACCTCTCAGGGTGGTTGTTTCTGGCCATCTGCTGGCTCAAGCCAGGTCTACACTACAGCCTTCTGCCAGCATGGCTGGATCGGGGGGTGACCCCTGTGTAACACACCTGTGCCTGCACCAAGCCTGGAGTGCAGATACACAGCAGAACTGCACTGTTACTGGGACAGCTTGTTTCCCCTGCGGCGGTGGGGAGAGTCTGGAATAATCCATGGGGGCAAAGCCTTTCAAGGGAGGGCCAGACCCCAGGCAGACATCGCCACGTTGGTTAGTCTCAGTTCACATTTTCCATCCACTGCCCTGCGGCCAGGAGGGTCAGAAGTGGGACCCCAGGCACTGAAGCCTTAGGCCTGGGTCTATAGTTTTTCTATGCACTGATCTGGCTCTGGGAAGTGAATCAGCCCTGCCTCCAGCATAGACCTGTCAGGCACAATCCATCACCCACATCCCAGGCAGCTCAAAACAAAAAGGGAAGGGAGAGGCTTATCTGAAAGGGTCTTCAGGAGACAGGCCACCCTCCAGCAGGAGCAGATCACTGGCTGGGCTCTGGGTCACACAGAGAATCCAGGGGTTTGTCTAAGAGGCTTTCCTCTTAGGAACTCCTAGGCTGCTGCCTCTTCCTGCTTAAATACCTGCCCTGCTAAGCCCAGCTGGAAGCTGGCTGCCTCTAATTGGCAGGCTGAGCGGGGCCTCTGGGGCCTGGCTCCCTTTGCAGAACATTAACCCTTTTCCATCTGATTGAGCGTGGGACACATTCACCCCAGCGCTGACACACTCCAGAAGCCTTCTCAGCCCCTGGGCTGTCGTTCCATTTGCTTCCTGCCCAGCAGCCTCACTGTGTGCAAGGCTTGTGTCACTTTTGGAGGTGGAGAATTTCCCCCACCCGCTTCAGTGCAGTGACTCCTGAGTTACCCTGGGGGGAGAAAGGAGAATCCGGCCCCTAATTATGTAGCAGTTGCTGCTTTCCCCGGCAGCGGCTGTTCATGCTGCAGGAGCTCAGGGCTGGGCTTTCTCCCTGGGCTTCTGTTTCCCCGCAAGCTGCACAGTGGGGCTCTCCATGGTCATTAGAAGCAGAGGCCAGTGGGCAGCTCTCAGCACCCAAGTTGCTCCCCCAGAGGACAGAGCAGCCTCCTGCCTCCTTCTGTGCTGCCTGCCCAGCAGCCCCCTTCCTCGCCCGCTCCAGCCCTCTCTGCCCCGGAGCCGCCTGAGAGCGCAGCCAGGGGAAGCGCCGGCCGGCTGGGGGGGCAGCTCGTGTTCCTTCCCGCCCGGGGAACATTCTGTGCCTGCTGAGAGCCCCTTCCCCCACTCGCCAGGGGTCCCGCACGCTGTCTCCTGCCACAGCCCCGCAAGCCAGGCTCTGCAAAGGGGCTGCCTGCCGCCCAAGCTGGTGCCTGCTGCCGCGGGAGCCGCCACTTCAGGGCTGGGTAACAGGCTGCCACTACCCTCCGCCCTCCGGCCCGCAGTAACCAGGCTGTTAGTGTCCGGTCACTACATCTGACCGAACACGCCAGGTTCCCTTTTCAACTGGATTTTCCGGTCAGAAACCGCACACCTGGCAACCCTCATTTCTGATTCTGTGCTAGCGGCTGCGTATTGCTCCCACTGCCAAACGTGGTGCGAGACTCGTATCCCCCTTTTCCAGAGGCGCTTGTAGCCCTACCGAAGCCAATGGCGCTAGGCCGAGTTTCACCCGCAGCGGATCTGGCCTACTCCGCAGTGTTTCTCAAGTACCGTAGCGCAGCCTGGCACTCCGGGCTGGCTGCCAGTGGGCCGCAGACGGCAGGATAGCAGCGGGGAGCTCAGCCCAGCCAGCTCAGTGCGGGGCAGCAGGCATGCAGTGTTTAAAAGGAGAGCAGGGACATTGGACATGGCAGTTTGGTGGAAGGGGGAAGTCAGGCCTACGTGGATTCAGCAGAGGGTGACCAGATGTCCCGATTTGATAGGGACAGTCCCGATATTTGGGGCTTTTTCTTATATAGGCTCCTATTACCCCCCACCCCCATCCCGACTGTTCACACTTGCTGTCTGGTCACCCTAAGTCAGCATCTTCTAGACTTTTAAGCCAGAAGGGACCATTAGATCATCTGGTCTGACCTGACTAATAGGCAAATCTCATGCAGAGCGGCAGGGGTGGCCCGCAGTGAGTGACTAACAGAGCTGGGAATTAGAGACGCCAGCTCAGGCCTCAGCAGAGCAGTAAGTGTTTGTTGTCCTAGGAGGTGGGTGGAACTGCACAGATGCGCAATGGCAAGATGGCTGCCATCTGGACTGCTGCAGAGCCAGCTGTGTGGGGCCTGCTGAAATGGTCATCTTGATTCGCCAGCGTAGTACTCCTGCTGGCATGACACATTGGTCAGGGGAGTAGGGCCAGTTATAGTCCCCCTGCTTTCAGATGGATTCAGAATCCAGACTAAAACGCTGGCTCCTCTGCCCGGTGATCACGTCAAAAGACTTTATTGTGTGGAAGAGAAATTGTTCAGGAAAAGAGACGCAATCTCAGGGGAAAGTGACGCCACTCGGTTCTAAAGATCCTAGTGCCCAGGAGAGTTGAGACAAGTCTGATACGTTTCAAGTCACAGCAGACACGTGCCGGGCTCGGTTTCTCAATTTTTTAAATTATTTTTTTGGTTTGTATAAAAGAGCCCATGTTCTAGGAAGATAATTAACATGGGAATTTGTATTTCTTTCCCCCAGCAATTTTCTGGCACAAATCACGTTAGATTTAAGAGCAAAAGCCAGAGATGGGGACAAATGGGGAACAGGGAGAGAAAAAGGAAAAACAGACAAGAGGGAAATTGTCTGCAAAAATAGTGGAGTTATCAACTGCTCTTTGGTTTCTATCATTTATAGCCACAAAGATACTGTACATTGAAATGAGACCAAACATTTTCATGTGCCTAGAAGAGAGGCTGGGATGTGGAAGGGAGAGAGGAGAAGGGTCTTTTCTTATCATCATTCAAATTCATTCTTTGTCTTGGCCATTTCATTCATCTTGAAGGGATTCACTGCTTTCTTCTAGAGGGAAGCAAGCTTGCCTGTGTCCATAGCCCGACTTCTGGGAGCTCTCCACGACAGCTCTCCTCCGGCCAAACCGTCCCACGGGTCTGATCCCACGCCCCGTGTACCAGGAAGGGTCGATATCAGGGTCTAAAAGGCAAAGGCCAGGAAGTCTTTAGAACGTGAGGCTGAGGACTAATTCTCCTGAGCATGTGTCACAGCCACCTGCTTGGGATGGAGAAGGAGGGACTTCCCGAGCTAAAACCATGGACTGGTCCAGCTGGAGTTAAAGCTCCCAAGCTCTAGGCTGTGATCGCTCATATCCTCTGTGGCTCAGGCCCCGACCTGTAACATACACTTGCCAGTGGTTGCACCTGCCTTGTCATTGCCGGTGGTGAGCAGGTGGCGTGGCCTTCACTTATTTTAAAATGACAATGTCTTTTGCATAGTAATGAAGGAGGGAAGGGGGTAGCCATACAGAGGAGGGACTGGGTGACTCAGGGCACTGGGAATGGGGTGCAACCCTCTTCCCCTGTCTGGTTCCCGTTGTGCCAGGCCTATGGCGAAGAACAGGACTCGATTCTCCGGGGACTGCCGTCCAGCCCCTTTCACAACCACCGCTGAAAACCAACAGCAGGCACCCTGAGCCACGCAGCGCAAACAGGGCCCTGCTGGGGTGACGGGAACCAAGGGCCACATTCTCGGCTTGGAGCAGATCCTTTGAAATCAGTGGGGCTCCGCTGATTCACAGCCGCTGAGGATCTGGCCCATGTGCTTAGTTCTCTGGCTCTGCAGTGACTCACTTGCTCACATGCGACCTGTGCGTCCTCGCGGCAGTTAGAACATGGGCTTTGTGCTATGAGCACGTGGGGCCCTGTCATCCTGAGACTGCCGACAGCCCGGTGTGTGTATAGGCTGCCCCACCACCAGAGCACCAGGCAACTCCATTGCCCAAGCTAATTCAGGTGGGCTGGGGAGTCAGGAGAGCTGGGTTCTAACCCTGCCTGTCACCTCGAGAAAGTCACCGCCCCAGTGTCTGGTGTGTTTATATTGCAAACTCCTTCAGGAAGGGCTGTTACTGCCAGGGGTGTGCCTGGCGCTTAGCACAGAGCGGCCTGATCGCGTCGGGTGCCACCGGGTGCTGCCGTGACACACGTTGTAGGAAGAGATTTGCTGGACAGGCTGATTAAAAACTGCACGTTTTTGAGTTCTGCTGTCTGGAAAGTTCCTCTAGACTTTTCCTGGCTCATGGAATCTGCAACGCGGCTGGGCCAGGAAACTCCGTCTGTCGGCCCTTTGTAGGCCTTGCTGGGGAGAACGGCCTTCGGGGTGGGCGGGAGGAAGGGGGTGAAAAGATGTAAGGAATTATTTTAGAGTGTCTGAAGTCCCTCGAAAGGACCGTTTTGAAGTCCAGCTCCTGGACTGAGCCAGAGCGGAGTGGCTGGGTGAGGGGGAGGATGGATTGGGTTGCAGAAGATGAGAGGGAAAATGCAGAGGCAGGAGGGGGAAGCTATACGGAGCAAGAGGGGGATTCTGGAGGGAGAAGAACAAAGCCTAGATAATGAAAGGACAGAAAGCTCAGCCATCTCACGCTGCAGCCCTCTAGCCTGGCAGTGACCCGCAATGTTGCACGTTCACCAGCAGAGGGCGCTGCTACACAGGCCCAAGCACACAGTGGCTAGCAATGACAGCCTTAGCCCAGAGGCCTTTTCAAAAACTTTTGCTGAATTTGAACAACCCCACGTGTTTGGGGTCAGGTTGGGACAAGTCCTTACATAGGCGTGTGCGTGTGTGCAAGGAGACCCTGCTCCTGCCATGCCAGGCCCACGCCCGGCTGCAGTCAGTGTGCACGGGGAGGTACAGGGAGGAGGCAGAGCGTCTTGAGCTGCTCTGAGTGCGGGCAGGCTTCATACGCGCACAGCGCTGCTCCTGCACCTCGGCACTACACCCTGTTCAACGCCTGGGCGCTCTGGAGACTCTCCACCCTGTGACTAAACCAGGCTCTGAACATAGGCTACCATGGGAGAGAGACAGGAGAAGCCTCTCTATTAAACACTGACCCTGCCATGCCACCCACTGATACCGTCACCGACCTCCTAGGCTCTTCTGTGCTGGGTCCAATTATCTGTGGGAGGGCAGAGATAACAGGGGTGGGGGGGCAGCACAGCCATTTGGGGTGGCTCTGTGCCAGTCTGCACCAGCTGAGGAGCTGGCCTGGCTGCTGCAGTTACAGGGACTTACTCCTGATTTCCATGGATCGCTCGTGGATTCGGCATTCGGCTTTGGGCAGGGCCAGACAGGTGAGCAGCAGGTACATGAAGCAGGCAGCCAGCAGTTTCATTCCCTTCAGCTCCCCCAAGGCTTGTGGCTGGTGCCGGAATTTAGCAAGGTGTGAGCCCAGCCTGCAGAAACAGAGACCAGGAGAGTTAATGAGACGTCATCTTGGGTGGGGGTGGGGGGAGCAAATCAATCCACTCTCTGGAGAGACACCCAATGAATAACAGGAATTACAGCTGTTCCCGGGAAACTGGAGCAAACATGGAAGTGCCAACGTTCTGAAACGGGTTTTTGTTCCAAATTGGACTGAAAAGCTGAAATTTCCCACAAAATAAATTCCAAAAATTTAAATTTGGAACCATTAAAATGTTTTGTTTAGTTAATGTCAAAACAATACACACTATTAAACTATCAATCTTAATTACATTAAAATTAATGGTTTAATATAAAAGTCAAAACAAAACGAATCAAAATGAGGAGATTCAAAACGCTGTGTTTTGACTCTATCAAAATGAACCACTTCAACATTATCGAAACAAAACCAGAAAGTCAAAACGGTTCATTTTGGTTCTTTATGCATCCAAAATATTGTCAGTATTGACACATTCCCGCAAAACAGCTAGACTTTGACAAAACTGCATTTTCCAATGGAAAAAAGGTTCCCCTGAAAGTGTTTTGCCCAGCACCAGTGGGAACGGATGCATGATCAGCATTGTCAACCACACCTTAGCCATTCTAAAGTCATGAGTCAGGTCCCCCCAATCATGAGATGATTATATATATATATATATATATATATATATATATATATATATATATACACGTTTCTTTTTATTTGCCAGTCTGGTTTCTGAGCTGCTACAGTGCACGTGGGTTATATTTTCAAGCTTTTCTCCTCAGCCAGTAGAGCGAAAAACCATTTTTGATGAAAGCCAAGACTCTCGTGCAATCTCTGGATTCTGAAAACTGGATAAAACATCTCGAGAGTTGGCATCACTCTCAGCAGTGAGTGAGTAGCTGCCTTTTTGGAGCTGCAACTAAACCTGAGACCTAAACTTACCTGTGAAACCACACACAGGTGCACACCTGAGCGTCTCCTCTGTGGGCATGTAACAGGGCGGCTAGCCTGGGTTCTGGAGTCTGGGCTAAGCCAGGCTGGAGTACAAGAGGAGCCTCACCTGAGTGGATGCAGCTGATTTAATATAAGAGGCAGCAGGATGCGGCAGGTGTGTGGCTGGCTGAGAGGGAGGAAGGAGCAGGAGGGCAAGCAAAGGAGCCACAGGGCTGAGACCCGGCGGCTTTGGGTACAAGACTCTCTGGAGTGCTTAAGGGGCCCATAAGGGGCTGCTAGAGGCAAGACACTGCAGAGGCATCCCTGGCCACAAGGGGGCGCTTCGGCGGCAGCAACACTCTAGGGCAGCAAAGGGCAGTGAAAGGGCTGCAAGCCGTACCACCAGAGTGACACGGGCACCGATGCCTTGAGCTGGTAACTGCATCTGTGACATGGGTCCAAGGAGCTGGCTGGGGTAGAGGCAGGCAGTGGGGGGGGGCAAAGGGGGCAGTGGGCAGGCCAGCATTGTCCCACCCATTTGCATTGCTCATGGCAGAGATGTAACACAGCCAGGGCTAATACGTTTCTGCTGCCCATCCATCCGTAAAGCCGCGGTGTAGCTGCTCCCTTTGGAAGTCCTGGCAGTGCAGCCACTGGGGAGATCCGTGACCTTTGCTCCCTCCATCAGGGGTGTTGGTGCGAGTGAATGCCCTGGGCCCAGAGTTTTGAGAGTACTCTGCCCTGCAGATGATTGAGCCCTGCACCAAAAGCTACATATTTTGAAGGCACCAAGGACCATAAAAACTCTCTGAGCCCTCGTCATCTCTGGCCTCGATCCTGCAACCTCCTTTCCAGGCCTCCCCGACAGCCAGGTCAAGCCCCTCCCTCCTGTCTGACGGCTGGGATTGTCTTCTGACCTTGTAGCTATGACCCCGTCACCCTGCTTCCCTGCAGTCGATTAAACATCTTGTTCTCACTGTTAATATCTTTCATGGCTCGGCTCCTTACCTGCGCTTCTTTTTGTCTGAGCCTACTGCTTCCACTCTGCCGACGATGCCGACCTTGTCGGCCTGTCTGTCCACTTGTCCCATGCTTCCCCGGTGCAGAGAGTTCCTGTCCCAACTAGCCCTCAGAACTGCCACCCCAGGCCTCCTTCTCCTCAAGGCCTACTTGTGTGTCATGAAGCCACTGGTGGTGACAACTGCTAATGGCTCATTAATGGACTGTGGGGATCGCACAGAGTATTTTGTGCATTTGTTTGCATCTCAAAATGTATTTGATCTTGTAAGACTCAGACCCATCTACAGTGCACATTCATCGGCTATGCATCCTTCGGTCACCTTATCTGTTGTTCCATCACCTCATTCCCTCACATTGTTTGCTACGCCTGCTCGATTGCTTTTGACTTTCTCTGGTGTGTCTTGTCGTAAGTTGGGCCCTTACCCTGCAAGCGGCTGTGTGTGACCAGAACCCTGCATTGCGTGGCCAGGGTCAGGATCTCAGACCGAGTTCATCGGGGCCTGGTCTGTCATTTACCGTGTGTTTGCCATAAGACATTGTAAGAAAGGAATTGCTTTGAAAAGCTTCTTGGTCTATGACTTCTGTTCATTGTTATTTTCTATCCAAGTTCCTGACCTGCTTAAAACACTGAAGTGGTTCAGAAATAGACAGAGGTCTTCAGCCTAGGAAATAAATGACCAAGTCATCTGGCTGCGTGAGGTGTCAACACAAGTGTAAGTGTTCATTGTAACCTCCAGTCTCAGTGGCAAGTCCTACTACCTTGTTAATTCTTTCCCTAGCACATCAGAGAGGGCGTTTTGGAAGCCATTTCTTATTGATGTGAATAAAAAGGAAACTTGTGCTGGGGAGTGGGGCGGGGGGAACAGAAGGCCGACTGTCATTTAATGAAGCAATGGTTAGAAAAATATAGGGGAAGCTGTAGGGGATCCAAGCTCTGGCCCAATGAGCCCACGTGCATGACTAAGGCCAGCAGAACCTCAAGCTGGATGGGCTAGTGGTGAGGCCATTGGGCTGGGGCCCAGAACTGGTAGATTTCTGGTTCTGGTTCTATCGCTGACCCTTGCCAGGCCCTTACTCTCTTTAGTCCTCACTTTCCTGTCTGTCAAACAGGCATCACAATACTTCCCGGCAGCAGGTTCTGAGGCCTAATGAACGATTGTTAAGCAGGCTGAGATCCTTGGGGGGTGGGCGGGGCTGTACACCCGCAAACTATTGGTCTGAATCATGCTAGGAAATCCATGTAATTGGATGATGCCATGAAGGTGTTCGGTGGGGACGGCTACCTACTGAAAGCTGTGCCTGGGGAAGGAGCCACGCAGTTCCCAGTGACACCGAAGGCAACTGTCAGACTGACTCCTCCTGCACCCCTACGTCTGACACTGCAGACACTGGAGCTCTCGGGCCCAGCCCAAAGCCCACTGGGAGTCTTTCCATGGATGGCAGCAGGCCCTTAGCGGGCATCCTAAGAAGGGTTTCAGGTGTCTTAGTGAAGGGCTGGAAGTCAGGTGCTTTAGGACTTGTCTGCACTTGAAATGCTACAGCAGCACAGTTGTTGCGCCGCTGTAGCGCTTTGGTGTAGATGCTCCCGATGCTGACAGGAGAGATTCTCCCATCGGTGTAGTTAATCCACCTCCCTGAGAGGTGGTAGCTAGGTTGATGGTTCCAGCAACCTAGCACTGGCTACACGGGAACTTAGGTCAGCTTAACTACCCGCGGAAGGGTGTGCATTTTTCATACCCTTGAGCAACGTAAATTTTCTAGTTTAGACTAGCCCTTAGTTGCCACCTCCTTATTTCTCTGAATCGCAAACCATTAATTCCTATGAGCTGCAGGAGCACCCCTTTGGGAGAGCAGGAGGAGTCCCGTGACAGAGCCGCACAAGCCCTGACTCTCACACCTGTAACTGGCCGAGCCGTCAGTGGATGGCGGCCCTAGGCTGGATTTGCGTTTACTCCGATGCCTCCCACCACCGAGCTGGTGTGTGGCTTCAATTTGTCAGCTTGATTTACTCTGACAAAGTCACATAGCCCTTCCCCGTGCCGGGAATCACCCTGGTAGAAATGAAGTGACTCTGTTTGGCAATCTCTTACCAGAAAGGCCAGCTGATTGCAGTTATAGCGCTGCCTGCAGGCTGCTGAGTTTGAACCTTATAGCAGCAAATATCCAATGGAAGGAAATGTGCTAATCGTTATAGAACCTTCTGTCCATCCACGCCTGTTCTTTTCCCCTGGGCTATATCACCATTGATCGCCTCCTTTTTAGCACTCACGGTTTCTCTCCTGCATGCGGCGATAACTGTACATGAAGTTATGCACCCGCCGCTGTGTGCACTCCATTTTAAAATGTGAAATTCTGTGCTACAGATAACAGATGCATTCTGGCACCTTGGGAGAGACGGACTCTGAGCACTGAGGCTTCTTCACACCCCTTATGGCACAATTTACACTGTGTTTCTTACGTTCTCGTTTAAAGTGATGGCATCCATGCAGCCGAACATACCGGGCATGGGAGTCAAAACTCCTCACCAGTGCTTCCCCGTGCAACTGGCACGCTCTCACTGCATTGCCCTCACCATTCAAATGGAGTATGGACATTTAAAAGACGGCCACTGGAGCCGATGCACTAGGAATGAGAGTGGGATCTGGCTGCATGTTCTGCTGCATTTGTCCATTGCCCCATTTGGACAAAGACAGACTTTTGGGCAGTCCACACCCCACTGCTGCAGGACATGGCCCGGGGACACCAGTTAACATGCAGATGTTTAGGTGGTAACTCTGAGTATCAGTGGAAGAACAGCATTCCCACCCAGCCCATTTCTAGTTCCTACGGCTCCTGGGAGGCTCAAGTGTCATATAGTTGACCTCCCACTGACAGTGATGCCACCTGTGGCTGTTCTAGCTTGAGCAGAGTGCTCAGTTCAATCAAAAGGCCGTTTCCCCCTGCAAAGTGTGAGACCTGAACGTCCAAGCCAGGCTCTGAAAATCAAAGGGCTTTTTACATGAGCAATAAAGATTCTGCCATCAGGACGTCCAGAATTTGGCAATTCTGCCGCTGATGCAACAGACAGAAGAGACTCCACCTTGCTTTTCCAGAGCTGGCTCAATTTGCAGTGGGAACTTCATGCAAAAACTGGGTCAGCGAAGGAAGCAGGTGTGACCTAAGACACACAGGGCAGTTTTTAAAACTGAGTGCACCCAGCTGCGGGTGCCTAACTTCATGCACAATCAACACCCTTGCGGGTGATAATATGATCCAAACTGAACACATCATTTTACTCTTTTCTGGCTTCCCCACTTTTTTTTCCAGTTGGGTTTTACAAGATGTCTCATGGGTCTTAAACAATGAGGTTAATATCTGAGTATAAATTCACAGGCTAGATGCCTAAATGTCCAGTGTTGTTTTCTTCCACCACCTGGAATTCAGGAGCTAACCGAGCATGTACAACCTACAAGGGATGAGAGGTATTGTTTCAGAAGTTCTTAGCATCGGCTGCAGACTCAGACAAAGTCAGTTTTCCTTTGCAGGCCTTTTGAAAATTCTAAGGCTCTGAACTGAATCGACAGAAAATACCTTTTTTCCCATGCAAACAACATTGTAGTAGTTGTTATAGTTCAGTCATGGGAAAACAGAATTAGAAGCCATTTGGATATAAGCTCAAAGGCTCGCACTGTGTATGGACACTTGCCTTTCGTTGCAGGCTTCATGTACTTTCAGCAAAGAGCACTTTATGGGAAATACTGTTTGCTGAACGTGTAACACTGCTCACATGGATGGATAGGACACAGACATTCATGTGCAGAAAAACTCACACCAAAAACTTCAAACATGCGAACAAGCACATTGCCACAGCACACAAGGGTCACTGCATGAAAACACCTGGCTGCGTCCCCAAGATAACGCATCACACAAGCAAACACAGAGTGGAGGGAAAAACCAGTGGATTCAAATAAGGTGCAGTTCCAACCCCTTCCAGTTTACCTCTGGCTGTGAGAGTGTGGCTGGCACACAGACATGCTAAAGTACTTACTGTGTGTCAAGCAGGAGTTCTGAAGTGCGATGCTGCTTCCTTCCTCCGATGATTGGACTCTGTGAGCCAAAGAGCCCCTGTTTGCCTGTTTTATGCCTTGCCTTAGTGCTGATGTCACAGACAAAGCCAGCCCTAGACAAAGCCAGGGCATTTTCACGTCAGCTCCCCCCCCATAACCCATTATGTTAATTTGTATCAAATCAAGAAAGGGATTTTCATGACTCATGAGGGCGCCTATTTTATCTTGGGATTCTAATATTTTCTTCATTTGGACAAATCAGATAGCTTGGAAATACGCTAATCTTTCCCCCATTTGGGCCATTATTTCCCACGTAAGGAGCTGGACCTCATCAGGGAATGTATGTTGTGCAGACGCATTCCAGAAGGCGCGCACTGGTACGTATCTGCATGTGGTTGCTGAATTAAGCTATAGTGGTGTAAATCCCACTTGGTGCTTCTATGTTAGGAGTTTGTATCAGTGTCAATTTCTTTACTGCCGACAAGCCTGTACAGTTCCTCCATCCCAAACCTAGGCCCAGGCCCGTCCACTCCATTGGGGCTCAGCTCAGCTCCCTGAGTGGCTCTCAAAGTGTCCAGTTCAGGTACTGACCAGCCCCAAATTTTGTCACCTCCTACCCATCTGGAGCTCCTCAGTCTGGGGCACGGTCGCTGGCTTAGCAGATTTCCCTCTGTCTCTGTGTCCAGTTCAGTCAGTCCATCTCTCTCAGGCTTTCATCTCCCAAAGGGGTGGGGGTGGGGAGGAATCCACGTCCCTGCTGCTGGAGAAACCCTCACAAAGCTGTTGCCGCTCCTGGCAAAGCTCTCAGCACCAGCCTTGTAGCCTGGTGCCACATGCAGCTCATTCCCCCTTCCCCTCGGCTACCGGTGTCCTTTTAAATTCTTCCTCCGCTGGGAGCAGGCCCTGCACCTGTTGAGGGGCAGGGCACCCCTAGTCCAATACTGGATCAGTGAGGGGCCCGTACACCCCATCACCGTGAACAGCGTATCCCCCCTTCCTCCTCCGCAAATCAGCCTGGGCTGACAAAAGCCAAGAGAGTAACATGCCGTAAGAACAGCTGGTCCAGGGGAGGAAGCTCATTCAGCCCTGAGACAGAGCATGCTGGGACTTTTAAGAAACTGTTCTGATAGCATTGAACAGCTTAATCTTTAGCAGAATGCTGCGTGTCTAAGGAATGGCAGAGTAGTGATGCTTAGTGCTACAGAGTAACCACCTTTGTGAGGCCAATAAAAGAAAAAGTAGCTACAAAGCTAGAAGCAACTGATTTGAACTAACTCCAAACCTGGGAGGGGAGTTAACATGGAAATAGGGTGACCAGATGTCCTGATATTATAGGGACAGTCCCGATATTTCGGGCTTTGTCTTATATAGGCGCCTATTACCCCTTACCCCCGTCCCAATTTTTCACACTTGCTGTCAGGTCACCCTACCTGGTAATGAGAAATGTCTAAGAAAAGCTTAACAAAAAGGGATCAATACATTTGCGAAACCAACGGAAGCTGAAGCTGCATTGTCCGGCACTGGAGGCAAGTGTGATGAAATCACTGCGTGTTTTGCCGTTATCAGGATCTGTTAGACCTAGTGGCTGAGTAAGTTAATGTCTCTATCCAACAAGTGGAAAACATGCTGGAGAAGGAGGCCTGTTCGTGTATGTAGCGGCGGGACAAAATGACATGGCAGGGATATTGACCGCCTTTGGAAATCTGTCTTCAGCAAGAGAGACAATGAGAAGATGTTTGGGCAATTAATAAGAAATGGCGACATGTTAGAAACCTAAACAGCAGGTCCTACTTAGCATCAAAGTGGGTCCAAATAGTTAAAATTGCTCCTGCCAGCGAGGCCAGTCCTGCCGTCTGCAATAATGATTTTTCTGTTTGGTTTGCTGATTTTTTTGTGTGTGCACAAAACTGCCAGTGAAGCAAAAAGTCAGTTATTTGCCCAATACTAAGTGCAACTAAATAGGCTCCAGTGGTGAGAGTATCAATTTCCAAGGAGCAATTCCTTTCCTTTCATAACAACCATGGCTATTCTGGTCCGGTAACAGTCAGTATGGACGTGACTGACATCCATGCCTAAGAGCTATTAAAGTTGCTGGGCATCTGGATCCTGAATCCCCAGTGCAGCTTGAGATCCCTTCCGCTCTTGCCGCCTGCCCCAGAGCATTTCCCCTCACAGCACCATTTGGCTTTCACTCTTCAGTTGAGTTTCCCGCCACTTTCTCCAGGCTTCTGCCCTTACACTGGTTTTACTTTATTTTTTCTCTTTTATTCTTTCATTTCTTTCCCCCGGTTTGGGTAAACCTACCCTGTACTTGACCCTCCACACCCTCTAACGGCTTCCCACTAGAGCCTCCCTTCTCTCATGACTTGTAGGTCACACTCTGCAGTTTCTGGGTCTCCCTCTCCCAGGCTACCTGCTCCTGGGGAGCCTCCAGCTTCTCCCCCAAACCCCAACTCCTAATTCATTCTGTGTCCCTGCCACCCCCACATCTGCCTGTCCCCAGCCCGGCTGTCAATTCTCCTCCTCAACCCTCCCATCACTTCTGCCCCAGCCCCTCCCTCAGTCCTGCCCCTGCAGCCCCACGTCTGCCCTCAGGGCCCCTCTGCTCCTGTTGTGGGGGGCAGGGGGCTGCAAGGTGGAAGTTTTGCCTAGGGCGCAAAATATCCTTGCACCGGCCCTGCTGCTTGGGCTGCTCCATCCTCAGCGGCAGAGACACAGCAATGAAGGGGCCAGAAGCTTTTGGTGAGGAGGGATCAGAAGAGGCAGGTACCAGCTTTAAACCCCAGAGGGAAGCTCCCTCCCCTAATGCAGCCTCAACGCCCAGGCCAGGAAACAGAGCCTTATTGGTACTGTTTGAAGACAGGATACTGGACTATGTGGACCTTTGATCTGACCACTCGGGCCATTCTGATGTTCTTATAACTAACCGAGCTGTATCTGCCCCCCACTGTAACCCACTAGACCCCAGTCCCCTCCTAGAGCTGGGATCGAACCCAGGACTCCTGGCAGGGTCTCTCCCGACAGAGTTAGTAATAAAGGAAGAATATACAGTCACATTTTAACCAGTGTCCCTACAGTGATTTTCAGACCACATTAGTATTAGAGCTCAGTGGGTCTAATATCGATTTAATTTTCTTTCTTTTATAAAGGAATTAGATACAGGGCTCCTGCCAGCTCATTGCTAACTTCCCTGCCAAAACACTGGAGTTTTCAGGTGCGCAAGTAGCCCCTGGAATCATGGTTAAATTACCCTCCCCCCCACCATTTGAAATGGGGCTCCTGTGTGCACAGTCCCCTAGCGTGCTCCCCCAGAAGAGCTGCATTAACAGGCAACTCTGCAATTGACCCCCAGGCCTCTCTAGTTCCTTGGCCACATGTATCCTGTCCCTATTCTGGCGGCTAATCCGGAAAAAGAGCTCGCCCCTGCTCCCACCTGAGGGACGTGTTGGGTTGAGATCACCTGATCCAAGCAGGCAGTAGGGACAGAATCTGAGACTTGAAGCTCCTAGAGTGACCTCTTACCTTTATAGACCTGCCCTTCAGCCATCCCCAGCTATTTTCAAGTGTAACGTGATCGTAACAAGACCCATTTGAAACCCTTCACCACACAAGACAAAGCCTGTAGGATTCCTCATTAACTATTTATTTCTCCTCCCCTGGCTCCCTACAGCCACTAGCCACCTTCGAGCTTTCCCTCTTTTCTCCCAGGCTCTGCTCACTTGATTGCAGCAGCTCAGCGGATGGTCCAGCTTTGCTCTTTCACTTCCATTCTTCACTTCTTTGGGTGGCTGCATTTGCAACCGAGCAGCCTGATGGAAATCCCTGAGTCCTCTGTCTCGGCAGGCAGGCCAAGCAGCCAAGGGAGGTTAGCCTGAACTGTCAGGAGTGGAGGCTTGGCCCATAGGGTAGGGTTACCATATTGGAACTGTCAAAAAAGAGGACACTCCATGGGTGGGGGAGGGGTTTAAATGCTCCAGACAGACGCCTCGCAGGTAGGGTTGGGGGCGTGTAAGAGTCCGGTGTGGGGGCTCGGCCCTCTCGGGTGTGGCCGGGAGCCAGGCCGCGTCACTACACGGCCTAAATCAGCAGTTCAGTCTCCGAAGGTCCAAGGGCTCAGACCCTCAGGCAGGGGCTGAGCACCCAGAGTCAGTAAAGCCCTAGCCCCAGTCAGGGCGGGGCAATAAGCAGTAGTTCAAGGGGCTCAGATCTTTAAGCAGGAGCTGAGCAAACAACAATAGTCCAGGGGTCAGGTCCTCGAAGCAGGAGCTGAGCAGCAACAATAGGTGAGTCCAGACTTCTGGGTCTGAGCTCCAATGTGAGGGGGAGACTGCCACCCATGAGGCGGTGGCATGGGGGGGACACAGGCCCACCCACTCCACTGTGTCCCAGACCCAGTTAGTCTGCTGCTGTGTCGGTGGGGTCCTGACCGCAACACACCGACATCGGCTCGAAATCTGCAGTAGCCAGACTGGGGTCGGCTACCCCCGGGCTACATCCCATCTCCCCCTCCATGGGTACCTGCTCATCGCGGGTGTCCGCAGCGGGGTCCCATACCATGGGCTCCTCGTCGTGCTGAGGGCTGGCTAGGTCGGGCTGCTCCTCAGGACACGGGTCGGGGGGACGCTCGGGCAGCTCCTTGGGGTAACGGGCTCGGGGCAGACTCGGCCAGTTCTCCTCGGGGTACCGGGCTCGGGGCAGGCTCGGCCAGTTCTCCTCAGGGTACCGGGCTCGGGGAAGGCTCGGCCAGTTCTCCTCAGGGTACCGGGCTCGGGGAAGGCTCGGCCAGTTCTCCTCTCGATACCGGGCTCGGGGCAGGCTCGGCCAGTTCTCCTCTGGATACCGGGCTCGGGGCAGGCTCGGCCAGTTCTCCTCTGGATACCGGGCTCGGGGCAGGCTCGGCCAGTTCTCCTCTGGATACCGGGCTCGGGGCAGGCTCGGCCAGTTCTCCTCAGGGTACCGGGCTCGGGGCAGGCTCGGCCAGTTCTCCTCAGGGTACCGGGCTCGGGGCAGGCTCGGCCAGTTCTCCTCAGGGTACCGGGCTCGGGGCAGGCTCGGCCAGTTCTCCTCAGGGTACTGGGCTCGGGGAAGGCTCGGCCAGTCTTCTTCAGGGTACCGGGCTTGGGGCAGGCTCGGTCCAGCAGGAGCTCGGTCAGGAGCGTCTGTCCTCTCCGGCTGCCGGGCTGCAACTGAGCGCTGGGCCGGGGCTTTTATACTTCCTGTCCCGCCCCTTGACTTCCGGGGGGCGGGGACAGGTGGCAGTGGCTCCGCCCACTGTGGCAGCTGTTCTGGCTCCTCCCTCTCGGGTGCGGCCGGGAGCCAGGTCGCCTTACTACATGACCCCCCCCTCAAGGCTGGCTCCCGTGCAGCGGGGCCAGCCCCTTCCATACCCCCCAGCCGGGAGAGGAAGTCCGCGTTAGCATGGTCCTTCCCAGCCCGATGACGCACAGTGAAGGCATAGGGCTGCAGGGCCAAGTACCACCGCTGCAGCCGCATATTATGGTCCTTCATGTGAGCCAACCACTGGAGGGCGGAATGGTCGGTGACCAAGGTGAAGGGGGCTCCCAGGATGTAATACCTCAGGGCTTCACAGGCCCACTTCACAGCGAGGGCTTCCTTTTCGACCACCGCGTAGTTTTTCTCTCGGGGGAACAGCTTCCGGCTGATGTAAAGAACCGGATGCTCTTCCCCCTCTACTTCTTGGGAAAGGACAGCCCCGAGTCCCACTTCCGAGGCGTCTGTCTGTAAAACAAATGTCTGGTGGAAATCAGGACTATACAAGACTGGCTCGCTGCAGAGGCTCGTCTTGAGTGTCTGAAAGGCCTCGTCTCACTCGCAGGTCCATTTCACCTGCCGCGGGCTATCCTTTGTCAGGAGCCCCGGTAAGGGGGCTGCAATTGCCGCGAATTGAAGAATAAATCGTCTGTAATACCCTGCCAGCCCCAGAAACTGGCGCACCTGGCGCTTCGTGGCTGGCGGGGGGCAGGTTGCGATGGCCTGGACCTTGCCGACAAGAGGTTTTACCTTCCATGCCCGATAGTATACCCCAGGTACGTGGTCTCTTGTCAGCCGATGCAACATTTCTTAGGGTTGGCTGTTAACCCGGCCTTCCGCAGGGACCTCAGGACGGCTGCAACCCTTTCTAGGTGGTTCTCCCACCGAGGACTGTAAATGACCACATCATCTAGATAGGCGGCCTCGTAGTCCTGATGTGGCTGGAGGAGGCGGTCCATTAGGCGCTGAAAGGTGGCCGGAGCGCCATGGAGGCCGAAGGGCATCCGGGTAAACTGGTATAGGCCCGTGGGTGTGGCGAACGCAGTCTTCTCCTTGGAGGCTGGTTCCAGGGGGATCTGCCAGTACCCTTTGCTTAGATCAAGGGTGGTGATATAGCGGGCCTCCCCTAAGCGGGCCAACAGCTCATCTATCCGAGGCATGGGATAGGCATCGAACTTGGAGATAGCATTAACGTGCCTAAAGTCGATACAGAATCTCTGTGAGCCGTCGGGCTTCGGTACCAGCACTACAGGGCTGCGCCATTCACTTTGCGATGGTTCAATCACCCCTAGATCCAGCATAGCTCGTACCTCCTCCTCAACGACCTGCCTCCTGTGATACGGCAAGGGCCTGGTCGCGCCCCGGATCACCACCCCAGGCTCTGTCTGGATCCTATGGTATACCAGGGTGGTGTATCCCGGTTGGCCCGTAAAGGTGCGGGAAAAGGCTTGCAGGAGGCACCGGGTCTGCTTGAGTTGGTCGTCTGTTAGGGTCTCCCCGAGCTGGGGTTCCCCGGGGTCCTCGGTATGGGCTACCTGGGGTCCTAGCTCAGGTTCTGGCGGGTAGGGGTTGATCAGGAGACCTTCACATTCCCGCCAGGGCTTGAGGAGGTTGACATGGTACCGTTGGGTCTTCTTTTTCCGGTCCGGCTGATTGATTTCATAATTAACTGGGCCCACCTTCCGAACCACCTCATATGGCCTTTGCCACCGGGCCAGGATCTTCGATTCACTGGAGGGAAGAAGGAGTAATACCCGGTCTCCGGGATGAAAGTCCCGAGTCTGGGCGTCCGGTTATAAGTCTGGGCCTGCGTGTCCTGGGCGGCTTTCAAGTTCTCCTGCGCCAGGGCCCCCGCCTGCTTAAGGCGCTCCTGAAGCTGGAGTACGTGCTAAGAGGCCCTGGGCCGGCGATGGGGCTTGCTCCCAGGTTTCCCTCATGAGATCCAGCAGGCCCCGAGGTCACCGACCGTACAGCAACTCAAAGGGTGAGAACTTGGTTGAAGACTGGGGGACTTCCCGCACCGCCAGGAGCAGGGGTGGAAGGAGCTGGTCCCATCGGTGAAGGTCCTCCTGGGGGAACCTACGCAACATCTCTTTCAGCGTCCGATTGAATCTTTCAACCAGCCCATCTGTCTGGGGATGGTAAGCGGACGTCGGAGTTGCTTTATCCCCAAGAGTTCGCACACCTGCTGGAGCAGCCGTGACGTAAAGTTGGTCCCCTGATCCGTGAGGATCTCCCGGGGCAGGCCGACACGGGCGAAGACCTTCACCAGCTCAGCTGTGATGGTGCGGGCTGTGATGGTCTGGAGAGGGATTGCTTCGGGGAACCTGGTAGCATAGTCCATTATCACCAAAATGTATTGGAACCCTGCGCTGCTCTTAGAGAGAGGCCCCACCAGGTCCATGGCCACACGTTCAAAGAGGGTCTCAATCAGAGGCATCGGGACCAGCGGTGCCTTGGGAGTTCGTGCTGGGGCAGCCAACTGGCATTCCGGGCAAGAGTTGCAATAATTCTTTACCTCCTGGTGTACCCCTGGCCAGAAGAAGCGCCCCAGGATCCGAGCCAGGGTCTTCTCGTGACCGAGGTGCCCGGCCGCAGGGATGTCGCGGGCCAGTTTCATGACCGCCCGGCGGTGACACCGAGGCACGAGGAGTTGTGTCCGGGTATCCCACTTGCGGGGGTCCCTCTCGACGCGATACAGGCGCTCCTGCCGCAACTCAAAGTGCGGCCACTGCGCCGCTCGATGGGGGTCGAGGACTGTCCCATCCACGGAGGCCAGCTGGTCGTATGTCCGCGTGAGTGTAGGGTCGGCCTGTTGATCCCGGCAAAAGTCTGTGGGCGCCGAGGGATCCTCCCCCACTCCGGGGGGAGGATCTTCACGTCCTTCCGTCGGGTTGGTGTGGTCGGGGGCTTTCACCTCGTCTTCCTCAGTCTCTGGGGCCTCCCCTTCCAAGGCTGGCGTGACCTGCGGGCTGCCCTCGGCGTGGCGGCGTAGTACGGCGGGGAACTCGGGCCAGTCCCGACCCAGGATCACCGGGTACGCCAGCCGTGGAGCGAGTCCCACTGTCATCAGCTGGGTGACCCCATCAATAGTCAGTTGGGCCCTGGTACTTGGGTAGGGCCGTATATCCCCGTGGATACACTGCAGCTGAATCTTCCCCAGGCGGTTGTCAGCCTGCGGGCCCATGGTTTGGCAGACCAGTGTCTGGCCGCAGCCTGAATCGAGGAGGACCACCGTCGGGCGCCCCTCAACGACCACGGGCACGGTGATCTTGGCCGCTTGCCAACGCCGGGCACGGCCTTCCCATGAGTAAACCTGGCCAAAGGTACACTCCAGTCCTGGGCAGTTCCGCTGTAAATGGCCATACTCTCCACAGGAGAAACAGGGCCCCAGGTCTGCTCGTCCCGTCCGTGACCGGGTCCCGGGGTTACCTCCAGGCGGGTTCCGGTAGTCCCCTCTCTGCGGGAACCGGGGTCCGAGCGGGTCTCCCGGAGGACGTGGCGGTACGGGTCCGGGCCTCCGCTCCACGGGAGGAAACTCGTACGTCTGTGAGGGTGGGTGCACCCTTCTTTTCTGGGTTGGGGTGCTCCGTCCGGGGCGGGGCGGTCCGGCCAGCCGAGCCCAGCGGGGTTTCAGCCGCGAGGAAGTCCTCCATTAATGTAACGGCCGCGGCCACTGTCGCCGGCCTATGGCGGAGGACCCAGGCTCTTCCTCGCGGCGGGAGTACATGGGCGAACTGCTCCAATACTACCTGCTCCATCAGCTCCTCTGATGTCCGGCGTTCGGGCTGTAGCCACTTATTGCAGGTCTCTCGAAGCTCCTGGGCCACTATCCGAGGTCGGGCCCCTGGAGGATACGCCAGGCTTCTAAACCGCTGTCGGTAGGTCTCTGGACTCACATCCAGGGTGTCTAGGATAGCGGCTTTCACCTGGCTGTAGTCCTGGGCTGCCTCCACAGACAAGCCTCGATAGACCGTCTGAGCAGTCCCCGTTAAGTATGGGGCCAGGATGGTGGCCCATTGGTCCTGGGCCCAGCCCGCGACGACGGCCACCCGCTCGAATGTGACGAGAAAGGCTTCGGGGTCGTCGCCGGGCCACATCTTCGTCAGCCGAATTGGGGGGCTGGGCCGCGGGGCCCCTGCAGCATCTCCTGGCTGGGGTTCCCCCGGTCGAGTCAGCACCGCTGCGAGCTGCTGGACACATTGCCGCTGGAAGTCCTGGTGCTGGGTAACCAGGTCTTGAATGAGCTGCCGTTGTTGCGAACCTAGCTGCTCGACGAGCTGCTGCTGCTGTTGCGACTGGGCCGCCTGTTGTCGCTCCTGGCTCTCCGTCATGAGGGCAGGAGCTGGGACAGATCCATCTCTCTGGCGGGAGGCCTCTCTCCCGCGGCCCCCTTTTCACCAGCGTCAAGAGCTCGCGCCCACATCCTGGGCGAGAGGTCCTCAGAGAAGGCACCACGTGTAAGAGTCCGGTGTGGGGGCTCGGCCCTCTCGGGTGTGGCCGGGAGCCAGGCCGCGTCACTACACGGCCTAAATCAGCAGTTCAGTCTCCGAAGGTCCAAGGGCTCAGACCCTCAGGCAGGGCTGAGCAGAAATAAACAGTCAACGAAGCCCAAGCCCTCAGTCAGGGTGGGGCAGCAAACAGCAGTTCTAGGCTCAGACCCTCAGGCAGGGGCTGAGCACCCAGAGTCAGTAAAGCCCTAGCCCTAGTCAGGGCGGGGCAATAAGCAGTAGTTCAAGGGGCTCAGCTCCTTAAGCAGGAGCTGAGCAAATAACAATAGTTCAGGGCTCAGATCTTTAAGCAGGAGCTGAGCAAACAATAGTTCAGGGCTCAGATCTTTAAGCAGGAGCTGAGCAAACAACAATAGTTCAGGGCTCAGATCTTTAAGCAGGAGCTGAGCAGCAATAATAGTTCAGGGCTCAGGTCCTTAAGCAGGAGCTGAGCAGCAATAATAGTTCAGGGCTCAGGTTCCTAAAGCAGGAGCTGAGCAGCAACAACAATAGTTCAGGGCTCAGGTCCTTAAGCAGGAGCTGAGCAGCAATAATAGTTCAGGGCTCAGGTCCTTAAAGCAGGAGCTGAGCAGCAATAATAGTTCAGGGCTCAGGTCCTTAAAGCAGGAGCTGAGCAGCAACAACAATAGTTCAGGGCTCAGGTCCTTAAAGCAGGAGCTGAGCAGCAATAATAGTTCAGGGCTCAGGTCCTTAAAGCAGGAGCTGAGCAAACAACAATAGTTCAGGGCTCAGGTCCTTAAAGCAGGAGCTGAGCAGCAACAACAATAGTTCAGGGCTCAGGTCCTTAAGCAGGAGCTGAGCAAACAACAATAGTTCAGGGCTCAGGTCCTTAAAGCAGGAGCTGAGCAGCAACAACAATTGTTCAGGGCTCAGGTCCTTAAGCAGGAGCTGAGCAGCAATAATAGTTCAGGGCTCAGGTCCTTAAAGCAGGAGCTGAGCAGCAACAATAGGTGAGTCCAGACTTCTGGATCTGAGCTCCGATGTGAGGGGGAGACTGCCACCCGTGAGGCGGTGGATGGGGGGACACAGGCCCACCCACTCCACTGTGTCCCAGCCCGGGGCCCTAACAGCAGCAGTTAGTCTGCTGCTGTGTCGGTGGGGTCCTGACCGCAACACACCGACATCGGCTCGAAATCTGCAGTAGCCAGACTGGGGTCAGCTACCCCCGGGCTACTTCCCATCTCCCCCTCCATGGGTACCTGCTCATCGCAGGTGTCCGCAGCGGGGTCCCATACCATGGGCTCCTCGTCGTGCTGAGGGCTGGCTAGGTCGGGCTGCTACTCAGGACACGGGTCGGGGGGACGCTCGGGCAGCTCCTCGGGGTACCGGGCTCGGGGCAGGCTCGGCCAGTTCTCCTCAGGGTACCGGGCTCGGGGCAGGCTCGGCCAGTTCTCCTCAGGGTACCGGGCTCGGGGAAGGCTCAGCCAGTCTTCTTCAGGGTACGGGGCTTGGGGCAGGCTCGGTCCAGCAAGAGCTCGGTCAGGATCGTCTGTCCTCTCCGGCCACCGGGGCTTTTATACTTCCTGTCCCGCCCCTTGACTTCCGGGGGGCGGGGACAGGGGCAGTGGCTCCGCCCACTGTGGCAGCTGTTCTGGCTCCTCCCTCTCGGGTGCGGCCGGGAGCCAGGCCGCCTCACTACAGGGCCGTACTGTCGCAAGAGGTGGGAGGAGAAGAACACCCCATTTTGGACCTGAGCCACAAGCTGTTCCCCAGAGAGACCCGGTATTCCACCACAGAGCGGGAGGCCCTGGGAGTGAAATGGGCATTCGTGGTGCTGAGGTACTGTGATGTTCGTCCATCGTTGTCGATGAAGACCTCAACAACTCATTCGTTCGATGACCGGACTCTGTGAGTCCGGAGATGACTGATCAGTCCGATTTGGGCGTGGAACGTCTTGCCACACGTTGGACAGACATGCGATGGCACTGTCAATGATGTGAGGGCAGCTCTGGACTCGCGCAGCTCACGCTTTCTTTCAGACTCAGCAGTACGCCTCGCCTCAGAGGTATTACTGCCTGTGTGAATGAGGCTGCGCCATGCTGGACGGTTCAGTGCGAGGGTTTCCCATGTGGCGGTGTTGATCTCGAGGGAGTTCAGAGAGGTCTTCAGCGTGTCCTTGAACCGCTTCTTTTGTACTCCATGGGAGCGCTTTCCCTGGTGAGTTCTCCGTAGAAGAGCTGTTTAGAAATGCACTCCTCTGACATTCTCACGACATGTCCAGCCCATCTGGTCTGGGATCTCATCAGCAGTGTGTGAACTGACGGCAGACTGGCTCTGGTAAGGACTTCAGTATTGGGCACTTTGTCCTGCCATCTGATTTTTAGAAGCTTTCGCAGACAGGAAATGTGGAAGTGATTGAGCCTTCGTGCATGACTCTGATAGACAGTCCACGTCTCGCAGGCCTACAGCAGAGTTGGAAGCACCACTGCTCGGTAGACCATCAGCTTCATTGGTAGGCTGATCCCTCGACGTTCCCAGACGTTGGAGCGCAATCGGCCAAATGCAGAGCTGGCTTTAGCAATTCTGCCGTTTACTTCATCATCGACTGACACTGCTTGGGAAAGGGTACTGCCCAGGTATGTGAAGTGCTCCACTGCCTGGAGTCTCTGTCCATTTACAGTGATGGACGGTTCTGAGTACGGAGCGTGGGGAGCTGGCTGGTGCATGACCTCAGTCTTCTTGATGTTAACGGTGAGACCGAAGTTGTTACATGCAGATGAAAACTTGTCCATATTGGCTTTCATTTGTGGCTCTGTACTAGCATTCAGAGCACAATCATCGGCAAAGAGAAAGTCTCGAAGTACAGTTTCCTTCACCTTGGTAATGGCACACAGTCGCCTCGGATTGAATAGTTTCCTGTCAGTTCTGTATTTCAGGCCTACTCCTTCAGTGCAGTATTGAAAGGCATCAGTCAGAGTGGCAGAGAATATCATGCTGAACAAAGTGGGTGCTAAAACACACCCTTGCTTGATGCCGTTGGTGACTGGGAAGGCCTCAGATGTTTCACTGTCATCCAGGACACGAGCCATCATACCGTGATGAAATTGACGTACCATTGGTATGAATCTGTCTGGACAGCTGAATTTCGACATGATCCTCCACAGGCCCTGGCGACTGACAGAGTCGAACGCTTTCGTGAGGTCCACAAAAGTTGTGTAGAGTTCACAATTCTGTTCTTGACATTTCTCCTGTAGCTGACATGCAGCGAAGATCATGTCAATAGTCCCACGTCCCTTGCGGAAGCCGCACTGTGATTCTGGCAGTAAGCCCTGTTCCAGGTGAGTGATCAATCGGTTCAACAGAACCCGTGCAAGAATTTTCCACGCTGTAGAGAGCAGCGAGATTCCATGGTGATTGTTGCATACCTGGCGATTGCCCTTCCTCTTATAGAGGTCCACCATGGACACATCTCTAAATTCCTGTGGAATGGATCCCTGCTTCCAGAAGGACTGAAACAGCTCAGTGACTTTCCGTAGCAGCACGGGTCCACTGACTTTGTACACCTCTGCTGGTATGGCATCTGACCCTGGGGCTTTGCCACTTGACAGCTGGTTGATGGCTTCCTTCACTTCATCCTCTTTTGGTGAAGCATCCATGGAGTCATGGACTGCAACCTGGGGCATCTTGTCAATGGCCTCATCACTGATGACTGAAGGGCAGTTGAGAACTGCTTCAAAATGTTCAGCCCATCTCTGGAGAATCTGCATCTTCTCTGTAAGGAGCACAGTGCCATCAGAGCTCAGGAGGGGAAAGCTCCCAGAAGACTGTGGACCATAGACTCTCCCTCACTTTAATCCAATTCACGCGCAAGTCTCGACATCATAACATATCAAGTCCTGTGGTGATGGGCAAGCGACGAAGCAGCAGGTGTGGATACACTGGGAGCTGTTGCCGCGGACCTGCACACAGGCGGCTCAGGTATAATGGTCGTTCCTCACTGACCGAAGCAGCAGTGGAGCGCGGCATCTTCTTGAGCAACTGAGCAGCCCTATTCAGGACTGCACTGCTCACTTGGCTAGAAAAGGTGCCCTAATCATTGCCTGCTTCACCTTACCCTGGCCAGCATACCGCGGCTGGTGGGGATCCCATCAAAGCGGTTGAACAAAAACAAAACTTAGAGTGACACCGATCCCCATTGGCACATGGACTGTGGGCACGCTACTGGACATCACGGCAGACAGACCGGAAAGAAAAACAGCACTTGTCACCAGAGAGCTCGCACGCTACAACATTGACATTGCAGCCCTTAGCGAAACTCGCCTTGCTAATGAAGGATAGCTGTCCGAGTCAGGCAGAGGCTATACATTCTTCTGGAGTGGCCGCAGCAGTGATGAGCGTCGCGAATCTGGAGTTGGCTTCGCCATCAAGAATCATCTTGTTCGGAAACCTGCCAGTTCCCCCAAGGGTGTGAATGACCGACTCATGAGAATGCAGCTTCCGCTTCAAAAAGGAAAACAAGCTACTTTGATCAGCACATACACTCCCACAATGACCAACCCAGAGAATGTGAAGGATAAATTCTACGAAGAACTAGGTGCTCTGTTATCATCAGTGCACCGCAGAGACAAGCTGATCCTGCTTGGCGATTTTAACGCAAGAGTCGGATGCGATGCCGCAGCCTGGGAAGGAGTCATCGGGAAACACGGAGTGGGAAAGTGTAACAGCAATGGCCTGTTACTGCTGAAAACTTGTGCAGCACATGACTTTCTGATCACCGATACGGTCTTCCGCCTCCGTACCCGCAACAGGACTTGGTGGATGCATCCCCGTTCCAAGCACTGGCATCTGATCGACTATGTCGTCATCAGGAGAAGGGACAGACAAGATGTCAGGGTTACAAAAGCTATGTGCGGCGGTGACTGTTGGACGGATCACAGGCTCATAGTATCCAAAATGAAGCTCCGTATCATGCCGAAGAGACGACCACAAGGCTGTAAGGCTCTCAAAAGGATCAATGTGTCGAAGCTGAAGAATAGCCGCATCGCTGAAAATCTAGCGGAAGACCTAGAGAATGAGCTTGCTGATCTTCGTATTGAGGATGACGCTGAGAAAGACTGGGAGCCATTCCGCAACACTGTCCATACAGCTGCATCGAAGGTATTGGGGCCCTCCACACGCAGGCGGCAAGGCTGGATTGACGAAAATGATGCAGAAATCCAGGTCCTACTTGCTGAGAAGCATCGCCTGCATCGTGCACATCAGAACGACCCATCCTCAGCGGCAAAGAAGACGGCCTTTATCAACGCTCGCAGAACAGTACAGCACCGACTGCACAAAATGCGGGACTTGTGGCTGAGCGCCAAAGCAGATGAAATACAGGCATATGCGGACAGGAATGACTATAAGCAGTTCTATGAAGCCCTCCTTCTCCTTGGTAATAGAACACGCACCCCTCAGGTGGATTAACAGCATGAAGGACTCAAACACACGGATCATGTGGTGGTACATGTCCCTCCAACCCTATTCCTTCCGAGTGTTACACCGGCCAGGAAAGGCTCATGCGGATGCAGATTTCTTTTCCCAAGTTGTGGGGCGGTAGGGGGGTAGGGGGAAGGGGAGGAGACGACTAAGGGTCAGCCGGCCCAGGCGACTGTCTTAAGGGGGAGGGTGTGTGACGGGGCAGAGTGGACCCACACTGGTATAGCAGGGGTTAACCCTTCCTCCCTGGCAGAGGAAGCCCCGCCCCAGAAGTTCTGCTGGGCATGCTCCAACTGGAGCTCAGATATAAAAGCCTGCACATCAGCTCAGTCTGGGCTGACAGCCAGAGGGGAAGGACGCACGCTGTTAGCTCCTGCAGAGAGAGGGCCTGCGAGCCACGATCCGGACGTCAGCATTGCCGAGGCACCACCGGAGACCCTGACGGAGGACGACCCAGGGGCGGAACAGACCGGAGGACCCCTCGCTGCAGAAGCACTGCCATTCCCAGGGGAAAGTAGAGATAAACGGTGTTAAAGCTGTATTAGCACTCGGCGTGTTGCGGGCAGATCCCTGCCGAGCGAGCGGCAAGTAGAGCTTGCAGCTATCAGGGCCCTGGCAGGGCTCAGAGGAGAGGTGGGCCCGAGTCCAACCGTGAAGGATTATGTGGACTCTGGCGCGCTACCCGCCTGAAAGGGGATTATATCAGGCCCGCACAACTCGTAAAGCGGCGAGGCCACATTCCTCCAAAGAAAACAGCCGAGGCGAAACCTCCCGGCCCCGCAGAAACACCCCGCCCCAGGGCCGCCCAGCCCTGCGGAAACAAACCCTCCTTCCCCAGCGCCGCCCCACCAAAACTGCTGTGGGCCAAAAAGGAAGGTTGGGGGTGGGGAGGTGATACTTTATTTTAAATCAACCAGGGTCTCCCAGCTGAAGAGGTGGCTGGGAGCCCTCAGGGTCAAATTAAATGGCCCAGGGCTCCGGTGGCTGGGGGAACCTGGCAGGGTCAGCTCTAGGTGTTTTGCTGCCCCAAGCAAAAAAAAAACTTGGCTGCCCCCCGTCCCAGCCCTGGGCTCCCCCCTGTACCCTCCTGCTGCCCCAATCCTGGGCTCTCCCCCCACTGACCCACACCCCCTGCCGCCCCAGCGCTGGGCTTCCCCCTTTCCTCCCCACCAGTGCCCTCCCTCCACCCTGCTGCTGCCCCAGCCCTGGGCTCCCCCCACCAGTGCCTCCCCCCCCACACACCTCCTGCCTCCCCAGCCCTGGGTCACTAGTAACACTCCCAGGGCAGGTCATTCAGCAGGAATTTTGGATGTGCACAAAACACAGACAGGATTGGTTCCCATATGGTTACAGAGCTGCAGTAAAGTGGAACAATATTCAGCTTGTGTGATTGGAGGATATCTGGATGCATATTATAAGACTGTCCTCCATAAATGAGGAAAAGTTGAGGTGCCTTTATTATTCTTTTGTTCCACTCTTTCTTTCTATGGGGAATTTGCCTATGCAATATCACTGTCTTCCTTAAACAAACAAAAAGGCAATGGCTGCTGAAAATAGCAATTCCAGTCCTAATAAGCATTTCTTGCTCAATTTTATCCTGCTTTTTCTACAGCAAGTTACAGTGGATCAGTATATTTGATTTGGGAGAAATGAAGTAACAGCTGCCCAAACTGAGCTTGAGCACTCCTGAATCCTGAGGTGTTCAAATCTGGAAGGCAGGTGCTGGGGGTGGGGCCTGTGGGCTCCACGGGGGAGTATGGCAGCAATGTGTCTGGAGCTGCATGGAGCCAGACACGCTGGTCTGAGTGGCACAGTAAGTGGGCTGGAGGTTGGAGAAGGGGTAGGGAGTTCCAAGGGGCAGTCAAGGGACAGGGAGCTGTGGGGGCTGGATGGGGCAGAGGTTCAGGGGGGCAGTCAGGGGACAGGCAGCAGTAGGATAGGCATGGGAGTCCCAGGGGTTTATCAGGGGACAGGTAGGGGGTGGGGTCCTGGGGGAAAGTTGGGGGAGTCTCAGGAGGGGGCAGTTGGGGACAAGGAGAAGGGAGGCTTAGATAGGGGCTGGGGTCCCAAGGGGCAGTTGGAGCAGGGGTCTTGGGAGGGAGCAATTGGGGGACAAGGAGCAGCGGCTTTTAGATAGGGGGTGGGGTCCGGGGGGCAGTTAGGGGCAGGAGTCCCAGGAGAGGGGTATCAGGGGACAAGGACCAGTGGTGTTAGATAGGGGGTGGGGGTTCTGGGGGGCAGTTGGGGAGGGTGCAAACAGCGGTCGCGTGCCGGGATTCAAACCACTCTGGGCTGCTGGCAGCCGCGGGGAGCCCTGAGCCCTTTAAATCCCAGCCGCAGCCGGGAATCTGTGGGCAGCCCAGAGATTTAAAGGGCTCTGCGCTCCCCGCGGCTGCGGGCAGCCCAGAGCCCTCTGATTTCCGGCCGCGGCTGGGATTTAAAGGGCTCTGGGCTCCCCGCCGCTGTGGGCAGCCCAGAGCCGTCTGATTCCTGGCCGCGGCTGGGATTTAAAGGGCTCTGGGCTCCCCGCGGCTGCCAGCAGCCCAGAGCCCTCTGACACCCGGCCGCGGCTGGGATTTAAAGGGCTCTGGGCTCCCCGAAGCTGCGGGCAACCTAGAGCTTTTTGATTCACCGCCACGGCTGGGATTTAAAGGGCTCTGGGCTCCCCGTGGCTGCCGGCAGCCCAGAGCCTTTTGATTCCTGGCTGCGGCTGGGATTTAAAGGGCTCTGGGCTCCTCACGGCTGCGGGCAACCCAGAGCCTTTTGATTCCCCGCTGCGGCTGGGATTTAAAGGGCTCTGGGCTCCCCGCCGCTGTGGGCAACCCAGAGCCTTTTGATTCCCGGCCGCGGCTGGGATTTAAAGGGTTCTGGGCTCTCCGCAGCTGCCGGCAGCCCAGAGCCCTCTGACTCCCAGCCGCGGCTGAGATTCAGAGGGCTCCCCGCGGTTGCCGGCAGCCCAGAGCTCTCTGCTTCCTGGCCGCAGCCGGGATTCAAAGGGCTCTGGGCTGCCCACACAGCTCCGTGTGCGGGGGATTTAGAATCCCCTCGTGGGCCGCACAGTGAGGCTCCGCGGGCCTTATGTTGTGCAGGCCTGGATTATATGAACGTTGGCCGCAAGGCTGTTCTACCCTGCTGCAAAGAGGGATTATATGGACTTTGTCCACTAGGCCGTGCTACCCCACCCTCAAGTCCTCAAATAATGGTTTCAAGACTTTAAGGTGCAGAGACTCCTCCAGCAAGTGAACCAGGACCTGTACTGCAGAGGAAGGTGAAAAGCCCAGCTATGGCGATCAGCTAAACCCTGAGCATGTGGGCAAGACTCACCTCGACCCAAGAAGAGCAGGCCTGGGCAGAGCAGGTCTGTACAAGGGAAAGGAGAGTGCTTTCCCCTGGGCGGCACAGCCTGGGGCTTAGCCAAATTGATTACAGAATGAGTCCTAACTCCGAGGGACCATGTATTGGCCTCGAAAGAACCAGACTGCAGCGGCGATAAAGCCTAGCTGGGCTATGCACTGGAATGAGAACTAGGTAGGAAGTTGAAAGCAGCAAGGAAAGCCTAGAAGGGAACTTGAGAAGAGAGGTAGGATGTGCCCAGGGAAACCTGCAGCAAAGAGAAAAGAGCAGACCTAGCTGTTGAGCACAGAGCCCTGGGCTGCTACCAGGTTCAGGATGGGACCGGGTTCCTCTACTGACCCCAAAGAAGGGGGCATAAATGCACCCAGAGAGGTTACCAAGCCCAGCAAGGGGGCTGCAGGCTGAGCCAGAGCCCCAGTGAGAGGAGAAGAACTTTTTTCTCTGGGAAGACCTTTTTGGACTTTTACTGTGTCACAAACTGAGCCCCAGAAGCGGTGACTAAAAGTAGTGAGCCGGCCAGAGGGCCGAATTACCAGGCAGAGAGACTGCCATGGTGCTGGAGTGACCGTCGATGGAGGACCAGAGGCACCTAACAATGAGTAGATTCATTGATTATTGGCATCGTCAGCAGAAATGAATTCCTCCCGTCATCCGCGATGGCTCATGGAAGTCTTGGATACTGAAGGAAGGTCCATCCCCACAAGTGGGAATCCCATTTGAGTTCCAGGGACTGGTTAAGCAGGCAAAGCAGGGCTCGGGGTTTCTCCAGCAGCTCCTAGAAACTCCCCAGAAGCAGAAGGAAGTGCAGGCAGAGCTGCAGATGCAGCTGGTAATCTTGAAGGAGCAGCAGCAAGACCTGTCAGAGATCCTACAAAGGGAAATGAACCTGCTACGGCCATGGACAAACAGAGCAGCCTCGGATCTAGTGGCCAGTGAACTCTGGTACAAAGCTGCTTCCATTATGGAAACAGCCTGGTACTGGCGAGTGGGTGGGGAGACCAGGGAGATGGGAGGGGTTACTGAGGCTGGGGTGGGGAAGAAGCTGTGGGGCTGGGAGGGGAAGGACATGGCCCAGCTTGTGGGAAGGATCCTGCTGGCTGTGTCTGGAGCACTGTGCAGCCTCTTCTGTGGGAAGTTCCCATGGGTCAGTGTGGCCTGAATCTCTCCTGCTCCTTTGTTCTCTTTGGGCTTCACAGGAGATGTCTGGTGAACTGCCTGTGGACTCTGTGCCCCGCACCGCTCCGAAATTATTCACTACCTTGAAAGAAACAGGGCACAGCTCAGCCTGGTAGGTAGGCTGGAGACTCACACTTCACTCACACACACAACACTGAGGGGCTTTGGGAAGCACAGTAACAAAGAAGAGATTTAAGTGATACTAAGCAAGAGAAAGAGACAAATTTCAAACAGACAAAAAAAACAAAACACACTTTGTAGTGACTCAAACTGAATCATAAGAGTCACAATTGTGGCCTTAGCAGTTTCAGACTAACATCTCCGCTTTCCTAACAGACCTTATTTGATGTCCTGTGCGGTACAAAAATTCTCTGTCGAATCTGCTGATTTGATTGCTTAGCCTTTCGGTTTCAGACCCTCTGTTCTCTTTCTGGGGTGCCTGGACCTGACTGCAACATCTCTCTTCCAGTCTCTGGCCCAGCCTCTTCCACAGACGTATGCTGCAGCCAGCCCAGCTCAGAGAGCAGTGGGGACACATGATCTCATCCTGTCAAACCAAGCAACATGGGTCCCATTGAGGCTTAGATGGAAGATCCCAGGTATTCACTCTTCTGGGCACTTTGGGCTTCCTGTTCCATAGCCTAGTTGTCATCATGACTTTGTTTTTATTCTCAGAGGACGTGTCTGGGATCCTGGAGACTGTTTCCTGCTGGAGGTTTGAGCGGGGAGAGATCACTCAGAAGATCACTCGGGTCTGCAGGGTTCATGGGAGCAGCCACACTCCAGCAGGCCATCTGGAAGCCTATTAAAAACTGCTTACCTACGACTTACAAAGTCCAGACCCAGTTTGAGGCTCCATCCCTGAGGCCTATTGGCAAAGTCCCAGAGCAGCTAATCGGCCCCCGGGACCTCCTTAAACCAACAGCAGGAACAAGAAGCTGTCTGCTCACCGGGGCTCCCCTGTCTTCTGGACCATGTGACTCGCTGTGGCTCATCGGATTTGAGGGTCTGAACACAATTTGGTCTTTTGCTTCTGCTCTTCCAGTATCCTGACCCAGCTGACTCTCGACTCCTGTCTTCTGAGTGTAGACTCTGCCTCTGAGCACTAGGTCTGGCTGCTCATGACCCGGCCATGACACTGACTTTTCTACAATTCCTCCAATGCCCTTTTCTGCTCTCCAGCTCTGCTCTCCCAGCAAGACACACCAATCCCCTGGCTCCCAAAGTCCTAGTTGCTGCTATTCAAGGGCTCAGGGATAGTGCTTGTATTGCCCCCTCCCGCACCACAGCTGCTTTTCCTATGAGAATCTCCCTAGCGCAGAGGAGAAATCCGCTCTTCTCTTAGAATCAGTCCTGGCAGCAATTCAGGAAGTCATAGAAGGGACAGTCTGCTAAGCTCCCTCTGCAATGCCACTGTCAGAGACCATTACTGGTGGGTGCCAAGTGAGTGCGCAGGCAGCTCCTTGAGAGACTCCTAGGGGCAGGGTAGTCGTGTTTCACGGTGACCTCTGAAAGCCATGCAAAGAGTGCAGCATTGAAGAGACTCTCCTGCGGTAACAAAGGGTTTCTGTTCTCCTACATAGTCAGCCAGTGAGGCCAGTTTGCAGCATGTGGAAGAGCTGTTTGGTGCCTTGTTGGAGGATTCACCATATAGCTGGCAGCAGCTTCAGATCCTGGAGTCCCTATGATATGGTTACCATGCATCCGGATTTTCCAAGACATGTCCAGCTTTTTGTTTTTAAATAGCCGTCGGGGAGGAATTTGTAAAAATCTAAAGGTCCGTGATTTCCTCCCAATGCCCGGGCCACCCAGAGGGGGAGCAAGTGGGGCAATTTGCCCCAGGCCCTGGGCCCCGCAGGGGCCCTCACGAGAGTTTTTGGGGGCCTCTGGAGAAGGGTCTGTCACTCGCGCCGGGGGCCCCAGAAAACTCTCACGGGGCCCGGGCCACTGGAGCTTCTTCTGCTCTGGCTCTTCAGCGGCAATTCAGCGGTGGGGGGGTCCTTCCGCTCCGGGTCCCGCCGCCAAAGACCCCGGGACCCCTGAATCCTCTGGGCGGCCCCACCCAATGCAGAGTGTGACTCAGCTGAAACGGCGGCCAGGCCCGATTGAGCCACTCACATCCGGGCCTCCAGTAGTCAGAGCCCCTCCCCTGGTCTCCCCCTCCCCTGGCCTCCCTCTCCCCCCTGCAGCCAAAGTCCATTTAATCCTCCTTTGCAGGTGGGGTAGCGCGGCCTAGCGAGCAGAGTCTATAAAATCCCCCCTTGCAGGCGGGGGAGCATGGCCTAGTGGCCAGAGTCCATATAATCCCCCAGTACACATGGGGTAGCACGGCCTAACAGCCAGAGTCCATATAATCCTTCACGGTTCAGGGTGGGGGGGGTAGGTGGACTCGGGCCCACCCTCTCCACAGAGCCCTAAGCCAGGGCCCTGGTAGCGGCAAGCTCTACTTGCCGCTTGCTCAGCAGGGATCCGACTGCAACACGCCGAGTGGTAATACAGCATTAACACCGTTTATCTCTACTTTCCCCTGGGAATGGCAGTGCTTCTGCGGCGAGGGGTCCTCCGGTCTGTTCCTCCCCTGGGTCATCCTCCGTCAGAGTCTCCGGTGGAGCCTCGACAGGGCTGACGCCCAGATCCTGGCTCGCAGCCCCTCTCTCTGCAGGAGCTAACAGCGTGTGTCCTTCCCCTCTGGCGGTCAGCCCAGACTGAGCTGATGTGCAGGCTTTTATATCTGAGCTCCAGTTGGAGCATGCCCAGCAGAGCTTCCGGGGCAGGGCTTCCTCTGCCAGGGAGGAAGGGTTAACCCCTGCTATGCCAGTGCGGGGCCGCTCTGCCCCATCACACACTCTCCCCCTTAAGACAGTCCCCTGGGCAGCCTGACCCTTGGTCGTCTCCTCCCCTTCCCCCTGCCCCTCCGACCGCCCCCCATCTCGGGAAAAGAAATCTGCATCCGCATGAGCCTTTCCCGGCCGGTGTAACACTCGAAAGGAATAGGGTTGGAGGGACATGTACCACCACATGATCCGTGTGTGTGAGTCCTTCATGCTGTTAATCCACCTGAGTGGTGCGTGGTCTGTTACCAAGGAGAAGGGGTTCCCTATTAGATAGAACAGCTTGTGGCTCAGATACCAAAGACCGTATTTTCCCTCGGCCCACCGTATAGCCCGGGTAGATCAGTTCTTTCTGGCCCAGGTGACATTTGGTTCGGTTTGCGGTGAGTCCTGCTCTGCCCAGCGCCCGCAGCTGGAGCTGTTCCTTCCAGTTGGCACTGTAGATGATGATGTCCGTCAGTGTCTCCTGCAGCAAGCCGACCCGTTTGAAGATCTGCAAGAGTTCATTGGCGATAACTGGAGCCGTGGCAGACCATAGTGGTACCACCTCTGGATACCGTGTGGCATAGTCAACCACAACCTGATATACTTATGGCCGGAGCTACTCTTCTCCAAAGGCCCCACTAAGTCCAAGCCCATCCGTTCAAAGGGTGTCCCTCCTGCTCACCCACAAGGAGGCCGTGCCCCCCCCCAGGGGGTCATGCCCCATCCCGCCCCCATGTTCCTTGGCGCCCTCCCCAGGACCCCTGACCCATCCACCCCCTTCCCTGTCCCCTGACTGCCCCTTGCCATCCCATCAACCCCTCCTCTCATTCCTGATGGCCCCCCAGGACCCCTGCCCCATCCAACCACCCCTTCTCTCTGTCCCGACTGCCCCCCATCGTCTCATCTAACCCCTGCTCCTTCCTGACTGCCCCCCTGGAAACCTTGCTCCCATTCGATCCCCCTGTTCCCTGCCCTCTGACCACCCCAACCCCTATCCACCCCCCCCACAACCCACTGAACTCCCCTGCCCTCTTCCAACCCCCCCTCCCTGCTTCCTGCCCCCTTACCACACTGCCTGGGGCCGGGGCCGGGGCCAGGTCTGCTTGGCCAGGACCGGGACTGGTGCAGTGGGGCCCGACTCCACAGGCTGGGCCGAGCCAGGCCGGAGCTGGTCAGTCAGGACCAGGACCAGCGCCGCGGGGCCCCACTCCTTGGGCTGGGCCGGGCAGGAGCCGCTCATCCGGGACCAGCACTGGCGCCATGGGGCTGAGCCGGGCCGGAGCCACTGGGGCCAGAGCCGGGGGTGCTTGGCCGGGACTGGGCTGGGCCGCTCGGCCGGCGCCAGGCCAGGGCCAGGGGAAGCCGCTCAGATGGAGCCAGACAGGGCCGCGCTGTGCCTCCCTGGAGCTGTACTTGCACCCCCCAGCCCCAGCCTACCTGCCTGCTGCTTGTTTCAGGCTTCCAGCGAACATCTGATTCGCGGGAAGCAGGGGAGGGGGAGAAGGAGGCGGAGCGTTCCGGGAGGGGGGGGAGGTGAGCTGGGGCGGCGGGGGGAGGGACGGCTGCCCGAGGTTTTGTTAAATGGAAAAGCTTTTTCAGAACCGGTTGTCCTGGAACAGCTGGTTCTAAAAGGGTTTCTAAATTTAACAACCGGTTTCTGCGAACCGGCTCAAGCTCCCCACTGCCATCTGCCCAAAGCAGTCAATGGCTCTTACCTCCACGAGGGAGCGGGGTCTCCCTCTCAGACTCTCTGAGAACTTGCACTGCTTGGTTTCCTAGGACAAGGTGACCTGTCCCCACTGCTCCCTGAGGTGGCCCATCTGGGAGGCTGTCACACACCCCAGGGCCTAGCAGACAGGTGGGGAGGAGGTTCCCGTTCATGTCACCCTCTGAGAGCCCACAGAAGGGCCAAAGGAAGAATTAAGGGCAAGAGGTGAAGCAGGCCCTGAGCCTCTGTCCCATCCTCACCTCCTCAAATGTGGAGCTTCCTGAGCTTCAGTTGGGCAGGCGGAAAATGTAGCTCTGGCACAAAGGTGCTTCTGCACCATCTGGGGCAGGAGAGCTCTGCCTGGGAGCCCGGGAATGGGATGGGGGTGAGAGCAAGGAAAGAGGGGAGGGTATGGGAGTGAGGGGAAGAGCTCATGCCCCAGGTGAAGGACGTTTGGGGTCAGAGGAAGGACCCTGCTCCACAGAGAGGAGAGAGTTTCTGTCAGTGACAGGGGCCTCCATTTCCCCTTCCACTAGCCCCCATTTCCAGGAGACAGAGCAGTACCTGCAGCAGGGAGGCGGGAGTTGCTGAGGGGGGACCTTTAAGGGCATCAGGTGAGGCTCAGCCCTTGCAGCACCTCAGGCACCTGGTGCAGCTGCCGGATGCTGCGGAGCTGACCCATCAGCTTGGCGGTGGTGTCCTCCAGCTGCAGGGGAAGGAGAACATGTCAGAGACTGAGACACTGCCCAGGAATCAGGGAGGATTAAGGGCACCTGGAACCAGCACCATTTCCACCCAGCAGCTGCTCATGTCTGAGTGGTGGATTCACCCTCCTGATCCTCAGGATGGAGGCTTCTTGTCCTCTCTAGTGACCTCCAGTGCCAGCCCCCCTCCTTGTAGGGTTAGCTCCTGCCGCCTCCCCCTCAGTGCCCCTGACAGCTGTTCCACCTCCAACCCACCTGGGGACACCGCTCAAGTTGGTAGAACCCTCTCCTCCACCCCTGCCTCCATCCCCACCCAGGTAGGGCAGGAGGGATTCTGACAGCAGTGAAGTGGCCTGCGGGGAGGTTGAGACCTTTCCCCAAGTCACCCCAGTGACAAATGCTGAAGCCAGAGGATGGCAGCCCTGGTGAACGGGGCAGGTCAGCAGCCCCTGCTGGCTGAATCCTCCCATTCTCTCTAGAGCGGGTCCAGCCCTGCCAGCAGCAGGACAAGCTTCCCCCACCCATGTGCCTCAGAACTGCCTGGCCGGTCGCCATCACCCATCAGTCCTTGGCCTCCCAGGCTGCCAGTGATGGGAGCAACTCTGGGTGGTGGCTGGGGTGACATGGACACTAGGCCATGGGGAAATAGGTGCAGCTCTGTGGGGCAGGAAAGGTTCACACAGGGCACTTAGGGGACTCTCCTGCCCGTCCCAGGAGTGAGAGCAGAGCATCACATCCTAAGAACACAAGTCCATGAAGTCCACAAGTCCCCACTAGGCTCCTTGCTCCCAGGCCAGCAAATGGTGATAGGATGGGAATGAGGCCTGGGCCCCGCTCCAATCTCCTGAGTCGAATGCAGCTGCTTACCGTGTACCCCAGCAGTTGCTCGGCTTCCCCAGGATGGCGTGCGTGAGAGAAGCCCAGCCTGGCTAATGCACAGCAGGGGTTGTAGATCGCTGGCACGGCTGTCTTGAGGAAGCATTTCCTCTGCCCCGCAGAGAAGAATTTTCCAAAGACCTAAAACCAACAGGACAGGAGGCTGTAGCAGATTGCCCAGAGCCAGCCTCCAAGCCCTGGAGATAGAATGGCCTCAGTGTCTGGTGCCCCAAAGGAAGGGTAAGAGAGCTGCTGTAGCCAAGGCCGTTCATTCCCCAGGAGGCTTTCAGGGTCCCATGGCTCAGGGAAGCCCCTTTATGAAAAGATGGCAGATGCTTAGGGACCAAAGCCTCCAGTGGCTCTTTCTGGAGGGCAATTGATCGCAGGGGCCATGATGGGCTGGAAATAGATCTCTAATGTGGGTGAGCAGAGCCCACTCTGCTGTGCAGCGCACAGAGATGATAGGGGACCCTGTATTACTTCCAGCAGAGAGATCTCTTGCACCTCAATGGCTAGAGGAGTGTGCAGGGGGAGGGGGGGTGGAGCTGACAGACCAAAGGTCTATTCCCCCCAAATTAGTGATTTCTCTAGTAGCTGGGTATGGTCTCGGCAGCTCCTTGGTTTCTGCCAAAAGGAATCCAATCTGCAACCCGACCAGGATAAGGAGACTCATTTCCCAGTCCCCATCACAGACAATCATAGGAAACTTTTCTTCTGCTGCAGCAATTCAGCTTGTGAGAGGCAGGACAAGCTCACAGAGTCTCTCTCACGTGGCGTCTATAGGGCAGCATTCTGTAGATGCACTTGGAGATCCAGGAGCCATTCCAAGGCCTCCTCTGTGATGTTGTGGAAATCACCCATTTCAACGTTGACTCCAATCTGGGGCACTGGGTTATGGTGTGTTCCAAGGTTTGGATGTTCTCAGCACAGGTGTGAGACAGGGGCCGGGAGGTCTTTGATTTTCTACTTCTGCGGCAAGTAGTCGCAACTTGGGTCAGTGACAATGTGCTTCTTTGGCACAGTGGCTGAGGTCCAGATACTCTGCCATTCCCTGGCCGGGACTGGAGACATGAGGAGGCGCATGTGGTGCATATTGGCCCTGGAGCTCACTGTGTTCCCTCCCAGTTCTCGGCAGGGCATTCTGCTTCCTGACTGGCAATGGACTTGGGCAAACCCCACCTCCTTTCTCTGCTTCTACAGGGTGCAGGGAAGTAAACAAGGGTCTGCTCAAGCACTAGTGACTGACGGACCCAGTGCTCTTCTCTCAGACACTTGGGGATCAGCCAAGGGGACAAGGAGCAGAGAGACACCCAGAGCCATAATCCTCTATTAACTCACCCACCCGGGGATTCGCCTTATGCCACGTAGCAACGGCTCCATGGAAGACACTCAAATCACAGCAACTAGCGAGGTTCCAATGTGGGACCTTTAGCACCAGCCTGTCCCACTGGGTGCTGGGTGAGGAACTCTGAGCTGGAAATAAGGAGTGGGCTCTTGTCCTGTCTCCAGGAGGCATCCACTGCAGGGACCCCAGCCAGCCCCACTCCCTGAGCTGTGTCCTACCCTGCCACAGTGTCCTTACCTCCCCCACCCTGGCTGTGTTTTGATAGCCCAGGAGCCTGCTGTCCTGGTACCAGTTGTGGCACCACAGATCCTCCACCTCGTGTATGCTCAGCCCTGGAAGAGAGAGAGAGAGAGAGACACTTTGATCATTCTGGTTGCAGTTTCTGTGTCCTTCCAATCCCATTGGTGGCTGCCCAGTGGAGTGGAGAAGAACAGAGGTGGAGAGAGACTTGTTCTCCAGCTGGGGTCAGGCTGAGGGAAATTGTCTGGGGTCCCATTATCCACCCGTGGTCCCTCTCAGTCCCCTGATGGGTTCCGTGTCCCAGTGGGTTCCTTACCCCTCTGTTCGAGCAGCAGTTGGTACAGCCGGTAAGTCCCCTCCCTGGCCTGCCGGCTGATGTCCTGGTCTGGGTAACTCACAAACAGAGCCAGCTGGGCCACGTGCTGACCCAGCCTAGGGAACTCTGCTGAGATCTAATGGAAGGGAGAGGAGAGGAGACTCCATCAGCATTTTCCTGTCAGCTCCCTGTCCCCCCTGGGCCAGAAGGCTTCTTCTGCAGGAGATGCTGGGGGAGAGGAGCCTGAGACAGACCCTTCATTTGCTCTGCTGCCAAGGGAGCCAGGAGCTGCTTTGGGATGCCAAGCAGGGGCTGGAACATGGTCCCTGTCAAGGTTCCTTCCACTCTGAACTCTAGGGTACAGATGTGGGGACCTGCATGAGAACCTCTAAGCTTAATTACCAGCTTAGATCTGGTTTTTCTGCCACCACCCAAAGCATTTAAGAGTTATTTGGGAAACTCTGTCGACCTCCCCCCTAGAATATCTCCCTCCCAAATACTAGAACCCTTCCCTGGGTAGCCTTGAGAGACTCCTCCACCAATTTCCTGGTGAACACTGATCCAAACCCTTGGATCTTAAAACAAGGAAAAATCAATCAGGTTCTTAAAAGAAGGCTTTTCATTAAAGAAAGAAAGGTAAAAATCATCTCTGTAAAATCAGGATGGAAAATAACTTTACAGGGTCATCAGATTCAAGGAGCCCAGAGGAACCCCCTCTAGCCTTAGGTTCAAAGTTGCAGCAAACAGAGGTAAATCCTCTTAGCAAAAGGAACATTTACAAGTTGAGAAAACAAGAGAAACCTAACACGCCTTGCCTGGCTAGTACTTACAAGTTTGAAATATGAGAGACTGGTTCAGAAAGATTTGGAGAGCCTGGATTGATGGCTGGTCCCTCTTAGTCCCAGAGCGAACAACCCCCAACACAAAGAGCGCACAAACAAAAGCCTCCCCCTCCCACCAAGATTTGAAAGTATCCTGTCCCCTTATTGGTCCTTTGGGTCAGGTGTCAGCCAGATTACCTGAGCTTCTTCACCCTTTACAGGTAAAAGGATTTTGGTGTCTCTGGCCAGGAGGGATTGGATAGTATTGTACACAGGAGGGCTGTTCCCTTCCCTTTATAGTTATGACAATCCCCTTCAAGGCCCAGGGACGACACTTGACCAGGACAAGAAGAACTTGATTCAAGCCTATCTCATTCCCTGCTCTGACTCTGCCTCCCCAAGAGGAACACTGCGAACCCACAGCCCCTGCAGCAGCAGATCCTACAGCCCGGTGGAGCCAGCCCGCCTGCGCCTGGAGTCAGGAAGCTGGGGTCAGAGGTCACTTACGTCAAACTCGGGGAGGGTGACTGCAAATCTCAGCAGGGCCGTGCTGCTCTTAATGGCCCTGGCTCTCTCCTGGGGCACCCTGGACACGATCCAGCGGTTGACATGCTGTGGGGAAAGGAGGCAGGTCAGGATGAATGGGCAGGTGGTGCTTTGCAAATGAGCCCCACCCCCCGCCCCAGCCCCAGGGGCCCGAGACATTATGCGCAGAGAGAATAGCTGAGTCATTGATCACAGAGCTTTAGAAGGGGATTCTCTCCCCCGGGACACAGCTTGTATCCTGCAGGTCACAACTTGTCAGGGTCTCTCTAGATTGGTCCCATCCTCCCAGAGCTCCTGATTCCTGAAGAGTTCACCAGAAAGGAGACTGAATCCTCGCCCTTCCCTGCCACTAAAATCCTTGGTGGGATGTAAGGAGTCACTGAGAGCACAATCCCCCCAGGAATTTCAGAGCATATCAGAGAAGGGCTGATTCCCTGGGTTCCTCCTGTTTCTCTAGGAAGGAGCGTGTGCCTCTTCTCTGAGAACCATCTCTGGAAACTCGTGGGGTGGGTGTGTTGGGGGGGGCGGGGGAAGGGGGGGTTTCAGACTCTCACTCCCCAAGACAACCAGGGGCCCTGTGATTAGTGTTCAACAGAAGCAGGCAGAGCTCTGGCTTGATGTCCCAGCTCCTTCCTCTGTCCCTCAAGAAAGCAGGACCTGACACTGCATTGCACTGACCTCCCCAGCCAAGGACGCCCCAATGGGGACCCAGCTAGGAGGACAGAATAGAAACTGGATCTGCCAGTCTCTCCTTACCAGCCCCCAAAGAGTTAAGGTAAAATTGGTTCCCACCCCTCCTTATGGGACTCACCTCCAAGATGAAGTGGAGCCTGCCTGCGTCTGGGGACTCTGCCAGCAGGTTCCCCAGCACAGCATCCAGGAGCTCTGGCATGACTTTGTGTAGAGCCTGCAAAGCATGGGTCAGAGTTAGGGAAACTGGGCCGACCCCTGCCACAGGATGGGAAGAGGGGTCTCTGGGAAGCACTGGTGAGACTCCCAAACACATCTCCTGGCCTCGCTCATTCATGTCACACTGCAGGCAATTAGCAAGGATTGATGACACCTGGATCTTTGATCCATGAGCTTAACAGGTCTCTGTAGATGGCCTTGTAGGCGGAAGAGTAGGATACAGCCAAGTTGCTATGGATGGAAGCTGGGCTGCTGGGCAAAACACGGCATATGGAAGAGAAAGAAAGAAAGAAAGAAAGAAAGAAAGAAAGAAAGAAAGAAAGAAAGAAAGAAGGGGGTAATCCTCTGGAGGGAAGGATCCAACCCTACAGCTTGTTCCATCTCTGCCTACCCCACCCCTAAATCTGGAGCTCCAGCGAATCAAGGGAGCCCGGACAAGGACCACTCTGGAAGAGGCGGAGGATGTACCTGGATGTCGGTGGCGTCCGTCTCCGTGCCCAGGGTGAAGACCGAGCCAAGGGCAGCTTGCAAGAGGCGGGACTCTAGCTCAGGCTCAAGGGCTGGTTTCATGGTGCTGGCAAGAGAGAGGAGCTGGTATTAGACTGCGCAGTGCGGGGGTGGGACTGTCGCCAACACGGACACGAAACCACAGGGCTACAGGCACAGGCTGGCGAGAATGGAAACTGAGGCACTGAGCTAGGGAATGACAAGGCCGAGGCGTCACAGACAGACAGTGGCAGGGCAGGAATAGCGCCTGGTCCCTGGAGCCTGCTGCCCCTCCTGTATCTGAGCCCGGGAGTGAGCCCCTCCCCAAGGCCCCTGCAATGTTAGTGGGGTGAAAAGAAGAGCCCAGCCAGGACAGAGTGACCCTTCCCGCCCCACCAGCTCTGCCAGAGGAGCCACTCCTGGGAGGTGAGCGACCTGGGAGTGGGAGGGACAGTGACTCCCAGCCTGGGGCCTGAGCAGCACTGGGGTTAGGGGAGCCAGCGGGGGGGGGAAGAGGGGGCTGTCTCGGTACCTGAGGTTGCCCACAGCAGCCAGGCAGCTGGCGAGGATCTCGCTGGGTGGAGAGTCTTTAGGAAGCTCCTCAATGAGCTCCTGTGACGCGAAGGAGACAAAGGAGCATGAGGATTCGGGCCCTGCTGACACCTCCCAGTGAGGAGATGACACAGCCAGTGCCCCACATGGCCAGCAGGATCCCCCACTACCTCCCGCTCCTCCCATTTCTTCCTGCCCAGCAAACTGGGCCCCTTCCAGGATTCCTGCCCAGCTCAGTCCCAATCCCCTTCTTCCCTCCTCCCTGTCAAACCTGCCCCCATTCAGCACCATCCCCACGACCGAGCTGGGACCATGTGATTCCTTATCCCCCAGTCACAGCTGCCCTCCAGCCCCACAATTCCCCCACTGCCCAATCTCACAATTCTCCCTTCTCTTCTCCCCGCCTTCAGCCCCAGCAATCCCTGCCCTCTGCTGCCCCCCCCCCCCCCCCCCCCCCCCCCAGCCCATTAGCCCGGCCATACCCCGGCCAATCCCACGTCTCTCTCCCCCCTCCAGCTGCCGGATGACGGATTCTCACTCACCACAATCCTCTCCACCACAGCCGCCTTGCAGCAGCGCGGCTCCAGCGTGTCCTGCCCTCTGTCCTGTGCAGCAAGACACGCGGGGTAGATGGCCCGCAGGAACCTGAGCTGCTGCCCCTCATCCTGTACCCACCGGGAGTGGGGGATAGCGAGAGAGAACCTGTTAGCTAGGGACCTTCCTCCCCACCCACACCAGCTCCAGGGCTCAGGCCTCAGTGGGGGATTGTGGGGAGCCGCCTAGTGTCCAAATCCCCCACGACTCCTACACAAGCAGGACTGGGAACTGGGACAGTGCCTGTGGGGGGAGGAGACCTCGGCTGTTGTGGGACAAACACCCCCATCTTGGGGGTCCCACATCAAGGATGTACAAGGGCCCCATTAGGGGTGGTGGATCATCAAGGACAAGACCCTCGGCAGGGGGTGGGGATGCTGGGAAGGGACAGGACAATCTTGGTTCCAGCCCAGGTGGGGAACATTTGTACCTTGTCTCTGCCCTGGAGCTGCTCTCCGATGACCTTGAGAGCAGCTTCCTCTGTGGTCATCTCCAGCCATTCCTCCGCCGCTGACTCCGTGGGGGTCCCTGCACCCGGGAGAGAAGGGAACAGGGGGATGTCTGCTGCCCCTTGGGGGAAGGACAGGGGTGTGGTGGGGAGCGCAGGATTAAGGACCCCCCTTCCCACCTCAGGCACCCAGGGCAGATCGGGCCCCACACCTCCCTCTCAGGGCTGCCTTCAGCCCCCAACAGCTTCAGAAGCCCATAGCAGAGCCCCCCCCCTCCACTGTCCAGGACTCCACAGGAGGTGCCGACTCCCCCAGCCCCGGAGCATCAAGGGACAAAGTGGCAGCAGCTCTTGATGCCCCCACCCCCAGCTCCCCTTGCTGCAGGGGCAGCTGTGTGACTGCTGCTGGTGTCAGTGGGGTTCACGTGGCTCAGGCCAGACACCTGGGCTGGGGACCCCCCCCGCCATATCCCTGGGAGAGTGTCTGGGCCCAGGGTGTTCACATCCCCGTCCTCACCCCTCCCTCAGCCCAGCCTGGCTCCTCACCTGGAACAAAGCAGCAGCGTCCAGAGGCGTCGCTGCTGCTGGAGCCCCAGGCACTGCTGCTGTCCCGTGCTGATCTGATGGTGCTGGTGCTGGGATCTTCCACCTCCTGGTCTGAGGGGGCTGAAAGATCCTCAGAGCCCGGGCAGGGCGATGCCCCCTGCTGGGAATGAGGGCTGGGCTCCTGGGGCCGCTGCTGCCCACATAACAGGCCCCAGAGCCTCCCTGCCCGGCGCCCCTCCTGGGCTGGGTCCTGTCCACAAATCCTCATCCTGAACCAGCTCCACCTGGGCTTGGTCGGGGTCTCTCCCAGGTCGGCGCCTGCGCCGGGAGCTGGCTTTGTTCTCCAGAAGGCTGGGAACTTCCGCCTTCTGGCCTGGATGGGAGCTGCTTCCCCGCCAGCGGGGACGGAGAGGTGGCTCTGCCCCTTGGGAAGATGGCCGCTCCTTCCCGAAGGCTCTGGGGGCACCTGCAGAGCCTTCCTCCTGAACCTCCGCAGGAGCTTGGCCATCCTGGAATCGAGCGGGGAACAGGTGTGAGTCTGGGGTCACTCCTGGGCCTTTTCGGTCCCTCCTCAGCCCTGCTCCAACCAGAGCAGCCCCTTCTCCCCCCATAGGAGTGCAGGGAGTGCAAGCTACACACACTGGCAGGAGTTCATTGCATGATCTGCTCCCCCTCAACGTTCCCCCTCGTCATCCCTGCTGCTGCTGCAAGATCCAGGAAGTCTCATCCTTTTAGAGCAATGGGGTCAGTCCCAAAGACCATCGGTTACTCTGGACAAGCAGCTCCCTCCAGGATCCTGACATGCCAGCACTTTACACACCTTCCTGCAGCCTCCCAACCCCCATGGCCTGTAGCCATGGGACCCCGACCCTACTGATGGCAAACAGGCCTCAGCTACTGGCTCAGGGTCACACCGAGTGTCAGAGCCATGGATGGACCCCTTCCCTAACCACTGCTGCACACTCCCTCCCACAGCTGGCAATCGCAACCAGGCCCTAGTGTCCGCTCCCCCTGCCTTTGAGAGGGAGTGTCACTCCTGGCTCCATTGCTGCCTATTGATCTGTGGGACTGGGCTCTCTGGGCCTCACATCCCCGAATGGGCTTTAAAGAAGACAATGGTTAAAGTTTGGCCCCAACTCTTTCTTGTTTCTCTACACTTGCCATTTTAGCAAAGTTTAGAATTCTTGACGTTCAACACCTGGAAACATCCCTTTCTCCTTCGCAGACAGCTTGAGCATCCCTCCTCACCCAGGCTCACTGCTGCCAGGAGTTAGAGAATCCACCCTATTCCTTGGACCTACCCAAGGAGTCCCACAGCAAAGTGGGGACAGAGCCAGAAAGAGAAGCCAACAGTCCTGACTCCTGTTCTAACTAACAGACAACAACCCCACAGAGGCAGGGGAGAGCCCAGGAAATAATCACTCAATTAGGAATCTTTTCTGCACCCTCTCTAATTTTTTTAACATAATATTCAAAATGTGGACACAAGAACTGGATTCAACATTCCAGTTTCAGGCTCACCAATGCTGGATCACTTCCCTTTCCATACTCACTACTCTATCCAGCCAAGAATGGCTTTAACCTTTTTTACCACAGTTTCACATTGACAGATTATGGTGAGCAGCTCATCCACTATGGCCCCAAATCCTTTTCAGAGTCACAGCTTTCCAGCGGACTGTCCCCATTCTGTAGGGTGCTGCCTGACTCCTCTGTTACTGGCAGGCTGGGTTTGCATGTGGCTTTATTAAAAGCTAATGATTCAGTAAGTAGTTTAGAAGAACTAGCCCATTAGAGAGAATCATGAATTGCTCAAAGACAACGAATGGAGAAAAGCAGCAAGAGCAAACAAACACGTTTGGTTCTGGCTTATTTCCTTGATCTTAAAAGAGAGTAACAAGGACCTGAGTCTCCTCCCTCACAATAGCCCCATGCTCGGCCCAATCAGCATTCAGACTCTGAGACTCAGAAAGCGGAGAGGTCTCACCAGCTGTCGCAGGTCACCACCGGAGGAGTCACTCTTAGAGCACTATTCCAGCCACATCTTTGGGAGGGCCTCCGCAAGGAGAGTTGGAGCACAACCCCCCACCCCTGCCCCCCACTCCACATGCGCACACAGGTCCTGGTGGTGAAAGGAGAGCAGGGGGAAAGGACAAAGATGCAAGAGAAGAAGAGAAAGGAGGGAGAGACAGGAAAAGGGAAAACAAAAAGGAGAAACCCCAATGTCCCCAGTGATTCTAAGGGACAAAGTCCTAGGTCAGAAATAAAATGCTGCCCCCACAATCTAGTGTTTTCCTTTCCTAAAAATCAGCCGGCACCTGATGGATCAGACTGAACAGGTTCCAAATCTTTCAGAGGCTCTTACCTTCTATATAGGGACGTCTGTTTTCTGGCAAAATCAATAATTGAAGTAGAAAACTCTGAAGAGGGTCCTCGTTACGCTCACGTAGGTAAAGTGAATTATCTCGGTACTCAAGGAGAGACCTCGAGATGGAGGCAGCGCTGAAGCAAAGCCACAGGGATCTCCAAGGTTGCTCCTGTCGTGCACCCCTGTCCTGCCTGGATGATGTCAAGAGCTCTCTGTGAGATCATCGCCTCCCACCACCTTTGTCCAATAGGCTGAGGTCCTGCCAAAGGCCCTTGTGATGTCACTGCCACACCCACCCCTCCCCCGCAGTGCTGATGTCCTGCCCCTGTCCAGCCACATTGGATGTTTGTGCTGCTTCCCCTGGATCACCCCACTCAATGACTCTTCATTGTGGGGATGACACCGACTATACAGTAGAACACGAGTCGCTCTTCCCCATGCTACGCTCAGTTGTTCATAAATTAGTAGACTTTATGGACAGAAGAGACAATTAGACCATGGAATCTGACACCCTGCATATCACTTGCTTTCTGTATAGCATAGTAGCTAGTTTTTGACTAAACACGTTCCAGAAAGGCATCTAGTCTTCATTAGAAGACCTCAAGAAATGGGAATTCCACCACCTCCCTTTCTAGTTTATTCCTTTGGTGATTCATCCTCACTGTTGACTATTTGTGCCCTATTTCTAATATGAATTGGTCTCTTTTGAGTTTCCAGCCACTGGGACTTGTTATGCTTTTCTCTGCTAGATTAATGAGACCTTTAATATCAGCTATTTTCTCTCCATGAAGTCACTTCAACACTTCAATGACATCACCTCCTGATCTTTTGATAATCTAAACATGCTGAGCTCTTTCACAAGATCACTAGCAGGCATATTTCTCCAGCCCTCAAAACGTTTCATTGCTTTTTGCTGCCCCATCTCCAATATTTCAAAATCTTTTTCAAAGGCGGACGCCAAAACTGGATGCAGTATTCCAGGGTCAGTCTTACCGATGGTGCGTCACCTCCCTGTGCTCCTCACTGCTCTTTTCATCCAGCCAATGATGGCGTTAGCCTAGGCACCACAGCATCACACTGGGTGCTCCTGTTGAATGGCTTGCCCAGCATGGCCTCTCAATCCTCTTCACAGTTAGTGCTTTCCTGGATACACTTCCCCATTCTGCAGGTGTGGCCTGCATGCTTTGCTGCTAGGTGTAGGACCTTTCCTTTGGTTCTTTTCAAACTTGTTTTCTTTGAATGGGTCCAGCTTATCACGGGATCCGATTGCTCTGCGTCACTGCCCTGTCCTCAGCATTAATTACCACTCTGCTAGTATTTTATCACCCACCCACGTTAGTGGCAGTGATTTTATATTGCGTTGCAGTTCACTGATATTTATTTTCAAGAATTAATCCTTGAGAGATGTTAGGGGGCTTATTCCTTCACCCTCTCACTTCCCTGGTCCTTCTCGCATGAACAGAGAGCAACAATACCCGAAGTCTGAAGGTGCAAACAATTTGATGTTTATTGGGGTCAACTTCCAGCAAGCATGATTCCAGTTTCCTTCCTTAGTGTCTCCTTCCCAGCTCTGACACCACAGAGCCTTGCCTGTGTCCCTGTTCCTATTCCTGTTCTCATTCCCCCCTTAGAAAACCAGGAGCCCAATTCCCCCCCCCCCAGCCCCTGTTCCCATCCCCCCCTTACTTCCTGACTGACTGCAGACTACATAGAAAAACTTGAGTTCTGCTTAGCTAGACCTTAACCAGTCATTGTACTGACATTTAACTAACCAATCCTAACATACTGTAACATGGTTATTTAACCAATTATATCCCACCAGCCTCTCTATGGCTCCCTCTACACCAGTGGTTTTCAACGTATTTACCATTGTGAGCTGCACATGCAGCTCTCTGTGTTATGTGGGCCGCATCCACACAACATATATACTACCTGAATGGCTCTGAGGATGTCACATGGGCTGCAGCTGTGTGCTGATTGGGCCCTGGGTTAAGAACTACTGCTCTACACTGAGAGATCTGGCTTGTTTCCAGGCCCCATTGCAAAACCCCAGTGTAAACAAGGTAATGCTGCTAATTGTCACCAGTGTAGCTTAGCCTGGTTTCATGCAGAGATAAGCTACACCAGTTCAACACACCATTTACCTTGTCTACAACGGGACTGTATTAGACCAGCTACACTGAAGACCGGAATCAGGGCAAAACCTCAGGATATGCTTTGCTCAGCTGGAAAAGCTGGATTCTAAAGGTCTTGGCTACAGTGGCAATAGACACAGATACTGCTAAACTAGTCACAGCGGGGGGGATATTCCCGCCAATGGAGCCTTGACGAGGAAATGTTACTTTATGGAAGCGCTTGTCCTGTTCCAGAATTGAAAGCGCACTGCAGCGTTGAGAGGCAAGGATGTTTCTCATGGAAATTACTGTGTAACTGTAGTTAAGCTGCATAAATCAGCCGTTGTGTCCCGCAATTTGTAAGCCAGTCGTTAAAGAAAAAATGACCACAGCCCTTCTGGTTTGTGCATCCAGGAATCCTTTCATGGTTTTCAACTTTACAGCTTGCCATTTTGAACAGCTCACCAGCTCAGCTGATGGGATTCACCATGAAACCTGCCTGCTTGCAAACTGCATGAGCCCGAATTAGATCACAGCATCGGAATGTGATTTGTTTGGTCTTTGCAGAGGTGTGGCCATTCAAATAAGCAAAGAACTTAATGTGCCAATAAATCAAACCTTTTTTGTTGGGGTGGGGGCAGGGTTGTTCTAAAGAATTTCTCCTGTTCCTACTTCCTTTTATGCATCAATCCCATTTGTTAATCCGCGGATGTTCTGGTAGCTCCTGTGCTTAAAACACAACGGCACAGGCCCCAGATAACAAAATGCAGCCAATAGGGCATGTATGGTATGGGGCATTGTTTAATAAGTCTCCTCTGTAGCTCCTGAATGAGTGTGAAAACACAGGCCTGTGATCCATGCCAGGTTAATGAATGTATTTCTCTCCCCCCCGCCCCCCAATCCTCTGTTTCAATGCCACAGCTTCATTTCCTGTACTTTAACAATTGTATTTTGCAAATATGATGCAGTTGCACTGCCTGGTTAAGTGAGGAAAGTCAGCGGAGAGGCAAACAATTCTGCCGAGATCAAGAGGAGGAGCATGAGATGCAAAATGGGGTGCTGGGATCTCCTAACACAAAATCGGCTTTATTGTAAGACTTAACATATGTACAGATATATAGGGACAGAGGCGGATGAAAGCAGATAAATCAAAATGGCCTGAAAGCTAGAGTCTTATTTTACATTGCCGAGGTTTGTCATGAGATTCTGATAGACTGGTACTGAACTAAAGGGGAACTGCGGGTGACGGTGAACCCCATAAGGCTTCATGGGAATATGCTTATGAATGTATACATGATATAACTGGAATATGTTTTATGCTACACATGCCATGTAATATATCTACGTAAAGGTTATGATCTACTCAATACACTCCTCCTATTTGTATGCATGTAGCATTTTTGTACTTGAAGTTAGCAATATTGGCTGTATACTTGCTTGATTTCTAAGTAGCCTCTGTAAAGCATTTGAGCAGCTTCTTGAGAAAGGAATGTGCAAGTTAAGTGCCCAATCAAGAAGCACTTAGAGACAATGGATCTTGGGAGGCTCCAATCCACATAAGAAGTCTACACGAGGACGTTCAAGGTAGCAGGTAAGCCATGGCTGCTGCCTGTAAAACTTGAGTCATGCAGGGACATGTGACTTGCCCATGTGACTCCAAAGCTCCATCTTGGAGCTGGACTTTGTATAGGAGAGAGGAGGAGGCCTCCACCCACAAGAGACAGTCTACTTAAACCCTGGGAGACCCCTCCATTTTGTCTTCAGCTGGCTAAAGAGAGCCTCTCCAAACCCAAGGATACCCGAAAGAAACTGGAACAAAGGACAGTAACTACAGGGGGGGTGAGTGATTGCTGGACCCAGACCAGAAGGAGACTAGTCTGTAAAAGGAAGCTTACTGGAACTGGTGAGGTTATAGCTGTATTCAGTTTCTTAGACATAGACTTGCGTGTTCTATTTTATTTTCCTTGGTAATTCACTTTGTTCTGTCTGTTACTACTTGGAACCACTTAAATCCTACTTTCTGTATTTAATAAAATCACTTTTTACTTATTAATTAACCCAGAGTATGTATTAATACCAGGGGGAGGGGCAAACAGCTGTGCATATTTCTCTATCAGTGTTATAGAGGGCAAACAATTTATGAGTTTACCTTGTATAAGCTTTATCCAGGGTAAAATGGATTTATTTGGGTTTAGACCCAATGGGTTTAGACCCCATTGGGAGTTGGGCATCTGAGTGTCCTCAGCTGGTATAAATCTGCATCATTGTATTGACTTCAACTGAGTTGCCTTACACCAGCTGAGGATCTGGGTCACTGGGTTATGCTTGATGTCAGCTCAGTGGTGAGATATATACACAACTGGTCATTTAATTGACTTGCAGGGGGCTGTGATGACATGGTTGTGGCTAGAAGTTGGTTTCTAACAGAGAGATAATTATACTGGTTTCTTGGAACAGCCTAGCCATATGCCAACTTAAAGAGAACTCAGGATCTCAGCTTGGACTATACTAGTGAGAATGGAAATGACTTCTAAAGGGTCATGAAGGGAATCTGAGCATTTAAGTAGCTTCTCCATGAATTATACTAAAAATGAGGCAGCAGCTGCGGAGAAGTCGCATTGGTTCATTTCAGCTATCATGACCAAGAGAATAAGAACAGTAGGCTGATGATACAAATACCATTAGTTGGTCACAACTACAGCTAGTTGGAAAATTTTCATCAAAATTTGCTTTTTTTAACCCCCAAAATGCAAATTTTGTCAAATCAGAATGTTTTGAAAAACATGTCGATTTTGATGAATTTTCTCCACATCCCAAGAAGCATTTTAATAACATTGAAACATCCAGTTTTGACATATTGGGACTGGAACATTTTCATTTTTCAGTTCAAGGTGACTTTTTCAAAAAAAAACCTTTTTTATCTAAAAACATTTGAAAGTTTTGAGATCGAAATGGGAATTAAAGGTTTCAGTTTTATAGAAATGAAACGTTTTGATTGACCCCCAACCTTTTTTTGGAATTTGATTCCGCTGGAGATAAAATATTTTGTTTTTGTTCCATTTCAGAATGGTAAAAATGCCCCAAAGCACAGAATTTCCTGTGACGTGGTAACTCTGGGTCCAGCTCACTGCTATTGCAATGAAGTGACTGCAGGACGGATCTGCAGAGGTTCGGTGCTTCCGCTCGTGACCAAAGCCTAATGCAATGACATGTTACTCACACGAGGATTCACATGGATCATTCTTAAACTAGATGTTTCCATTTTAAAATACTGAGGTGGCCTCCAGCCCTCTTTTAGGAAGCTTCTGTCGCTCCTGCCCATGGGGGCGAGAGGAAAGAACTTGGAGAACTGCAGAGTGACCTTTGCAAACGTCTAGCCGCACAGTTTCAGAGTGTTGGGCTGGGTTTTAGGCACATGACGCTCATTCAAGGCAGTGGGGAGTGGGCACTTTAAATCCACTGCAAACTCTTGAACACTGCTGGGTCCAATCACTGACTTCTCTGCACCAACCCAAGAGGAAAGCAACTCACTCCACTGAAGCCACCAGAATTACACCCAGCATGTATCTGGCCCACTGAGTTAACCCTCCCAGCTCCCAGCCTTGACAACGCTGCTTTCAAATGCAGACAGACGCCCTGGTTTCACAACAATGGAGACTTGCGGAAGAGACAGAGTGGGTGTGTGCTGTAACAAAGAGCTGGGGCTGCTTTGCCAGACACTGTGGGCTGGAAATCCTGTCAGGAACAGGCAGCAAGTTTCTTTTCAGGACTTGATTGCTTGGGTAGCGAGGTGGAGCCGGAGCTCTGTAAGCACAACTCGGCAGGATTTCCCTGTCCCACGGGACTGCCTCCTCCTCTCTGTCCAGCCCTTCGGAGAATGTGTTGAGGAAAATAAAGATGAAGCTCTGAGCTGAGGCCAGGCATTGTTAGTAAAATTGCAGTGTCTTGAGGCTCCATCTTCTTCAGGGTCGATGGGTCATCACAGGCTCTGCAAGGCACCAAGACACTGAACTGAAAACCTCAGGGCTACAGGATCGAACACATGAATCTCATTCGCCCCGGGACTCGCACTGTTTGCTTTCCATTTCCCTTCTCCCAAGCTGCGTGCCTCTCCTCCTGCAATCTCCACTCGCCGTGGGCTGCCCTCGCTGCCCCTTCCAGAGCAGGAGATGAAGCCACCAGCATGGCTCCTGGGGGAGACGTGCCCTGGAAGATCCAACTGCCTCCTTTCATCATGCCCATGTCATGGTCTCGTGATTGCTGCTGTCCTAGTCACATGCCTTGAGATTGGCTCTGCACTCAACAGCTCCATTTCTTGCCTAGCAGGCTCCAGTGACTGCACACTGGCCAGGCGGGCAGGCTGAACCACACCACAGAGGAGTGGTTGCTGCTCTCTGGGCACCATTGGTGTCTCATAGGTTTCAGCAGTGGAGCCCCATGGAGGCACCATGCAGGGGAGCTGGGCCGGTTCCCACAGGTTCCCAAGAACCGGTTGCTAAAATTAGACCTCCGTGGAGAGCCGGTTGTTAAAGGGCCAGGGGTGGGCAAAGATCTGTTGCTCCCAGGAGTCCCAGCTGGGAGGCTGAGGCTCCCCGGCCCTTCCCCGCTTCCCCCAGCTGCAGCATGGCCAGCCGCCGCACCAGCTGGGCAGCTGAGCTCGGGAGTCGTCCTGCTGCCGCTTTTGAGGCAGCAGGTGTGTGTGGGGGGTCGCTGCAAGCTCCAGGCTGGGCCAGGGGGGGGGGCAGTCCATTGGCCCAGCCCCCAGGCCCCCCTGGCCCCCCGAGGATGTCTCTCCCCCCCTCTCCCCCCCCCCCCCCCCAGAGCCATGCAGCAGGGCAGCTCAGCTCAGCTCTGAGATCCTGGCTGCTGCCTGGGCTGTGGAGGAGCCAGCAGGGAAGGGGGGTGGGGGGGGGGCCGTGGGGGGGGGGTCTGGCCCATGGCCCCCCCCTCCTCCTGCCCCTCCCTGCCTCCCCCCCCTCCCCCCCCCCCCCCCCAGCTCTGCCCCATGGCCCCAGCTCAGCAGAGAACCTGAGATCTGCTTTTGGGTTTTTGCAGGTCAGCAGGGGGGGGGTGAGCTTCTGTAGGGGGTGGTTAGGGGGATTGGGACCTGTTTGCCCCCACTGTTGTGCCCCCCCTGGCCCCCCCCGCCCCTGCCCCCCCCCCCCTATATGGCCTGAACTGAGCTCCCTCCTAAACCTCCTTTTTTAGGGGAGGACCCAGGAGCCCCAGGAGTAGGATGACACACACACCCCACCCCACCCAGGTGCACTGAGCTGCTGAATAGACTTGAAAATGTGGCCCATCTTCATAACACCAAGCACTAGAAACTGACTTCAAGAGAAGCTATTTGTTAGGGTTGAAAGTTCAGCCACTGATGGCTCCCCACCCCCCAACCCCAGGCCTCCCACCATAGCCAGCCTCACCTGGCCTTTGAGACTCCTGAGAACCACAGGTATGGGGCCAGTGAGATTTCTTGGTAAGGAAAAAGTCCGACTGATTCAGGGCTGTGCATCCGGACTGCCCCTTGTGAGCCTAGCGCTGGAAGCTTTGGGACCACCTGTATCAAGTTGGTTCCAAGAGCCCAAGCCAGTGTATTGACGGAAGAGCTCTCTCAGGAGGTCAGGTATTGGGGGGGAAACAGGTTGGAGTGCTATGACCAGTATTTAGGACAGTGAGTCTGGAGTTCACAGTGCTGCTACGAGAGGCCACCTGACATTGTGACTGTGGCCACAGCAGCTCAGGCTGTTGATGAGTCTATGGATTAGACTTGGTCTACACCTAAGTTAGGTCAGCACGTTGCCCTGTGGTTGGCCACACTCCTGCGTGACATTGCCATGGCAACCTAACCCGCACGGTGGCTGCAGCTGTGTTGACAGAAGAAGGCTTCCATCGCTGAAGCGCCTGTCTGTCGGGGAAGTGGTGGCCTACACTAAAGGAAACCCCATTTCTGTTGGTGTGGGCTGTGTCTATACCACGGCGTCATACTGGCCAATACAGTGACAGAGCTATGTTGGTACAGCCCCCCTGTACTGTACATGTACCCGTAGGGTTAGACTCCCATTAGGATTCTTTTAAGCATGTTGAGCTTGAATGATTGGAACAGGGGTGCAGGGAGGATCATAGAATATCAGGGTTGGCAGGGATCTCAGGAGCTCAGCTAGTCCAACCCCCTGCTCAAAGCAGGGCCAATTCCCAACTAAATCATACAGCATCATAGAATAGCAGATAGAATCACAGAATATCAGGGTTAAACTGGAGCCACGTCTCCTGCTACGCTGAGTGGGAAATCGAGGCCTGGGGCCTAACTCTTTAGAGTGTACGCAGCTAATCATCCGAGGGCCCTGGAGCGCACTGTCAATGCCTTTTGAACAGGGTTCTCTCTTCTTTGCAGAATATGGCCCCGAGAAGAACGCAGCAGGTGGGGGCGGGGCCATCCACGGAGCAAGCCTACATCTCCAAGGTGGTTCTGCTGGGGAGCGCGGCTGTGGGAAAGTCAAGCGCAGCCTTCCGCCGTGTGAAAAACGACGTCAGGGAATCCGTGCCCACTGTGGGATGTGAGTGAGTGGCAGCAATGAACCAATCCTTTGGTGCAACACAAAGGGCCTGATCTGCGTCTCCCTTGTAGCAGGAGTGTCTCTGCTGAAGTCAGCGGGCGGCGCTAGCGTGAAGTCTGGTTTTGCTTAAGCTCTCAGGCCCAGCAGAGCAGCAGCAGGACGTCACTCAGCAGGCAGGGTTAGGGGCTCCAGCTGGCAGCTCTGGCGGCTAACGGGCGTGACCCAACAGACCCCCAACGGTACAGCCCGTGAGCACGGGTTAGTTTGGTTTCTCAGCTCAGGCACAGGACTGACAACGGCGAGATCCGGAAAAGTCTGGTTAAGGCGGCGCAAGCTGTGCAGGCTGATGTGCCCATTTTAAAAGCTGGGCCTTGTCTGACGCTGCTCTTCAGAGCTGGATCTTTAGGCACCAACCTAAGAAGCACGTCTGAAAAAAGTCAGGCCTCAGCATCTCCTGCTCCACCGACACCAGTGGCAAAGGGCCTTTGGAGTTCACTGGCAGGGAGGCTCAGGCCACAGGCAGGACACATTTCTCTGCTGGGGTAGATTGGAGACAGGAAATCATGAACAGGGGACCAGCAACACAGCTGTGTTCATTGTGGAGTCAGAGTGACAGCTAGCGGTTCATTGCAGGTAGTGCAGCATTTAAATAGGTCACCTCAGCGGAGAGTTTTGGTCTACACCTGCCAGTTCTGAGTAACCCAAGAGAGTGTTCACCATTTACTATTCAATGTTATAGATTTTCCCCTCTGCGTTCTCTCCGTGCTCTCCCCCTAGTCCTGGCTCTCCCAGCTGCCCCCACAGAAATACTACCAATCGCACTGCATTATCTCTGGATGGGTGCCAGTCCCAGTCCCAGCGCTCACTGCGACATTGCACCACGTTCTTACTCTCGCTGCACAAACTGACACAGGCGCATCCTGGAATCCCAGGAACTGCGCTTCAGAGTCCGATCTAGTGGGTTTGGGTTGGAACCACCCCTTGTAGAATTCCTGGGTGTCAGAAAAACAGACGTAACACTCTGTTCTGCCCTGTTTGTGACAGAGGACGTATGACAACGGAGCCTCCAATGGATGACATTTAAAGGCTATCTTCCCAGACTCCCAGCAGCTCTGCCCATGATATCGCTCCAGTCACTCTAGTCAAAGCAGCCCATCTAGCCTCTCCAATGTGATCAGCAAACCTGCCTTTGACATTTTCCTGGTGTTTCAACAGACACCCACTCACACTAGAACTAGGTGAAATTTCAGCAGAACATTTTTTCTGAAAAAGCTGCAGATCCAGGGACACCACCACATTTTAGGAGTTCATGGTAACAGTGTTCATGTAGCCAGGTTGGTCCCAGAATATTGAAGAGACAAGGTAGGTGTTTTATTGGACCAATTTCTGTTGGTCGAGAGGACTAGGGTGACCAGATGTCTCAATTTTACAGGGACAGTCCCAATATTTGGGGCTTTATCTTATCTAGGTGCCTGTTACCCTCCACCCCCATTCCGATTTTTCACACTTGCTGTCTGGTCACCCTAGAGGGGACAAGCTTTTGAGCTTTACAGAGCTCTTCGGGCTCTGGGTAGGAAGCGGAGGATTTAGCTGTAACACTCCGGTTCCTTCCTCAGACCTGAAGAAGAGCTCTGTGTAGCATGAAAGTGTGTCCCTTCCCCCAACAGAGGTTGGTCGAGATAAGATCTTATCTCACCCACCTTGTGAGTTCATGGTAGTTTCACTGAATTGTTTTTAAAAAAATCACAATGTTTCATTTTTTGGTTTGAAATGACTTTCAAAAATTCCTTTAGTCTTATTTTAAAAAAAATTATTTAGAATGGTCCAAGTTAAAATAAATGTTTCATTTGACCCAGAATAAAATTTCTCTCGACGTAGAGTCAAAATCTTTGAAACATTTCATGTGGTGTTGGACTTGCAATCAATTTTGTTTTGACTTTTCAAATTGCCAACAACAAAACCAAACCACCATTATTCACCCAGTTCTGCTACGCGCTCCCATCATCAGAAGCAAAAACATTCATCTCAGTAGGCAACATTGGTGGAAAACATGGCTTTAGTTTTTATTGGAGATGTCAACACAAGGTCGGTTAAGTCTCTTTAGGAAGTTTTGCAAGCTTACAGACCCTGGTATGAGCTAGGGAGGCCATTGATGTTCATGGGACTGATCCCCACCTGTTAGATGTTGACTTCAATGGAGGCAAGGCCAATTTACATAAGCAAGGATCTGGCTCTGTGTCTTTACGTCAGAAATAGGCAGAAAGACCCTTTTCTTCCTGTTTTAAAGAAGGGCCCCGACCTTTGCCAGGAGAGTGGGGATGGAGGGCCCAAGGGGTCTCCCACGCTGCCACACACACCAGGCAGTCACAGTGCCTACACCAAGGAGTGCGGTGTCATTCGCCAACGTTACTTGGCACTCAGAGAAAGCTTCTGTCCCTCCCAGGGCTCTCTGGAGAGCTTTGGCTCTGTACTGCCCCCTTTACCTCAAGCCCGTGTATTTGTCAGACAATCTGGCCCTTAACAGATGGCTTCTGCCTATCTACTGTGCACAGCCGCACATTTGAGCTGCTATAGCACTTTCAGACCAAGGATCTTCAAACATTTTGCAGACATTTGCTGGCTTTCGCAGCACTCCAGGGAGGTGGATTTTAATTAGACCCATTTTCCATCTGGGCAAGCTGAGACAGGAAGGTTAGGGGCTAGGCTGGGACTTGGCCCACACATTTGCCTGGGGGAGTATGGGAGAGCAAAGGCCTCTGCCCCCCTTTACGCCTCTGGGCCAGGTGTGCAGGAGCAAACGTGCACCTCTCACTTCCCTAGAGCAGGGAGAGAGGGGAGCAGGCATGGCCTTGGTGTCACCCCCACCCACTGGCCAGCAGAGCCCTGCCAGTTTGGGCGTGGGGCAGGTTCGCTGGCATGGGCTAAGAGCAAGAACAAGCAGTTGTAGCTCAGAAGCATCTGAGCACCTCCCCGGGGCTACTCCTGGGACAGCGCTGCTTCTGTATAATCAGGGCTGTGCTTAGGGGCCCACGTGAGCCTTAAGTGACTTGCCCAAGGCCATACAAATCAGTGTCGGGGAGATTGCCGTATTTCTGTTACAGCAGCACCCAACAGGGGCCAGGCACTGTACAGCTGGATTAGAACTCAAGACTCCTAATTCCCACCCTGCCATCACATTTCCTCCAGCTAGACAGCTGCAAAACCAAAGCTTGCTAATGCCACTAATATTGATGGATTGAGCAAGAGCCATTGTTCTCATTCCTCTTCCCCTCCCCATCTCCCAGCTACACCCTGCTGATGTGCATTGGTGTACTACCGGGCTGTGATTGGGTAAGACCAGTTCACCAGCCTGTTTGTTACATTGCTTTTGGTGGGGGAGGGGGTGTTTTAATTCTCTCTCTCATCCTCCCTCCCCCTGCAGCCCTTTCCAACCGAATCTCGACACCCATCTTTCACACAGATCACCGAGATGAAGGTTAACATTAATTAAGGTGCATGCTATGGCTTTCTCAAGGAGCTGTCCCATCTCTGCGCTTCCAGGTTCTTTCTTCACCCAGCTGGTATGTTTAGAGACTGCCACGATCAAGCTTGTGATCTGGGACACTGCAGGACAGGAGAAGTACCATGGTGTTTGCCATCTTTATTACAGGGGGCGAGTGCTGCCCTTCTTGTATTTGACATAGCCAGAAAGGTAAGAGCAGCAATGGCTTGTTCTCCTGCCTCTCTCCTCCAGAAGGGTTTGTCTTTATCTTTCTAAAATATCCCAACTGAATCTTGATCATGCAGCCACACTGCTGGTAGGCTGCAATAGTTCTAGTGTAGGGTCGCTTCCCAATACGTCTCCAGACATTTCAACCAAGACTGCTTTTTCCTGCGCACATCACGTAAGGGCTACACATCATGGGCAGGTTTATCCTTCTCTTCTGGTAAAGATGGGTGAAGACATGCAAGGAACCGGTACAGACATTTCACTGACAGTGGGCAATAAATGCTCACGCTTTCCCCCTCAAAGCCAAGATTTCTCTGTCTACCCCTGCCTCCCAGCCCAGTCCAGCTCACCAGCCAAGTAGGTAATGAGGGAGCATCACTAAGTGCTCTTTGTTCCCCTACCCTCATGTAACCCCACACCTGGGTGTGGTGTCCTGTCCCATCTAGTGGCACCGACACCACTTAGAGCAGAGGTAGGCAACCTATGGCAAGAGTGCCGAAGGTGGCACGCAAGCTCATTTTCAGTGGCACTCACACTGCCCGGGTCCTGGCCACTAGTCCGAGGGCCCTGCATTTTAATTTAATTTTAAATGAAGCTTCTTAAACATTTTAAAAACCTTATTTACTTTACAGACAACAATAGTTTAGTTGATATATTATAGACTTATAGAAAGAGACCTTCTAAAAACATTAAAAGGTATGACTGGCACGCGAAACCTTAACTTAGAGTGAATAAATGAAGACTCGGCACAGCACTTCTGAAAGGTTGCCAAGCCCTGACTTAGAGAGAGATAAAATGAGTTACACTAATGTCTGTTTCTGATGGACTGTTCCAGGGGGACATGTCGCATGATCTCCCACTACGTTATGAAGGTTTTTTCCCTTTTACTGGTAATACGCAACACACAGGAACCGCAACACCGAGGGCCATATGTCTGTATTACTGCCATGGTAGTTACAGAAGGAGGAGACCATAGGCTGCTGACGAGTAACATCTCACAGTAACAGAGCTTTATGGAAGAGGTAGACCAAGCTACTAAGAATCCTTGCCCCATCACAAGAGAGCCCAATCACCTCAGCCCATCACCTGTAGGCTGGGTCTACGACCCACTGGGGATCCATGGTGGTTGGGTCATGTCTGATGGAGGAGAAGTCATCCTTGGCTTTGGGGAAGCAAGTATATTTAGAGCTGGTTCCATGCTGAGTAGTGCTCCTAGCATCACTATCTGTCAAGTGCATTACCCATTTGTTTCTACCATTTTTACCCCTCACCTGCCAATCTCCTTTGGGCCATGTGACAGCTGCTGAGTATCTGTTGGTTTAATGTCGGTGTGTGTGTGTGTCTCTCTCTCACCTTTCCAGGCAACTTTTGCGAGAGCAAAGCTATGGTTGAGGGAATTAGAGAAGGAATTTCTTCCCGATGAGCTCGTGATTGTTTTAGTCGGCAATAAGATAGATCTTGCTGCTCAGCGGGAATTCACCTTTGAGGTAAGTGCACTGCAGTAAGATCTCAGCACTTGGCAGATTCTCTCTTTCAAAAACACCACGGCAGCGTGTTTCCCAAGTGCTGCACTTCAGGCTTTCACACTGAACAGTTTATAAGTAAATGTTTACGTGAACGCCATTCTCCTAGCAGTGAGCAATATAGCAAGGCCCCACTGGCTGCCAGCGATGTTAGAGGTCATAAATCCCATTTTGCCATCTGTTTCAGCTGCTAACTTTCTTGGATCTTAGAGACTTTTCTGAGCTTTGGTGGGTTTGTTCAGAGGGTTCAGAGTGTGCATCGGTAGGTTTCCATGTCAGACAGAATGTTCCCAGATGTTGCTTCAAAACTTGCCATCAATGAGTCGATGCAAAGAAAAATATATAGATGCTTTGAATTACATTAAAAAATTCAGCAGCCTCACTAGAAGCTGATGCTGCATCACTGACCACCAAGTTCAATGAATGAGAACTGCATGGGACAAAAGAAGCTCGAGGGTTTAACTCTCGGATCCGTGTCTGCACTCCTCTGTTCTTTCCTCTCACATTGGCACCATGATCGTAGCCCTGACCTCTCATGTCAGCTATCACATTCCTGTATCTTCCAGCTTTTTAAGAAGCACATTTGTCATACCAGCTCCTGGAGTATCATCAATGTCAATAAATTCTAGAAAATGCTCTCTGACCGTCACCATTGCAAGGACATTTTCACTAGGTTCTTCTCTTGTTACAAAATGCACCATTAAAGTCATTTATTGCATATGGCTGATGTTAGGTGTGCAGCCCAGAAGTCAACTGCTGCAAATGGACCATTTTGAGTACCACTACAAATTCTTTTTCCCCTCTCCTGCTGGTAAAGGCTCACCTTAACTGATCACTCTCATTAGAGTGTGTATGGTAACACCCATTGTTTCAGGTTCTCTGTGTATATATAGCTTCCTCTTGTATTTTCCACTGCATGCATCCGATGAAGTGGGCTGTAGCCACGAAAGCTTATGCTCAAATCAATTTGTTAGTCTCCAAGGTGCCACAAGTCCTCCTGTTCTTTTTAGTAATATCTTGCTGACTTCAAATCTGCCACAATCTTCTGTTTGATTTTTGTTACCAGTAACTATATGATCTCATTTTGAATGGTTTTTCCAAGGTAGTGGTGTATGTACATTTCTTGAGTGGTGACTCTTCTTAGATGCTCCTGGAGTACAGCATCAAACTCAGCCATCAGCACCACAGTTTTAAGGAAGTTTCCATTGTTTGGCCCAGACAGCTGATCTGAAGTGCTAGGTTTTGGGTCGGAAGCATTTTCAGAACATTTTGCCAGTACAGAGACTCTGATGCAATCTTCTCTTCATGCTGATCATCTAGGGTGGCCTTTAACCTTAGTCTCATCTCAAGCTCTTTCCACCTATGCAATGCTCTCTGGTGATTTGCTGCCTTCTCATGGCATGCCAGATTTCTTGCCAGATGTTTCCAGTCCTTTGTTTCTGTAGAACCCAATGTGGCTGGAACATTAGACTGGAAGAGTTTGCAACAAAAACAGTATGCAGCATTCTGGGTTTCTGAGTACATAAGCCGTGGCCTCTCCACTTTGTCACCATTGGGGATTTCACGCCAGTAATGTGTTGGATGGAAACTTCTATTTTCATTGTCTTTGGGGAACATGAAGTTTCACTTGCTGTGGCCCATGCAGAACAAGGAAGTCCCTCAGGCTACTGCTCAAGTGGGTCCACAATCCTGGATCATCTAGACTTAAGGAACTAAACTCAGCAGCAGCTGCTTCTTGTGCCTCCACCACACTCTTCTCTGATCTACGCTTTTCTTCAGGAATGTGCTTGGTTACATCCATTTGAGATGGGAGATATGGATGCTGCAGTAGCTGCCAGGTCACCTGCACTCTGACTAACTGGAAGATCAGGCATCTCCTCACCACTCACATCATCACTGGGGCCGGAAGGCTCACGGTGAACATTTGTGTCTATGTATCTCAGGAGAGCTCCTTCCTGCTTAGATAGAAAAGCTTCCTTTGCTTTCTTTCTTTTTCTGAATGCTGCCCCGGAGGGTGTTTTCTTCTTTCACTCATGACTGCTGTTCTGTGCCAGCTAGAGTGGCTCTCAACACTCAATGGAAGAGGACAAATAAGCAGGCTGGTAGCAGGGCCTGAGTGAGGGAAGATATCAGCATCTTAAGGGCCTAACTGGCTCCTATTATGTCAGGTGACTGCCTGTTCTCCTCAAGCGGGTTCAGGGAAGCAGCAGGAAACAGGAAGCTCCCTAAGAAGCTGGTGTGAATCAGTCCAGGCTCCTGGGGTGCTGGAGAGGTACATAAGAGCGCCTCCTCCTCTCTTTCCCTGCAGCTCCTGCTGCTTTCTGTCATTCCCTCTCACCTTTTCTCCTGCCTCCTGTTATGTCTCTTGTGCCCTCCTTCCTCCAGCACAGCACTCCACCAGCTCTGTGCATCTAGAGCAGGGAGAGTACATATGCACCAGCACCAGACACATTTTCTACACTCTGGGTCCTAGTGGTGCCCGCCACAGTCTGGCACCTGAGGCTGCCACCTCAGTTTGCCTCATGGTAAGGCCAGCCGGGAATGAATATCTGTGATTTCAGCTACAGAGTTCTTCCAAACATTTCACAGTGACGGTGCAATGTGGTGTTAAATTTCAAATGACATATTCCACATCACCTTTTAAATAAGTATCAGTCACCACACTGGTGAGTATGTCATGCCCGACAAAGTCGCTGACACAGAGTAACAAACCACTAGTGGGCCTCTGTGTCAAACATGGGTGAGTCTTCAGTGCCGTTAACCCCCCACCCATCCACACACAAACCCACCCACTTTGCAGTGAGGGTGCAGAATAAACGATTCCAGTGCTGATAGGCCTCCAGTGTCTTCCCACAATTCCCATGGTGCACCCAGGAGGAGAGTGCGTGGAGTTCTCCACAATCCCCTGGGAAGGAATTAGAGTGGTTCAGCGTGCTGCAGCAGACAGAACCACGGGCTGTGCCTCCAGAAGCCAGAGCAACACAAACAGGAGTGCGCAGCACCTGGTGGGGACACAATTTGGGAGGGAGTTGCCATGTGGCTGCTGCCAGCCAGGCTGGTCAACTTGGGTGCCAGTCACCTGAGCTAGCGCTTTGAAGACATACAAGGGTGAAATACAGCTATAGCCGCAGGCTGTGTGTCAGCTGGACACGTGATCAATAGCACGTGCCCTTGCCTAGCACCATTTGATCATGCAGACAAAGGTTGTTGTGATGCCTCTTCTCCAGGGCTCTGGTGGGGGTTAGGACTGGCTGGAAAACAAGACTTCCATTGTGTGAGAAACAGAGTCACCAGGCAGAGCAGGGATTCAAACCTGGGCTTCCCACACCCCAGTGATCGTGCCACACACAGAGCTGTTGGCTAGTCTGGGCTGGGGAGGGGAGCAGGGGGCAGGGAGGCTGCACGCAGTAGCCTTATCTGCCAACTTCCTGGCTTGTGGGCTTTAAATCTCAGCCCAGGAGAGCCTGTTAGTGCATCTATGGTTGCAGTTGTGCTCCTGCTTTGACCCTGTGGTATTAATGTGTTGACATCTTTCTCCTCACCCTCCCACACACTTTGGACAAGATCTCGCTCTGAATATGTCCAGTCCAAACCAAGCCGTCTGCAAGGCTAGTGCATCCAAACCCGGTGAGCCAGGGAGTTTTAACAGGTTCCAGTCAGAGAGCGGCTGCAATGCCTTGAGCTGTGCAAGAGAGAAAACAAGCGTGGCCTAAACAGTTCGGCTGCAACCGTGTGCCTGGAACAGAAGGAGCGTGAGCTGGGGAAATAGGAAGCTTTAGGCTTCGCAGCAGAATCTGCTGGAATGCAGCAGTGGCTCTATCACCGGACACGCTGCTCTTCAGAAAGGTGGGAACTAAAGTCAGTGTAAACTAAGAGCTTGTCTGCACGAGTGGGGGGCAAGGTCTAGGGTGCACTTGTGTGTTGTGCACTAACTGGCCCATAAGGACCTGCTGGCATGCACGGAGAGTTCCCTAGTGTGCGTCACTGCAGCACGCACAGGCCTGTTAGTGCACAACACACTGGAATGTGTCCCACTCCAGTGCAGACTAATGCACCATGCAGATGAGTTCTGAGCTTTAAGGCTCCTTGTACATCATTAGTCTGACAGTGCAAGCGCTGGAGCTAACGGCGAAGTGCGAGGCCCTAAGGCAGTTTGCAGCATCCGGCTTGGAGATTTGTTCCAGAGCCACCCTTGCAAATAGCTGGAGATTTCTGCATGCTCCTCTTCCTACTTCTCAGCCACTAGTCAGGAGAACCGCAACTTGCCCTGCTACACTAGTGTTTGTGTCCATTCCGAGATTGCTTCTCCAGGTTGGCACCATGCAGCCGTGTCCACACTGGGCAGGGCCCTGTCACGTCTGTGGTGTCCAATCATACAGGGAGGAGCTGTGCCTCCCTGCCAGGCCTAAGGACAAGAGCCAATACCTTGTAAATGGAGCCCTTATTTCCACCACTTTCCAGGACATTTCCCAAGCTGGATGTGATTACCGTGCAGAACACACCTACGTCTACTTTGAAATAACCCTGGTTTTGTACCTTCCCCACCCAACTAGGAGGCGGAGGAGTTTGCAAAGAGTGAAAGCTTAATCTACATGGAAACGTCGGCAAAATCCAACCACCAAGTGACCGAGGTGCTTATGGCCATAGGTAAGTTCCAAGTGAGAAGCCGCTGGACAGGTAACAGCACTAGAGAGGTCTGTGCCAGCTCTTTGCCTTGTGAGCGATAGCACAGCACCGCTTGTCTGCTCCCAGTTGCTCAGGGGCAATTAGGGTTGAGTCACTTGACCTGAAGAGGTCCAGGAACTGGAAAGTCTTTACTGTGACTGCAGCAGTGCCTTGCCTGTAGGCCTAGACAAGAGGTGACTGGTACACTCTGGCCTGTCAAGCCTCACAGCTGCCAAGAGCGAGCGAGACAGATCCAGAGCAGTGGCTTCCCCATTGCAAACACAGACAGGCTGCCCCCCTGCTGCCCCCAAACTTCTGAGACAAGCAAACTTCTGGAGTGGTTCTGCCTTTGCCGCCGGGGTGAGGGTGGAACCTGCTGAGCGCTGAATGGGGAGGAGGTTCACCCACCCTTTGGAACACCAGCCACTGGCCCTAGCAATGGGGAAGTGGGAATTTCTCCCCACTCCCCAGATTCCTCACTGTCACTCCCAGAGGAGCTCTTCTCTCCGAGACCCATTCCCCTTGGCCCCAGTTATGATCCCCAGACAAACCAAGCCATGTTTCCTTCATCCCTCAGGCCAGAGATCAGAGGCCTCACCCAGGCTGCAAAACAAGATCCCTGCATCCTTCTTCCTTAGGGGGTAGAATAAAGCCCTCGAACCGGCTAGGACAGTGGCTCTCAACCTTTCCAGATTACTGTCCCCCTTTCAGGAGCCTGATTTGTCTTGCGTACCCCAAGTTTCACCTCGCTTAAAAACTACTTGCTTGTAAAATCAAATATACAGCTGTGTCGCAGCACACAACTACTAAAATTGCTTACTTTCTCTTTTACCATCATTAATTAGAATATAAATATTGTACTTACATTTCAGTGTATAGTGCACAGAGCAGCATAAACCAGTCATTGTCTGTATAAAATTGGACTTTGTACTGACTTAGCTACTGCTTTTTAATGTGGCCTGTTGGAAACCTAGGCAAATATCTAGATGAGCTGATGTTCCCCCTGGAAGCCCTCTGCATATCGCTGGTTGAGAACCACGGGGCTGAGCAGCAGAGCCAGAGGCTCAGCTAGACTGAGTCAGCCTCGCTCCACTGGACTGGCCCAGGCCTGGAACCCTGGGGCTCTGTCCCACCCATCCCACTTCGCCTCCTGGGCCTCTGATCGTAGCTTACCCCACAGGCGTTAGCCAGCTGACCCTGTATTGCCATATGGGGATTCAAACGTGGGGTATGCCTCCGCTTGACCCTGCACTAGTGCACAAATGGCAAACCGCTGCCATTACCTTGGCAGTCCGTGAGATGGCACTAGAGTCTTCTCATGTTTGTTCCTATTAATGAAACCGCTTGGAGAAAGCTCTAGAAAAATAGGACACAACTGAAGCAACAGATTCCACCTACAGCATATCATGAACCAATAATAAGCATTTACTACCCAATAGATATTCTTGGTCCTTAAGAATGCTAGCAGTTTGATAGAGGCAATTCATGAGACACCTAGCACCCATCTTATGCCAGTTTCAAGTTAGGGTCTCCTCCTTCTACTTCCTTTTTAAAGAATTTCACTACAGCTTATAGAGATGTGATTTGCACATCATCACCACCATTCTATCTGATAATGGGATTTCCTACAGACAACTTGGTGCAATACAACATTTGCTGTCCTGAGATGTTTTTAGGGGGATGTCCATGATACAGCTGCAGTGGAATCTGTAGATGTTCTAGTACGGGGAATGAAGAGGTGTATGGGAGAGTCCTGAGGGAGGGACCATTATCCAGAAAGAATGAAGGAGCATGAGGACAATTGTGAATGGAAGTTTGTTAAATAGTAAGTGCAGGAGTCCTAGGCCAAGAAACATATGGGTCTCAAGGTAAAAAAAAAATGAAGTTAATAAAGGTAAAATGTAAACTTAACTTAAATCAACATTATAAATAAGAACAGCCACACTGGGTCAGACCAAAGGTCCATCTAGCCCAGTATCCTGTCTTGTGACAGTGGCCACTGCCAGGCATTCCAGAGGGTAGGAACAGAACAGGTAAACATCATGTGATCCATTCCCTGTTGCTCATATTTAGATATTTTCAATCTTAATAAATTTAGAGGGACAGATCCCCAGGCCTAGCCCAATAGCACATGAGGGAAGGAGAAAGTGGCTCCTAAGGCTCCTTTTCCTCTTTATCTTGCTTGTTGTGGGTCAGTCCTTGGCATAAATTGAAAAAGCCCTGGGGCTGCTCTAAGTTTCACCACCAGGAACCATTCTGCTGGTTGGGGATTGGGGCGCTCTGGCCACACCCCAGCCCACTGCTGATGGGAGGGGGACACAAGCAGGGGAACCCCTAGCTGCTCCATTAGCGGATGGAAAGTCGCCCTAACAAAGTCAGAGCAGAGTCTGAGTATGTAGCACAAAATGTTACAATAGCTCAGCAGAGAAGGACTGAGAATTTCATATTCTGAGTTTCTTCACAGCTCACAAGTTCTTGAAACGGGAACAACAGAAGGAACCAGCCCCTCAGCCTCAGCCCTGGAAGAAGTCACGCGTGGATCTGCGAGAGCCAAGCAATCACACTAAGAAGTGTTGCATGAACTAAAGGAAATGACCTAAGGTTACCACCAAGTGTGTTTTTATTGGGGGGGGGGGGGAAAGGGAGGCTGGCCCTATGTATTGTGTGCAGGCAGCATGGTTCTAGGGGGCAGCTGGTGTGTCAGACCGTGATTATTGCTTTTATTTTTCATTATTGTCAGTGTTCGATTGAAGAACGGTACGAGAGGAGATATTGCCGAATGCAAGGAACCTGAAAAGCGCTGCAAGTCTCCTCTCGCTGGTGTTTGCTCAGTGTTATCATTATACAAGAATACAGTGCAAAGTAGCTTCACAAATAAAAACAGCAAAAAGGAGTAGTCTATCTCTCTCCCCCCCCTCCTTCACCTTTGCAAATTCTATAAAACTTTTACAGAGGCTGTTAACATTAAGGTCACCAAATCTTAAATGCAAGACATGGAATAGCCAGAACATGCAGCTCGAATTTAATATTGCCTTAAGAATTCATGATTTTGTCATGAGTCTTGTGATTTTTGGGGCGTTTCTTAAAGCTTCAGCTGCTGGAGTCAAATGATCACTTGGGAATCTTTAAACAAACAACAAATCCAAAACTAACATTTTCTGGCCCTCCTGGTTGTGGAAAAAACTGAGAACATGAAACAAGCACATCCTGAAGGTCCAGAAACCAGATTGTAAATAAGGAGACTCTGAACATTATTTAAAAGTCTCATGAATTTCTGGGAGGAAATGGGGGCTGATTTCTCATTTGAGTACCTGGGATTGGCAATACTTCAATAGTATAGATTTATAGAAATAAACCAGGGCCTGATTCTCCTCAAACTTACACACTTGCAACACTAAAGCGAACGGCGTTAACACATTGGTGTAAATAAGAGAATCAGACCTTCTCACTTAGGCCACGTCCACACTAGAAACTCCAGCTGGCACAGTGGTGCTGCATCTACACAAAAAGGGTTTGCCAGGATGCTACCCAAGCCCAGCAAACTTTTTCTGTTGCAGACTACGCAAAAAAATCAAATTTTGTCTTGCACTTGTCAGGTAACCAGTTTACTAACATATCTAACCTTGTTAATTTCAGCACACTTAGTTGTGAACTGATCACCGATGCCTCAATGCTAAGGGCATGTCAAGATTCAAAGATCATCTACTTGTGAATTCAGCAAAGAGTCCTGTGGCTCCTTATAGACTAACAGACGTATTGGAGCATGAGCTCTCATGGGTGAATACCCACTTCGCCGAATGTATGATGTATTCACCCACAAAGCTCATGCTCCAATACGTCTCTTAGTCTATAAGGTGCCACAGGACTCTTTGCCGCTTTTACAGATCCAGACTAACACGGCTCCCCTCTGATGCTTGGGAATTGTCCTCTGAAGAGAGGCAGTAGTTTTAATGGTGTGTGGCGGGAGGAGTTGATTCACTTATGTCTGAGGAGCACAAAAGAGCTGAAGGGACTTTGCTCAGGTTTACTGAATTTTTTACCTAAGTTCCAGTGGAGACCAAGCATGGAAAGCTTGATCTGAAAAGGCACAGGATCATGAGCTTGTGAAAACGGACTTTAACTGAAGCCATTTTACCATCTGAGCTACAGTATTTACACTGCAGCCAACGTTGCAAGATAAAGCCAGGGTGAGATGTACTGTCAATAGGAGCACTGCACATGCAGCGAGAAAACACCCCTGGAAGGGGTCACAGCTGAGGGTCTACAGGGCATTTGCTATAACCAGTGCTCAAGACTCAGTGAATTGGTTCAATGACCCCACATTTGGGAAGTGCAGGGCTCATTTCACTGCAGCTGTAACAGCCACCAGCCAGTCTCTGCTATTTCAGGAGGGTGAAGTCATCCTCCTGTACACATGTGCTTACAGCACGTCACATGATCTCACCGCTAAACTCCTGCTGTTGCTTATACACATCATCCCACCCCAGACAGACTCAGCCCGGGGAACCGTTACAGAGTTCCATGGCTGAAGTATGCCACATTGACTCAGCTGGGGCTGAACCTAGCAACTTTGCTTGCACTGTGGTGGGTTCACCGCACTGAGTTACTGACAAACGGCCACACTCCTTCACTGCGGTGCTGCATCTTGCAGCTGGTTTTGAGCTTCATTGCTTTGCAAAGGTGTCAATTGTATCTGAGCTTCTCCTCTAGACAGACAGTGCGGAAAACTTCCCAGCTTGCTTCCTATGTCAGGGTATAGGGAATTCAGAGGCCGTCACTGGCCTGTGTTGAGATACAGCAAGGGGGGGCCACCTTGCTATTAGCATCAGACATCAACTCAAGTATTACAGACAAGTGCACTTAGCACCACATGGAGAAAGAGGAACCTCCCATCACCTGTGTTGAGGCCAGGACAGCTCCTAGCAGTGTGCAGGCTTGGTCCTGGATGTGTCACACAGGCATGTCAGGCGCCCCCATCCCCCTGGTGTATTTTCTCAAGGAGCCAGGGTGGATCTGTTCGATGGTGGACTAAGCATGCTTCTCTCTTCCCCTCCTGCTTGGGTGGCACATTAGCCCCCCTTGCAGTGGGTTTTGTTGTAAAGACACATTTAGAGGCATGGGGCAGTTCACACCTCTCAGGGTGGTTGTTTCTGGCCATCTGCTGGCTCAAGCCAGGTCTACACTACAGCCTTCTGCCATCATGGCTGGATCGGGGTGACCCTGTGTAACACACCTGTGCCTGCACCAAGCCTGGAGTGCCGATACACAGCAGAACTGCACTTCTACTGGGACAGCTTGTTTCCCCTGCGGCGGCGGGGAGAGTCTGGAATAATCCATGGGGGCAAAGCCTTTCAAGGGAGGGCCAGACCCCAGGCAGACATCGCCATGTTGGTTAGTCTCAGGTCACATTTTCCACCCACTGCCCTGCAGCCAGGAGGGTCAGAAGTGGGATCCCAGGCACTGAAGCCTTAGGCCTGGGTCTCTAGTTTTTCTATGCACTGATCTGGCTCTGGGAAGTGAATCAGCCCTGCCTCCAGCATAGACCTGTCAGGCACAATCCATCACCCACATCCCAGGCAGCTCAAAACCAAAAGGGAAGGGAGAGGCTTATCTGAAAGGGTCTTCAGGAGACAAGCCACCTCCAGCAGGAGCAGATCACTGGCTGGGCTCTGGGTCACACAGAGAATCCAGGGGTTTGTCTAAGGGGCTTTCCTCTTAGCAACTCCTAGGCTGCTGCCTCTTCCTGCTTAAATACCTGCCCTGCTAAGCCCAGCTGGAAGCTGGCTGCCTCTAATTGGCAGGCTGAGCGGGGCCTCTGGGGCCTGGCTCCCTTTGCAGAACATTAACCCTTTTCCTCTCTGATTGAGCGTGGGACACATTCACCCCAGCGCTGACACACTCCAGAAGCCTTCTCAGACCCTGGGCTGTCGTTCCATTTGCTTCCTGCCCAGCAGCCTCACTGTGTGCAAGGCTTGTGTCACTTTTGGAGGTGGAGAATTTCCCCCACCCGCTTCAGTGGAGTGACTCCTGAGTTACCCTGGGGGGAGAAAGGAGAATCCGGCCCCTAATTATGTAGTAGTTGCTGCTTTCCCTGGCAGCGGCTGTTCATGATGCAGGAGCTCAGGGCTGGGCTTTCTCCCTGGGCTTCTGTTTCCCCGCAGGCTGCACGGTGGGGCTCTCCATGGTCAGTAGAAGCAGAGGCCAGTGGGCAGCTCTCAGCACCCAAGTTGCTCCCCCAGAGAACAAAGCAGCCTCCTGCCTCCTTCTGTGCTGCCTGCCCAGCAGCCCCCTTCCTCGCCCGCTCCAGCCCTCTCTGCCCGGGCCGCCTGAGAGCGCAGCCAGGGGAAGCGCCAGCCGGCTGGGGGGGCAGCTCGTGTTCCTTCCCGCCCGGAGAACGTTCTGTGCCTGCTGAGAGCCCCTTCCCCCACTCGCCAGGAGTCCCGCACGCTGTCTCCTGCCACAGCCCTGCAAGCCAGGCTCTGCAAAGGGGCTGCCTGCCGCCCAAGCTGGTGCCTGCTGCCGCGGGAGCCGCCACTTCAGGGCTGGGTAACAGGCTGCCACTACCCCCCCGCCTGCATTAACCAGGCTGTTAGTGTCCGGTCACTCGTCTGACCGAACACGCCAGGTTCCCTTTTCAACCGGACTTTCCGGTCAGAAACCGCACACCTGGCAACCCTCATTTCTGATTCTGTGCTAGCGGCTGCGTATTGCTCCCACTGCCAAACGTGGTGCGAGACTCGTATCCCCCTTTTCCAGAGGCGCTTGCAGCCCCACTGAAGCCAATGGCGCTAGGCCGAGTTTCACCCGCAGCGGATCTGGCCTACTCCGCAGTGTTTCTCAAGTACCGTAGTGCAGCCTGGCACTCCGGGCTGGCTGCCGGTGGGCCGCAGACGGCAGGGTAGCAGCGGGGAGCTCAGCCCAGCCAGCTCAGTGCGGGGCAGCAGGCATGCAGTGTTTAAAGGAGAGCAGGGACATTGTGCGTGGCAGTTTGGTGGAAGGGAAGTCAGGCCTCGTGGATTCAGCAGAGGGTGACCAGATGTCCCGATTTGATAGGGACAGTCCCGATATTTGGGGCTTTTTCTTATATAGGCTCCTATTACCCCCACCCCCATCCCGATTGTTCACACTTGCTGTCTGGTCACCTAAGTCAGCATCTTCTAGACTTTTAAGCCAGAAGGGACCATTAGATCATCTGGTCTGACCTGACTAATAGGCAAATCTCATGCAGAGTGGCAGGGGTGGCCCGCAGTGAGTGACTAACAGAGCTGGGAATGAGAGCCGCCAGCTCAGGCCTCAGCAGAGCAATAAGTGTTTGTTGTCCTAGGAGGTGGGTGGAACTGCACAGATGCACAATGGCAAGATGGCTGCCATCTGGACTGTGCAGAGCCAGCTGTGTGGGGCCTGCTGAAATGGTCATCTTGATTCGCCAGCGTATTACTCCTGCTGGCATGACACATTGGTCAGGGGAGTAGGGCCAGTTATATTCCACCTGCTTTCAGATGGATTCAGAATCCAGACTAAAACGCTGGCTCCTCTGCCCGGTGATCACGTCAAAAGACTTTATTGTGTGGAAGAGAAATTGTTCAGGAAAAGAGACGCAATCTCAGGGAAAGTGACGCCACTCGGTTCTAAAGATCCTAGTGCCCAGGAGAGTTGAGACAAGTCTGATACGTTTCAAGTCACAGCAGACACGTGCCGGGCTCGGTTTCTCAATTTTTTAAATTATTTTTTTGGTTTGTATAAAAGAGCCCATGTTCTAGGAAGATAATTAACATGGGAATTTGTATTTCTTTCCCCCAGCAATTTTCTGGCACAAATCACATTAGATTTGAGAGCAAAAGCCAGAGATGGGGACAAATGGGGAACAGGGGAGAGAAAAAGAAAAAACAGACAAGAGGGAAATTGTCTGCAAAAATACTGGAGTTATCAACTGCTCTTTGGTTTCTATCATTTATAGCCACAAAGATACTGTACATTGAAATGAGACCAAACATTTTCATGTGCCTAGAAGAGAGGCTGGGATGTGGAAGGGAGAGAGGAGAAGGGTCTTTTCTTATCATCATTCAAATTCATTCTTTGTCTTGGCCATTTCATTCATCTTGAAGGGATTCACTACTTTCTTCTAGAGGGAAGCAAGCTTGCCTGTGTCCATAGCCCGACTTCGGGAGCTCTCACGACAGCTCTCCTCCGGCCAAACCGTCCCACGGGTCTGATCCCACGCCCCGTGTACCAGGAAGGGTCGATATCAGGGTCTAGAAGGCAAAGGCCAGGAAGTCTTTAGAACATGAGGCTGAGGACTAGTTCTCCTGAGCATGTGTCACAGCTACCTGCTTGGGATGGAGAAGGAGGGACTTCCCGAGCTAAAACCATGGACTGGTCCAGCTGGAGTTAAAGCTCCCAAGCTCTAGGCTGTGATTGTTCATATCCTCTGTGGCTCAGGCCCCGACCTGTAACATACACTTGCCAGTGGTTGCATCTGCCTTGTCATTGCCAGTGGTGAGCAGGTGGTGTGGCCTTCGCTTATTTTAAAATGACAATGTCTTTTGCATAGTAATGAAGGAGGGAAGGGGGTAGCCATACAGAGGAGGGACTGGGTGACTCAGGGCACTGGGAATGGGGTGCAACCCTCTTCCCCTGTCTGGTTCCCGTTGTGCCAGGCCTATGGAGAAGCACAGGACTCGATTCTCCGGGGACTGCCGTCCAGCCCCTTTCACAACCACCGCTGAAAACCAACAGCAGGCACCCTGAGCCACGCAGCGCAAACAGGGCCCTGCTGGTGGCGAGAACCAAGGGCCACATTCTCGGCTTGGAGCAGATCCTTTGAAATCAGTGGGGCTCCGCTGATTCACAGCTGCTGAGGATCTGGCCCATGTGCTTAGTTCTCTGGCTCTGCAGTGACTCACTTGCTCACATGCGACCTGTGCGTCCTCGCGGCAGTTAGAACATGGGCTTTGTGCTATGAGCACGTGGGGCCCTGTCATCCTGAGACTGCCGACAGCCCGGTGTGTGTATAGGCTGCCCCACCACCAGAGCACCAGGCAACTCCATTGCCCAAGCTAATTCAGGTGGGCTGGGAGTCAGGAGAGCTGGGTTCTAACCCTGCCTGTGACCTCGAGAAAGTCACCGCCCCAGTGTCTGGTGTGTTTATATTGCAAACTCATTCAGGAAGGGCTGTTACTGCCAGGGTGTGCCTGGCGCTTAGCACAGAGCGGCCTGATCGCGTCGGGTGCCACTGGGTGCTGCCGTGACACACGTTGTAGGAAGAGATTTGCTGGACAGGCTGATTAAAAACTGCAAGTTTTGAGTTCTGCTGTCTGGAAAGTTCCTCTAGACTTTTCCTGGCTCATGGAATCTGCAGCGGCTGGGCCAGGAAACTCCGTCTGTTGGCCCTTTGTAGGCCTGGCTGGGGAGAACGGCCTTCGGGGTGGGCGGGAGGAAGGGGGTTACGAGAAGTAAGGAATTGTTTTAAGTGTCTGAAGTCTCTCTAAAGGACCGTTTTGAAGTCCAGCTCCTGGACTGAGCCAGAGCGGAGTGGCTGGGTGAGGGGGAGGATGGATTGGGTTGCAGAAGATGAGAGGGAAAATGCAGAGGCAGGAGGAAGCTATGCGGAGCAAGAGGAGGATTCTGGAGGGACAAGAACAAAGCCTAGATAATGAAAGGACAGAAAGCTCAGCCATGTCACGCTGCAGCCTCTAGCCTTGCAGTGACCCGCAATGTTGCACGTTCACCGGCAGAGGGCGCTGCTACACAGGCCCGAGCACACAGTGGCTAGCAATGACAGCCTTAGCCCAGAGGCCTTTTCAAAAACTTTTGCTGCATTTGAACAACCCCACGTGTTTGGGGTCAGGTTGGGACAAGTCCTTACACAGGTGTGTGCGTGTGTGCAAGGAGACCCTGCTCCTGCCATGCCAGGCCCACGCCCGGCTGCGGTCAGTGTGCACGGGGAGGTACAGGGAGGAGGCAGAGCGTCTTGAGCTGCTCTGAGTGCGGGCAGGCTTCATACGCGCACAGCGCTGCTCCTGCACCTCTGCACTACACCCTGTTCAACGCCTGGGCGCTCTGGAGACTCTCCACCCTGTGACTAAACCAGGCTCTGAACATAGGCTACCATGGGAGAGAGACAGGAGAAGCCTCTCTATTAAACACTGACCCTGCCATGCCACCCACTGATACTGTCACCGACCTCCTAGGCTCTTCTGTGCTGGGTCCAATTATCTGGGGAGGGCAGAGATACCGGGGGTGGGGGGCAGCAGAGCCATTTGGGGTGGCTCTGCGCCAGTCTGCACCAGCTGAGGAGCTGGCCTGGCTGCTGCAGTTACAGGGACTTACTCCTGATTTCCATGGATCGCTCGTGGAGTCGGCATTCGGCTTTGGGCAGGGCCAGACAGATGAGCAGCAGGTACATGAAGCAGGCAGCCAGCAGTTTCATTCCCTTCAGCTCCCCCAAGGCTTGTGGCTGGTGCCGGAATTTAGCAAGGTGTGAGTCCAGCCTGCAGAAACAGAGACTAGGAGAGTTAATGAGACGTCATCTTGGGTGGGGGTGGGGTGAGCAAATCAATCCACTCTCCGGAGAGACACCCACTGAATAACAGGAATTACAGCTGTTCCCGGGAAACTGGAGCAAACATGGAAGTGCCAACGTTCTGAAACTGCTTTATGTTCCAAATTGGACTGAAAAGCTGAAATTTCCCACAAAATAAATCCCAAAAATTTAAATTTGGAACCATTAAAATGTTTTGTTTAGTTAATGTCAAAACAATACACACTATTAAACTATCAATCTTAATTACATTAAAATTAATGGTTTAATATAAAAGTCATAACGAAACAAATCAAAATGAGGAGATTCAAAACGCTGTGTTTTGACTCTATCAAAATGAACCACTTCAACATTATCGAAATGAAACCAGAAAGTCAAAATGGTTCATTTTGGTTCTTTATGCATCCAAAATGTTGTCAGAATTGACACATTCCCGCAAAACAGCTAGACTTTGACAAAACTGCATTTTCCAATGGAAAAAAGGTTCCCCTGAAAGTGTTTTGCCCAGCACCAGTGGGAACGGATGCATGATCAGCATTGTCAACCACACCTTAGCCATTCTAAAGTCATGAGTCAGGTCCCCCCAATCATGAGATGATGATATATATATATATATACACGTTTGTTTTTATTTGCCAGTCTGGTTTCTGAGCTGCTACAGTGCACGTGGGTTATATTTTCAAGCTTTTCTCCTCAGCCAGTAGAGCGAAAAACCATTTTTGATGAAAGCCAAGACTCTCGTGCAATCTCTGGATTCTGAAAACTGGATAAAACATCTCGAGATTTGGCATCACTCTCAGCAGTGAGTGAGTAGCTGCCTTTTTGGAGCTGCAACTAAACCTGAGACCTAAACTTACCTGTGAAACCACACACAGGTGCACACCTGAGCGTCTCCTCTGTGGGCATGTAACAGGGCGGCTTGCCTGGGTTCTGGAGTCTGGGCTAAGCCAGGCCGGAGTACAAGAGGAGCCTCACCTGAGTGGATGCAGGTGATTTAACATAAGAGGCAGGTGTGTGGCTGGCTGAGAGGGAGGAAGGAGCAGGAGGGCAAGCAAAGGAGCCACAGGGCTGAGACCCGGTGGCTTTGGGTACAAGACTCTCTGGGGTGATTAAGGGGCCCATAAGGGGCTGCTAGAGGCAAGACACTGCAGAGGCATCCCTGGCCACAAGGGGGCGCTTCGGCGGCAGCAACACTCTAGGGCAGCAAAGGGCAGTGAAAGGGCTGCAAGCCGTACCACCAGAGTGACACGGGCACCGATGCCTTGAGCTGGTAACTGCATCTGTGACATGGGTCCAAGGAGCTGGCTGGGGTAGAGGCAGGCAGTGGGGTTGGGGGAAAGGGGGCAGTGGGCAGGCCAGCATTGTCCCACCCATTTGCATTGCTCATGGCAGAGATGTAACACAGCCAGGGCTAATACGTTTCTGCTGCCCATCCATCCGTAAAGCCGCCGAGTAGCTGCTGGCTTTGGAAGTCCTGGCAGTGCAGCCACTGGGGAGATCCGTGACCTTTGCTCCCTCCATCAGGGGTGTTGGTGCGAGTGAATGCCCTGGGCCCAGAGTTTTGAGAGTACTCTGCCCTGGAGATGATTGAGCCCTGCACCAAAAGCTACATATTTTGAAGGCACCAAGGACCATAAAAACTCTCTGAGCCCTCGTCATCTCTGGCCTCGATCCTGCAACCTCCTTTCCAGGCCTCCCCGACAGCCAGGTCAAGCCCCTCCCTCCTGTCTGACGGCTGGGATTGTCTTCTGACCTTGTAGCTATGACCACGTCACCCTGCTTCCCTGCAGTCGATTAAACATCTTGTTCTCACTGTTAATATCTTTCATGGCTCGGCTCCTTACCTGCGCTTCTTTTTGTCTGAGCCTACTGCTTCCACTCTGCCGACGATGCCGACCTTGTCGGCCTGTCTGTCCACTTCTCCCATGCTTCCCCGGTGCAGAGAGTTCCTGTCCCAACTAGCCCTCAGAACTGCCACCCCAGGCCTCCTTCTCCTCAAGGCCTACTTGTGTGTCACGAAGCCACTGGTGGTGACAACTGCTAATGGCTCATTAATGGACTGTGGGGATCGCACAGAGTATTTTGTGCATTTGTTTGCATCTCAAAATGTATTTGATCTTGTAAGACTCAGACCCATCTACAGTGCACATTCATCGGCTATGCATCCTTCGGTCACCTTATCTGCTGTTCCATCACCTCATTCCCTCACATTGTTTACTACGCCTGCTCGATTGCTTTTGACTTTCTCTGGTGTGTCTTGTCGTAAGTTGGGCTGTTACCCTGCAAGCGGCTGTGTGTGACCAGAACCCTGCATTGCGTGGCCAGGGTCAGGATCTCAGACCGAGTTCATCGGGGCCTGGTCTGTCATTTACCGTGTGTTTGCCATAAGACATTGTAAGAAAGGAATTGCTTTGAAAAGCTTCTTGGTCTATGACTTCTGTTCATTGTTATTTTCTATCAAGTTACTGACCTGCTTAAAACACTGAAGTGGTTCAGAAATAGACAGAGGTCTTCAGCCTAGGAAATAAATGACCAAGTCATCTGGCTGCGTGAGGCGTCAACACAAGTGTAAGTGTTCATTGTAACCTCCAATCTCAGTGCGAAGTCCTACTACCTTGTTAATTCTTTCCCTAGCACATCAGAGAGGGCGTTTTGGAAGCCATTTCTTATTGATGTGAATAAAAAGGAAACTTGTGCTGGGAGTGTGTGTGTGTGTGTGAGGACGGAAGGCCGACTGTCATTTAATGAAGCAATGGTTAGAAAAATATAGGGAAGCTGTAGGGGATCAAGCTCTGGCCCAATGAGCCAGGTGCATGACTAAGGCCAGCAGAACCTCAAGCTGGGTGGGCTAGTGGTGAGACCATTGGGCTGGGGCCCAGAACTGGTAGATTTCTGGTTCTGGTTCTATCGCTGACCCTTGCCAGGCCCTTACTCTCTTTAGTCCTCACTTTCCTGTCTGTCAAACAGGCATCACAATAGTTCCCGACTGCTGGTTCTGTGGCCTAATGACCGTTTGTTAAGCAGGCTGTGATCCTTGGGGGGGGGGCGGGGCTGTACACCCGCAAACTATTGGTCTGAATCATGCTAGGAAATCCATGTAATTGGATGATGCCATGAAGGTGTTCGGTGGGGACGGCTACCTACTGAAAGCTGTGCCTGGGGAAGGAGCCACGCAGTTCCCAGTGACACGAAGGCAACTGTCAGACTGACTCCTCCTGCACCCCTCGTCTGACACTGCAGACACTGGAGCTCTCGGGCCCAGCCCAAAGCCCACTGGGAGTCTTTCCATGGATGGCAGCAGGCCCTTAGCGGGCATCCTAAGAAGGGTTTCAGGTGTCTTAGTGAAGGGCTGGAAGTCAGGTGCTTTAGGACTTGTCTGCACTTGAAATGCTACAGCAGCACAGTTGTTGCGCCACTGTAGCGCTTTGGTGTAGATGCTCCCGATGCTGACAGTAGAGATTCTGTCTTCGGTGTAGTTAATCCACCTCCCTGAGAGGTGGTAGCTAGGTTGATGGTTCCAGCAACCTAGCACTGCTTCTGAGGAACTTAGGTCAGCTTAACTACCCGCGGAAGGGTGTGCATTTTTCATACCCTTGAGCAACGTAAATTTTCTAGTTTAGACTAGCCCTTAGTTGCCACCTCCTTATTTCTCTGAATCGCAAACCATTAATTCCTATGAGCTGCAGGAGCACCCCTTTGGGAGAGCAGGAGGTCCGTGACAGAGCCGCACAAGCCCTGACTCTCACACCTGTAACTCTAACTGTATCTGGCCGAGCCGTCAGTGGATGGCGGCCCTAGGCTGGATTTGCGTTTACTCCGATGCCTCACACCACCGAGCTGGTGTGTGGATTCAATTTGTCAGCTTGATTTACTCTGACAAAGTCACATAGCCCTTCCCGTGCCGGGAATCACCCTGGGACTCAGGTAGAAACAAAGTGACTCTGTTTGGCAATCTCTTACCAGAAAGGCCAGCTGATTGCAGTTATAGCGCTGCCTGCAGGCTACTGAGTTTGAACCTTATAGCAGCAAATATCCAATGGAAGGAAATGTGCTGTCGTTATAGAACCTTCTGTCCATCCACACCTGTTCTTTTCCCTGGGCTATATCACCATTGATCGCCTCCTTTTTAGCCCTCACGGCTTCTCTCCTGCATGCGGCGATAACTGTACATGAAGTTATGCACCCGCTGCTGTGTGCACTCCATTTTAAAATGTGAAATTCTGTGCTACAGATAACAGATGCATTCTGGCACCTTGGGAGAGACGGACTCTGAGCACTGAGGGGTCTTCACACCCCTTAAGGAACAAGTTACACTGTGCTTCTTCAAGTCTCGTTTAAAGTGATGGCAACCATGCAACCAAACATACCGGGCATGGGAGACAAAACTCCTCACCAGTGCTTCCCCGTGCAACTGGCACGCTCTCACTGCATCGCCCTCACCATTTAAATGGAGTATGGACATTTAAAGGCGGCCACTGGGCCGATGCACTAGGAATGAGAGTGGAATCTGGCTGCATGTTCTGCTGCATTTGTCCATTGCCCCATTTGGACAAAGACAGACTTTTGGGCAGTCCACACCCCACTGCTGCAGGACATGGCCCGGGGACACCAGTTAACGTGCAGATGTTTAGGTGGTAACTCTGAGTATCAGTGGAAGAACAGCATTCCCACCCAGCCCATTTCTAGTTCCTACGGCTCCTGGGAGGCTCAAGTGTCATATAGTTGACCTCCCAATGACAGTGATGCCACCTGTGGCTGTTCTAGCTTGAGCAGAGTGCTCAGTTCAATCAAAAGGCCGTTTCCCCCTGCAAAGTGTGAGACCTGAACGTCCAAGCCAGGCTCTGAAAATCAAAGGGCTTTTTACATGAGCAATAAAGATTCTGCCATCAGGACATCCAGAATTTGGCAATTCTGCCGCTGATGCAACAGACAGAAGAGACTCCACCTTGCTTTTCCAGAGCTGGCTCAATCTGCAGTGGGAACTTCAAGCAAAAACTGGGTCAGCGAAGGAAGGAGGTGTGACCTAAGACAGTTTATAAAACCGAGTGCACCCAGCTGCGGGTGCATAACTTCATGCACAATCAACACCCTTGCGGGTGATAATATGATCCAAACTGAACACATCATTTTAATCTTTTCTGGCTTCCCCACTTTTTTTTCCAGTTGGGTTTTACTAGAGGTTTCATGGGTCTTAAACAATGAGGTTAATATCTGAGTATAAATGCACAGGCTAGATGCCTAACATGTCCAGTGTTGTTTTCTTCCACCACCTGGAATTCAGGAGCTAACCGAGCATGTAAAACCTACAAGGGATGAGAGGTATTGTTTCAGAAGTTCTTAGCATCGGCTGCAGACTCAGACAAAGTCAGTTTTCCTTTGCAGGCCTTTTGAAAATTCTAAGGCTCTGAACTGAATCGACAGAAAATACCTTTTTTCCCATGCAAACAACATTGTAATAGTGGTTATAGTTCAGTCACGGGAAAACAGAATTAGAACCCATTTGGATATAAGCTCAAAGGCTCGCACTGTGTATGGACACTTGCCTTTCCGTGCAGGCTTCATGTACTTTCAGCAAAGAGCACTTTATGGGAAATACTGTTTGCTGAACGTGTAACACTGCTCACATGGATGGATAGGACACAGACATTCATGTGCAGAAAAACTCACACCAAAAACTTCAAACATGCGAACAAGCACATTGCCACAGCACACAAGGGTCACTGCATGAAAACACCTAGCTCGTCCCCAAGATAGCATCACACAAGCAAACAAAGAGTGGAGGGAAAAACCAGTGGATTCAAATAAGGTGCAGTTCCAACCCCTTCCAGTTTACCTCTGGCTGTGAGTGTGTGGCTGGCACACAGACATGCTAAAGTACTTACTGTGTGTCAAGCAGGAGTTCTGGAGTGCGATGCTGCTTCCTTCCTCCGATGATTGGACTCTGTGAGCCAAAGAGCCCCTGTTTGCCTGTTTTATGCCTTGCCTTAGTGCTGATGTCACAGACAAAGCCAGCCCTGGACAAAGCCAGGGCATTGTCACGTCAGCTCCCCTCCCCATAACCCATTATGTTAATTTGTATCAAATCAAGAAAGGGATTTTCATGACTCATGAGGGCGCCTATTTTATCTTGGGATTCTAATATTTTCTTCATTTGGACAAATCAGATAGCTTGGAAATACGCTAATCTTTCCCCCACTTGGGCCATTATTTCCCACGTACGGAGCTGGACCTCATCAGGGAAGGTATGTTGTGCAGGCGCATTCCACAAGGCGCGCACTGGTACGTATCTGCATGTGGTTGCTGAATTAAGCTAAGGTGGTGTAAATCCCACTTGGTGCTTCTATGTTAGGAGTTTGTATCAGTGTCAATTTCTTTACTGCCGACAAGCCTGTACAGTTCCTCCATCCCAAACCTAGGCCCAGGCCCGTCCACTTCATTGGGGCTCAGCTCAGCTCCTGAGGGCTCTCAAAGTGTCCAGTTCAGGTACTGACCGGCCCCAAATTTTGTCACCTCCTACCCATCTGGAGCTCCTCAGTCTGGGGCACGGTCGCTGGCTTAGCAGATTTCCCTCTGTCTCTGTGTCCAGTTCAGTCAGTCCATCTCTCTCCTGCTTTCATCTCCCAAAGGGGTGGGGGTGGGGAGGAGTCCACGTCCCTGCTGCTGGAGAAACCCTCACAAAGCTGTTGCCGCTCCTGGCAAAGCTCTCAGCACCAGCCTTGTAGCCTGGTGCCACATGCAGCTCATTCCCCCTTCCCCTCGGCTACCGGTGTCCTTTTAAATTCTTCCTCCGCTGGGAGCAGGCCCTGCACCTGTTTAGGGGCAGGGCACCCCTAGTCCAAGACTGGATCAGTGAGGGGCCCGTACACCCCATCACCGTGAACAGCGTATCCCCCCTTCCTCCTCCGCAAATCAGCCTGGGCTGACAAAAGCCAAGAGAGTAACATGCCGTAAGAACAGCTGGTCCAGGGGAGGAAGCTCATTCAGCCCTGAGACAGAGCATGCTGGGACTTTTAAGAAACTGTTCTGATAGCATTGAACAGCTTAATCTTTAGCAGAATGCTGCGTGTCTAAGGAATGGCAGAGTAGTGATGCTTAGTGCTACAGAGTAACCACCTTTGTGAGGCCAATAAAAGATAAAGTAGCTACAAAGCTAGAAGCAACTGATTTGAACTAACCCCAAACCTGGGAGGGGAGTTAACATGGAAATAGGGTGACCAGATGTCCTGATATTATAGGGACAGTCCCGATATTTTGGGCTTTGTCTTATATAGGCGCCTATTACCCCTTACCCCCGTCCCAATTTTTCACACTTGCTGTCAGGTCACCCTACCTGGTAATGAGAAATGTCTAAGAAAAGCTTAACAAAAAGGGATCAATACATTTGCGAAACCAATGGAAGCTGAAGCTGCATTGTCGGCACTGGAGGCAAGTGTGTGAAATCACTGCGTGTTTGCCATTATCAGGATCTATTAGACCTACTGGCTGAGTAAGTGAATGTCTCTATCCAACAAGTGGAAAACATGCTGGAGAAGGAGGCCTGTTTGTGTATGTAGCGGCAGGACAAAATGACATGGCTGGGATATTGACTGCCTTTGGAAATCTGTCTTCAGCAAGAGAGACAATGAGAAGATGTTTGGGCAATTAATAAGAAATGGCGACATGTTAGAAACCTAAACAGCAGGTCCTACTTAGCATCAAAGTGGGTCCAAATAGTTAAAATTGCTCCTGCCAGCGAGGCCAGTCCTGCCGTCTGCAATAATGATTTTCTGTTTGGTTTGCTGATTTTTTTGTGTGTGCATAAAACTGCCAGTGAAGCAAAAAGTCAGTTATTTGCCCAATACTAAGTGCAACTAAATAGGCTCCAGTGGTGAGTATCAATTTCCAAGGAGCAATTCCTTTCCTTTCATAACAACCATGGCTATTCTGGTCGGTAACAGTCAGTATGGACGTGACTGACATCCATGCCTAAGAGCTATTAAAGTTGCTGGGCATCTGGATCCTGAATCCCCACTGCAGCTTGAGATCCCTTCGCTCTTGCCGCCTGCCCCAGAGCATTTCCCCTCACAGCACCATTTGGCTTTCACTCTTCAGTTGAGTTTCCCGCCACTTTCTCCAGGCTTCTGCCCTTACACTGGTTTTACTTTATTTTTTCTCTTTTATTCTTTCATTTCTTTCCCCCGGTTTGGGTAAACCTACCCTGTACTTGACCCTCCACACCCTCTAACCGCTTCCCACTAGAGCCTCCCTTCTCTCATGACTTGTAGGTCACACTCTGCAGTTTCTGGGTCTCCCTCTCCCAGGCTCCCTGCTCCTGGGGAGCCTCCAGCTTCTCCCCCAAACCCCAACTCCTAATTCATTCTGTGTCCCTGCCACCCCCACATCTGCCTGTCCCCAGCCCGGCTGTCAATTCTCCTCCTCAACCCTCCCATCACTTCTGCCCCAGCCCCTCCCTCAGTTCTGCCCCTGCAGCCCCACGTCTGCCCTCAGGGCCCCTCTGCTCCTGTTGTGGGGGGCAGGGGGCTGCAAGGTGGAAGTTTTGCCTAGGGCGCAAAATATCCTTGCACCGGCCCTGCTGCTTTGGCTGCTCCATCCTCAGCGGCAGAGACACAGCAATGAAGGGGCCAGAAGCTTTTGGTGAGGAGGGATCAGAAGACGCAGGTACCAGCTTTAAACCCCAGAGGGAAGCTCCCTCCCCTAATGCAGCCTCAACGCCCAGGCCAGGAAACAGAGACTTATTGGTACTGTTTGAAGACAGGATACTGGACTATGTGGACCTTTGATCTGACCACTCGGGCCATTCTGATGTTCTTATAACTAACCGAGCTGTATCTGCCCCCCACTGTAACCCACTAGACCCCAGTCCCCTCCTAGAGCTGGGATCGAACCCAGGACTCCTGGCAGGGTCTCTCCCGACAGAGTTAGTAATAAAGGAAGAATATACAGTCACATTTTAACCAGTGTCCCTACAGTGATTTTCAGACCACATTAGTATTAGAGCTCAGTGGGTCTAATATCGATTTAATTTTCTTTCTTTTATAAAGAAATTAGATACAGGGCTCCTGCCAGCTCATTGCTAACTTCCCTGCCAAAACACTGGAGTTTTCAGGTGCGCAAGTAGCCCCTGGAATCATGGTTAAATTACCCTCCCCCCCACCATTTGAAATGGGGCTCCTGTGTGCACAGTCCCCTACCGTGCTCCCCCAGAAGAGCTGCATTAACAGGCAACTCTGCAATTGACCCCCAGGCCTCTCTAGTTCCTTGGCCACATGTATCCTGTCCCTATTCTGGCGGCTAATCCGGAAAAAGAGCTCGCCCCTGCTCCCACCTGAGGGACGTCTTGGGTTGAGATCACCTGATCCAAGCAGGCAGTAGGGACAGAATCTGAGACTTGAAGCTCCTAGAGTGACCTCTTACCTTTATAGACCTGCCCTTCAGCCATCCCCAGCTATTTTCAAGTGTAACGTGATCGTAACAAGACCCATTTGAAACCCTTCACCACACAAGACAAAGCCTGTAGGATTCCTCATTAACTATTTATTTCTCCTCCCCTGGCTCCCTACAGCCACTAGCCACCTTTGAGCTTTCCCTCTTCTCTCCCAGGCTCTGCTCACTTGATTGCAGCAGCTCAGCGGATGGTCCAGCTTTGCTCTTTCACTTCCATTCTTCACTTCTTTGGGTGGCTGCATTTGCAACCGAGCAGCCTGATGGAAATCCCTGAGTCCTCTGTCTCGGCAGGCAGGCCAAGCAGCCAAGGGAGGTTAGCCTGAACTGTCAGGAGTGGAGGCTTGCCCATAGGGTAGGGTTACCATATTGGAACTGTCAAAAAAGAGGACACTCCATGGGTGGGGGAGGGGTTTAAATGCTCCAGACAGACGCCTCGCAGGTAGGGTTGGGGGCGTGTAAGAGTCCGGTGTGGGGCTCGGCCCTCTCGGGTGTGGCCGGGAGCCAGGCAGCGTCACTGCGGCCTAAATCAGCAGTTCAGTCTCCGAAGGTCAAGGGCTCAGACCCTCAGGCAGGGCTGAGCAGAAATAAACAGTCAGCGAAGCCCAAGCCCTCAGTCAGGGCGGGGCAGCAAACAGCAGTTCTAGGCTCAGACCCTCAGGCAGGGCTGAGCACCCAGAAGTCAGTAAAGCCCTAGCCTAGTCAGGGCGGGGCAATAAGCAGTAGTTCAAGGGCTCAGATCTTTAAGCAGGAGCTGAGCAAACAGCAATAGTTCAGGGCTCAGGTCCTCGAAGCAGGAGCTGAGCAGCAACAATAGGTGAGTCAGACTTCTGGGTCTGAGCTCCAATGTGAGGAGACTGCCACCCGTGAGGCGGTGGCATGGGGGGGACACAGGCCCACCCACTCCACTGTGTCCCAGACCCAGTTAGTCTGCTGCTGTGTCGGTGGGGTCCTGACCGCAACACACTGACATCGGCTCGAAATCTGCAGTAGCCAGACTGGGGTCAGCTACCCCCGGGCTACATCCCATCTCCCCCTCCATGGGTACCTGCTCATCGCGGGTGTCCGCAGCGGGGTCCCATACCATGGGCTCCTCGTCGTGCTGAGGGCTGGCTAGGTCGAGCTGCTCCTCAGGACACGGGTCGGGGGGACGCTCGGGCAGCTCCTTGGGGTAACGGACTCGGGGCAGGCTCGGCCAGTTCTCCTCGAGTACGGGCTCGGGGCAGGCTCGGCCACTTCTCCTCAGGGTACCGGGCTCGGGGAAGGCTCGGCCAGTTTTCCTCTCGATACCGGGCTCGGGGAAGGCTCGGCCAGTTCTCCTCTCGATACCGGGCTCGGGGAAGGCTCAGCCAGTTCTCCTCTGGATACCGGGCTCGGGGCAGGCTCAGCCAGTTCTCCTCAGGGTACCGGGCTCGGGGCAGGCTCGGCCAGTTCTCCTCAGAATTGCGGGCTCAGGGCAGGCTCGGCCAGTCCTCCTCAGAAGTACCGGGCTCGGGAAGGCTCGGCCAGTCTTCTTCAGGAGTACCGTGCTTGGGGCAGGCTCGGTCCAGCAGGAGCTCGGTCAGGAGCGTCTGTCCTCTCCGGCTGCGGGCTGCAGCTGGCGCTGGGCGGGGCTTTATACTTCCTGTCCCGCCCCTTGACTTCCAGGGGCGGGGACAGGTGGCAGTGGCTCCGCCCACTGTGGCAGCTGTTCTGGCTCCTCCCTCTCGGGTGCGGCCGGGAGCCAGGCCGCCTCACTACAGGCCCCCCCCCTCAAGGCTGGCTCCCGTGCAGCGGGGCCAGCCCCTTCCATACCCCCCAGCCGGGAGAGGAAGTCCGCGTTAGCATGGTCCTTCCCAGCCCGATGGCGCACAGTGAAGGCATAGGGCTGCAGGGCCAAATACCACCGCTGCAGCTGCATGTTATGGTCCTTCATGCGAGCCAACCACTGGAGCGGAATGGTGGTGACCAATGTGAAGGGGGCTCCCAGGATGTAATAGATCAGGGCCTCACAGGCACAATTAACAGCGAGGGCTTCATTTTCGACCAACGCGTAGTTTTTCTCTCGGGGGAACAGCTTCCGGCTGATGTAAAGAACCGGATGCTCTTCCCCTCTACTTCTTGGAAAGGGCGGCCCCAAGTCCCACTTCGGCGTCTGTCTGTAAAACAAATGTCGGTGGAAATCAGGACTATACAAGACTGGCTCGCTGCAGAGGCTCGTCTTGAGTGTCTGAAAGGCCTCGTCGCTTTCATGGTCCATTTCACCTGCGCGGGCTATCATTTGTCAGGAGCCTCATTAAGTGGGCTGCTTTTGCCGCGAATTGAGGTATAAATCGTCTGTTATACACTGCCAGCCCCAGAAACTGGCGCTCCTGGCGCTTCGTGGCTGGTGGGTTGCAGGTTTCGATGGCCTGGACCTTGCCGACAGAGGTTTTACCTTCCATGCCCGATAGTATACCCCAGGTGCGTGGTCTCTTGTCAGCCAATCGACATTTCTTAGGGTTGGCTGTTAATGCGGCCTTCCGCGGGACCTCAGGACGGCTGCAGCCCTTTCTAGGTGGTTCTCCACCGAGGACTGTAAATGACCACATCATCTAGATAGGCGGCCTCGTAGTCCTGATGTGGCTGGAGGAGCGGTCCATTAGGCGCTGAAAGGTGGCGGGCGCCATGGAGGCGAAGGGCATCCGGGTAAACTGGTATAGGCCCGTGGGTGTGGCGAGCGCAGTCTTCTCCTTGGAGGCTGGTTCCAGGGGATCTGCCAGTACCCTTTGCTTAGATCAAGGGTGGTGATATGGCGGGCCTCCCTAAGCGGGCCAACAGCTCATCTATCCGAGGGCATGGGATGAGCATCGAACTTGGAGATAGCATTAACGTGCCTAAAGTCGATGCAGAATCTCTGTGAGCCGTCGGGCTTCGGTACCAGCACTACAGGGCTCGCCATTCACTTTGAACCATCGCAATCACCCTAGATCCAGCATGGCTCATTGCCTCCTCCTCAACGACCTGCCTCCTGTGATACGGCAGGGCCTGGTCACCCGGATCACCACCCCAGGCTCTGTCTGGATCACTATGGTATACCGGGGTGGTGTATCCCAGTTGGCCCGTAAAGAGTGCGGGGAAAAGGCACTGCAGGAGGCAGGTCTGCTTGAGTTAGTC